>NC_140076.1:107978177-108696125 GCF_964194135.1 Talpa europaea
TTCTCTGGCCACAGGTTGTCAAGTCAACTGGTCCTCAAACAGACACATGGACACACACTAATGAAGACTGGCTGCTCATGGTGCCCAAGGTGAGGGTAACAGGTTGCATTTACTGTGGGCAGGTCAGACCACATCTGTAGCCAGACTTTCACTTCCGTGTGTGCTGTATTTCTGGAAAGGCATTGCCAGGTATGTGCAAAGGACAGTGACCTAGATGGCACAGGGCCGAGGGAGAAATATGAGGAATAGGTGATGAAACTAGAGCTACTTAAATTAGAGAGGAGAAGATTTAGAAGGGACAGGAAAGCTGCCTTCAAACATTTGAAGGGCTATCCTATGCAAGAGGGATTAGGTGCTTTTTTGTATAGCTGCAGACTGCAGAAGCTGGCTCTCTTCAGTTTATTGGGAGGCCAATTTCAGTTCAGAGCCATGCAAAAGTGGCCTTGCGAGATAATAATAAAATAGCTGACACTTTCCGAGCACTTACAAAGCGTCAGGCACTGCGATAAGCACTTTCCCTGCACCATCTCCCTGACTTTTCACAATACGCCAACAAAGGTATTTTTTCACTGTCATTTTACACAGGGGAAAACTGAGACTTAGAGAGGTTAAGTAAACATGCCTGAGGTGATACAACCGGTAGGTGGTGGGTCAGTGTGACCCCTGGACACATATTCTTTTTTTAAATATTTATTTATGCATACAAGAACTGGGGTATAGGCCAGAGGTGCAGGGAGTGAGAGGACCCACCAGAGACAGAGTGGGGAGCAGAACAGGCAGATTGACCGAAGTACACTGCTGAGGGGAGCAGCAGGCGAGTCAGGAGAGGTCTGCTGCGCCATGTGGGTCACCTCCTTGGCTGGGGATGGAACTTGTGCTGCAGTGGCTGCAGATTGCTTCATAGTGCTATGTGTTAACCCCTTGCATCACCAGGGAGGCCCCTAGACACATAGTCTTGACCACCAAGCCAAGTGCCTACAGGCTGGCCAGCTGTCCATCCCAGCCAGCACCCACCAGAGATGTAAGCCTGCCTGGTGCACACGATGAAGACAGTCCTGCAGTGTGTAGGGAAGCTGCTTCACCCTAATGTATCGAAGTCCCCCAAGAAGATAATAAGCCTGTGTGTGAGAACACCGGGAGCCAGCATGCAGGGAGAAGGCAACCAGGCTCCCGCTCCATTGTTTAGGGGCAAAACTGCGGTTTTAGGTGCGGGTGGTGACAGAAGTCAAAGAGGGGAGTCAGTGGGAAACAGCCCCAGGGCTGGGGAGCTGCCCCTCTGTCCAAGGAAGCTGTGACAGCATTTACAAACCAAGTGTCAAGTTTTCCGGTTCAGGGACACAACCTTATTTAAATATTCAACAACCTTGTAAGAAAATATCCCTCTGGCAGGTGGGGGTGAGAAGGGATAAGAAGAATGTCTCCAGAGACAGAAGGGGACAATGACAAAAATAAAGAGCAATTTAGCGGTGGCCCTTCTACAGATGGAAGAAGAGGGGGGAGAGAGGCGACAAAAATACATCACCCTTCCTGTCCTCAGGAGCCCAGGCAGACTCGCTCTGCTGCCTGCAGGTATTTAACAACATCAAGTGAAACAAACTCCCCAAAGGCAGAGGATCCCTCAAGCACCCCATGATTCCTCTATCACAGAGTAGAAGGGGTGACTATTTACTGCTTTGAAAAAGGAAGAATCAGCAAGTGAGCCAGATTTAAAACAGACTGAACCAAAGCAAATAAACCAGAGGCTGGTGGTAAGTTGTATAAAGTTATCTGACAAGCTGGCTATAAAAGAGAAGGATGGGCAGGGCTTAAATATGACAAGGAATCGCTTTGCAATGTCCAGAAGTGGAAAATCCACGCTCAGTGGGAGCTGAGCTGCAGAGAAGCATTGCGTACCTTGGAGGGGGCTTGGAGGGGGCTTTTCCAGGGAACCAGTTACAGTCAGATACTCAGAAAATTAGCATGAAGTCTTGAAGAACCACCACCTTGGGGTTTAGACCCAACTTCAGGGCCAGCCCCTGAGAAAGGGAAAAGTCCCAGGTCCTAGCAAAGGCCACACAGTGGGCCAGGACAAGGTCACCCCTTTTGGTAGACCAGAAGCACGGAGCAAGCAAGCTCCAGAAAAGCAGAGGCGTTAAGAGGGTAGGGTCCAGAGAAGAAGAGGAGAATCAGGAGCAAGAGGAAAACAGAAAGGGGAAAAAAAAAGGGGGGGGGGTTGGAAAGGAGGAGAAGACCTGAGATTGGAGAGGCACCAAAACACGCAGACGTCGATGGAATCAGAATAAAAACTTAGACGAGACAGAGACCCAGATACGGAGAAACTCAGACCTAGAGAGACAGAAACCTCCGGGGCGGGGGGGGGGGGGCAAGAGAGAGGCGGGAATGCAGAAGCAGCGGCGGAAAGAGGCAAACATCCATTTGGAGAAAGAAGGGAGGAGCTGGCAACACACCCATCTTCCCATCACTACGACAGCAGCTTCGCTGATGCAGGATTTTCTCTGGTTGTGTCTTGAGGGAGGCGGGAGGCCCGCAGAGGTCAGTTTATCCCGCTATAGACAGGGGCTGCCTGTTTATCTAGATACGTGAGTCCGTCTGGGCAAATGGAGGTGCGCGGCTGCTCGGCTGGTGTTGACTGAGCCTCTCAGGGCCCTGCTGCTCAACTGGGCCAGCTCACGGTCGTCACCCCACAGCCAAGGTTGCCTCGGAAAGGCCAGCCCCATAGCAGACGGGGAGACCCTGACCCTGATGGAGCAGCGAGGAAGGACAGGACAGGACGCTGGCACCCTGGAGGCCTTCACCCAGATGGTCACTCCCCGGCGCCTGCGGCTCTGTTAGGTTCTGTCTTAGGTGCTGAGATTACCCATGCACAGAACAGCGCACCTTCCAGCGAGGGGAGCAAACCATACCACGTGTCAGAAGGTGAAGGACGCTGCGGAGGAAGGGGGAGCGGTACTCCTGGGGAGATCAGGGTGGGTTTAGAAGGCAAAGTAAGAGGGACTTGGCTGAGGGCATCTTGGGGTGAGCTTTGCAGGCAGTGGGAACAGCCAAGTGCAAGGCGGGAGCAACTGGGGTAGGGCTGGGGGGTGAGAAATAAAAGGCCCTTCTGAAACCCTGTCATTAGTCTAAGAGGAGGGGACGTCCAGGAACCCCCAGCCTTGGGCATGTGGGACAGGGAGAAGCTTCTTGGAGGAGGAACCTGAAGAACAAGCCGGAGCTGGCAGAGCGGGCAGGAGGGTGGGGTGCGCCGTTGCAGGTGGAGAAGCGCGGGCCAGGCCGCGGGGAGAGTGGGGTCAAAGCTGGCTCGTCCCCAGGCAGCCACCGCCCGCCTGGCCACCCAGCCTGCAGACCCTTCCGCGACCCCAGCAGTGCCTGCCCTGAGCATCGCCTGCCTTCCCAGTGTGTCTCCAGGTGGCTCAGCAACAGCTTGTCCCTGGGAAGCCTCGAGAGTCGTTTGCTCACAAAATAACCCCTAAGCGCCTACCAGTGCCGGACACGGTTCTGCTTGCTGGGGAGTCGGCCATGAAGGAGACCCATCAGGGGACTCACATGGCATTTGGGAAGATTCGTCAATAAAGAAACAAGCAGCCGGCGAAAGATAATCTCGGGGCAGGCAGAGTAACGAGGAGAGCTCGCGAGGCTGGTGTTCCTGGAAGGCGGCTCCACGGAGCTGAGGCCGAGCGATCACTAGCTCCTCAACCAACTAATGTCCAAGAGGGAGTAGAGGCAGGAGGACCTTCTGAAAACCATGTTCTGGGGAGGATGGAATTCAAACAGGGAGCCCAGGGCTGCAGGGACTCCGTAAAGGACGCGCAAAAATCAGAGAAGATGTCCTAGAGGCGGGTTCCTCTCAGTTTAGCCTGAAGTAAGGTGTGCGTGAAGGGGACCAGGGGATATTTTAAAAATCCCTTCAAGTCCTTAAGCAGCTTCCCTGGACATGAAGTCCTTTCCACACTGAAGGCAAGCGAGACAACTCAGCAAGCGCGCCTCTCGCCCCTACGCGGCCTTGTCTCCTGGGAAGAACAGATGACAGATGGGGGTCTCAGCAGCCTTCACCCCCGGTGGGGAGTGTGTCCTGTGACTGCAGGGGCCCTGGGGAGGCACAGCCAGGGGGACACGTTTGGGGTGAACTGGACCCCGGAACTGAGCCACCCCGAGCGATCTCTGATAAGGCCTCAATCTAGGGTCTGGGCAGTGAATGAATGCTGGTGAATGCTGGTGACTTGGGTTGGGGGAGTACCAGGTGGGACCTGGGGAGAGAGGAGTCAGCAGCCCAGTTTTTGGACATGCTAGGTGGGAGGAACATGCAGCTCAGGGGAAGGAACAGGACGGCCGGGAGAAGTCAAGCCCACTCCCTGGACTTCATAGTCAGCCTTCTCACTGGGTGTGCAGCTCCTCTGGTGCTCCCCACGGTCTACCTGCACGCCAGCAGGAGTTAGCTTTCAAAGCACAAACCAGGTGCAACCACCCAGCTACTTCCAACCTCCCAGTGGCTCCTCATTACCCCACAAATATACTCCTTGGCCAAGAGTGAGTGAGGCCTGTGGCCAGCTGCCCCCTCTCTGCCCCCGTGTTCATGGCTCCACCTCCTGGGCTGTCCTCCCGTCCCACCTCGGCCTCCGTGAGGCCGTGTCCTTCTTCCTCTCTCATGTTTACAGAGTGACCTCCTGCGTATCAGGGCCGCGGCCCTTGCTCATCAGGCCTTTCTAAGCGCCTGGGCTAAAGCTGTCCTTCTCCTGCACCCTATGCCGCCTGCGCTTTGCTGCACTTGTCTTGGTCATTTGTGTGTATCATTTTACGTGCTTGTTTATGTCCCGCCCCCGACACTCATTTCCCACCCATCACCAGATTGCAGGCACAGGAGCTCCGACTTATTTATGGCCACCCCAGGCCTGGCACAGCGCCTGGCACACAGTGAGCACGGATGGACTCTCTCCCCAGAGCGAACGCTGCAGCAGTGACGGTCCCGGGCTGGCCGCCTGCTGGCAACGTGGGAGCTCCCAGCGGTGGGTGGCGGAGGCGCCTGGCAAAGGGCTGGTCCAGGGTCCGCCTGTGCAGGGGAGACGGTTCTGGCTTCACAATGCGCCTGCGAGCAGGACCGTGGCCCTGCATCTGCCTGACCTTCCTGAGGACTTCTGTTTCCTAAAAGATGACCAAGGAGACCACGCCACAGCGTGACCAAGCAATGCACAGGCCATGGGGGACTTTGGAGACCTCACTTCATGATCCAGCCGTCCATAGGGCGTCCCAAAGCAGAACAAGGGGACGACAGAGCGGGAGCAGGAGGAGGATGGAAGAAGAGAGGAGAAGGGGGGAGCCCGAGGAGGGGGAGGAGCAGGAGGAGGGAGAGCCACGCAGATCTGCGGGAAGGGGCTGCGGCCCAGACTGCCTGGGGGCTTATCTGCCTTTACTTTGAGGATCTTGGCAAGGGACACACGTTCTACCTTCCCTTGGCCTCACAGAACAGAGTGCACCCCAAATGCGGGTGGGGGTGGGGGAAGGGTAATAAAAATTAAATTAAATTTTTTTTTTTAAGTTGGAAGAACAAATTATTTGGAGACGGAGCAAAAATATCTGTGACACACCGAGCACTGTTTTAATGACAGCCCGTGTGGGAGGACAGTTTAGTCATATTTTTCATTTTCTCTTCCCCGGGGAGCTGCGTTCCAGTGATCAGGCCCTGATATCAAATTGGCATGTTCCCTAAATCAGTCACCTTCTTGGATTATTCAGCAGTGTGATGAGTCAGGGGGCTGCCGAGTAACCCCTTCTCCATATGCTCAGGATGCCGCCCTTGGCCTCCTGGGGTGTGGGGGGCCAGCTGCCGGGTGCGGAGCAGGCCTGGTGGGTGGGCAGGAAGCCGATACGGCAAGGCTGCCAGCTCCCCACCGCTGGGCAGGCCCGGGGGGGCTCACGGGTGCATCCACGCCTCCCGCGAACTCCCAGGGGTAAGGATATGACGAGTCCCCCATCTGGGGCCACAGCAAGTGCGGAAAGCATTTCTTCGAAGAAAGCTTGGTTCAACGCCAGGAGGAAGGAGTTCAGGAAGCAGCTCTGCCATCCCCTCAGGCACCAGCACTTCCAGGACTGAAGATAAAAATAATGAGGAGAATTTTAAGTGACTACCAGGACGCCAGTGCTCAGTGTGGGCAGACGCTGCTCACCAGCGCCTTCCTCTCTCCTCACAAGAGCCCAGGAAGCAGGTGTGCAGCCCCGGGCTCCGCAGGAGACAGAGGCCGAGAGCGGGGAGGAGCCGTCCCCAGGAAGGCAGCTGCCACCTACACCTCAGAGCAGAATGTGAACCCTAGTCTGTGGGATCCAGAGTCTGGCCGCCCTCCTTCGCCCCGCTGTGGGGTCAGAGCCTTCTTCTCTTGTGAGTGCGCTGAGGTGAAAATACAAGACGGAGCCACCCAGAGGGGCCAACTCCAGGTGTCCACTCAGATTTCAACTCGCTTAGTTACTCTCTTCCTTTAATGCTGTCCTTCCAACACCACGTTCCTTATGCTCTGGAAATTAGGGGGGAGCAGACGTGATTCTTCCTTCCTTTACAGATGGGGAAACTGAGGCTCAGAAAGAGGAGGTGACTGGGACTGGCAGAATGTCTGAGCTGAGTCCTACCAACTCTCCAGGAAACAATGCATTATTAGATATTTGGTCTCTAGTGTCCTCACCTGTAAAATGGGAATAAGGACTCCACCCAGACACCTGCTGAGGGCTCCAAGGGGCTCCAAAAAGTGTGTTTAAAATGCTCTGCACACTCTAAAGGGCCACACCAAAATGAGAGGTGGCGTCTTCCTCCCTCCTGGACACCATACAGCACCGTCGTCAAAGATCACAGTTCACACAGGCTCCCGGCTGCCTGGATTCCTTCATTAGCTGCAAAAGCTTAAACAAGTTTCTTTACTTCTCTGTGCCTCAGTTTCTCCCTCTATACGTGGGGGTGTTGTCAGTACCTCCCTCATGGTCCTCTGGGGGATCAGACACACTGAGGCTGGTGGATGGGTGAAGAGGAACCTGGTACATGGGCAGGGCTGGTAGCGAGGGTCATTATACCCTCATCGCCGCCCTGATACTTCCTGCCATGCTGCACCCGCCTGAGCATTCTGCGTGCTCGGCAGGCCCCAGTGTGTGCTGGTGAACGGAGGGTTTGGGCCGGCACCGGCCTCCTTTGGGGCTTCCCTGCCCAGGAACCCCCAGAGACTTCCTAAAGTGCTCGCCCGTGTCTGGTGTTAGGGGTTTCCCGGGGTTGTCACTTGTGGACTCTGTTTATGAGGACACTGAGCCTGCTAGAGCAGGTACAGCGTGCCCCTACGGGGGTGATCATACATGGGGCTAGAACACTGACCCGGCTGTCTGGATTCTGAGCTGGCCTCGTAAGGATGCCCAAGGACCGCAGAGGCTGGGTAGAGAGAGAGATTGTGTCTCCTAGAACAGGGCTGCGTTTGGAGATAGGAGGCCGCGGAGGTCTCAAGTGTTTGTCATATTTGGAAATAAAACATATTTTCTGCTTTGCAACTGACCTACACTTATTCCTCCCTCAGATTCCTCATGGAGATAAAATGTGGGATGCATTTCCCTGTCTCAAGACCCAGTTATGGGGACGGGCTCCAATACTCTCTCCACCCCTGCCCCCTCTCCTGCGTATTTACACTTCAACTCCCAAACGGCACCCAGCCCTCACCTCCTCCGCCCACCTACAGATGCTCTGGTCTCTCCCTGTGGCCCAGACACCTGCTCCTGGCCCCACCCGCCTCCTGTCTCAGTGCACACCTCCCAGACCTGCAGGTGCCTCCCCGCATGATCCCCATATACAGGGACACGTACCCCTCCACTGCTTCCCCCCTGTGCCCCCAGAGATCTGCCCACATTCACATGAGCACGTGCACAGAACCCTACTACGGCCCCAACTGTCCCTATATACAGACTACTCTCCCCACACGCCCCTGGGGACCCCCACCCCTCCAAGGCAGTGATGGGGGAGACATAAAGCCAGGGCCAGACCTGGAAAGACATTTGGACCAAAGTTTGGGCTCCATGCCAAGGACTCGGGGTTAGCAGTTTTCTGGGGGTGTGGAGCCATGGAGGGTAGGGTGGGCTCGGCTCCTCACCTCTCAGGCTGTGAGGACCTGGGGGCAGCCTGCCAGGTCCTGGATGCCAGGACCCAGCCTCTGTGGTCCTTGGGTATCCTTACTAGACCAGCTCAGAATCCAGACAGCCGGGTCAGTGTTCTAGCCCCACGTTCAGAATCCAGACAGTTGGGGTCAGTGTTCTAGCCCCACGTATGATCACCCCCGTAGGGGCACGCTGTACCTGCTCTAGCAGGCTCAGTTTCCTCATAAACAGAGTCCACAAGAGCATTCCTGGGGCGGGGCTGAAGGGGGGGGGTGTGAAGAGGGAAGGGCGAGGTTTGTGAAGATAAGTAAATTAAATAATCCACGTGGAGTGCTTAGAGAGAAGGACTCCAGTATTCTTATTATCCTCGTCTTTCTCTACCTTGATTACACCCCTGGGGCTGGACATAAAAATGAATGAATTCCAAAAAGCCCAGCCACCCGCTGGGAGAAACCTCCCTGAATCTCCCGCAGGTTAGCTGCTGGCTCCTCTGCTCCCCAGGGTTCAGGCAGCGCCTCCCAAATTGCTCAGAAAGGGCAGGTGGCAGGACATCATGGCCATCAGTGGGGTGAGCCATCTGCCCCGGAGGCCGTGCGCTTCCAAGGCTCTGGGGTCTGGCGCAGGTGAACCAGACACTCAAGCAGAGCTGCTCAGGGACCTCTCCCCTTCCACCCTTTGCCTCCCTCCCTTTTGCCTGAACGCCCCCACCCTAATTCTCTGCTTCCAGCTCTGCCCTTGGCCAACCGCAGAGGGTCCCCCATAGCAGGAGGCTGCATTCCTTTAGGCCTGGGAAGTCTGGGTCAGACCTGGGAGGGCTGATAATTTGCCCTTAGATAATTTGCCCTTAGAATGTGCATGAGTACACAAGTGTGCACGTGAGTGTGAGCATGTGTATGTGTGCATGGTGGGTGGTGGCAAAGGAGGACAAAGAGAACTGGGTACTCCCAGGGGAGCCACCACCACACAGGGCAGGTAAGTGTCCACTGAACATGTGTGCAGGTGCTGCGGGGCCTCCCAAGGAGTAGCTGGGCTCCTCCACAGACCCATCGGCGTCCCTGGGGGACCACCATGTCCATGCAACGCCTCCCAGATGCTCCGGAGCAGGGCCACCAGACATCCTGTAGTGCTGCTGGTCAGCTAACCTGAGTCAGTCCCTCCACATCCTCTTCCCTGGCCCCCACATGCTCTCATTTCCTGGTGTTGCCTCTGGCAGAAAGAGAACCTTTTTAATCTCCAAAAATCCAGATGATACTGGATCTAAGGGGAGTGCAGGGGCATCCCCCACCTCACCCCCTCGCCCCCAGAGTATCTCAGGGACTGACAAGTTTACCCACCAGACAGTCATTTAGACAGGAACTAAGCAGCCTCCACCCTACAAATTGGCTACAAACTTGTGTTTGCAGAGGGGCTCAATTCCCTGACTCGGCAAAGGAAGGATGATTCAGAAACAGTTGGGCCTCCCTGGTGGCACAAGGGGTTAAACACAGCACTGTGAAGCTGTCAGCAGCCTCTGCAGCAGGAGTTTGATCCCCTGCCGGCCACGGAGCAACCCACATGGCGAGGCAGACCTCTCCTGTGTCGCCCCCTGCTCCCTTCAGCAGTGTATTTCAGTAGATCTGCCTGTTCTGCTCCACACTCTGTCTCTGGTGAATCCTCTCACCTCCTGCACCTCTGGCCTGTACCCCAGCTCTTGTATGCATAAATAAATATTAAAAAAAAAACAGTTTTGTCACCTAGGCGCTTTCTAATCACAGGTAAGTTATTCCAGAAATCCCCGCGCCAGTTTCCTCATCTGTAAAACGCGGAAAGTAAAATGGTGCTTATTTTGTGTCCCATTGTAGGCCCAGTGGCTGGCAAGCAGCGAGTGCTCAGAAAGGATTGGCTGAGCAGATGAATAAATGAATACAAGAGGATTGTTATTGGGATTAAATGAGATGAGGGAAGTAAAGCATTTATCACAGCGATGTCACATATTAGCATTCAAATATAAGGAAGTTATTATTGTTAGCTATTATCCAGGAGAAAAATCTTATCAGTCAGTCAGACTGGTTCCCAGAGCTAATATAAAATCAGGTAATTAAGGCTAAATAGCAACACACCCCCAAAGAATCGAAGCAGTCGCCCCTGGAGTCCACGGGGTGATATGTTGAATTTCATCCCATTTATTTTAACAAGTGTATATTGAGCACGTCTTTGTGCCAAGAATAGGTGAGATCCTATGCAAGACACAGAAAAATTAAGTCAAGCTACCCTCCTACAGGAGTTCCTGCCTAGTTGGAGCGGCAAGATCAACACCATTAGCATAAACACCTAAGAGCTTGAGCCAAAGACCAGGCTGATTGCATGCTGAAGGCCCGCGCAGAACTTCCATTTATTTCTTCAACAAAAATTTCTAGCACAGCTACCGTGCAGCAGCAAGTCCCTACTAGGCACTAGGGACAGCGAGATATATATGATGAATTAGGAGTTGCTCTCAGACTGGACCATGAGTTCTCGTAAAAATGGGTCAGGACAATAAATGCTAAAACTGAGCACCATATGCAGGTCACTGTCCTTGTGTGGGGTGACAGAGTCATTCCCAACGCTCCCTGGGAAAGGCGATAGCAAGAGTGCTTGCTCTTCTTGGGAGATGGGCTTGTACAGACCAGCCTGAACCGCACGACCGGGGCCCCCGGGGCCCAGCCTGAGCCCCCTTGGCTGGTGGTTGGAGACCTCGCTGCCAGTCCAGCACCCCATACTGCCCACTGTGGCCCTTACCCCCAGACTCCAGGGCCCCCTGCCCTATGAGAATCCCAAAGGATCAGCACTGGAAGGGAACTTGGAGACCATCCAAATGGAGGCAGAGTCCCAGGTGAGGACAGCAAGTCACCCCATTAGGCAGTGATAAAGCCCAGTAGGTCCCCACGCGTCCTGATGTCTTGGACAGTGCTTGAGTTTCTGAAAGACTGAAATGCTTGGGGGTTCAGAATCTACCAGAGCCCCTGGCTTGACCCGGCAGGCCCAGATGTCAGATGGTGCCTGTCAGATGCAGCAGGTAAAGGAGGAGAGGTGGCACCTGCTCCCAGCACCTCACCAGGCGTGGGGCCCCAGTTAGCCGTGAGCAGAGGGGAGGCCAGTCCCAGGGTGGTGTTCGGATGCGGGGCACCTTGTACCGTGTGTCAGGGAGTCTGGGTGCAGGGATGAAGGAGAAGGAGGCAGGAGCAGGTGAGGGGCAAGTGAGTCACTGAAACACCTGTTCACGATTGCAACAGCTCTGCACTCCATCCGGGTCCTGGAGAAACTGACAGCAATTTGGTGGGAGAAAACGCACTGTGGGACCAAGGAGAGCAGGGATGGGAGACAAGGAAGTGTGGCTAAAACAAGCCCCTAACCCAGGCTCAGGGCTCCAGGGCAGGACTTAGGGTGCAGTACTAAGCTCCAGTTCAGAGACATGTTGTCTGTACCCCGCCCTGACCACGCTGTGGATGACACTGTGAGAACGTGCCTGTCCTGTGAGCTCCTTGCACACTTGTGTGTAAGCTCCCACAGGTGGGCCATGTGTTGCTCAGGGCTGGTGAGTCAGAGGGTTTGCCAGCCCTTTCCAGTGCTGTCGCCCGGGCAAGGGTCATCTCGCTGATCCTTAGTTTACTTGTCTGCAAAGTGGGGCTGAGGCTGCGAGGTATTTGAGAGGCATTAAATGCACCAGGTGTTGAGCAGCTAATACAGTGTCTGGAATCTACTAGTTCTCAGCAATTAATGCCATCAATCCCTTCACATATTCCCTTGGCCATTTTCAACACATTTTAGAGAGCTACACAGGCTTTGCTCATAGTAGGTGCCCAATAAGTGCTTTAAAAAACACATATTTACACATACACAGACATATGGAGTCAGAGTAAACAAGCTCACTTGTAAGCATAAGAGCTTACACACACACATAAGTACAAGCTGCAGGAGCTCCGAACAGACCCTGAAGGCAGAAGGAGTTTCTCCTCCCAATATGTTACAGGGCGGGGCTGGGCTGTCCAGAGAAGGCAGTGGGATTCATTCAGTCTGGGACATTACGCAGCCTGGTCACTGTCCTGAGAACCTGGGGAGCAGCAGACCACAGCGGGTGGGGTACAGGGGGGTGCTGTTTCCAGCACTCAGCTGGTTTCTGTGGCCTGCTTTGAGGCCTCTCTGTCACCTCCAGGTATGCTAGGGCGGGAAAGGCTGAGCAGATGGCAAGTACAACGGGCCACGTGAGTACGGCAGGGGTGGAGGCTGTTCAGACATCCCAGCTTACGGAGACGCGCCCTTTCCATGCTTCCCGGTAGCCGAGGCTCAGAGGCTGAAAGCTGCTTCTCTCCTCAGTTTCAGAGCAAAGACTCCAGGGAAAAAGCCATTGATTCCCGGTCTGTCTTTTAACTAGCTCGTTAAGCAGCAGGGTTACCTGCATTTACTACCATATCTGAGCAAAAATTTAAGCTATGATAATGAACTTGGCCCCAAACTCCTCAGCATCACTGAGATCTATAAAGAAAGTGAAACGTGGGGCCTTCCTGGTGGTGCAAGGGTTAAGACGCAACCTATGAAGCTATACGCAGCCTCTGCAGCACGAGTTCGATTCCCGGCGATTCCCCGCCAGCCAGGGAGCCACCCACATGGCGCAGCAGACCTCTCCTGACTCACCCGCTGCTCCCCTCAGCAGTGTACTTTGGTCAATCTGCCTGTTCTGTTCCCCACTCTGTCTCTGGTGAATCCTCTCACCACCCCCACCCCCCGCCGCGCCCCTGGCCTGTACCCCAGCTCTTATATGAATAAATAAATAAACCTTTAAAAGAAAAGAATGTGAGATGGGCCTGATACTCCCTATACAGACTGACTGGGGAGAAGGTGCAAGGCCTGAGCTGGCAGGTACCCTGCCTTTAGTCCCCCAGTCTCACTGCCTGTTCCTGCCAGGCCCCTGCACCAGTTCATGCTGTGCAGATTTGCTCGTGGCTCTGTCTCTGTTCTCAGTCTCCTTTTCATGCTGGCGTTCCTGGGAGCTCAGCACCTTGGGAGCCCAGAGCGTCCAACTCTCCGATGCTTCTTCTCTAAAAGGCCCCAGGTTTGGGGGAGCTCAGACCAGGCTACCGGATGGCTGACAGCCTGGGTTGCAGAAGCAAAGTGAGGGACATGCAATTATCTGGTGAATTCAGGCACATAAACAATTTGTCCGCCTCTGACTCCCCTGGTGTGCTGACTCTCTTTCATATGTCTTTGGATAGCTTTGGGGGAGTAGTGGGGCTCAGAGCAAACACACAGGCTGGCAGGCCATTAACTTGAATCTCTATTGAACCAGATCCCTCCTGTGTCCTCAGCCCCCCAACCCCCCAAAAAGTAGAGCCTCTTCAAAGGGTCATTACTAGGACCAGGACCAAGCTGAAGGCTCCTTGATCCACAGAACCTCTTTCTCTCATGCTCCTGTTCCAACACTGGCCCTTGCTGGTCCCCTCCACTGCCCAGAGGCTCTAGAGATGGGGGTGGGGTGGTGGTGATGGGTAGAGGAGCTGTTCACGGGTACTTTTTCCTCGTTGCTATAAAATCAATTTAACTTAGTTGCTCTCTTGCCTCTTGCTTTCCTTTTTCCCATTTTTCTTTAACCCTCTCAATGGGCAAAAAACAGCCCCTCATAGTGTGCCTAACTGGGGGCTGCTAAACCTTCCCACGCTGGCCTGGAAGTCAGCCTCTTTCAAAGCTGTCCACCCGGATGTACCGGTGCAGACACTAAATATAGAAAGGGCTCCTCCTCCCCAGCCCCCTCGTCCTCTGTGGGCACCCGTACAGGCGAGATCAATGTGCGCCTGGCAGTGCCGGCTGCATGACAGCCGCCCCTGCTCCGAGACCCTTGTCTGCACCTGCCACCGATTGGCTCTGATCGAGCCCTGCCAGACCGGGCACAGGAAGTCACCATGGCGACCTCGCACAGCCGAGCGGGGCGGGGACGAGGGCTTGGCGGTGGGGGCAGACACAGGATGCACACGCGCCCACCCTCGAGGCCTCGCCCCTCTGCCCTGGCCACTCCGGCGGCTTCCTGTCCAGCCACCTGCAGAGGGGGCAGCCCAGTGGGCGACAGAGGGGGAGGCAGCCTGTGTTATTCATGCCGGAAGTCCATGGCATTCACAGGGACCTCTTCCGTGTGCCTCCCCAGAACACTGAGAATGGATGAATCAGTCCCGGCTCATCAGAGCCTTTCATGCTAAAGCAGCCCAAGTGACTGATTTAGAAACTGCGTGGTCTTGTTCTTTGAGTGGATTTCTGAAGCACACGCCAGACTAGGCCAGGTCTCCGTTATCTCCATCCACACCCTTTGACTAAGCATCTGTGGCCACACGTAACTGGGTCCTGCACCCAAAGGGGCCCGGAGCAGGAGACCCCATGCAGAAATGCACGCCCAGAACACTCAGGCCGCAGGAAAGTAAGAAAGACACTGGTGTTTGTATCAGCATCTCAGCTGATCGTCACAGCCCTGAGAGGAAACACTCTCATGCCGCTTTAACATGAGAACAGCAGGGCTGGGAGGCTTTCACGAGAGCCCCCGGTAAGGGACAGGACGGACACTTCAAGCTTCCCAGTGCCAATGTTGGTAAGGGCACCCAATGCCTCCCAGACCCTGGACTGTGACCTGGTATCAGAGGCAGCTGGGGAGAGACAGCAAGGCTCACTCCCCTGGCCCGGATTCTGTGCCAGGAGGGAGAGATGCAGCTCCGTCCCTGGTGAGTGTGGCCTGTGGCTCTAGGGTACTCGGGACACTGACCTTGCTCTAGGAGCCTTGGGAGCTCAGGTCCAGCCCTTCTGATGAGCCCAGCATGGAGCACAGCTTTTCTAGGTCCCTTTGTTTTGCTAATGAGGTCCCCAAGCTCTGGGGGGTGGGGGGAGTGGGCCGCTGGCAGGAACACACTGAGCTGGGTGGAGAACAAGGAGAAACCCATTTCCTGACTCTCACTTCAGAGCTCTCTCCGCTCCAAGCTCTGTTTTGGGGCTGTGAGCCCAGAAACAGCCACGAGATGCAAACTTGCTTTTCCTGGACTCCCAAGTTTGAGGAATGAACTATCAGGCTAGAAAAGCGTGTGCAGACAGACACCAGGAGCTCCCTGCTCTAAGGTGCTGGAGGCAGGGCGAGCCCCCTGTGAGTCCCCCTGAACCCCGGCCTCAGTCAGCATTGGTGATGATGAGCATACCTGGACACAGGGGCTGCCTCCCTGGCCTGGGGGGCATTTTGCTGCCCAAACCCCCTGGCCATGTTTCAAAATCCATTGAAAGTGCCACCATGTCCAGACCCAGCCCACTTTGGAAGGAGGTGCTTATGTGACTCGGTGTCTGCATGAGGTATGGGGGTTGGTGGTGGCTGGTCATTTACTTGTGGCTTATGCCAGCCACCTGGTACATCACTGCATTATTTAAAAACAATCATATCACCTGTCTTATCAAACCAGTGACTTGGATTTTGAATGTTGTTCTCATCTTGACCTGGTTCTCTCTCAAGACACCCCCTTCTGCACCTCACTTCTCTGCCCTTCCCTGGCTGTCGGGTTGTGCCGATAATTCCTTCCTTTCTTATTCCAGATTGACCTGTGCATGCGTCCCACTCCTTGCTCCAGCTGGACCTAGACCATCAAGATGGAGCTATTGAGAACTAGAGAATCAGCTGCCCAGTTAGCTGCTGGGCCCTGGTGCTTCCAGTTTCCCACATTCCCCCAACTCTCCCACTCTAGCAGTCCCAAAGCCTTGTTTGTTCCCAACACATGACCCAGTTCTTATCTGTCCCCAGCAACTCAAACACACGTCCACTCTAGCTCACTCCTTGACCCTCAGGATCAGTTTGGAATGTGTCTTATGGGCGGGACACCTTCGACCCCATTCCCTCTATGCTCTCCATGTCCCCTGCACTGGGTTCCTGTCCCATCGTGTTCTGTCATGTTAGCCACCAGAATTCACAGGCACAAGTCCCAATAAAGACTGATGCACTCAACTGGTCTCGAAAGGGGACAGGCGTGTCATGGGGCTACGCTTGGGAAGCCCCAAATGTTGACCTCAGACTCACAGGCTCAGAAGACAACGTTGGCTCATACACACGAGAAACAACAAAGCGGACATGGACCCCGGCTCCAGGGCGCTGTGGTTCTTCTTTCTGCTGGCTGTACTTAGGAAAAAAGCATCCTGCCTCCTCGAGTACCCCCAGTGATACCCCCTGCCTCCTGGTCTCACACTTAGTGCACTGTCCTTGGGCCAGACCTAATGACTTGCTTCTGAAGAACAGAATATACAGAACTGATGGGATCTCACTTCTGAGATTATAAAAAGGCGGTGGCATCCATCTTGCACACTCTCCCTTACATCAGTTGACCTGGGGGAAGCCAGCTGTCATGTCGAGAGGCAGGCCACATGGTGAGGGGCCAAGACAGACCAACAAGGTCAGGAGTCCAGCCTTCAGATGATTGCAGCTTGTCAATGACTTCTGATTATAGCCACACAAGAGCCCTAGAGCCACAGGCACCCAACTGTCACAGCTGGATTCTTGAGCCATAGAATCTATGAGCTAATGATGTTTGTTGTTTAAAGCAGCTAAGTTTGGGGGTATTCTGCTATGCAGCAATAGGTAACTAACATGTGTCTGTGTATTTCCCCTATGTGCACATCAGCCATGGGCACACCCAGGGTAAGTGACACCCCGTGGGGTGTAGGGCTACCCAAAGGACTGGGAGGGAGCATTTACCATCCTGGCCCTCTGGGTCCTGGGGTCTCAGCAGAGTCTGATGAAGACTAGCCAGTGCAGGTTCTTTCTGCTTTTCAAAAAAGTCTGTTCACATCCCAGCTCCTCCACCACCTTGCTATGCTTTCTAGCACTCCCTGGACTCTGCCTCTCCAAATGTCTCCAGCACACATGGCCTGATTTATTAGTGTTTCCTTCTCTTTCTACTGGAAATCCACCCATTCATTCATTCGACATTTGTAGAATACCTACTGCGGACCTAGCACTGCTCACTGGGCAGGGGTGTTCTGCAGCTCACAAAGCAGATGTCATTGTTTCACCTGCATTGTTCTTTAACCCTTGGCTACCCTGAAGACACCTTGAAGCAGGTCTCTTGCTTTTTTGGACTTTCCACCAACCTCAGCCCAGTTAGCACTCTGCAAGATTCTGATGGTCGAGAAGGGGAAAATGAAGAATTGCAGTCAGAGGCATTTTAAGGATACACGTTTGTGTGGGGCGGGACAGAAGAATGGGTGGCTGAACCTGACAACTCTCTCGACTGACTCCCCTCTTTAGAATAATAGATCAAGGGTTGACTGACATTATGTAGCATCTATTGTATGATTAGAAGACAGCAGCTGGGTGTTCTCCCACACATCATTTTATTGAATCTGCACAAGTATTTGTGTGAAAATCTGATTCCCATTTTACCAGTGAGTAAATCAAGGTCCAGAGAGGTAAAACAACTTAAGCAGGTTGCACAGGAGAGAGAACAGCTAACAGCAATGGAGCATCCCGAGCCAGTTCATTTCATCTTCCTCCCGTCTAGACTGAGGCAGATGAACATTAGGTGAATAAGTTACCCAAGTTTGTAAGATAGTAAGTGTCGGAGCTGAAGAGAATCTGCGAGCCTGGTCTCTTCCTCTTAAACATGCGAATGGGCTCAGAGTTAATTCTGCTCAGAGTTAATTCCCACCGAGAGTTGCTTTCTCCTGCCTCCTCCCCGGCACCCCCATTGTTATAGGGCAGCCCCGATATTGAACGGGTTGCTTGGCTGTGGGTCCTCACCTGCGCGCTTACAAGGGACTTATGAATACTCCACTACAGGCACACACAGAAGGTTCATAAAAGGTTTATTTACAAGGGAAAAGGAAATAAGGAAAACGGACAACTCAGGGAGAAAATAGGGAAATAAAGTCTTTAATGCGTCCTACCAGATCCGCCGACCTGGAAACCCAAAGGCACTCTCCCAGCTGGCCGGACACTGAGAGCTGGCGGGGCGCCAAAAATGGGGACCCCCCCCACCCCCGCAAAGCCCACGTGTCTGGCTTTATACCCACCTGGCTGCTTAACCCCACCCTCAGGTCCCAGCCACCTTCCCTTGGGTGGGGATGGGATTTGGAGTTCCCAGTGTCTTTGGCTTTGGCCTGGGGTGGGGGTGGAGTCCACAAAGCCTGTATGGAATCAGCTTTAGGACAGCCTTTTCCCCCTAACATCATCACCCACTCAACTCCAGCTCCTCCAGGGTTCCAGGAAGGTCCCAGTTTGATGATGAATTTGGTTGGCCTTTCTTTGACTTAATTCAACATTTTTTAGTCTCAAAAATAAAGAACTCAGAGCTCTTCTCCTAGACTGTCATGAACAAGACCGACCCCCCCACTCGACTCTACCCCTTTGTCTTCCCCAGCTTTTTGTAGGTTGTGTGGTTGTGTGTGGAAAAAAAGGGAAGGAAGGAGGGATGATGAGAAAAAAACAAAACATAAAAAAATAACCTAGAGCAACAGGGAGCGTCTCATCTCTGAGGCTAAGTTTTGATTCAAAATGAGTCTAAAGCCTTGTGTGTGTGTGTGTGTGTATTTGATAAGACTGTGTCAGTAGGAGAATAATGTGACCTGGAAAGTAATAAATAAAGTTTCCATTGGGCAGGGAATTAAAATTCAGAGAGGAGACTCCTCAATTTTGAATTAACTTGCTTTCTTCCTGGACGGAGGTTCATGTTTTTGCTGTCTCCCCAACCCCACACAGGCTTTTTCATGCAAGTCAACATTCCTGCCCCACAATAGGTGTGATTGCTTCCCATTATGTTGTCATGGCAACACCCATTGCCATCTGGGGGGTGGGGAGGTGGCAGCTGAAACAAGTGAGTGGCCAATCAGGTTTTCCAGGAAAGTCTCAGAAAGACACTGCTCCTCACCACCGCTGGAGCCACACGGAAGAAGGTCAGTGGACAAGGACCCTATTAACGGGGTACGGGGAAGGTCTCCCTCCCTCCTGACCGAGGCATGTCGAGTTCAAGTGAATGTATATTTGCTGATTGATGAATTATTGATCAGTGTGAGAAGAGAGATTCAACTACCGAAGGGGAACAAGAAAAGTAAAAAGCCTTTCAACATTGTAATTGTCATATGATTTGTATGAAAGACACAAGGGCTAAGTCTTTTCCTGGCCCAGATATGTGGAAGATTATAGAACCTTGGTATCGTCATGGTCTCTACCAACCTCCCCTTCCCCACCCTGAACCCAGGAAGAAATGAAAAGCCCACCGTAAAGACAAGTGTGGGTCAACCCCTGGTTCTGGTAATAGACCCTGTCTATGAAGGATCTGCCAGTAGCAACTGGGTGGCCTCTCTGCTGTGAACATCTCTCAGCCTCAGTTTCCCCTTTGTGAGATGAGATCAGAAGACCACACGTCTCGTGGGGTTATTATGAAGATCAATTGAGCTCATGTGTGGGCTAAGCACTCAGTAGGAGTTAGCCATTCTCATAATCAGAGGTCTTGTAACAGGGTGGTCCCCAGGAAAGGGGGAGGTTCCCTGCCCCACCCAAGGGAGGGTGGAGCTGAGCAGGGAGAGGAGAAGCTGCAGAAGAGACTGAGGAAGGAAGCAGGATGGAGCAAGGAGACCTGGAGGAGGCGCATGGAGCCTAGAGACACGTGAAGAAACTGCGCTTGTCTTTTGGTCGTGGACTGGGTGACACAGATGTGGGTGAGACCCATGGGGAGGTGACCATGGCAGCTTTTATCTTGATGTTGATTTTTCTCTTTTCCTTCCGGGCTTGTCTGGTAGTTTCTGATCCTTTTCTGTGGGTCCCCACTGGAAGATGCTTTAGACTTGTGGCAGGCTTTGGGGCCTTGCTCTGGGCCGATCCCATTTGGATGGAGTTTTACCCATTAGGGGATGGGTAACTTTGGGTGCTTCATTTAGAAACTAGACTCTTTGCCTTACCTGTATTGTTTCCTAGTTTTATTAAAGTTCCTTCCCATTAAAGTCTCATATGTTTTGTGTTGATGCGGCGGATGGCAGAACCCATGTAGAATAGGCAGGTTTGGGGGTTTGGGCTGCCCCTCTCCCTGTCCTATAACAGTCTCAGATGCTCGGTGCTGTCAGGGATGGGGGTGATTGCATTGTCTCCCCACCCCGCAACCTTAGGTTCTACATTCTGCATGAATTTTCAGTGGCCCAAAAGCCACAATCTAAACCTTTCATGATAAGTGACTCCCAAATTCTCTTTATCCGCCCAGGTAGGAGAAAGAATTACTATTCTCTCCTGGCCAGAGAGGGGGTGGACAACTTGTTGACTTCAAATTGCTATGAACCAAAAAGTTCCTTTGGCCTCACGTGGGGAACATCCATGGATGTAAAGATGAAGCACAGAGTCATCCACAGAGCCGCTGCAAGTGTTCATGGGAAATCTGTCAAGGTTCAGATCAACAAGTCTCTGCTCCCGTTCCTGTCCCAGTGCCTAGTGCCTGACACGAGCCCCTGGGGCTTTCTGATGAAGACTGGGGAAGACAGCCAGCCAGAGGCAGCAGTGAGGTCGACTGGAGCAATTAATCCTAAAGGTTAGGGAGCCTGTCCTGCTGGGGAGCAGGAATCCAATTACCCAAAGCGACAGCAGCTCCGTCCCCAGGGAAACGCTTATTTGCAGGGCAGTGCGACAACCTGTTTGCCTGAAACCTTCCTGACAAGCAGTCCCCAACCCTCTTCATCTCTACACACCTTCAGCTGACCAGGTCACTGGGGCTGCAGCTCTGGGCCTTTGGAGCAAAGGAGTGAATTCTGGGAGGCTGGACCAGGACAGCCTGGAGGGCTTGTGAGAAGAGCCCATTTACCATTCAGAAACACAGAAACAAAGACCAAAAGAACAGGTCATTTTTCCAGGCTGAGCCAGACCTTTATAATACATCAAAGTGGGAGGAAAAGAGAGGGAGAGAATCCAAATGAGTTTATTTGGTCATAAAATAAATATGCAAAATTATGCAGATGTGGAAATGGGCATATAATTTTCAATCAATTGCTCTGCCATCATGTGACACAGACCTGTAGTTCTGAATAAGGGGGCTACTGAGAGAGAATTCTGGCACCTTTTCCTCCATCATCCCCCAAATGTGTTGGGGAAGGAGCAGGAAGTTGAGAGGAAGGCGTGCTATGCCAGAGGATATTTTTTCTCTTTTTGTGACCCCAACTCAGACTAAGATGGGTTCCTGCTTGACCAGGACCTCCACCCTGGACCAAAGTGAAACAGAGGCTAAGTCTTTTTGCATGACCCACCACTGGGGAAGGGAATAGACTTTTGTAATGCAAATTGGTTTCCTGGCTTGAAAGTGCATGATTTAAATGATATGTTTCAATGCAGGAGCCAGATAGCAGATTGGGTATTAGAAAGCAGCAGCTGCTCTTTACACACAGAAGTATAGACAAGGTGTGGGCAGGTAAAGATGTGTTTAATGGGGCTTGGAGACTCCATGACTTGCTAACCAGCACAGACCATTCAGATGAGATTATTATAAACACAGTCTGGGTATATTATAACAAAGGCTGTGTTCCTTCTCTCTTCTTTCTGGGAAGAGGTCTATCCAGTTCCAGATTGATCAATCAATTATTCATTCATTTATTCAACAACATTTACCGAGTACTAACAGCATACCAGGTGCTGTGCTAGGGGTCTGGTGTGTAGCAGTGAACAAGAAAGGCAAGGTTCTTGACTCCTAGGCAGTGATAGTTTAGTAGAGACCACTGACCAGGATCTAAATCTAGATCCTGCCACTTAAGAATAACGTTATCTTGGGCAAGTTGCTTAATCTCCTTGTGTCTCACTTTCCCTATCTTTAAAATAAACACAGTGAAAGCATATATTGCCACTTTGTCTAGCCATGAGGGCCTGGATTTAACACTCCTATCTTAAACAACTACAAAAATCATATACAGTATATAAAACAAGTAATTCCAGACATAGGGCAGAACTGTAAGAAGGGAGTCTCAAGCAAGGGGAATTCTACAATTTCTATTCTTTACTGTCTGGACCCAGTTTCCAGGCTGTAGTACAGGAAACCCAGAGGTCAGCCTCTTAGAGTTCAAGGAAGCTGAGGAACTAGAATGTTTAGGGCTGAATATCAGAAAGAGCTCTGTATATCTGAAAGCAGTCCCCTTAAATCCTTGACTAAACACTGATTTGTACATACAAGGAACAAAACTCCATGAAGCTAGGGGGAAAAAAACCCACAAAGAATCAGGCCAAATCCTTCCTAGAGCTTAAATGGAGCTAGGAAGGGGATGTTTCCAGAAGCCAAAGTGAACAGACTGTATAATAAATGCATAAGGTATCAGGTGGGCGCTCAAAAAGGCACTTGGTAGTGAAACTGAAAGGCAGCTCCAGACACAGCCTACAAGAGCTTAAGCACAAGCCTCGGAAGGATCAAACTGATCCCGAGTCACTTAACTGTATGCCAGAACAAAGTTCAACACTCTTTAACAGAATGCAGAAAGAAAAAAAATTGGCATCTAGCAAACTAAACCCCACAATGCATGGCATTTAATTTAAAAAATAACAACACAAGTAAGAAAATGACCAAGAACCAAGAGAAAAATGAACCACTAGAAAAGGACTTAGAAATGACAAAGATGAAGTAGTAGACAAGAATATTAAAAGTACTGCAACAAACATACTATACATGCTCAGGAATATACAATAAAATAGGCCTGTTGAGTATAGAAATGGAAGATCTAAGAATGATCTAAAAATGTCTAGAAATGAAAAAAATATAATAAGTGAAATAACACATAATGAATGAGAAAAACAGCAGATCAGACACTTCATAAGGAAAGATCAGTGGATTTGAAGATATGGCAATAGAAAATATCCAAAATAAAGCAAGGAAAGGAAAAAAAAAAGACTGAAAAACAATGAGTATAACATCAGAGTCCCCACCAACAGAAAGGGAACACAGGGCCTCCCCAGTGGGTCCTCAGGCTACAACCTGAATTTAATCCCCCACCAGGGATCTGACCCACATGGTGCAGCAGACCTCTCCAGTCTCACCCGCTGCTCCCCTCAGCAGTGTATTTCAGTAAATCCTCTGTTCTGCTCCTCACTCTGTCTCTGGTGAATCCTCTTACTCCTCCCCCCTCACACACCTTTGCCCTACACCCCAGTTCTTCTATACATGAGTACAAGTAAATCTTTACAAAAATTATATTAAATGTAAATGTAAATGATCTATAAACTTAAACCACTGGGTTGTCAGATTATTTTTTAAAAAGCAAGACCTAGCTAGTAAAAAAAAAGTTAAAGAGTAAAAGATATGCTAAGTAAATACTGTTCAAAACAAAATTGGGTACTACATGAAAGTAACCTTTAGAATAAGGAATATTACCAGGAATACGAAAAAAAAAATTTTTTTTTTTTTTTTGTGGGACCCTCGCCAGTGGCCGGGGATCAAACTGGCACTGCAGAGGCTGCAGGCAGCCTCGCAACCCAGCGCTCAACCGCTGCACCACCAGGGGAGGCCCCCAAAAGATTTTTTAAAATGATAAAGGAGTAGCATCAAAAGGATTTAATACTCCTAAATATCTATACATCCATTAATTGAGCTTCAAAATAAATAAGCAAAGACAGATATAAGTGGAAAGCAAAGCAGACAAAACTTCAATTATAGTTGGAAATTCAAACATTTTTCTTTCAGTAATTGATCGAAAATATAAACTGAAAGTCAGTAGGGAGGTGAAGAGTAGGGAAGTAAAACACTCAAACAATCCCATCAACCTCTACTTAAAACAATTAGAACACTCCACCCAGCAACAGCATAATGTGCATTATCTTCAGATTCCTATAAGTCATTTACTAAGTGCTTTGTGTTGGTGTATCCTGAAGAATACACCAATATGGGTGTATCCAATTGCAATATGGGTGTGGAGGGGGCTTCCTCATCCTCACAAGTAATTCTCAGTTACCAGCAGGATGTCCTGGAGATAGTGTCAGCCTCCACAGCTTAAGGGCTTAGTCTTCCAGATGCTGATGCAAGACTGCAAGATGGAGGCAAGCCAGTGCTTCTTTCTAATCAATGCCTAAATCAGATGTTCCCTGGCCATCTACCACAGGTTCCATTAATTTGCTAGAACAGCTCACAAAACTCAGTAAAACCATGTATTCACTAGATGACCAGTTTATTTCAAAGGATACTAAAGGATACGAATCAACAGCCAGATGGGAGAGAGGTACAGGGCAAGGGGTGGGAAATGGCTAGGAGCGTCCCTGCCCTCTTGAGAAGCACCATTCTCCACCAGATCTCACGTGTTCACCAACCCAGAAGCTCTCCAAAGCCCCCTCTTTTGGGCCTTTGTGGTGGCTTCATTATATAAGAATGATTGGTGAGCTCATTGGCCATTGACAATTGAATGCAACCTCTAGTCCTTCTCCCCTCCCCAAGGTGAGAAGGTGGGACAGGAATTTCCAACCATCTATTGAGGTTGGTTGCTCTGGCAACCAGCCAGGATCCTGAGGTGTTTCCCAAAGTTATCTTCATTATCATATAGCAAAAGATACATTTAACAATCTGAACACTTAAGAAATTACAAAGGGTAGCTGTGAATCAAGAACTGAATGAAGACCAAATATGTATGAAAAATATGTTTCCTATAAATCACAATATCGCATCAAGATAGACCATATTCTAGGCCACACAGCGATTTTCAGTATATTGTAATGGATTGAAATGATATGTTCATTTCTTTGCCTGCAGTAGCATCAAACTAGACATTTTTTAAAAATCGGAAAAAAATTCAAATAGTAGGAGATTAAGCAATGCCTTTCTAAATAACCTAAGGGTCAAAGAAAAAATCACAAGAGAAATTAGAAAATACCTTGATGAATAGAAATGAGTTGCTACATCCCAAATTCAGTGACATGTAGTAGCTAAGACAGTGTTTTGAGGGAAAGATACAGCATTAAATGTTTATACTAAAAAAGAAGCAAATTCTCAAGTCAATGACCTAAGCTTCAACCTTAAACTAAGGGAAAAAATTAAAACCAAAGTAAGCAGAAGGAAAGCAACAACAAAGAACAGGGATCAATGAAATAGAGAAATGCAAAGATAGATTGACGGAAACAAAAATTTTCTTTAAAAAGTTGAGTACTTTTGAAAAACTGCCAGACTGATCCAAAAAAAAAAAAAGACAAAATCACCAATGCCAGGTACAAAAGACTGAACTTTACAACTGCTTCTCTTCTCTCCCAAAAGATAAGAGAGATAAATAAGTTCATGCCAGTACATTCAGAAACTTAGATGAAATGGAGAAATTCAAGATATCAACTGCCAAACTATTAAAACTCACTCAAAAAGAAACAGATATCTTGAATAGCCTTAGAACTATTAAATAAATTGAATTCCCAGTTAACATCCTTCCATAAATAAAATTTCAGTGGCTTCACTGATAAATTCTACCACATATTTTGGGGAGAACAATGCCAATTCTATAAAAGACTCTTCAGTGGAATTTACCATGTCAATGGATTTAAAAAGAAGGCCCATAGGATCATCTTAATAGATGTATAAAGTGCTTTTAACAAAATACAATGTTCATTTATAATTAAAAAAAGACTCTCAGCAAACCTTCTTATCTGGAAAAAAGCAATCTATGAAAAAACCTACAGTTCTCACCATAATAGGGAGAAACTAGATGCTCATAGACTGGTAACAGGCAAGCTGTCTGCTTTCACCATTTCTATTAAATATCATACTGATAGTCCTAGCCAATGTGGCAAGGCAAGAAAAATAAAATTTAAGCATATAGGTTGAAATAAAGAAATAACATTGTCTTTATTAGAAGATGCCACACTTACTTATATAAAATGCCCACTCCCTAGGGAAGGGGTATTGATTGAGTTATAGAGAATGCTCAGAATCTTTCCTGGCACATAATAAATGCTCAATAAACATTCACAATTATTATTAATCCAAGTGATTCCAGAACAGAATTGACACTATATAGTAGGGGTCTAGCACAATTTCATTGTTGGAGGGGAGGTTGTGAGAAAATGCCTGGTTGCTTCTGAAGTTGTTACGGAGCAGCCCACAAAGTCTGTATGGAATTAGCTTTAGGACATCCTTTTCCTCCTAACAAAGTGACAGGTGCTCCCACTTTGGGGATGGTGGGGAGGGTCACTCTAGGACAGGGGAGGGTGAGCCATACTTGCGTTCCTGCTCATAAATGTCCTCGGGACGTCTCACAGTCTTTACTTTCCTTGGGAAGGGATGGAGCAGGTGAATTCTTTTCATCCCAAGGGTTCTGGGTGGGATGGAGGTAGAGGAAGGCTAGTCCTGAGGGGTCCAACCCAATCCCGCACCTACCCACCCCAGCCCCTGCACTTTCTACTGCACCATCCTTCCTTTTCACCTGAGAAGCTGTGATGCAGGTTGCTATTCTGCAGCCACAGAGGGTATTTGCATTTTGACAAATCTGGGTGGCACTTTTATGAGCAGCTGGCGCAGCACATGAGTGACCCTTCATATGGAATGTGGGGGGAGGCGCTGGGGACACCAGGCCTGGGGACCTGTCTCCTTGCTTTTGTGAGGTCACCCTGTGCATATCTGGGAGGGTTCCCACGATCAGGCTTCCAGAACACTAAAACAGAAAACACCCAAATCCAGTCAGTGAATGTTTATTTAGCGACTTGGACTGACAGGCATCCAGGGCAGAAATAAGTGACTTAGATTTGGTGAAACGATTATGCAGGGGAAAACCACGTTACAAACCATGAAGTGCTGTCCAAATGCTGATGCTGATGCTAGCAACTGCCCAGAAGACAATGGGACAGAGGAGGAACACTGAGTGAACTGCCATTGGGGTGCATCGCTGGGAAGAGACTTGGGAGCCTCTAGGGAAACAGGATCCACAAAGCATGTCATAAATGGAGTGAGGGATGGGGACAGAAGTTTCTCCAGCATCTCACGGGGCTTTATAGGCATTGCGTGTCGTGATGGGTGGACAGAGATAAAGGACAGCCCACAGCACGAGCCGCCACGGGACACGGCTACTTCCGGCACATGATGGTAAGTGCTGGGGTGGCAGGTGCACGGCGTTGGGGGCGGGGAGCAATCTCAGGGAGGGCAGGGGAAGTTGCCATTAGAGCGGCAAAAAGCAGTGTTAGAAAGAATGGTTTTAATGGCAAACAGTGGGGCTAAGTGGAGCCCAGACACCACAAATGAAACAAAAACTTAACTGCCACTGCTGGCGAAGCAGCAAATAAGTACCTTCCAGGCTGGTGGCGGCCAGTGATAAAGGGCAGCTGGAGACGACGGTCAGTAGAGTCAAGAGGTGATTTTTCTGGGCAGGTTACGCCCTCCAGATTCCGCCACCTAGCCTTAAAATGATTTCTGCCTTTTAAGTGGCTGTGTGTGTAGAAGGCGCTGTGGGGAGAGGCGGCTGCGAGGTGAAGAGGGAGGCAAGCTGTCCAAGCGGTGGGAGAGCGATGACAAAATCAAGAGAGATTCCTGGACCGGAGCTGGCCTAGCCCTGCAGGCCCAGCTTGGGAGTCATTTGACCACAGGGTGTCACTCCTTCATTAATTCATCCAGCAAACGTTTCTTGAACGCCTGCTGTGCGTCAGGTGCTTCTCCTGACACAGAGATTCGGTAGTAGCCCAGATAGACTCCTGCCCTCAGCACGCTCACATTCTAGGTGGGGGAGACAGCACACAGTGCACAAATAAAGAATAAGACAAATACAGGGAGTGACAGGCGCTATGAATGAAGACAAAGAGGGTGAAGGGGCTGAACAGTGGCTGATGGTGGGCACAGGGCCAGATGCGTGACAACTTCTGACACGGTGTCCGGGGGAGGCCTCTCTTTGAGGATGTGTTTTCTTGAGACCTGAATAAGAGGCAGCCCTTGAAGACCTGGGGGAGGCAGAAACAACAGCCAGTGCAAAGGTCCTGAGGCAGGCACGGGATGGGCCAGTGTAAGGATTGGTAAGAAGGTTGTGGGGGCAGAGCACTGAGGGCCAGGTGTGTGGCAGGAGATGTTAGGAACAGAGGCAGAGGCCTCGCAGGATACGATCTGGAAGGCCAGAGTGACGGTTTAGGGTTTATTCCAAGTGCCTCATTTTGTCCCTTACCAAAAGGTCCTTAATCCTGATTGGATGATGTCTCTGAAGCTGGGCGAATGAACACATTCGCCAATAAAATATCACATTTTGTGCTGAGGCCTCCCAGTCAGTCTTTTTTTTTTTTTAAGATTTATTTATTTATTTATACAAGCACTGGGCACAGTCAGAAGCACGGGAGGTGAGAGAATTCACCAGAGCCAGAGCGGGGAGCAGAGCAGGCAGAAGGACCGAAGTACACTGCCGAGGGGAGCAGCGGGTGGCAGGAGAGGTCTGCGTGCCATGTGGGACCCTCCTCTGGTGGCCGGGGAGCAGCCGGGGATCGAACCGGCGCCGCAGAGGCCGCGGGCAGCTTCGCAACCCAGCGCTCAACCGCTGCGCCACCGGGAAACCAGTCAGACTTACCAAGGGACTAACCCAGCCAGAGCGGGCGCCCTCTCCTTCCTGTGATGGTCCTCGGACCAGTGGGGCTTGACTGTTTAGAAGCCAGTGCCACCCTTTCCTCTGGGTACCCGGAAGCATCTGAATGACACTACCTTTGAAGATGCCAACCTGGGTGAAGGAAATGGGGACTATTCCAAGGTTCCCATTCGCGCCCCAGTGGCTGCGGCACCACCCCCTTTTCTCTGCTACCCCCTCCTTTTGGAAACAAGGAGCAAAGGACAGTTCTGCCCCCAAGGCCACTAGACAAATGCCTAGCAGATGTCCTGGGGAGTCAGGGAGGGGGCGGCTGGTAGCTAAAATGGAGAGCCCCCATTTCAGTCCCTGCCGATGCTCCATCTGGGAAAGGTCACCCGGACCCTGGTCCTGCAGCCAAGTGGGCAGGCGCGGCCGCGTGGGCGCCCTCTGCCCGCGAGCCCTGACCCGGGGGGAGGAGAGGCCGTCTTCCCACAGCCTGACCTCACACATTCCTTCAGCATCTCTGGGAAATAATCACACTCCCCACACCGAAGAAACACAGTCAACAGATTCTGGTTTCCTAGATACGCCAGTGGCTTCTAAAAATAGCCAGGCAATGACAAAGCAAATTGGCATATGGACTGCAAATAATTCCAGTACCAGCTTGCTTGGCAGCGCTCGAGCCTCCCCGTGCTGGGCGCTTCCTCCTCTTCCCTCTCCTGTTTCTGAAACAGTCTCTTGTTGCTGAACACCCCAGGCCGAGTGCGAGCTGCAGGGGCTGCTGCTGGAGCCCCTGCCCAGGCTGGTGTGTCCTGAGGGGAAAGCGCCCCGGGTTCGCCCCTCTTCACCCCCATCACCTGCCTGCCCTCTGCCAGCCACACTCACACAGAGGGTCCGCCCTGGCACGCCCCAGCAGCAATGCCCACGTGTGTGTGCCCCCAGGCCACCAACCCCTGCCCTCCTGGGGCTCCTCTCCTGATGCTCCTGCTTTGACTCCATCCCTCTCCTGCCTCAGGAGGCAGACTTTGTAAAGGAGCTTCCTCATCTCAGCGCCTTCATTTCCCCAAGCCCTGCTGATGGGCTGGCGAGGCTGCATGTGAGCCAGGCCCTGAGTTACAGGCACACCCACAGCGGGGGTTATAGGGGGTCGGAGGGTGGAGGGATCCAGGCCCCGAAGAGCAAGAAAAACGAACATAGTTCAGCTCCTACTATGCCCTCTGCTCTTCACAAGTTGTTTTTTATTTCTCGTCCAGGCTCTACAATAACCCACCCCCCCCAATGTCGAATTCTTACCTCTTATCTGCCTCTCTCTATTCTTACTCTGGTTAACTGTAAACTGATGGAGAAATAAGCTCAGATGGGTTGAGTAACTTGCCCAAGGTTATAGCTGCAAAAAGTTTAGCTGGAATTTGCATTTATAGCCCGCTGCATGAAGACCCCCAAACCTCCACTGCACCCCACCATCTCCCTGGGAAGCTTAATCTTGGCCAGGCAGTTCATTGATTCCATCTCAGATGGACCCAGAGGCCCTGGTGGAAGGACCATTTACCACGGAGGGGGCAGGAATAAGTGAGCCAAACAGGGATGCAGAAGCACCCAGGGGCCAGTAGTGACCCTGACCTTGAGGTTGTACTCCCAGGCCAAGGGGCAGGAGGCTGCTGGCAGGAGCGCTAATCAAGGGGAGGTGCTCAGAGCAGTGAGGAAGTTGGGGGAAATAGATCCCCCACACACTCTCAGGTGTCCTGCTGGTAACTCAACTGGAGGCCAGACGGTCAGGGAGCACTAGAGACTCAGCCCAGGGCACAGAGCAGGGGAGGGAGGCGGGAAAGGGACCTGCAGGGACGAACATGGCCAGTGCATGAAGGAACAGCTCAGGGTCATCTGTCCTTGACGCTCAGTTCTCATTAAGGGGGTGTCAAGATAAGGCAGGGAAATGAGGGCCATGTGGACAGAAAGGAGAGGAATGCAGGGAAGGGTCAGCAGGAGAGACGGCAAACCCCAGCTCTGGTTTTGGATCTCTTGGACAAAACTCTTAATCTTGCAAATAACTTAAAAGTTATTTAAAAAATCACTTGATTGCAAAAACTACCATTTCACCTTTAGACTACGCCTGGACTACAATGCTTTGCATCTCTATACCACTTACACGGAGGAGCACATCATCTGTTATTTAGTGGAGTTCTTTGTTTGTTGAATGAATGAAAGATTGTTTCCCATGCTTTTCCCTTCTTATTTGGTCCTGAGAATGCCACCTCTGTCCATGGGAAGTGCAGCTTTTAAAACACACACACACACACACACACACACACACCCCTAGTCAATTAAGAGGAAAAAAAATATCAGAGGATCCTAATAATTAAGAGTTCTCATAAATCCATAGTTAAGCTATATCATAGGCAGGCCCAAAAAGTATTATTTCATATAATCCTCCCAACAGTAATGATCACATGATGGGACAAAGTTATTTCCATTTTAGAGATGAAGAAACTGGGGCAAGGGAGTATCCTGCTCCTGCCCTTTATGGCCTCAGATTGCTGCCTCGTTTTCCCCTAACATGCTGGCTTACCAACTTGCTCCTGGACAACCTGGCTTCCCAGACCCCACCCCCCCCACGCCTGTGCCCCCCCACACCCACCCCCAGCATGTGGTGTCTCCCTCCAGATGAACCACCATCATTCCACCTTCTGCTGAGTGATGCCCTGGAGGGTGGGGCTCTTGTAACACAGCAATCCCTCCTGTCCCCTCGCCCAGGAATGGTGGCTTCCTCATAATCTCTGGCTGCCACTACGTCCCCAATCTGGGTCATCACCTCATGACCAACTCCCTGCATTAAATTCCATTTTCCTGGTTTAAACTTGGACTTTGATAAATGAAATGTAGAACACTGTCCACGGCCACACAGGTGGCAACACGTCAGTTAGAATTCAAGCCCTGGTCTCTAATACAGCACTCACCGGCTGCATCTTAATTCAGAAATCATCTTAGTTCTAACTTCTCAATTCCTGAGGTCTAGAGAGGGTAAGTGGTTTGTCCAAGCTAACACAGCTAGTTAATAGCAGACTAAAGGTTCAGAGCGCAAACCTACCAGCTGTCCCCAATGATGCTCTCCCTTTATGGCACCATCAACCCCCGATTTTTCCAGGTCTTGGCTAGAAGGACTCACTGCTCATTTTCCTAGTTGATTTTTCCTTCTTATATCAGAGCTAAAAGAGCGTCTTGGTCTCGCCTCTCCCAGAGCTGTTAGGAAGATGAACAGGATAAACCAGGGCTCTGTACTCCTGGAGGGATAGCGTGGATGCTTAAATATAAGGCATCATGGTGGTGATGATAGCCGGGAAGAGTTGTGGGTAAGCAGTGATTTTTTAAAAAAATTAAAGTTACTGTAACAGCCACGGGTGTTCTCTCCTCATGGCAGCTGAAAAACTCACTCTCTAGACAGTTCTGTCTCCAACTATTTTGTTGCCTTGAAGCCCAAGACGGCTTCCAGGCAGCCCTAATTTGTCCAAGATGAACAACAAAGAAGGCAATGCCATTACAAAGCCATGGCCATGGGCGGCATCTTTTATTCATGAGCAGGGTGGCCCTGGCAGGGGGAAGGAGGGGAGACTTGAAGAGGAAATGCATTTACTCTCTGCCCTGAACTCAGGTGCAATCGAGATTCCAGCACGTTGCAACCCAGCTAAGTGCTTTTCAGTCTGCGTGTTGGGAGGAAAGGTGGTAGGGGCTGGCTAAGAGAGCTGGGGTTCCTCTGACCACCAGCCCATCATGTGCTAAGAGCACAGTGGAGGATGCACCAGCACTTACTGCTCCACTTCCAGTCACTTATCCAAGCAATGCTCACTGAGTGGAAGAAGTGCAGTGTTATGAGCGCGTTGTGAGGGAGAAAGTCTAGGTTCAAATCCGGGCTCTGTTCCTTGCCAGCTGTGTGACTTCAAGTAAGGCACTTTTCCATTCTGTGCTTTTAACTGGGGATCCTATTGCCGTTTATCTCACAGGATTAATTAAGTTTGTACACACAGGTCTTGGAACAGTACCCGGCATACAGGAAATCTTGATAGATATGTTTTGGCTCTGAAGTCAGGTCTGGATGTAGCTCCTGTTTCTAGACGTTAGCTGTGTGACTTCAGGCAAGTTACTTGACTTCTCTGAACCCTTCTTGACCTATAGGAGAAATACAGTTTCTGTTGTATACGGCAGTTGCGAGAATTCAATAATAGAGCCATGCAAAGTGGTCAATGTTTATTGAGTGTCTCCTCTGTGAATCAGAGATAATGGCCCTGCTCTGAGGCTTACATCTGGTGTACACCAGGCACATACGCTAAGCCCTGATGCTGCCTGCAGGATCTGTGAGGACCCTGGATCAGGAGTCCACGGGCCTGGTTCTCTCCCAGCTGTGTGCTGATTAGCTGGGTGCGCGCATTGCCTCACCTTTCAACCTGAATTTCCCCACCTGCAAGAGGAAGGGGTTGGGTATAACAGGCCTCCAAGCCCCCCTCCAGACAGTTCAACCATTCCAAGAGTCAAGGCATGTTAGTTCTCCAGGACTCCCCGGACTTCAGACCCAGACCTGGTCTCTCAGTGCAGAGAAGCGGGCTTCTGGGTGTAGACAGGAAACCTGGACAGAGCCCAACACACAGCCTACATTCCAAGGAGGTGTGCTGCCTGTCCCCCTTACTCAGCCTGCTTCCCATTACCAGCGTACAGTCCCGAGTTGGAAAAGCTCAGCTGTGCACCCAGATCACGGCCCCCTCTTCCTTCTGTGTCCCGCCTTCCTCCCCAGGCCTGACTTCTCTGACTCTCCAATGAGCTTCAGGTCTCCATTCCACTGGCTTCCAGGCTGGGACCTTGACATTAGTCATCTCTATGCTGGGGCCCAACCTGGGCAGTGGGGCTGGTTGGAGGGAGGTGGTCGCAGGGGCGCCAGCCTCGGAGGATATGTGCGTGTGTGACCTTTTCACTTTCATCTCCAGACGTCTAATCTCCAGCTTATAACACCTGGATCAACATCTTGGAAATGTATTTCTGTACCTCTAGCTAAGGCACAGGCTTCTGTGCCAGTGAAACACAAGTGGGGGCCTGACTACTTCCTGGGGAGCTCTAAGATCCTCAGTGGAGGTGCTGCAGGGACTGTTGCACTGGTAAAATGGCTCCCCCCACCCCCCCTTGCTTGCTCCTCCTCTAAAGTCCGTGGTGAGGGCAGAAGGACTGCTGCTACCTGCGCTGGCAAGACCAGGTTGGACCAAGGGACTGTTGGTGGTGGGGGCGGTTTGCCAGGCAGATGCACAAGTCTCAACATTTCAGATCAGAGGAATTCATGAGCTGTCCTCTGGCAAGAGACATGCCCATGGCCAGGACCCCCAGCATAGCCCTGACCAGGGTTCTCTTTGCATACGGCAGTCACGGGAGGTGGCTCACGCTGGCACCCCATGGAGGGCTGTGCGTCGGCTTGCCTCCCTCCCTTCTTTCACAGGTATCCCACAAACATTCGCTGAGCACCTGTGTGCCAGGCACTGAGCGTGGGCCACAGAAACAAAGGTGAACAAACTCCAGCACCCTCCTCTGAAGAGCCCAGAGCCTCCAAGAGATTGTGGATGTATAAACAAATAATTGCAATAGCTTGCACGAAGTGCGACAATAAAGCAATAAATAGGATGTTCGGGGAGCATGGAAGATTCCAGGGAACATTAGGTCCTGCAGAACTCTCAGTTAGGAGAGGCAGAGACCGGGGCTCAATCGAGCTTGCACAGATCATCAAATGCACTTCCAGCTTGCACTGTAGGCACCGGGAGTTTTTCTTTTGGGGTTGCTAACACGTGCATAGGAGACCAAGCCACAGGCTGGCCACTGCTTGGGCCACTCCCCCAGCAGAGCAGCCGCAGGCCCCTGTGCTTAGAAAGCGCCTCCCCGTGAGGACTTGGCCAGCCTGGAGGGTCAGGGCCCGGGTGCCCTCTGACTCGGAGCTAAGGAGGAGCACAGTGGTCCTGGCTGCCTCAGGCCTGGGCTATTTCAGGACAAGATGCACTTGAGAAGTAACAGCCTGACCTGTCTTCCCTGTAGACACTGGCTCCCTTGCACCTGACTCTTTAATTTCCCCGGAGGGGAAAGCATGTTGCTTCTGGCTATGACCCGCAGAAGGAAGACAGCATCCTCCTGCATGCCCGCCACAGCTGCCCTGCAGTCGCCTCCGACGTGGGACACAGATGTGTGCAGCAAGGAAACACTCTCTGGTGGGGATCGTGGCGTCAGGTCAGCTCTCTTAAAAGCCAGGCCTTCGATGCTCTTGTCTCTTGTCTTGGGCCACCCACGTGGCCAAGGAACAGCATGAAAGGTTCCGGCCAGACCAGGTGCCCCCTGAGCTCTGTGGCAGGGAACAAGGAGCAAGGCAGGGATAGGATCAGGATCTCTCCTCCTCCCAGGGCTGCCCCTGCCCCTTGCCACTGGCCCAGACTGTGGGAGTCATTTCCTCTCTGGACTGGTACCCCCACCCCAGAGCAGGTACCCACATCCTGCCAGGCTCTGAGATGTGCCAGACCAGCAAGGTCACAAGCAGGGCCTCTGCCCGGCTGTGTTTACAGATTTCTTTGCCTGGGGAGGTGAGGTCATCTCTCTTTCGCAGGGGCATGCATGGAGCTAGGGGCCTGGGTCACGGTGGGTGCCAACGGGGAAACGCAGTTGATCCAGACGGGGTGCTAGCACCCACAGTCCAGAAGTTAGATCCCAGCCCCAGGTGCTGCATGTGTGAGGATCCCCCATCAGAGAAAAAGGCCCTAGCCAGGCCACACTCCCCCACTCCCCCTGCCTGGGCTCTCCTGAACTCCTCTAACAGGTCAGCTGGCTTTGCCACCTGGAGAAGCTGGCACTGCAGTCGTAACTATATTTCTTGACTTGAATGGCCGATGGGTAAATGGCGCAGAGTGCGGGCTCTGCGCCAGGCTCTGTGCTAAGTGCTTTAGGTGGGTTCAGCCCAGCCAGTGCTCACAACAGACAAAGCGTCACTATTACTACCAGCTGTTCAGAAGAGGTGCTGAGTGAGAAGTGATGTTTGTTCAAGACCACTCGGCTCGTGAGAGACCCGACTGGGCCAGGATTTAAACCCTGGGATGTGAACTTCTAGCCTTGCTCTTACCCGCTGCATCACTCATTCAAATTCCTCGTTTAACTTTGGAAACATCTCAGTGACTGTTCCTATCAGCAGTTTTAGTGGTAAACAGGGGGTCTCTGGAGTGAGAAGGTCACTAATCTTTCGGACCTGAGGTTTTTCATTGCAAGATGGGATAACAATACCTGCCTTCATTAAAGGCGGCAAATGCAATCATATATTTAACACAAGTGCTTCTCACCGGTATGGACCCTCAAATGTTAGCAATGACCATTTTGCAAGTGTGTTTTCTTGGCTTTGCTTAGGTGAGCAGATCAATCCTTAATTGGTGACAGCTAAGTGACCTTGGGCAGGTCATTTCACACCTGTCTGCATTCTGCAAAACATTGGGGTGGCATAATGCATGACCTGAACCAACCCAGACTAGGTCACGGGCGGGGAGAAAGCAGCTTCTGCCTGGAATTTAAAACTTCATTAAAGAAAAGCCACACAGTGAGCATCCACACACATGCAGAAGCAGAAAGAAAGCGACCTTTCCACTTGCGGGTCAGCTCGGGTTTCCCATGCCTCTGACTTCCCCCTCCTGCCACTAGACTCTTCTCCCTAGCACGTTACACTCATACACCACATCTGCATTTATTAGCCACCTCCTTCTCTGTACCATAAGCATCAGGAGGGCAGCAACCTGGCCTGTCTTGTTCACGGCTGCCCCCCAGCTCCTGGAATCGGGCCCAGTGTGCTAAGTGCTCAGTGTGTAAACACATGCTCAATGAATGCAGGAATGAATGAAGGCACCCGAGCTCGCCCTGCGCCCCCCAAGGACGCCCCATGTCAGAATGGTGCCTGGCCGCTCCCTTCTACCTGCCTGTCTCTCTGCTGCTGAGTGCAGACAAGCGAGGCCACTAGGCTATCCCAGGCACTGGTGTTTACAGAAAAGGGCCATTAAGAGTGCAAATAAATGGCTTTATTTGGCACTGCTGATGTACTCTGCATGGGCTAAGCATTTTACATATATTAACTAAGGGAACTCATTTAGCCCTTACCACAATCAAACTGTCTCCAATTTACAGGATAGGAAACTGAGGCACAGAAAAGCTAATTGCACAGGGGTCCGGGTTAAGCAGTGTAGTTTGAGAACCCACACTTCTAGATGCTTTGTTCTAAGGTCTCCCGAAGGTGGCTGTACGCCCTGGAAGCTTCCGCTCTTAACTCCTAGACTTTCATCTCTCTCGATTTCTCCTCAGTTACAAACACCTGACCCAAAGGGATTTCTATGCACTCATTCATTCATTCAACAGACCCAGGTGCCAGTTGCTGTTTCAGGCCATGATCCTGAGAGAGGGGTCCCCTCCCAGCTGGGCACCCGGGCCTTTCAGGGGCAGTTCCTTGTGTCCTTTCTTCTCTTGTCACATCATCAGGCTTTGGAGAGTATCTGGTTAAGTGGTTTTGAAGCCCTGGTGTTGGAGCCTGGTAAAGGGTGGCTAATGGGTCTGGCATTGATGTGACCTGGAAAAAAGACCCATGTGGGACAAAAGGATGGGCTTCCAGGGTGTGACCTGACTGCCAGGCATCCTTCCCTGTCCCAGCACCTCCCTCCTGCCAGCTGATCGCAAATGCCTTCTTTGCCTAATTATTACACATACTAATTATTTTCATTTACATGCCTAGCTTACCATTTATGCCTAATTATTGTGCAGCTCTGAAACAATTATGCATGCCATTAAGAATGGAGCAGGGTAGTTTTGCAGTGGAAGTTATTTAACTTCGATACCCAATGGTTCATGTGCACTTAATCTCCACGGTTTGTGGTTCCCATGGTATGAAACTTTCCTAGACTGAGTTGGGAGGGACATCAGTGCCCGTGACATGGGGCTGAACAATAGCAGCAGCCACATAAGGAGGAGTCAGAATGGCTCCAATAACAGGAGCCACAGAAGTCACTCAACCGCTGTTTAGCATTTTATATCCATTATGCCATTTAAACGCAAAGACCCTCCTATTAATAAATTTGACACAAGTCATACTGGCTGCTGGCGGGTCTGGGGTCCCAAAACATTTAGTCTGACCCTTCTGTCCCATGAAAAGGGGACAGGTGCCTGTCCCATGAAAAGGGGTGCTCTGAGGGGGGCTGGGGTGGCATTCTGTCTACTCCCTTCACTTTCTAGAAAACAGGCCAGAGCTCAGGCTGGCCCAACCAGGCCAGGACAGAATACAGCGGCCCCAGTTCTGCCCCCTGCAGCTCCAGGAGGCGACTCCTCACCAGTCACCACTCCCCAAGACGCGTGCCAGTCCCGGCTGATCCTCTCCCTGGTCAAGAGCAGCATTTGCTCTACTTCTGGAAAGCTGACCTGCTTTAGGATGTGCTCACCCTGGCGGATACCTAGTCGCTTCTCCTTTGGTTCTTTCTTTTCTAATTCTCCACTTCCATCACACCTTCAATTCTCTTCCTTCTCTTCTCTTCCTGGCAACAGAGCATTGAGTGAATATTTATTAGGGATTGATGATTGTACTAAGCGCCTTGTTTTCCTATGTAATCCTCACAATACTTCTATGAGGCAGAAACGGTCACGATTTACCCGTTTTCCAGCCAAGAGCTCAGAAGCCTAGAAAAGTTCAGTGACATGCCCGTGAGGTCAGTTCATGGATCCCAGCCCGGTGTCTCGGAGTGGAAAGCCTGTTCTCTTTAAGTCAACTCACTTGTGATCTTCCTTAACATCAGTCTGCTGGCCGCCTGCCAGCTTGGCCTTAACATTTCTTTTTCTTTGGTAGGCAGCCAAAAGCAAACGCCCGAGAGTTTCGAGCCCGAGGATTCAAAGTAGCCCCAAAGCTTATTCCTTCCTGTTCCAGAGTTTTGGGCTCTGCAAACAGTGTGGACACTTCAGGGACCAGGCTAGATGCTAAGTGTTTCTGGAAGACACTCTACAGGGTCTCTGCTTCTGGATACCAGGAGATGGAGTTCCACAGAGCAGAAAATCTCTTCTTATTCATACCTGTTGTTAGCTATCATCAGGCAGGGACTTAGAGTGAGAAAATGACTTTGCCGTTAGAGTTTGGGGCTGGTCCTAAAACAAACATTCTTCGACACCTGGGCATATACACAGGACGTTGCCCATTCCCTGCTGTCAGAGACCAGCACTTTCTGGGACTCTCTTCAGGATCATGGGGGGCCAACAAGATGAGGCAGGCATCCGTGGGGATGCAGGGAGCCCATAGCCCGAGGAGGCTGGGGAGGCTGCTGCCCAGTCCCGGCTCCCTCCCTCTCCAGCAGCAAAAGCTCCGACCCTGTTTGCGGTCTTGCCACCAGGCCCCAGCATCCCCACCCACAGGTGAAAGAGCTGCGTCCTTTTATCACTTGCTGCTAGAAAGCCAGCCTTGACGGTCCTTGCCTCCCTCTTTTGGCTGTAAGCTCCTGAAGAACAAAAAACTGGGCCAGGAATGTGACCGATGGCCCATGTCAAACCGTGTAGTGGTCACTACTAAGGTGAAAGGGTAGGCTCACCACTTCCCAAGCGGGCAGAGAAGAGAACACTGGGGTGGAATGTCCAGGATGAAATGTGAATGACAGCACCTGTGTCCACCTCGCTCTTTCCTTTCGCTCCCTGCCCTGCCTTTCTCTTCCATCCTTCCTTGATTCTCTCTTTTCATCTACCCATGCATCTGTCCATCCGCCCACCCACCCATCCACCCACCCATCCACCCACCCATCCACCCACCCATCCACCCACCCATCCACCCACCCAACCACCCACTCATCCACCCACCCATCCACCCACCCATCCACCCACCCATCCACCCACCCAACCACCCACTCATCCACCCACCCATCCACCCACCCAACCACCCACTCATCCACCCACCCACCCATCCATTCCTCCCTCCCTTCTTCCATCCTTTTCATCCAACAAATATGCACTGGGCCCTTATATGCCAGCCACTGTACTAGGTACCGGAGATGCAGATAGAAATGATGCCCCTGTCCTAGGTCAACAGTTCTTTAGAAAAGAGACAAAGTGAGTCAGAAATTACAAGTGCTCTAGCAGGAAGGTGGAGTCAGTCCTTGAGCCTAGTACCTGATCAGATGGTCTCCAAGGTCCTGTGGGAGGCCAGTACTCCTTCCTTTTTTTTTTTAAGATTTATTTATTTATTTATACAAGAACTGGGGTACAGGCCAGAGGTGCAGGAGGATGAGAGGATTCACCAGAGACAGAGCAGGGAGCAGAACAGGCAGACTGACTAAACACACTGCTGAGGGGAGCAGTGGACGAGACAGGAGAGGTCTGCCGTGCCATGTGGGAATCTCCCTGGCCGGCAGGGAATTGAGCCTGCACTGCAGAGGCTGCGGACAGCCTGACAGCGCTGTGCTCAACCCGCTGCACCACCGGGAAGGACCCCCTCTTACTTTTCTAACCCAATCTCCTCCTTGTCTCCAGCCACACTGGCTTCCCAGATGGTACACAGGCATCCTTGGTCCCATTTGTACTTCTATTTGCTCAGTCTGGAATGTTTGTCTTTCCAGACACCTACGTGGCTCCCTCCCTCTCCTTGCTGCTCATCTCTCAGAGGGATCTTCCTTGTCTGTCCCCAGGGAAGACTGCCATACCTTTGTCATTCCCCACCCTCTCTAGCCGCCTTCATACGCACTTATCATACCTGGCAGATTTCGATTATTATTATTTTTTGCTTATGTGTCACTAGTTGTCAACCCCAATACAACAGAAGTTCATGAGGGCTAGAATTTTATTTCACTTTGCTCACTGCTACATCCCCAAATGACTTCAGTAGGGTTTGGCCATGTAGAAGCTCAACAAGTATCTGCTAAACGATGAAAGACCCAGCAGGGGAGGAGACTGGATCACCCACTTGGCCTGAACCTCATCTGGGAGGTTGCCCTCCTCTTAAAGATCCTCAGGAAGCCCCTCTCGTGCTTTCTCTTCCTTGCACAGGAAGCAGCACAGTGCCGGAGGCCTGCCTTAGTGGAGAGCAGCAGGAAATAGCAGCATCAGAGCTGCTATTTCAGAGCAGGGGGTGTCAGGCTATCGAGTGCACCCCTTTATAGCTTCAGAAGGCATCAAAGAATTGTTTTGGGGACAAATTCATCACCCTGATTCAATTAGTGTGAGTTGAGGTTAAGATAAGCTTTCAGTATGGCACGTGATGTGCAGACACAGGGCGAGGAGCCCCAAGGCTGAGTGGACAGCGGACAGGGGCCAGAGGGAATGATGTCGCCCTGGGGAGCGCTCTCTGAAGAGGAGCCGAGTGACAGGTGAGCTCGTGTGTCCTGGCTCAGGGCCTCAGGGCTGGCTCACCTAGACCCTATACAACTCTTCCTGGGAGCATTGACAGTCCCCGTTTCACACACCTGCTGTCCCTGCCTTCTAGTGGGGGGTGGGAGGGCCGGCCACACAGTCTGGGGCCAGGGGAGGACATTTCTTCTCCGCAGACAAATGTTTCAGCGATGACATGCCTGTGACGGCATCAGGGTTAATTGAACCTCCTGCAAACTTGGAATCCGAATGGCTCGGCAGCTGCATTAAAATCTAAACAGTCTTTCCTGTGGATTTTTCCGATTAATGCAAATTTGTTTTGCTTTGCAAATTGAAAATCAGTTGCAAGCACCTGGTGTAAGAATTCCAGAGGAGAGAGCGGAGAATCCTGAGAGGAAACCAAGGTCCTCACACCAGCCAGCAACCAGACCTGGCCCACCTCTGGTCCCTGGGCAGCCAGGTCTCCGCCACAGTTTTCAGCTGGATTTCTCTGCCTCCCGCCCCCGCCCCCACCTACTCAGCACCTGGTTTTTCAGCCAGCAACACTGACTCCACCAGAGTGGTTGCCAAATGCTGGGACTCCAGGGCTCTTTTTCCCCCCCTCTTTGGTGGAGGGTGATGGGTGCAATCAGGGAAGGCACTCAAGCCTTGTGTAAGACACCCGCCTTGGCATCTCCCAGGGGACTTCATTAGAATTATGAGACTGGCATGATTTCCTCTTTCTGCAAAGGAACCCACAGAGTGCCTTGGCGATGTGCTCCTGGTTGGAATCCTTTCCCCAGTGCTGGTCCCAACTGCACGGCCACTGCCCAGCTCTCAGCAAAGTGCCTCCAACTTCCCAAGAGCAGAGGGAGCAACTGGGTACGCCCAATGAAAGCTGGATGACCAGGAGGATGAGGAAGAGGCTGCTGGTATCTCCCCACCAAGTGCTGGCTCATCCTGCTTGCTCCCCCACCCCACCTGTCAAAGCCATGCTCACTCCGGAAGCCTGGTGCAGGGAACACCCCCTTCCCGCCAATCCCCTCCTCCAGCAGACACATTGTTCATTCAGCTCCAAGATCAGTCGGGAGGGAGGGCAGTTATGAACGGGCCCCATTATGCTCCCCCTTCCTCTGCTACGCAATTTAAAGGCAGGAGACGAGAGATACGCTCTGGAAATCCAAATTAAAATGTATTCTTGCAGCAATCCCGCACCCAATTAAAGTAACCCAGAGCCTATTGTCCTTTGCTAAATTTGGAAAATGCTCAGGTGTGTCTGATCCTACTCTGCACAGATATTTTTAATACAGATTTAATCATATTTTGGGTTAGAAGAAGAAGCTAATTAGGTAGGCAGATTTAGAAAGGCTGCCGGAATACGGGACAAAGCGGGGGGATTTGATGCAATTCACTGTGGGTTTTTTCCCCCCAAAGAGTAAGTTGTGTTGGGTCTGGGTTTTAGAGTCACAGCAAATTGGCTTGAAAAGTGAGGTGACAATGAACAGAAAAGCCTCCCCTTGTTAGCAGTCAATGAATCTGGGGCTGGAGGAAACCTCAAAAGAGGGTCTCCCCTACTCTCTGCCTCCTTTAACTGTGGGATCTGAGCACATGCAGGGGACAGGCCCTTGGTTGTTTAAAATGACATCCAAACAGGTGCAAATTGGTGTTCTTCACCCCAAACCAGGGAAGTGTTCATCCGGGTTTGCGCTGCTGGGAGGTGCAGGCTATTGCCCAGTGAGGGACCACTGCGTTGACAGCGGAAGCAGATAACCTGGGCCAAAGGCCCCTGTCCCCACCTCACCTTGTCCCCAGGGCACCTGCCTGCCTCTGTTCCTCCGCTGGGTTCCACCCCCACTCAGTAAACCCATCTCCATAAAGCACCCCTGACTGCACCGGAGTGTAACAAAGAAAATAGGAAGTCTTGGCTTGACTCTGCTGAATCATCGTGTGATTGAGTAAATGACTTAAAAACTCCCCTGAGCCTCCGCTTCTTCTCCAACATGGAGATTCTGATCTCTGTGTGATAAGCATGGCAAAGGTGTGTGAGGTTCCTGGGTGTTCTGGAAAGAAGCCCGCCCAGGCCTCACCCCTAGGGGATGCGGATCTGGATGCTGGGAGAGTGAGCGTCTTTGTAATGAAGTAAACTGAGCCCTGCACATTATCACTGGGGTCTTTGGGGTCTTCCTGAATGTTTCATGAAAAAGCAAAGCACAGGGAGAACCCCTAGTATGTCCCCCTCACAGAGAGAGAAAGGGGCCAAAGGGAGTGCATGGCCATCTTGCTCATTGGTGCAAAATGAAAACACGAGGGAGAAACCAGAGGAGAGATCGGTTGCCCACAAGAGGGAGGTGGGAAGGGATAGAAAGACGGGAGGAACAGGAAATGGGGAGCAGCCTTGAGGAGGGAAGGGTGCTCCCGAGAATTCCTTTTGGTTTAGCTTTAACTCTTAGTCTTAGTAATGTTCCACAGAGCATTCACACGGCCCCCAAATAAGCATGTGAAACCAAATGAGTGTGGCGGGACCCTCCAACCCCCAGAATTCCTCCTGAAGTCAGACCCTCTCTTTCTTAAGGGAAGGATCCTCAAAAGGAGAGTCTATTATTTTTATAGGGTAGCAGTTAAAAGCCAAGATTTCGGAGGCTGGGTTCAAATCCCAGCCATACCCCTTACAAGCTGTGTGATGTTGAACAGGTCACTTCACCTCTCTGGACTTCAGTTTCCTCAGCTGTAGAATGGGGTAAAATAGCAACTACAGCACATAATTATGAGTTTATCAATCAGCATAAAATGAGGGTTTAGGTCAGTACCTGGGAGAGAGTAATGGCTAGGTGCTTGTTATGATTGTTATTAATTTAGGGCTCAACATTTGGGGAAGTTGTAGGAATCCATGTTCTGTCTGGGGGAGAAAGCCTCCCTACCACCCCACCCCAGTGCATCTCTCAAGTATGGGGATCACACAGGTAGGAAGTGCTGAGCTCCAAATGCCCCTGCTCAGCGGCTCAATAAATTGCTACAATAGGGCCTCTCTGGTGGTGTAGGCGGTTGAGCGCAGCACTGCGAAGCTGTCTGCAGCCTCTGCAGTGCAGGTTTGATCCCAGCCGGCTGGAGAGATATCCACATGGTGCGGCAGACCTCTCCTGTCTCGCCCACTGCCCCCCTCGGCAGTGTATTTCGATCAATCTGACTGTTCTGTTCCCTGCTCTGTCTCTAGTGAATCCTCTCACCCTCCCACGCATCTGGCCTGTACCCCAGTTTTGTGTAAATAAATCTTTAAAAAAATAAGTAAATAAATTGCTGCTACAATAAATTACACAAACTTGGCTTAAACAGCACAACTGTCTCGTCCTACTGTGCTAGAGGGAAGACGTCTGAAATGAGTCTTACTGGGCTGAAATCCTTAGCTCATGAACCCTTCCTCCATCATCTCAGGTCAAGTCCTTATATGTCCTCATTCTGTTCTCTTCCATCTCCCTCTGCCCCTTTCAAGGACCCTTGTGATAATCTTGAACCTGGACAACCTTGGGTTTTAGGATGACCTTGGCCTGGACAACCTTGGATCCTCCCCCTCCCTAAGGTCAGATGATTAGCGACTGTAATTCCATCTAGGGCCTCACTCTCCTTTGCAGCATGGCCACAGTTCCTGGGTATGGGGACATGCCAGCACTGGGGGTCGTTACTCTGCCTACCTCAAGGACCAGCTCCAACCTGCTCCAGCCTCTTGTGCTCAGGGCTTGGTCTCTTGGGTTTGGTATTTTCCTCTGTAACCATTTTTAAGAGTATAGTTCAGTGCCCCGAGTACATTTACAATTGCTGTACCATTGCTGTCACCACCATCTGCCTCAAGAACTTTTCATCTTGCAAAACTGAAACTCTGTTCCCATGAAATAATAACCACCCACCATTCTACTTTGTCTGCGAATTCAGCAATTCTAGGTGCCTCTTCTGGAATCACACAGTATTTGTGGTTTTGTGATTGCTTACATTACTTGGCATGTCCTCAAGGTTCACACATGCTGCCGAGTGCTGGTCTTCTGGTTTTCAGACAACTCCACGCCACACTCCTGATTGCACCCACTCATCCCAAAGCTGGCCTGACAGGAGGTCCCACCAGGGTGGTGTTCCAGACTGTAAGTTTGCAAACAGGTGACCTGGAGATTTCAAATAAATGCGTTGCTCCTCAGGGTGATGGTGTGGAAGGTGCACAGCGGTCCTCCCCGTGCCCGGGTCATGATGTCGAGAATTCTGAGAGTTTAGAGTCCACCTGGAGCAGCTGCAGCCCTCTGAAGGCTGGGGCAGCCCTGGCATTGGACCTTCTTGCTCCATAGTTGAAACTTTCCAGTGAGACCCAGGCTGTACCCATGAAAATGCCATATTCAAGGGACAAGGGAAGTCTGGCTGGACGTCAAGACATGTGGTCTGCTGCCTGGAACAATTCCTCCGGCTCCCGCTCCTATCTGGGTCTGCAGGAGCAGCTGGAAGGACCCTCCTGGTTAGACGGGGTCCTTCACTGTCGGAGTAAGGGAGGGGGACCATCTGGGGTCACCCAGATTCTCTACCCTCACTGGCCTGGAGCATAGGGAAGCTCTTCTCTGCCTTCCTTGGGGACAGGTGAGTGTTCTGGGGAAGTCAGGCCACGCCCGCCAGCCGCCCTCCTGTCTGGTCCCAAGCCAGGCCTCTGTCTACTTCACCTGCAGAATGGGGGTTAGGCCGAAGGAGTGAGGCCAGTCAGAGGATTAAGATAATTCTTAATTCTGCACCCACTGAATCTTCTCTGCAGCTCTCCTGTGTGACGGAAGTAAGGCCCAAAATTGTCTAGGTCACTGCATTTAAGGAACAGAGTTAAGCTGTGGTGAGTTTACCATGTTATGACACTTCTGGTCATCACTTGGCTTCATTTCATTCACCTGGCGACCATCCCTCAGGCTTAGTGCTGTTACAGACGCGAAAACTACGTCCCCAAGAACACACAACTTGTCCCATGATGTTTGATGCTTCAGCAGAGAGAGAGGGAGAGCAGAGAGACTGGCAAAATGGAGTTCGGGAATTCCACGCTGCCCTCCCCTTTGTACAAAAGGGGGGCAGCTGCCCTGACCACCCAAGGTTAAAGAACCCCACTCCTGAAAAAAGCCACTGGCTCTCACTTATGAAGTCCCTGGTGGGGATGTGGATGACCCGGTCCTTTGTGCTTGGCTCTGGTGTCTGTGGTGCATGGTGTGATATTTCAGAGGCAGGTTTTTCTCCTTGATTATAAACATCTTGAAGGCAGGTACTCATCTGAACCCATATGCCGGGTTCATGAAGGGAGCTGGCCTGGACCGAACAGGCTGCAGAATAGCTTCCCGCGGCAGACAGTGGGCCATGGTGGGGAGGGCACCCCACGGTGGAGGCTGCCCCCGCTGTGCAGGGAGCCATCTGGTGTGGACGGCCAGGCAGGGTGTGGGTAGGGACAGGAGCAAGCCAGCCTCCTCAGTCTTCCCTTCTCACACATGCCTGCTCCCTGCCAGCCAGAGGCAGGGAAGGCTGGGAAGCTGTGAGGACTGGGTCAGTGCCCTGGGCCCTGCTGCTCCGCTTTCTCCAGGTGGACACCGTCTTCTGTTTGGTGAGAGCGCGCCATAATCACCGCTATCTTCCCCAGTAATCAGTGTTTTCCAGCTCCGTAATTGGGCCACTGCTGGGATGAGAGGAGGGTTTGGAAGTGATGCGAGGGACACGGTAGAGGCGGCTTTTTCCTGGCACTGCAAGGCCTGCCTGAGTGTGCCCACCCCACCGCCTTCCCTGACTCCCAGGCCAAGACCCATTCCCTCTACAGCCTGGTGAGGGGTGGCTATGTCAAAGGCACAGCCTGAGCAGGGAAGACTCGGCCCAAGCCCATGTTTTCTGTGCCTTACATGCCCTTGCCTGCCAAGGGACCAGGGTACTGGTGAGTCCCAGGATCTAGGCAACCAGAGCTAGGAGATGCTGGCCACAGCCCAGGTATGGGGAGCCTCCATAGCCCAGGTGAGTGCAACCGTCTAATCTCACAGGAATCTGTACATTGATCCCAGGTCACCCCCTTGACAGACTTGTGTGTGTTCTGCAAATGCAAATATTGTTCTTTGAAAGAAAAAAATAGGTAAATCTGCTGTTGAGCGTGCGCATGAGTGGGTGTGCACATGAGTGCATGTGCCGTATGTGGAGGTGTGAGTTCAGGAGCATGAAGCCTGTGTGTGTGATACATGTATGTGTGTGAGCATAGGTGTAGGTGTGTGCATACACATGTGTGCCTGCACCCTGGGCCCACATGGGTGTTGCAAGCAGAGATGCAGATGATGGCATGGCTGTGTTCATGGGTTCTGGGCTCCAGACCCGTGTCCTGATCTGTCACTTTCCAGTCAGTGAACTTGGCCAAGTTCAACCTCATCCATCCAATGGAGACAGTAATAATCCTGCAACCAGGGGACTGTGTGATTATTAATTAATAATTAAACTAACGCTTGGTCTATGAATCATGCACAACCACTCCTAGCTGTACTAATTCTTACTTGTTTATTCATCCGGTCAAGTGGTTGACGAGTGTCACCTCTTCTTGATTTCAAACTTCTTGAGGCACGAAGGCATCGCTGGAGGTCACCAGCCTTCAAGCCAAGTCCATCCATCCATCCACACAAAGGGTAAGATAAGACCTGTGCTTTCAAGTAGATTCTCAAAATCCCAGAAGCATCCCCACTGACAAGCTACCCCGAGAGTCCATGCCAACGGAACCCTTTAATACATTCAACCTCCTTCCAGGATACTTCATCCATCGAAACTTCTGAAACTTGCCTCACCCAACCCACCCATGCTCCCCGGCTTCATTGCAGAGATTTCTGAGTCGACTGCAGAGCCCACACTCTTGGCTTTTGGATTATTTGTGCAACCACCTGCTTCTCTTACTCGCAGAGAATTGAATTGCCTATTTTTACTCATTTATAGTAGAGAGATATCTACATAAACGAAATCATTTTAATATTGTGCAACCAATTTATTTGGTTGTAATCGCTCAGAGAGAGAAAAACATGTCTTGTCCCCGCCTCCCCCCAGAGATGCAAATCTTTAGTATAAAGGGTACAAGGAGCAGAGGATCTCGGTGATACATTGGCGATAATAATAATGAGATATTAAATAATAATTACAATCGCAGCAATACTAATGATGACAAAGATGAAGCTGGTGACAGCCTGGCTTTTGCTGAGCACTGACGTGTGCCAGGTTCTGCGCTCAGCCCTTCGTGGGGACAAGCTCACCGAGTCTGGCACAGGAGCAGAACTGTCTCTTTGCTGCAAAGTGATGTGCAGACTTTGCCTGCTCGGCGTGTGGAAGAGGGGCCGGGGTCCTACGGGCCTGGCAGCACACCCGGAGCGTCGGAGCAGCCTTCTGGAATCCCGACCTCGTTCCCAGCCATGGGGAGAACAGCCCGCCTGCCCTTGGCCCACACACCCCCATCCACTTTTCAATTATCCACGCACACACATGCCCCCTGTGTAATTATCCCAACAAATGTGCTGAAGGAAAATAAACTCCGCAAGGCTGCCTTTTAAAAATAGCAAAATGCACAGAGCAGGCCTGCTCTGTATAATTCATGCAGAAAACATGGAAACATCTTACCCTGATAAATTGTGCTTTCTGTGGTTTGCCTGAATTTGCTGATTATACACACACACGTGCACGCACGCACACGTGCACAGACTGCCTCTGTGTGGTCTGTATATTGATAAAGAGCTGGGGAGAGCCCACGTCTGAAGAAAGGCTGTGCCCTGGTGCCGCTGCCCGCTCAGGGCTGGGGATGGGGTGGAGGCCACCTCGGGCAGCTGAGGCAAGCCTTTCAGCCGAGGCAAGCTCAGGCTGCCCAGCAGGTTTCTGTTCCATGCCGATGCTGGGTGAGCAAGGGGTCCCAAAGAGAAAGAGCACTCAGGGGAGAAGCGGACCCTTCGACAGATACCAGCATGACAAAGTAGGAGTGACATGTTAGCTGGAGAATCAGGGGAATTCCTGGAAAGGGGTCTGAGTCTGGAAGGATGAGTGTGGTGGCCAGAAGTGGGTGACGCAGCAGGTAGAGGTCAAGGGAGCGTGTTGCAGGTGAGTGGTAAGGGGGCGGCCGCTGGAGTGGTAAGGGGGCAGCCAGAAGTGAAGGGATGTCTGGTCCCCTCAAAAGGAACGCGGCTTCTCTGTGTAAGTGAGTGGCCACTGCTTAAGCTCCACTGGGCCTTCAGGGCCTGCTCAGGCATCACCTGCTCCAGGAGACCTTCTTTATCTCCCACCTAGACGAGCTTAGTGCCTTTACCGAACACACTCGGCCCTCCCACCCTTCCCATCACGGCTGCTAATTCCAAACGGAATTACAGAGTGATCCGTGTGATTCTGGGTCACCGTCTCCCCAACTAGACACTGTGGACTTTCTCGTTCACCCTGTGCCTCGCACAGTTCCTGGTACATATGAGTCATTCAGTAAATGCTTATTGAGCGAGTAAACAGCCAGCGAGTGATTCCTGCAACTCACCACGGGATGGCTGGCGAGGTAAGATGCGAGATGGGGAGGCCAGGGGAGGCTGACGGAGCAACAGCCTGAAAGATGAGGGTCTCAGGTGGACAGTGGGAATGGATGTGCCGGCCCAGCCAGAAAGCACAACCAGCAGTAGGTTGGCAGCTCTGAGGGGGAGGAGGGAGAAGTCCCTGTACAAGTCCCGGGCTGGGTCTATCTCCTGGACAGGTGGTGGCCATTTGCCAACAGGGGGGACAGGGGAGGGGTGGGCGGGGGAGTGGAGGCCCAGGATGAGTACATCGGGGACATGGCAAGACTGGATTCTCAGAGGCTCAGCACATTTCCTTCCTGGAAACAGACAGAGTCACCCCTCTGGCCACACCCCCACCCCCGAATCCCCTCCACAGGCAATAGCAGCTGAAGCTTGACAGGCCCAGCACTTTTCTGTTCCACCAGCCCTGCCCAGGGTCGCCAGACTCCCTGGGGGAAGGTGCTGCTGGCCTGGCCGGCAGACACTGCTGGTCTTATCAGGAGGATGAAAAGGGTGTCTGCTGTATAAATGGGATTCAAGCAGACTCCAGGACAGGCTGGCTGCCTGTTCCACACCGGTGCTCACCCCTTACAGAACCTTTCTCTTGCATTATAACGAGTCTGAGCCTGGAGGCGTTAGATGGGACTGACAGCTCAGCCAGCTGAGGGCCACAACAGGGCAGGCTCCTGACCCTCCAGCCCGACTACAGGGACATTCAGGGACAGGGGGACAACCCACCTTCCAGCCTGGAAATGGGTCCACCAGCCTCTCCCTCCAAGCGATTGCTTGACAGCACTGTCTTTAACCCCTGCACCACCAGGGAGGCCCAAAACCCAGCATTTATTAAGGACCTAGTTTATGCCAATAACTGCGATAAGTACAGGTTTCCCCCTCTTTCTAAAAGTAGAGTGTTCTATTCAGTATGATTTGGCTACTTTCTGAGGAATGTTGATACCATTAATTTATAGAGAGTAATTTTGTGGGATCCCCAGACTCCCCCCAAAAACCTTACCAAATTATACCAGATAAAAACCATTCTACTTTGAGGCCTCCCCGGTGGCGCAACGGTTGAGGGCTGGGCTGCAAATCTGCCCGCAGCCTCTGCAGCGTCGGTTCGATCCCCGGAGAGGGTCCCACATGGCGCGCAGACCTCTCCTGCCGCCCGCTGCTCCCCTCAGCAGTGTACTTCGTCAGTCTGCCTGTTCTGCTCCCCGCTCTGGCTCTGGTGAATTCTCTCACCCTCCTGTGCTTTTGACTGTACCAGTGCTTGTATAAATAAATAAATAAATCTTTAAAAAAAAAAAAGTGGAAAAGACATTTAAAAAAAACACAGACACACAAAATTTTGAAAAAAAAAAAAAAAAAAAACCAACGTTCTACTTTCAGATAGTGGGGGAAACCTGTATTGACTCGTTTAATACCCCACTCCCACAGTTTTCAGATGAAGAAACGGGGAGATAAGTGATTTATTTAAGACTGTACTACCAGGAATGGCAACCACACTACCAGCAGTCTGGCTCCAAAGCCTGTTTTCTCAGCCTCACCTCTAAGCACTCAGAGTGGAAAGTGTTCCTGGTAGAAGTAAAAGGACAGGTAACACTAAAAGGACAGGGGGCAGTCATGCCTCTGGAGCAAGGAGGGTGCTGGCACTTTCCCTTTCTCTGAATGTGCCCCAGAGTTGAGGAGGGCCCGGTGGCTGAGAGCAGGAGGCCCCTGGCTCCTGCACCCCCATGCTGCACTTATACTCCAACATCCTAGACGATTGCTAACAATTCTTTAGATCCTAGCTTCTCAAATTGGGGGCTCCCAGCTCTTACTGAAAGGCAGAGTCTTAGGCTGCGCCCAGACCTCCAGAGTCAGAACTGGCATTTTGGCAGGACCCCAAGGAAACTGATGGCAGACCCATTAAATTTTGTGAAGTCCTGCTCCAGACCTCAGGTCAATCATGACTTCTTCAAGGAATCCTTGTCCAATGCCCCTACCCCACCCCACAAGTTCTCAACCACACTTCATTCTCTCAAGGCAGCTTCGACTCCTCCTTCACAGCATTCTTCACCCTGCCAGTCAGTCATTCTCAATTTCCTCTATCAAAAGTGCTGTATAAAGCAATTGTGGAATATATACTCAACGGACCACTACTCAACTATTTTCAAAGGTGAAATAGAGACTTTTGGAAATAAAATGGAAGCATCTTGAGGTGACGATGCTGAGAGAAATAAGTCAGAAAGTGAAAGTCAGATCCTGGATGGTGTCAATTATTTGCAGAATATAAATAACTAAACACAACAACCTAGCAGAGCACAGCAAAAGTAATTCTTAGGCTCTGTGAAAAATACACTGGTTACCAGCAGGAATAAGGGTGGAGGGAGGAGGCACTGGGGACAGGGCACTGGCACCGGAGTTTTGAGGGCAGATGAGTGAAGCATGTGCACACAGGGGGGTGGGAAAATGTCCCCCCTAATTACATAGTTTTGGAAACCAGTGACAACTGATTAAAATTTAATAACTGCTGAGAGTCAGCAATACTCCTTCCCAATTAAATCAGAATCTTAGGGGTTGAGACCCAGGAATTTTATTTTGCTTCCATCTTCCACATACTCTGGTGTTTCCAACGTACAATCACATTCTCTTGCTCTAAGTAAATGCTTCATGTCTCCCCCATGAGAGCAGGGACTACGTCTGTGGTCAGCTCCTGGAACAATACCTAGCACAAAATAGGTGCTCAATAAAAATTTCTTCAAGGAGAGCAGGAAGCTGGGAGGGTAGGAGGTGAGGGGGGAATCTGGCCTGACACATCTCAGAAGAGAGTCTCCACTGCTATTACAGGGGTAAAAAGAAGAGCAGGGTCACTCAGAGCTGCTGACCAGCTTCCCTCACAAACCTGACACAGGTTCCCGCTTCCTCACTGCTGACGGGCACCAGGAAAGCAAAGGGCCTGGCAGAAGTGGACTCTGTATCCCACCAGAGGGAGTGGTGATGAGTCCAGTGTTGGTGTGGGGCAGGGGAGCAGGAAGCCTGGTGTCTGCTGGCTGCGGGGTCCCTGCTAGTCCCCTCCCTTGCACAGAGCAGGAAGGGCTGCTGTACGAGCTGGCCTGGAACATCCCAGGCTCAACTTTTGGCCCAGTTCCTGGGGCTGGAGGGCCTGGTTTCAGGTTTTTATCATGGAAATAAATCAGAGCTTTGCTTGACCCCAGCGTGCACACTACTTTTCCTCTCTCGCTAAGCAAACTTCTCTCCCATTCCTTCTGGAGAAGTTCATTTCATAGTATGTGAAACGAAATGTCAACAAGAATTAGAACAAATGGCATTGTAATCCCCAGCAGATGATAAGCAGCCAGGGGTAGACCGGCTTCAGCAGCCTGAGCCCTGGGGGAGGTGGCCTGAGGGACCCTCAGTCCTGGCAGGAAGAGGGACCTCGAGGCACTCGGTCTTCCCGCTTGCAACAAGGACACGGCTTTGAGTTTCTGACAGCAGAACAGAAACTGCCTTTGACATAGGAAACAGCTTTCCTTGGACACACAAATTAACAAGGACAAGTGTTCCCCAGGGCAGGACCCAAGAGGTCCCATCAGTCAGCCCATGAGGGGTCAAGTGGATGGAGGGCCGGCCAGACTGGGGCCTTGACCTGCTGCCAATAATCATCAGCTCACCTTGTCTTGCATCCGCCTCCTGCTTTCACAGGCCCCTGCATCTGTCAGCTCAGCTGCCCTGGGGACTCGGATGTGTAAGAGAAAAATGCCTCTGCTCCTGGCCCACTTGGACCACAGAGGGCACTAGCCACGGTGACTTAATTTGCTCATGAAAATGCTAAGTGTTTATGGGATGCTTACTCTGAGCCAGGGCCGGTGTTCAGAATTCTGTGTGCATGATTCTTTTTAATCTTATCAGGCATCCATTCAAACATGCATTTGCTGATATCTACTATGTGTCAGGCACAGTTCTAGGCATAGCGGTGGAGGAGCAGATACAATCCCTGCACCGAGGGGCTTACATTTGTGTGGGGTTGGGGTAGGAAGTCGCTGGTAAGATTAAGGAAAACCTCTAGGGCTGCTGCTGCTGCTGGGGTGCTGCCTCTTTCTCCCCACTTCAGCGGGCCGTGGAGTGATGCAGGCTGCCCCCCGAAGCTGGGGCGGGGGCTGCTGGGGACTTGCAAGGGCACAGCCACAGGGAGACAGGGGCAAGGAGACTCCTGTGCATCCTGGGCGACAATCCCAGGATCTCCAAGCCTCTTGGGCTCCCCGCCCACATACAGGGACCCCCAAGTCTTGGTCTCAGGCTTGGTTTTCCAAGGAACCCAGATGAGGACAACAGGGCGACAGGTATTAGGTGGAAAAGAAAGCGGGAAAGGGAGGTGGAGGTTGCATTTGAGTCAGGAAGAATTCTAGCGTTTTCCGTTTCTTAGATGTGGACACAAGGCCCCAACTCCCTTTCCTGACTTTCTCAGCTACGAGGTGGCAGGACCGGGACATCGCCCCTTCCTGGTGTGAAGGTGGGTGCTCAGGAGTGCCCTACTCCTATGTTTCCCCCGGTTCCAGGGCCGGGGCTGAGACCATGGAGTGTAGGGCAGTCCGAGCCGGCCATGCCAGAGAAGGGAGAAGCTGGCGCTCCCGGGAAGACGGAGCTCTGCGCAGGGAAGGAGCACAGCTCAGAGGCAGGGCTGCCCAGCTGAATCCTGGCTGTGAGAGGGCACGCGCAGCAGAGGTGCTGGGCCCCATCTGTTTGCACGCAGCTCTTCTATGTGGAGAGCACCACGCCTAGCCTCGCTGTCCTACAGGCCTGGCCCAGCACTTCCCGGAGAAATGTTCACCTGCTCCATGCATCGGACTAGAGGTAGTTAAAGCTGGAGGGGACCTGGACACTGGTGCATGGACCAGTCTTATTTTTCAGGGGAGAGGCTGAGGCCCAGAGAGAGGCAGTGACCTGTCTGAAGGCACACAGCACAAAGGAGCAGAACAAGGGCCAGGGCCCAGGTGTCCCGAAGGGAAAGGGTAGTGATGCCCTTTCCTTTTCTCTGAGGAGAGAGGCATGCGAGTGGCTGTTCTTGCCTCTTGTGAGTCACCTGGACAGGCTAGAGCAAGGAGGAAGGAGGCTGGTGAGAGGCAGGGGCCATCCAGATGCTTTCCTGGCACTCAGATGCATTAGAATTTACAAAGCACGTTCCCAAGCTTCCCTCTGCTCTGTGGAGAGGGCAGAGCTGGTTTATTCACCCCATTTTGCAGGAGCAGAAACCAAGGCTCAGACCAGGCAGGCATGGCTGGGATCCAAATCCAGAAACTCTGATTCCAAGTTCCATGCTCTTTCCAATTACTCTGAGCTAAACCCACCCGGGGCCTCACAGTGATTACCTTTCATTAGCTTCAGAAAAGCCTCTGCTTTGGCGAGTTTCATAAAGGACTAAATCTGTCAGGAAAACATAAAGACAGGCCCTTCATCCATCTTCTCGACAACTATTTATTAGACTTATTATTATGTAAATACAGAAGAGGAGGGAGGAAACTACATTAAAAATCCAATCCTGCGCTGCCTCTGCAGGCAGGGGGTAGATGGCAGGTGGAGGGCCAGGTCCCTCTGTCCCTGGCCAAGGCCCGGCCTGTGGGGGCCTGGGGAGTGGGAGAGGCAGGATGCAGAGCAGTCAGGGCCTGCAGGTGCTGCGCTCACTGCCACGCCTTCCCAATTAATGAAAGGTTAGGGCACAATTAAAAGCCAATGGTGCCCTTGATTGCAGCGGTGGGAGAGCAGCTCAGAAGGGCCCAGGAGGCCCGTCCCGAGGCGCTGAGACTCCCTCTCTCTGTCAGGAGGGCACAGGTGAGCCCCAGGCCCCCCACCCTTGGCACCGCCTGTCCAGTGCTTTGGGCATCCCCTCAGCTACCGGGAGGCCTGAGCAAGGCTGCCTGTAATGGATCTGCTGGCGTTGTGATTGCCCCATATTTGCTCATTGGTCTTGGGAGCCCCCCTGTACCTGGCACACATGAGGACTCAGTAAATGTTCCTTCTTAAACATGTGACTACACACCCTGGAGGTGATATGCTCCAAGGGGAGGGAAGTGAAAATAAATATGGGCATTTTGGTCATTATCATTTTGGGAGGCCCAGGGTGAACCCATCAACGCAGGTAGCAGTGAGCCTGTGCTCCATAGCACCCTTCAGGCCCTAGCCTGGGCCCTGCACGCATGCCATGTGCTGTCCTGCCTGCGCCTCTGCTCGGGACACGCTGTGAGCACTGGCACTCAGGGCTGGTCTCGAAAGTCCAGAGCCAGCATTGTACCCAACCACGGTAGATGCCCAGTAAATATTCAAGGGAAGGAGCGCAGGGAAAGTGGGTTGAGTCCTGGGGCACAGCAGCCCCTCCTACTACACACACTGGGTACTTTGGGGAGTGGAAGTTGCCTCGGGGTGAGTGAAAGGCACAGCCCATTGGCAGCAGGGTTATAGCTGGCCTTTTGTACCCATCTGAACCAGGTGCCCACACCAGGTGGACAATTGCCCCATTCGGATGCCCTCATGCAAAGCACATTGGCTAGGTCATAGGTGGCAGCTTTGTGTGGTTCAGGGGGCAGAGGAGGTATTTTTAGGGGGATTCACAAAGACAGAGTCACACTGGATAACCAGCGCAGTCTAGGATACATAGTCCAGCCTTCAAGGTCAAGAGTACTGACAGTTCTAGATGCTGTTCTAGATGACATGCACAATCTATATGCTATGCCCTTTAATCTCACAACAATCCCGTAAAGCAGGTACCACGACGGCCCATGTCACCGATGAGCTAACTGGATGCATAGGATGAAAGCACGCCCGAGTCATGCAACTGGATTTGTGCCCAGGAGGAACTGGATTTGTGCCCACACCGGCTGACCCAGGGGCAGACAGTACAAAAAGAATTCAGGTCCCTTCTTGCCTCTGTTGCTTCTGTGCTGAGTAGCCTGGCAGTGGGTTGTCCTTCCAGGTGAGCACCTTGAATGAGGTGAGGTCCTGGGCTGTGACCAGTGATGGGAAATTAGAACGATGTTCCCTAGAAGTTGCCTTTCCAGCCGCATGATGCCTGGAGCACCAGGCCAGGCCTGCTCATGTGCACTAGTGGGGCCAGGAGCACGGGCTTTAGGGTCAGACGGCCTGGGCTGGGTCCTGGCTCCTCCTCTTTACTTCCTGTGACCTTGGACATGGCTCAGTATCCTCCCAGGAGAAAAGGGGAGACTACCACCCACCTTGAAGGGTCTTGTGAGGACCAGATGTATTCATACAGCACCCGGCAGCCCAGAGCTGGGCACCTGGGGGAACTCAACACATGGGAGCTGTTGCTCTGAAAAATGATGGGCTCAGGCCTCCCTGGTGGCGTAAGGGGTTAAGTCACAGCACTATGAAGCTATCTGCAGTCTCTGCAGCACCAGTTCGATCCCAGGGCCAGCCAAGGCAGCAACCCACACAGCGCAGCAGACCTGTCCTGTCTCGCCCTCTGCTCCCCTCAGCAGTGTATTTCAGTCAATCCACCTGTTCTGCTCCCCGCTCTGTCTCTGGTGAATCCTCCCATCCCCCACACCTCTGGCCTATAATACCCCAGTTCTTGTATGCATAAATAAATCTTTAAAAAAAATGAAGGACTCGCCTGCCCCAGGGAGACATATACTACAACAAAGTGTTATGGGGCTACAGGGGACCCCTCCTCAGAACACAGTGGGGAGAGAGAGACAGTGCACATGCGCCAGCCAGCAGGGAGGTCAGGGTGTCCAGGGGAGTCCGCACCCCTGGCCTGAGTTGATGTTCAAGTGGTAGAGCGACAGACAAGGGGTCCCGCCAAACCCGAAGAGAACAGCAGGCCAACCCTTCCGCCTGTCCCCTGGTGCTGAGCAGGGCTGGGAGACACGCGTAGGGTCCAGATGGTGACCTGCTGAGTTAACAAGCTGGGAGCGCTGCTGCCTCAGTCCCTCTCGCCTCAGCTGGAAGACGCAGCCAGGCTTTACCTGATGGCAGGTGAAGGCCTGCAGCCCAGGGCCGACTTGGGCTCACTGCTGTCCCCAAGTCCCTCTGACTCACTTCATGGCCGTTTCCTCCTTGTACCTCGCTGGGCTCAGAACACATCCCCCCTGCAACATTCCCCCGGAGACCGCCGATTGTTATTAAATACCGAGAAGTGAGAACTCGGAAGGTTATGTTGCTCCTTGTGTTTGCAAAGGGTTTATGCACATCCTGCGGTGCAGCTCTCTGTCCCCACACCCCACCCTGCTCAGCAAGCAGTCGTGGGCCACTGGGTTGGCAAAGCGGGGAGACAGCTGTTCCACTGGTAGGTTCATACATTCAGTCAACAACAAATATGTGAGGCGGGACCGCATGAGCCAGGGACTCAGTGGGCTCCGCAGACGCAATGGCAGACGGTCCCTTCCCGCCTCCCTGCAGAGGGGAGCAGGCTGTGCTGTAGGTAAGTGGGGTGACTTGCCTGATTCCTGTGCTCAAGGTAACAGTCACTTGTTCATTGACTTGTCATGTGAGTGATCACGGTGTACCATGAGCTGTTTAGATGCTGGGGATACAGAAGTGAGAAAACAAACAAACAAGTTGCTGCCCTCATGGAGCTTACAGTCCCCGGGAGGAGACAAGCCATCTGCAAATCAGGCGTTTGTGCAGCACTTTAAGGATGATACTTTCCAAACATCACCTCAATTCTTCTTTCGGCCCCGTGACCACTGAATTTTTTTCATTTTATAGATGAAGAAATGAAGACTCTGAGGGGTTCAGTCACACAGCCAGTCAGCAGGGAGACCAGAATGCGACCCCCTGAGAGCACGTGTTCTTGAGGCGCTGCTCAGGCTGTACCAGGAGAGCCGACAGGGGAAGGCGGCTTCCCTGGCTTCTCGCCACCAGTCTGGGCTCCCAAGGGGGAGGCTAAGGTTTGGAAGAATGCTGAGTATCTTCAAATGGCTGGCAGATGACCCATGATGGCAGGCCAGGTCTCCAAGAATTGCCACAGGGACGATGAAGTCCTGGGCTGGAGTAATATTTTTGTTATTTGATTGGCCTTTTACTTACTTTTTATTTTTTTTTGTAGCCCTCATCTTTAGTATGACATTTCTCCGGCAGGGACTGTACATGTTTATAGGCGGGGGGCGGGGCAGATAAGCAGACAAGAGGTGGAGAGGGAGGGCAGGAGGTGACGCCTGACCTCTAAGGAACCTTATTGAGACACCACCCATCCCTCCCGTAAACATCCAGTGAGATCCACCTAGTGAGTACCCAGGACAAAAAAGGCCAGCCGGCCTGCCTGCTCCGGGGAGGCCACCCCACAAGCTCCTGAACAAACGATTTGACAGCCTCTGCCACATGCATGGCCGTGCCACTCGCCTGCTCGGCTTCTGCAGAAAGATCTATTTCAAGGCAGTAGGCGAGTGCTGGGCACGGGGCACCCCTGCCAGAGATGAGAGCTGCTCCCGTCTGTAAATGGCTCCAGCTCCTGCAAAAGCAGCCACAGACCGAGTGCTTAGCAGCAAATAGATCACTCCCCACCGAGTCGGTGATTCACAGGGCAGAGAGCCAGCCTCCCGAGGTGCAGGGAGGCAGTGCCCCGGGAGATGCCAGGGAGAGCACAGGGCTCCGGGCCGCACTTAAGGACAGGATTTACTTCTCCCCAATGCCTGTTGGGCTATTCTGCTAGTTCTTCCACTTATTTTATTTTTTCCCCAGGGTTGGAGAGAGTTCCCATCCCAGCTGTGCTGCGCATTTCCCCGGAGAGGTTCAAAAACCTGAAAATCTGTGGCCAGGGTCCCTCTCGTGTTTCCTCTTCAGCAGGCAGGCCTGCTCGCCTCTGGGGGGCTGACCCAGTCTGGTCCTTCCTACTTCTCAACGCAGGCCTGGGCCAGGGCCCCCCTCGCAGCCAGAGCAGGAGAGGGGAGCATGGGGGAGGCATGGAAGGAGAAGGGGAAGAGGCGGAGAGGAAAGGTGTGCAGGGACAGGGTGTCTGGAAGGCAAGAGCGGGAGGAGGGGGAGCAGGCAGAGAAGAGAGGAAAGTCTGAACACAGAAGAAAATGGCAGCGTCGAAGGGCTTGATATTACAGCCAGCCTTTCCTGGGGGTTTACGATCACCTGCCAATGTGGCTAGAAAACCACAAAAAGCCTTCCTGGGCCCCACACTGGTGTCCAGGACTGTGGCGGATGCCTGTGTGGACACGGCCCTCGCGTGGCTTACGTCCACGGGCCAGTGCGAGCATCGATATTTAAAGTCCAACATGACAGAAATAAAAATACTTTTGTTTGGGGCTAGAACAGGCGGTGACAGCTCTGACCCTGTGACACACAGCCGGGTGACTCCGGACCTCCCTCTGCCTCAGTGTCCCTTCTGCAAAATGAAATAATAGGACACGCCTCACTGCCCCTATGTGGCCCTTGGGAGACACCGGGAGTGGAAATGGAGCATAAATTCTAAAACTCCACAGAAATGCAGGAAACACAGCCTTCAAGGGCTGAACACCAAAGCACTGAAGCTGCTGGACTCAGAGGGTTCTGGAGGGAAGGGTTTTGGGCTGGGCTGGGCTGGGCTGGGCAAAACAGTCAGTTTTAGAAAAGGAAAAGGAATGCTGGTCACAGAAGGGGCGAGGACACCCAAAATAAATACATTAATAAACAATCAAACAAATGGCATGAATTCAGAGATACTCGTTTTATTTGTGGCTCAATTAAAACGTAATGATCCCTTTTTGTTCCTTTGCTTTGTCTTTCCCCCTTCCTTCTCCACCCTGGCACTTTTTGGTGATTCCTTCTGCCTAGAACAGCTCCTACCTGCCTACCCTTCTGCTCAAAGACCTCTGACCAACATTTCAGGTCTTTTTTATTTTTTTTTTATATATTTTTTTTTTTTTGTGGGACCCTCGCCGGCAGCCTGGGAACAAACCGGAGCTGCAGAGGCTGCGGGGAGCCTCGCAGCCCAGCGCTCACCTGCTGCACTACCAGGGGAGGCCCTTTCAGGTCTTTTTTAGAAGCCAATGCCCCCCAGAAGAAATCTTCCGACTCCCAAGTCTGGGGCTTCCCAAGTGTCTAATGTGAGTGCTTTCTAAACAATTTTTTTCATGACCCAAAATAAAGATATTTTCCATCACACACATATGGATATATAAAGTGGAAGAGAGCGTTTTAAAGGACATCTCCCCCTTATCTTGAGTGTGAACCCACAATCTGTGATATTTCTATTCTGCTCTACTTAATTTTTTTTACATGCTGGTTGTGACCCACTAAGTTAATTTCGTGACCCACTAATGCACTGGTTTGACAACACGGCCTTCTCCTCACCCCTGTCTTTGCATTTGCTCCCTGCACCAGGCCTCTGGCATGCCCGAGTGCCCCACTGGACAGCGTGGTCCGCAGGCAGTTCAGCAGACCCCCTCTCCTGCCACCCCAGCCCAGCCCCAGCACTGTGCTCCCTGCAGCAGGCACGTTAGAAGTGCTGGATTAGTTACTGAGCAGAGGCTGTCTGGCTGGAGCAGGGGAGTGAAAAGTCAGAGTGGAGCAGAATGAGGAGGCCTTGAAAAGCAGGCGGAGCAAAGTGAGTTCTAAGAGAAAACCCACATGAGGGCAGCAGGGCAGAAATCTCAGGCCGGAGGGGAGGCAGGCTGGCCTGGGCCTGCAGCAGCCACAGAAGGGTTCTTCCTGGTTGCTGTTGGAAGTGAGAGGTGACACATTTGATGGCAGAGTTGGGATGGCAGAGAGCAAGTGGCATGAGGACGGCAGTCTCTGGCCTTGACACCGTGTGACAGTACTCTGGCAGTCACTGCAACTTAGTAAGACCCACCGTCACAACAGCTTGTATTATTGAGCACCTACTATGTGCAGGAACCAGATCTTTTGTATATATCCACTGTTTACAACCACAGGCCCAAGGACTTGTTCAAGGTCACACAGCTGGTGAGTGGCCCAGTCAGGACTCCAGTCAGATTGGTCCAGGTCCAGGCCCCTGTTCCCCTTAGCACCTTGTCCATAGCACAGCTCTCTGCTCACTCCCTGCTCCTTCCTAGACAGATGCCACAGTCTGCAAACCCCCAATTTCTTAAGCATTGGAAATCTCTTCTCAGCAAGAGGGGAGCAGCTATGTACGTAATAGGGTTGGAGGGGTGGGCCAGAGTCAAGAAGGAATCTGAGTTGACCACCTTAGGCATGGGGAAAGTTAAGGAATGAAGAGCAGGGCACCAATTCCTTAATTCCATTGTCCCAGGCCCTGGCCAAGGTGCTAAAGAGACAGCAGAGAGGACAACAGTCACTCTCTGGGGAGGGAGGGAGCCAGATGATCATCAGATACAGAGGGTGCAGCCTGGAGACACCAAGTGCCAAGAAGGGAGATAAAGCAGAGCTGGGGTTAGGCCACGGCCACGGGCTGGACTGAGGGCTCCGCCAGAGGTGACATGTGAGCAGAAACCAGGGAAAATCTCCACGGGACACCGAGGGTGCGGGCAGGCGGGAGGACAAAGAAGGACACAGGAGCAAAGGGAGTCAAAGAAAACCTGTTAAAGCACATGAAGCCCTCCAGAAAGACAGCAGGGGATTTGGCAGGGAGGAGAGAAATGTTGCAGGGCCCAGGAACAGCATGAAAGCCAGGAGGCATGAATGTCCTTAGTGAAAGACTGGAATTATTGACAAGGACTGTGGGACACTGCAGCCTGCCCCGCACACATGCCTGCCCCTTGCCAGCTCAGCCTTGGGAATTGCGGGGTCTGCTGAGAGCGCGCTTTGGGTCAGCACAAGGACAGGCATCACCGGCTCTAGCCCCTGGGGGTCAGCTGCAGGATTGGGGTCACAGCGAGATGAGGGTTGTGTTCAGCCTGCACTGGGAAGACACCCACCTCCTGCAGCTGGTTGGAGGGCGCTGCGGCCTGTGTGCCTGGGGATGTTTGCTCTCAAAGGGGGTCTCGTCTCCCAACCCAGCCCACCCCATCCTTACAGGGCAGGGCTGACCTGGAAGCCTCTGCCACAAATGCAGGTGCCTTCTCTCTTCCCCCTCTGTCTCTCACTCCCCCTCTCTGGGTCTCAGAAGAGGAGAAGCAAATCCTGAGGCAGGTTCAGGGGAGTTCAGAGCCCAGGGCAGCCCGGCTCATGGGCTGCCATCTTGCATCAGAACATGCAGTCTCTGGCAACCCCATAAGGATGAGAAGCCTCTAGTTTAATAACCAGTCATCTGCCTGCCTTCCCTCACAGTCAAGGTGGTTGGAAAAGGAGGAAACATATCTATTGGCTTCTCCCAGTCACAAGACCAGGGCAGGAGGGAGCTCACTGTGGCAGGCTCTCTGTGGGAGGCCGCCCTCTAGGGACTGCATGGTTAGGTCCCCCTGAGTGTGGCTGGCCCAGCCACTGTGGAAGGCTGTGTGGAGATTCCTCAAGACACTAAAATGGGTCGAACACGTGATCCAGTGATTCCACTCCCAAGAATCTACCCAAGGAACAAAAAAACACTAATTCAAAAGGAAACCTGCACCCCTAGGTTTACTGCTGCACTAGTTACAATAACCAAGATATGAAAACAATGTAAATGCCCCCAGACAGATGAATACATCAAGAAGATGTGGTCTATCTACACAATGGAATACTACTCAGCGATCAAAAAGGATAAACTCATGCCATTTGTGGCACCATGGATGGAGCTGGGAGGGATGATGCTCAGTGAAATAAGCCAGGAGAATAAAGATAAACATCAGATGGTTTCACTTATATGCAGAATATAGAGAAGACGAAGAAAGGGCCAGGGAAGAGACCCAACTTGCAGGCTGACCTCTAGCAGGGGAGGGGGCGGGAGAGGGGTCAAAACAGGGGAGGGAAGAGCACAAGGGCCTAGGATGATGGATCACAGTGGCTATGGGTGGGAGAACTGTGGAGACTAACCTGAGGGGAGGAACCAATTGCTGTACAAAAATTAACAGTGATGTAAGAAAATAATAAATTTAATTAAAAAAAAAATAGGTCCCCTTGCCTGCCAGTGGTACAGGGGGGCAGGGATGCTGGGTCTAAGGAGCAGCAGAACACAGTGGCCCCTCTGTGCTCCCTCCACCCCGCTGCTCACTGTGGACGCTGCCCACTCCCAACGATGGCAGCCCCCTCAGGTGGTCCTGCCCACACAGCCCCCTCTGTCAGGTCTAGTAGCTTCTTCCCCATAGACCGGCAGGCCCTGGCACCCTCTATTCTTGTAAACCCTGCTAACACCTTTGTAAATAGTCCTTTGCTGAACTACCCCCCCCCCAACTTTCCAGCTTTTGAGAGTGATTTGCTTCCTGTTATGACTGATCTCGAAGGGAGAGAGAAGAGCAGCCAGCAGTGCCCACCGCCCCCATTTCTGCTTGCTGCAGCCAGGGCCAGGGGGTGGGGGAGATGGCTTCACTTTCACGGAGTTAAAGGTGTGATTATCGGACGGGACTGGACATGGTCATTGGGGAACTGGGCTGTCTGTGCTGCCTAGAGATGACCCGAAAAGTCCTGGGACTTGGCCCAGATTGCATCCAGGGCAGCAGAAGAATCGGCTCCACTGAATAAATTCGCAGGGATGGTGGAGATGAGAGCAAAGCTGCTGTCTCATCAGGCCGAGGAGCGGCGCCGACTCCACGTCCAGCCACGGGCACAAGCGCCAGAGCTGACGTGAGGCACCCTCCCGGCTCCCAGGCCCGGGGGTGGGAGAAGCAGGAACTGCGTCCATCTTCAGTGACTGTCCCAGGAAGGAGACCCTGGTCATCCCCTCTGGCTCGTCCCTTCAACCCTCCCCCCCACCCCCCCCCGCTTCTGGCTTTCTCATCTAAACCTACCCTTTGGGGCGTTTCCCTGGCTTCTCTAGAGAGGAGACTGTCTCTGTCTTTTGGGTTGAAGCACCACTCAATGCTGTTTGTGAGCTGGGCCTCCTCCTTTGCCACTCTTGCAGCCTAAAACCTCCACCCCTGCCTTGGGCAGCCACTGGGTGAGGCAGCTGGTGGTGGCCTTGGGCTGGTCTCAGTTTCATGAGCAATCTGAATACCACTCTTCACAACCCCACGCCTCTCTCTGCCCACAGCCCCCTCTGCGGACACGCCCCCTTCTCCTCTGTGTCCTGTCGTGACCCTTCAAGTCCACCCAAGTACATCTGCTCCAAGAAGCTTCCTCAGAAGGACAAGCACACGCCCCTGTGGGCCCACAGGGTGTCTCCACACCCCCTCACCACCCCGACGCTCATGAGCACCCCCTTCCCGGCCCCCCTGCAGTGGGCATGCAACCGAAGTCAACCTGTACTTAATGTTCTCATAGTTTCAGTGTCCACCATGAGGCTGGACACATGCGGGCCCAAGAAAGGATTTTAAGACTAAAATAATAATGGCTCAATGACAGAATGAATTCCTTTACCTTTTGAGTCAAATGGACCAACAACAAGTCTTCTTAAACAGCCTCCAAGTCACCAGCTCTGTGCCAGGCACGGAGGGAGGTCACCTGAGTATAAAGGGACCATTTCCACCCTTGAGAAACACGACGGTAATTAAGTCACCACTAGCAGTAAGAGTGGCGGTGAGGACACCGAGATGGGGCCACACGCGCCAGGCTCAGTTCTGAACTTCCCCAGGGTAACTCTTTTTCACCCTCATAACCGCCCGGTGACGGTGCCTAAAACTAGAGCTGGGAGGTGGCCCGGCGAGTCCCAGGGTACGAAGGATGTAGGACAGACAGCAGATGTTGCAGGAGCAGAGAGAAGGGAGATGCTGCTGGGTGGGGTGGCTGGGAGTTGCTTGGAGGGAGAGGATGGATTTGAGCTGGGTGGTGGGTGCCAGTCACCCTAACCTCCCCGCCCGGCTGGAGCCCAGGACCCTCAGCCCCGGGCATCATGAGCCCTGGGTGAGGTTATTGCACATCCGATGGCCTTTCAAGGAGTCCAAGTCATCAGTGCTTCTGGGGAGCGGGCGCCCCAGCTCCTGCCAGGCGCCTCCCCAGCTCCGGAGCCCGAGGGGGCAGGAGCCCGTGGCAGCCGCTGATTAATTTCCACTGACAAGAGGTTGCGTCTTCGGCAAGCACGATATTAAATAGCTCCTTTTGATCATAATTAAGTTTCTCTCGGGCTGATGCTATAAATAGCCATGCCCTATTGATTGGAGGGTCTGGGCTGTGAGCTCAGCATCCTCCGGGAGCCTTTCCAGGCCTGGCCTGGGCTCTCGAGTCCCACTTTTCTTTTCCTGACATGCAGCATTCCTAATTTCAAGGGCAGGTGCAGCCAAATACCAGGCTTGGGTTCGGCTCATTTTCCCAGTGCCCCCCACTGGCACTGCCAGGCCAGATGAAGCCAGGTTGACTCACTGGTTGCCTGGCTCCTGAGGGACAAGCAGTCAGGGCCCTCCGGAAACAGGGCACCGGGCTTTGCTTCTCACCCCCTCTCTCTGCAAAGAGGCCAATGTCCCTGTGGCCCCCTACAGTGCTTGGACACCTCCCCGTTATTCCAATAGGGAAACTGAGATCCAGTAAGGATCATGTTGAAAGTCTCTGCAGAAGTGAACTCACAACTAGGGTCATGGCTTCCTTCTTTTTCCTAGTAACTACAATCTTGTCTTGCTGTGCTCAACACTAAGCCTGAGAGAGGCTGAGAGGAGAGGCCTGGGGCCTCTAAATCTGTCTAGGAGCATCTAGGGCACCCCCCCACCCCCACACTCACCACTAGCTGTTTACCAGGGACACTTCACAGAAAGCAACAAGGTCCTCTCCCCCAGACTTCTCCCCAACTCCCCAGAGACCCCACAACGAGGAGCACACCCAGGGCTGCTGTTCAGTCTGTGATTCCCGGGTGCTTGGTTCTGTTTTGCACTGCCCACTTGCTGTCCACTCGAGGACAGCGATGGGCTGGGCACAAAGCGAGGTCAGCCCTGAAGTTGCTAGGTTTTGCATGATCCCACTTGAGCCGCCACGGAGTGGCTGGGCCAGGACATGCAGCTCAACTCTCTCAGCCTTAGCTTTTCCCATCTATAAGTGGGGGAAATGAAATGAACTTTTCAGGTCCCAGTTCTGCTGTGGTATAATTCTAAGTAGCAAAGGGGACATGCCTGTGGGCACCGGGAAGGGGGCATGGGACGCTGCTGTCAAGTTTTCCCCTTAAAGCGAGATGGTGCTGGGGGCCCAGAGGAGGAAGGTGTCTGCAGAGGGCAAGCCCTGGGGTCAGCTTCCTGCCCCCTACTCTGCACAAACTTCACCCAATCGGCCTCATATCCTGTTTTTATAAACAGAGTTGAACACAGCCGTGCTTGCTCATTGGCCAACGTCTGCGGCTGCTTTTGAGCTTCCACGGCAGACCTGAGTAGCCACGTGCTCACAAAGCCTGCGATATCTACCTTCTGGCCCTTTACAAGGTAAGTTTTGTGGTCTCTGCTAGGGCATGTTGGGGGGCGAGGAGAAGAACACACGCTTGGGGCAATTCTGGGCAGAGCAGATGCTTATCAGGTGCTTATCTAAGGAGCATGAATAAGGACCCTCAAGTCCAGGGGGGCTCTGCCCAGTGACTTGGCAGCTTGCAGACAGGCTGTCCCCAAACCACCTTCCCCCAAACACACATACATACAACATAACACACACACGTGCGCACACACAGACATGGCTGGGGAGGGGGAGAAGGCAGGGAGTGGCGCTTATTTTCACCCTAATTGTGTGACAGAGAAGAGTCCTAATCCAGCTTGTACGGGGCTTCTCACCTCATCAGGCCGTGTTCTTCCCCAGCTAACCTGCTCCAGAAAACGTCCCCAGTGCCCTGCAGAGCCCCGTGCTAGGATCAGGGCAGCAGAGCGCCCAGGCCCTGGCAGTGCCCAGAGGCGTTCCCCAGGAAGGGTAGGAAAAGCTGGTCACTCACAAACAAAGCAGACTGGAGGCCCTGGAGCCCCCCTCAGCAATCTGATATGTGAACAGAGCCACGAGCTGCCAGGGAACTGGGGGGCAGGAAGCAGCTGGAGCCCGCGTGAGGGAACAAGGAAGCGCGGATGGAATAAAAACAAGTTGCTATTTAGCCTCCATGCTGTGCTCCCTGAGTTCCCTAAAAGCAGTCCAGGCTGGGGTTTGCTCAGCTTGGGGTTTCCGGGGTGCTCCTGTGGCTCCCCTTTCTTTTGTACCCTCTGGAGCTGGCAGGTCCCTCTGCCTGGCCCTATCCTGGCAGCCAGCACCCCCCAACAGCCCTTGATCTCTACCCAGAGACTCCGGCAGTCACGTGGCTGGGGTTGGGGGGCTTTGATGGTTTTCTGTTCCTCAACACACAGTTGATCTGATTTTTCAGGGCTGTGGGGGGGAAGAAATTCTCAGATTAGTTCTCACACAGAGGCTGCCCGAGGCCATGAGCATGTTCCCCAGCTCTGCCATTATGCATCTTGCTTGTAATTGCTTTCGAATGACACTCATCATGTTCTATTTTATCACCCAACGACAGGTCCGCACAGGAGAAGGGAGCACACCCCCCGCCCCCACCCGCAGGCGGCAGGACGGTCTGGCAGAGCGGGTGTCCCGAGACTCCTGGAGCTGGGCTGCGCCCACTTGACACTCTGCACCCACTGCCACTGCCCCTGGGTGTCAGACGGAGGCCACCAGGGAGGGCCCTGGCCTGTGCTTCCAGAAGCACTTTCCATGCCCACCTACTCCCTCCAATCACAGAACCCTCAGCTTTCTTTGCTGTAAAGACTCAAGGAATATAGATTTCTCTTCAGGAGCAAAGAAAGGTAGAGTTGGACTTATTCCTCGGTATTTGGAGGCCCCGCCTGGAGCTCCGGGAAGTGGCCGGTCCTCCCTTCTGCCACCCCAGTCCTCCCGGCAGGCGGCTCAGCCCCTCCACCATGTCCTGCCCTCAACAAGCAGCACCTCTCATTCCTAAAAGTCACTTCTAGGGGCTCCCATGGACTGTGGCAGAGACACTTCATCTTCACCCAGTGACTCCTGCTTCCAACAGGGGCAAAATCATCTCTGTCCATTCCCTGCCGCTGCCGGGGAGGGTGGTAAACCCGGAGAGAGACCATGGCTGTGGCGAATGAATGCAAGCAAGTGCACCACGCTGTCCCCGCCAGGTGCTCCGTGGCTGGGGCCCTGCGGCAGGCTCAAGTAGAACCCCTGAGAGAGCCCCGTCCCCAGGGCCCCAAGGGGCAGGCATGGTTCCAGGTGAGAATCCGTGGTCAAAGGTCATACAGTCCCAGCAACTTCTCCCTTGTCTGTCCTGGGCCAACGCCCCCAGGCTCCACCACCACTCCCTGAGGTCAGGGCCTCTATCAGAGCAGACTCCAGACCAACCTTCCAGGGCCCAATGCGCCCAAAGCTACTTTGTGCTTGAAACCTGGGCCCAGGGAAAATATCCCAAAGTCAAAGACCCCTTCTTGCTAAGGATGCTGATCCTCAGAGCTCTTGGGAAAGCCCCGCTTAGCAACCTGGAGGGGGACAGCCACCTTCCAGACAGAGAAGTGGGGTCACCGTGGAGGGGGACACCACTGGAGCCAAATGCTGCCGGAGCTGGGGACCCCTCCCCCTTCTCCACAGGACTGATCAGGCCTCTGCAGTTCCTTCCCCTACCCCAAAAAGGGAAACCTGGGACCAGGATGGGGGCAAAATCCCACAGGACCCATCCCCCAGGCTGAGACAGGGTAAGAGGCTTGACAAGCAGAGACAGTTACACATGCAAAACCGCCTCGACTGCAGGGGAGACACTTTCTCTCAAACCCCTTCTCATATTAAGACAGGAATGAGTTGCTGTCCCCCAGGGACAGGGGAGAGAACAGAACAGACTGTTTCCACAGTGTTTTCCCATCAGCTCTCATCTTTCTATTTCTAATGAGAAGCCCGAGGGGAGCCTGGGGCCTTGGCAGTGGGGGAGGTTAGCGAGTAATTGGGGGAACCCCATCCAAACACCCATTCTAGGGAAGGCGCCCAGGTCATGTCTTGCCTCATCCCCCCTCCTGGCTACAGCAGGGTCTGGGCCAGGAGCCTGGGAAGGGGGTGCAGACAGGCCAGCCTGGACCCCAGGCCCCTGTCCTGGGGAGGAGGGAGCTGCCTCAGAGGGTGCGGTTTTGCTTGCCCAGGGACCTGGGCTGTACCTGGCCTACTTACTCCTGCCAGGGGCCAGCCGCCAGGCCACAGAGGTCCTGTCCACTTGCCTCCTCACAGATGCAGGGGTGTCCTCAGCTGCCCCTCAGAAAGCAAATATTGACGCCAGAGAGGCCACAGTGCTCAAGCAGCCCCGTCACCCCATCAGACCAGGCTGGCACAGCATCTCCTGGTCTTTAGTGAACGTGTCCAATTTCCTGGCCAACTCCCTGATAAATAATCGCTTCCTCGTTCACTCCAGGCAGCTCCAAGCAAGGGAAGGGAGGACCTGGACGGATGGGATCCCTGGGTGTCTGAAGCCAGCTGACCTCAGCTTAGAGCAGGGCGGGGCAGCTCTGTAAGGCCCATTTCCTCCTCTGGCAGCTGCCAGCATTTAACCAGCCCCTCCCTCCCCCCCCACCCCACTGCACTTCTGTGCCTACTGTGGATTTCTCTTGCGCCCCCTACACTGGAGCTCTGCAACATGGCACCCGATGAAGACCCAATAGCAGGATGGTTTACCAATCTGGGCATTTTAAGGGAGGCCAGAGGGAGACATCAGAAGGTCTTGTAACTGAGGCTAAGGGTTCAGTTGATCTCAGACCCTAAAAGCACAAAAAAGGAAAAAAAAAAACCTTTTTCTGAAATTAGTTTTCACAGACACAGCAGAGAGTCTGGAAGCTTATAGGCTATCTTTGAGCTGAGCCCCAAGGCCAGCTAGGGCCAGAAGACCACAAACAGGGGCTATCGGGAGGCAAGGGGCCCACCAACAAAAATGCAAAACTCCTGTTACCTGCAGGAAGCCTCTTTGCGCTTCCTCATGGACGAACTGCTCTCCAATGAGCCAACAAATCAGCCAAGTCCCTATTGCCTTGCTCCAACCTGTTTTTTTTTTTTTTTCAGCCAATAAAATTGAACTCCTTTGTTCTCAACCCCATCCCTTCAAACCTATATAACCTCATTCCTTTTCTTAATCAAAATACCACATTCAGATGTGTCTTCGACCTCCCTGCAAATGCATTTACAATAAAACTTCCTTCTCTTCTTACAATCTAAGGTCATAACAGCAATTTCTGTACACATCACATAACAGGCCCATTTACTCGGCCGAATCTCACGACATGAAGGGCGAGCCTGGCTGGGAGTGCAGTGAGCTGGGTTCCGGTGTAACTCTGGTTGCTGCCTGGCTGGCCCTGGGGCTGTCATCTCAGCGTTTTCATGTCTCACCCAAGGGGCTCCACCAGGGCTCGTCCCCCCTGGAGAGAGGCGCCGGCAGAGCCAGGCCCCTGGGCAGCTAGAGCCCCACTTCTGTTCTCCCTGCAGCTCCTGCCCCGAGTTTCCCTGGCCCGAGTTGCTGGCACACCATCTGGCATTCCCGAGCAAGCCAAGAGTTATTTACCAGTGACAGCTTTGTTCATCTGGCCATCCTATCCCTGCGCAGGGCAGGAGAGCCCTCCAAGCCCGTGGTGGCTCACACTGGGCACTCACACGTGTCAGGCACTGGCGTAGGCGCCTCACGAACCTCATGGTTTAAAGCTCATGGCAACCCTCCTTGCTCAAAGAAGAAACTGAGGGTCAGAGGCAGACCTCTGTTTGGTCACATGGTGAGAACGTGGCAGAGCGGGAGGTGGAACCCAGGTACGTACCACACAAGCTCCCCCGGGAGAAGCCACGCCAGGTCTCTGGCAGCAGCCCTAATTCTCAGGATGAACAAATTTGTGGCTTCCTTCCCTCTGGCTTCAGGACAGGAGGACATGGGTGCTACTGTTTTCCCCAACCCCAACTCGGCACCATTACACCCCACAGTGAGGGACTTGAGGCCACTTTGCTGTACTGGTATCAGGCCCAAGCGGACCCCCCAGACTGTGCATAACTCTCTACTCACTCCCCCTGTGGAACTGAGTAAGGATCCTGTGGCAGGTTGCAAAAGTGGCCACAGTTCTTCCCAACCCTTTGCACTCACACCCGGGTGCAATGTGATACTGCAGCTCCCCCATCACCAGTCTCTACCCCTTGAATCTGGCCTGCCCACGTGCTTTGCTTTGACTGCCAGGACATCAGCAGATGGGACACGGGGGTTTGAAAAGTGCACGTGTGTTGGGGCTCGACCTCCTTGCAGCAGTTGGGAACTCTGACTGCTACCATCGAAAGACCCTGCTGGCCTGCTAGAGGGTGAGGGCCAAGGGCCAAGTCATCTACCCCCACAGCCGCAGCTGGTCTCCAGTGAACTGCCAGCTATGAGAGGGAGCCCATTCTCGGCTACCCATCTCAGGGTGAGCCACAATTTTGGAGGGTTCAGCAGAGCCCGTCCGAGAGACCAAGAGAACCTCCCAGGCAACCATAGCATCCTAAGGGTGAATGTTCATGGTTTAAGCCACTAGATTTCTTGAGTGGGTTATGCAGTAAAAGTGCTAGAAAATAAGTCCTAAAGGAGAAGGTTATGAACATGAGTGGCCATGAAGTGCAATGGTTAGGGGACTTCCGGAGCTCAATGCTTGGGTTTGAAACCCCCCTTTGCTGCTGAACTTGAACAAGGTACTCTGTCTGTCTGTACCTCAGTTTGCTCACCTGTGAAGCGAGGGCTAAAAACACTGTTACTTGGTAACAGTGCACACTTGATAGGGGGGTTGTGAAAACTGAGTTAATAAATGCAGAGCACTTAGAACATTGCCTGCCCGCTGCACGAGAGATTTCCTAACATTATTATTAGATGATTATTATTTATTCTAATAATAAACATCCTGCCGAGGTCTCAAATGGTCTCACTGTCCTCTTTGAGGCCCTGTCTCAGGGCTTGGAGGAAATTAGTCTTCCATAAAAAAAGAAGGCCTCATCCCTTGTCCTGCTGCTTAATCCCACCCATCAGTCAGACCTCTGAATTGCCTTCTGGTTATAACTCTATTGCGATTCAGCGGAAGGGGGGAAATAGACACTGACATACCAGCAGGGCCACAGGGCTCACAGCCAGGGCAGTGGGGGCAGGGCCGAGGCTCTACCTGTGCCACAACACTGGGGTGCTAGGATGTCACTCTTCCTGGCTTGCAGTGCTGGGATAGAGCAGACCACCCCTACAAGTGGCCCAGTCAGGACCCCAAAAGCAGCAGGTAAGTCGAGGTAGAACCAAAGACACTCGTGAGTGTCCTGACCTGTGGGTGGAGGTGCACAGGTGGGCAAGAATGGGTTTCAGGCCTGCAGAAGGCTGCAGCTCTCCTAGTTGCCAGGGTGTCTGGGCAGGGTGGGAGCAGCAGAACCCCTTGTCAATTTATTACCTCCTGCCTGGTCAGCCCCAGAGGAGTAAGGTCAAAGGCACGGCCAGTGAGCACACTAGAAAGCCCAGGTCTAAAGGAGCAGACATCAAACTGGGAGCAAGAAGGAAGCATGAATTCAGAGGGACCCCTCTTGGGCAGATTTGAAGTTTGTATTTTTGTAATTCTAGCTGCCACTAGGAAATAGATGCAAGAACAGGATGGAGAACAGAATCAACTTTTGCTCTTGCAAAGAGAAAAGGAGGGGGTATGGGTTTCCCTCAGAGTTGGGGGGGCCTTCCACTTTTGAAAGAGGAATCCCTGGTGCCAGGTCACCAGAGAGGACTGCTTCCTCATCTTTGCCCCCATCACCAAAGTGCATGGTCCTCAGCCTCACAGAGCATCATTAGAGGTGTCATTCCAGTTAATCTGATTCATTCTGTGTGCCTGGTGACCCGGTGAGCTTTGCATTACCCTAAAAACAGGCACACATGGTTAGCACAACAGAATGTTGGTTGAATGACTAAAGGAAATGGGCAGGAGCAGCCAGATGGGCGTCTGCAGCCAGACGCTTGAGCCTCCCTCCCCCCAGCGCACATTTGTGTAATCAGAACTACAAATTCAAGGGCCGCTGAATCTCTCTGGCTCAGGTTTAATTTTAAACAGACTGATTTCTGGTCTCTGGTTTAATTTTAAACAATTAACATGAAGACAAAAGAGGTTTTGCTTGGTTTTGTACAATGAAAAAATATATATACACCTTTGTGTATTCATTAGCCTCCCCCATTGAAGTCAAAGTCCCCCCATAGAAGTTTCATTTAATAATTGAATAATACTTCCACACCAAGGAGAGGCTCGCCAAGCTGCAGATGCTGCTTCAAAGATGACAAGATTTTTTTTTTTTTTGCCTGTTATTTGGTATACTTCACAATTTTTTTAAGTGAAAAAATAACATCTTCATTTATATGTAGTCCTTTGAAAAGCCAAATTCGTAGAGACAAGTTCCTCGTGGATTCTCTTTGGAGTTTCCAGGTTCAGAGTTGCTTTCTGGGAAAAAAAAGGGGGTGGGTGGGAGAAGCCTCAACTCTGGACCAGGATGACGCTCCTGGTGTGGAAACAAGGGTGACCTCCCAGCAGGCCAACCCCAACCTTTCACCTGGAGGGGACTCAGATGGTGACTGTAGAATAAGGACCTAGATGTTCCCCAGTGTCCACAATGGGCCAGGTAACATGAAAGCTTCCTCCTCACCCCGGGCTGCCAGTAGCTTCTCTCTCTCTCTCTCTCTCTCTCTCTCTCTCTCTCTCTCTCTCTCTCTCTCTCACACACACACACACACACACAGCCCCCTAGGAATCATAAGCCTGGTGCCTGTTTCTGAGTCTCTCCTCCAACTTTCACTTTTTGCTTAGAAAACTTTCCCTTTCAGCTCTCCAAGGCCACTTTCTCACATAATTTACACACTCCCAGAAGTTCTACCTACCCCTTCTGTGATTTCTCCAAGTTGAACAGATCTGAAGATCCTTTTGGTCCTGCCCCATCTGGTTAAGAAACGTCAGAGAGCTTCAAGCCCTGCCCCAAGTGGCACACGTCCTCACGCGCTTCGTGCTGTGAAATGTGCAAGCCCTGCACCGCTGACCGGTCCTGCTGGGTTTAAAGTTCTACCCTTCAGTTTGTTTGACCCACCATGTGCGGATGCTTCTCCCTCGGTCTGAGATGAACTGGCAGGGAAGATGGACAGTGATGGGGCAGCACCTGACCACCGAGCCCCTTCTGTGTGCCAGGCACACTATTGGGAGTTGGGAGCTGGGACCACAGTGCTGACTAAGAGGGGCAAGGGACCCTTGTGAGCCAGCACGGGTGCACAGGCAGGCTCTCGGCTGTGGTGCTGGAGGGCAGAGAGCTGGCCCTGAGAAGCCTCCCTCCCCCGGCCCATCTCCCCTGGCTTCCCTTCACTGCCACCGCCCAGTGCCCGCCCTCCAGTCCTTATCCTCTGCACATCGGAGTGAAAGCCCATTAGATGCTAACAGCCAGAGAGAGTCCACACGCTCACCCTCTCCCTCCCCAGTCCTCTGTGATCACTTAATGGCTGGTTTCATTTAAATAACTCAAGGTAATGTAGCCACGCTGCCCACACGGATGCTAACAGCAGTATATAGATTCCTCTGTGCTCCTGTGGGAAACCCATGCAATAAAGTAACGCGAGTGGAGAAGGGCCTGCGCGGAACAGGGTGACAGGGGAAGAGAACTGAGTTGCAGGTAAGCGTGGGGACAAGGTGAAAACCTGCTCCTGGTGGAGGAGGCAGAAGGGAGACCCTGGGAGGGGTGAGTGAGGTCTCCACTCACCCCAGAATCTGCCCGTTCGTGCCATGCACACCCTCGGCTGTTCATTCCAAAGAGTCTGGTGAGGAGCTGGCTCACCCAGGCAGTCTCCACTCCCCAGCGGCTTGGATCTGCCAGGGCTGTGCCTGTGTCACCCAAAGACTGTGCCGCAACAGATGTCCCAGGGTCTTCCTGCCATCAAGTGCCCCATCGACTTCCTCATCATAATAAAACTTGTCTTCCAGAACTACGTCCTGAAACAAATCTTTTGGGTTCTCAAAAGCCCTCGTTCTTCTGACTGCTCAGGAAGTAGGTGTGGTTTCAGTACGCAGAGGACAGGTGGTGTCACTGACCCTCTCCAGCGGTGGCATGGACTGTAGCCAAAGGGTACCCCCCGCCCCCCTGCATGTTCAGGCACACCTGTGCATCTTCTGGGGAGGCTGCTGGAGAGAGTCCAACTCTCAAGGGGGTTGTGAACTAGACTCTCTAACTCCAGGATTCCTGGGGCTTGGAGAAATGTTTGGTGTCATACTTTACCAACTTTTGGTGCCTGGGTAAATATCTTAGGCTTTCCTCTCACTCAACCATCCCAAAGTGCCCATGTTGCCGAATTCACAAGTCTTTGCTCTCTCCAAACACAGCACTTGTGGCAGAGGTTTGCTGACCTTGATATGGGTGACACTGGCTTATCATCACCCTGGGGCCCGTTGGGGAGCCATCTAGCAGGTCAACCAGATCCCTCGCAGACCTGCATTTCTGTGACCACTTTGATCAAGGACTTTTTAAAAACTGAGATACAATTGAAATTAAGACTGTATTATTTCAGGTATATAACATAATGATATGATATTCATATATATCATGATCACCACCTACAGTTATAAATTTTGTTTTCTGGTGATAAGAACTTTTAAGATCTGCTGACCAAGCAACATTCAATATATAATATGGTGTTATTAATGATGCTGTATATCACATCTCTAGGACTTATTTTATAACTGGAGGTTTGTATCTTTTGATCCCCTTCATCCATTTTCTTTACCCCCAAGCACCCCACCTCTGGCAACCACCATTCTTTATCTTCATCTACAAGCTCAAGTTTTGTTTTGTTCCAGACTCCAAATACAGGTGAGAATACACGATATTTATCTTTTCTGATATTCAGCATTGCCCTCCAGGTCCAACCATGCTGCAAATAGCAAGATTTTGCTCTTTTTAATGATCATATAATATTCCACACCACATTTTCCTTATGCATTTATCTGTTGATAGACACTTAGGTTGCTCAAGAACTCGTAACTTCTTCTTCTTTGGAGGTGAAGAATGGAACTGGGGAAGTCTCTGGCGTCCTGCCATCTAGGGGCTGGTTCTCCAGACTGGGAATCATGCAGGCTACTGGGCTAATGATCAGTTTTTCTTTGAAGAGTTAGAGAGTTACAGCTTGTGAAACAAAACCCAAGCCGCCATTATTCAGAAGAGGATGCCGTAGACCAGAGACAGCAAGTGACTTGTCCAAGGACACACAGCCTGCCAAAACTGGTTCCACTGCCCACATCTCCAGACTCTTGAGCCAGTGGTCTTTCCACTGTCCTCTACTGCCCTATCATAGCCAAAGAGTCAGCACGTGAGGCAGTTCATGCACCAAGCACCTAACTCAGAGCATGGATGCAGCAGCCTCTGCTCCTCAGACGAGAAGCTGACCTTACATGGAAATATTAAGAAAGTCAAACACAGTGTGTGGGGGTTGGGGTGGGCACAGTGCTTCATCATCTCTTTAAGCCCTGCCCAAATGCTGAGCACACCAGTTGGGCTACAGGGAAATGTTTTATTAATCAACACAAAGCCCTTTTGCTAGCCCAGAGAGAAGCTACTGCTGGTGAGAGGGAGGGAGAGAGGGAGGGGACTTTGGCTCAGAAAGTAGAGACGTGAGCCCTCAGGTACACATACACAAACCTCAGGAGAACTTTTAGAAGCTTCTGGAGGCAGAAGAGAAACAGACCAGGGAGGAAAAGAAAAGGAAAAATGTAGGGTCACAAATGGCAAACTGCTCTTCTTTATCTCTTGTGCAGCAATGGCACCAGCACACCCAAGGGGGGTCTGACGTGGTGCCGTCACAAGAGCCAGCAGAGGGGGACGTGAAGGGCAGGATGCAAGAGGCAAGAGCACACCTGGTGGCCATGGCCAGGGAGCCCGTGACACCCAGGGGTGACATTCCCCAGGGGACTCCCCCCATCCCCCACCTACCCCATGCCCTGGAAGGAAAGGCGCAGACAGCTGCGAGGGCCCAGCGCCGAGGGCCTGGGGGAGGCGGCAGCCTGTGCTCCGTCACCCGGGTCTGACAGGCTCTCCCGTCAGAACGGTTCCCTCGTTCCAAAAATGCAAGCGCTGGCCCTCCAGCTCCCCGGCAAGCGAGCAGAGCTGCGTTCTCTCCAGTGGGCTGGGAAGGGGCCAGCTGAGCTCCATCCAAAAGCGCGCTGTGGGGGTGGCCGGGGTGCGGCCAGCGTCCAGACACAGGACAGCAACAGCAAAGCCACTGGGAGCTGAAATCGCTCTGGAGCGGGAGATGGCTGGAGATTTTAAAAGTTATTCTAAAAGATATTTACATAAGAGATTTACATAGTAAATCTTTAATTGACTCTCCTCTAATTTTTTTTGCCTTTTTTTTTTTTGCACTAACTCCACGACTAGGCTAATTCTATTTTGTTTTTTATTCTCCCTCCTTTTCTCTCATTGGCACTCCACCTGCTGGGATTCTCCCGAGTCTGTGTCATTGTTCACGTCACCCTGGGGGTAAGCCTGGGTCCTCATGGTCCTGTGCCCACCAGCCTTGCCCCCCAAGACTGAGCTTTCCTCCACTGCCTCCCAGGTCCACTCCTGACCTCCCTGACCTTTGCCAGCAGACCCATGAGTGTGGGCCTGGCACACTAAGAGACCAGGGGCTCCAGGCCCTGGTCTTCCATAGACATGGAAGGAGATTTCCCCAAACACCTCGTACCAGGGATGTACCAGGGGCATCGTACCCCATGTACCAGGGGCAAGCTCAGAGCAAGACCTGGTTTCCTCAGCTAAGAATTCCAGACAATAGTAATCTCTCTCCTATAGTTACTGGAAGGTTAAATGAGGAAGTGCATATAAATAATTTAGAGTGAGCACAGTACCTGCAGCATGGTAAAAGTTCGATAACATTAGCCATTATTGCTGCTGCTAAGGGACAAAGGCCCAGTGTCGGGGGGCCTAGTTCCACTCATTCAGTCTTCAGGGGAGAAGGCAAACAGCTGCTTCTCCGCCTTCTGGCTAACAACCCTAAAGAGACTCAAACACAGCTATTAAATTGTCGTTTCTGTCCTGGGCCAGTCTCCCCGACTGCTGGCCGAGTGTGTAGGCGCTTTCCCTGGGGAGAGGCTGTGACAGCCCCTCAATTTCTCTTCTCTTGGCATCAGGCTGATGCTTCACTCTCTCTCCCCTGATCAGCTGAACCTCTTTTTTTCCACTTTCACTCTCATTTCATACATTTGTTTATCTGCTGTTCCTCCTAGACAGAATTTGTCTGTTCCCTTCATGAATTACATCCTGTGCCCCCAGCATGGCCTGGTCCATGTAAACCCACATCTGTGAATAAATGACCCAGTAACTTTTTCACTGAGATCTTTCAAGGACCAGCGGACATGTCACCTCCTCTAAGAAGCCTTCCCTGATTCCTGCCTCCTCCACTTTCTCTCATGCTTTCCTGCCATTGCTTGTACGGGTCACCTTGCTGGCTCCAGAAACATGGTGCTGAGTGCACCGGCATCTCTGTTACTAGACTGAGGTGCCCTATGAAGTAGGGACACTACAGGAGCCAGGAGATGTCTGAGTCCAGTAAAGTTGGATATGGGCCCCTATATTTCCCATGCCTCTTTCTTCTCATATACAGAATGGGAACCAAACACCTGTCTCACCCTCTGTGGAGCCCCTCATGTCAACTAGGCCTGTGTTTCACTCTCAGAGACAGCCGAGCCCAAATTTGCAGAATTATTGGCCCAACACTTTCCCCAGTTGCTCACAAGGGCACAAGACAGGCCTCGTCAATGGGGAGAAGGGAGGTCAGAGGTGTGCCCAGTGAAGCCAGCAGTGTGTCTGGCATTTCTAAGAACAAGGAGGGAATGAGTGGGACCAGCCATGTCTTAAGTCCCAGGGGGCTCGGCCCGAGGGCCCAGTACTGCAAGGACCAGGACAGGGTTACCATGGAGGCCGTGACCTATGAGTCAGCACCTCTCTTGGCCAGGCACAGAAATGGCTGTTGTTCTGCAATCATTTAAAGCTGTGCCCCATCACGTGCCAATGGAAGGATCTGCTTATTTATTTAAGCCCCACCACCCCCCACCGCCCCCCCAAAGAAAAGCTCTGCTTCCTGGGTCAGTGCTGTTTGTTTAATCATCATTGTAGGAGACTAAAAAAAAAAACCCCTGTTTTACTCAGAAAACCAATAAGACCTTTTTGCTCCAGCAGAATCACAGTACGAAGGGAACTTCCACAAACCCAGAAGGGGCACTGAATGGAGGCGCAAGCAAAGCTGTTCAGAGGTGGCACTGGCACTCCTGCAGGGGCAGGACATGTTGCCCGAGGCTCTCTCCTCTTCCTTCATTTCTGTTTTCCTTGGCAGTCTCATCGACTGTCCCTGCTTCAGCTGATGATTTTGAAAACTGTGCCTGTAGCCCTCTGCTGCTTGCTGAGCCCCAGACCTGCCTCTCCTCCTGCCGGTGCCACCTCAGAGGCACCCAGAGTTAGCAGAAATACCAGTCAAGAGCCAAGTTCACTGTCTCTATCTTGCCCTGGGTTTCCTGTTGACCTGTTCGTCCTCTCATGTTTGCCAACTCTGGTTTGCTCACTATCCTGTCTTAGAGTTTCAGAGTTACGTTTGACATCTCTTTCTCCTGGGCGTCCTCTCTATTCTAGATCCTCTCCTTTCCACTGTTGCTGTCAGGGTCAAGTCTTCTTCACCTCTGACCTGGATCAACCTCTGGCTGACTGCGCCACGTCCCAGGGATCCTTCTAACATTCATCCAGAGACAGCTGCCAAATAAAGCTTCCTAATCAATGCATGACCGGAACACCTTTCCCGGCTCCCTAATGCCTACCAAGTAAGTCTCGAAGCTTAATATTCTGGTCCCTCTGCGTCTCTAGCAAACCTTTCCTTCCTGCTCATCTCTAGTCATTTGCTTCTTATATGCCCTAAACACTAGCAAACCAGCATATTAGTTAAGCTCCCCAAGCACCGTGCCCTTTTGCAATTTACATGGATTTCCCATTTCCACATATCAAAATCCTACCCACTGTTGTCAGTCTAGCTGAAATGTCACCTTTTCCGTGAAGCCAATCACTCATTCATCAGCAAATATTTATTAAGCATTACGTCTGTGCCAAACGCCTGATCATTTCAGCACCAGCCCCGTTCTCTCCTGTATGCTCATACACATACTCTCACCCCCTGCTATAGTGTAAACTTCTTAGGGACATCGCTGAGGTCTTATTTCCATATCCCCAATGCTACTTAATAAGGAGTTTCAAAAACACCAGGTGCTCAACAATATTTGTTGAATTGAATCAAGATTTATGCTTTCCACGGCTTTGATATGGTTTAGTTTAGTTTAATTCTCTGAGTCCCCCCCCCCCCCGCTTAAGTATGCGTGACCAGGAAGAAGTAAAAATAAACTAATGATACTTCTCAGCAGCAATAAACCTGTAATTATGGTTAACTCTCAGTTATCCATGCCCTTGGGAAGACAGTGGTGGAGAGAAACCCAGTTTTGTACACCAGAAATATAAAAACATTATTTATAACAGTCCTTGACACGTATTGTGTAAGTTTTAAAGAGTTGATTGTTTTGTTTTGTTTTTTAATTCTGTTTGGCTGATCAGCTAGCTATTCACATTTGCAGTCACTCAATAACTGGAGGGCCCCTAGGGCTGGAAGGGGAGATGGAGGGCACTGCTGGTAGGGGAATCCAATCCAAATGAAAGGTCTGCTCTGTACAACCTCAAAGGCAAGACTAAACAATCTGTATGGCAGGCCCTCCGGTGAGTTAGTGCCACCCAGGCCATCCATCCAGACTCACCCAGACAACTCCCAGGTTAGAGACACCTTAGGCTCCTAACTGCCCACTCAGGTGTCCAGAATTGGCTTTTAAAAAGAGGACAACAAAGTGCCACTGGGGTGCAGCGAAGCTCTGGGGGGAGAAAGCCCCACATGCAACCCTCATTGGCATCAAGCTGGTACCTCGCTGTGCCACTGGGAACCACTGGATGCAAATCAAAGAAAATGAGATTTGCAATTTTGCATTGCTAGCCAGATAATGTAGGGGGAAAAGTTCCCCTCTTCCATTTTTGAAGCAAACAAATATCACATGTGGTGATTCGGCAGCTGCATTAGTTGGAGAAAATTGATGCACATTTCATGTGTCAGGGAGCTGAATCCCAGAGAACGGAGCCAGCCTCCCAGAAAATGGTTTCTTTATATAGTTCCATCCATTTATTGTTTGATTGGACTTTCTGTATATTAAATTCAAGCTGTTCTGCCGCTCATGGGTATTATGATGCGTTGGCTCGGTGGGAAATAATGAAGGTGATGGGATTTTACAGCCTCACATTACAAAGGAGGCGTCCCCAGCCTCATCCATCTCTCCATCAACTAGCCTGTGTGTGAGGTGGCACTTAGATTAAAACGATTTTTCTGATTCAGTTTAATGACACTCATTCGAGCCTTGACACTGGGAATATGATTACATGAGCCAGATGCCACCTCCCTCCACCCTGTCACGGCTGCAGAGACTGCATTATCACCCCCCTCAGCCCCCACCTGCCCACCCACCCATATTTGCTGGGAGCTGGGTGGAGGCAGGCGAGGGTGGGCGGGGTGAGGCCCGAGGAAAGCAGGCTGGACACAGGCCAGAGCAGTGGACACAATCTGGGCCCACAATGGAGGGTGTGCGAGCTGCACCATTTGGCCGAGAACTTCAGGTGCTTGCGGGCAGGTGTTGTGCTAACTCCCTCCTTGACACAGGTAAGTTCCCATTAGAAGCTGCTTTCAGGTCACTACTGTATTCTCTTTCCAAAAGAGATTGCCCAGAGCCTGGTCCCCACTTGCCAGAAAAGAAGAGTTGACTTGGGTTATCACCAGAGGGTGAACACTTAAGATAGCAGTAGAGAGTCAACTTCTGAGTACAGGAGATGTGGCGGGACAAACTCACAGCCAGGGTGGTGCAGGGACAAGTGCCCTTTGTGGCCTGGAGCCGGAGCTCCCGCCTGGGAAAGCTCCATCCTAGACACTCCGGCAGCTAAAGGGGCTCAGCCCCTCCCCCGAGGAGAGGGAGGGCCAGACTGCCTTTTATTTACATTATTTTCAGGCAGAATAATTACTGCTTCTCAGGAAGAATCATGTTTGTGTTTACGGGAGTGTTTAAAGAGGGAAACCCAAACAAAACCAGAGAGAGAGAAAAAGCAAGAGAGAGAGAGGAGATTGATTTTGAGAAATTCCAGAATAGAGCTGTAAAATGGGCAACAGCCTGGAAATCCCTTTCCAAAAATTGCAGCAATGTGAACTACTGGATTGGCAGAGCTATCTAATGTGACACCCCTGGTGTAAAGCACCCAGAAAGCTCCCATCCCACTTGCGTGAATCAATCTCTTCCTCTTCTGCACCCTCTGAGCCCTCTCTGCCCACCGCTCTGTTGAAGCAGCTACCATGGGCACCAACTTTTAGGGTGGCCTGTCTGAGTTTCTGAGCCAAGACTGTGCCCCTATTGTGGGGCGCACTGCCCCATCCTGGCAGGTGCTGGGTGCGTGTGCCGGGGCTGAAAGGAAATCTCCAGCCTGGCCCGCTGTTCCCACTCACTGCCCACACTGCTCTCAGATATCCATGCTCTAACCCGGACTCTGGAACTTCTTCCTTCCATGCTGGGTCTGGGCTTCCACAGGCCCAGGAGCCATCCTGCAGGGCCTGAGGGTTCTTCTCGTGAAATGCTCTTCCCCAGGGTGGAGGGGACCTTTAGGGTCATGTCTCCCAGGCCAGGCCCCTGTTGTGGGAGCTGGAGAACCTTCCAGGTGGGGGGGAGCAGGGAAGCGGGTGCTTCTGGCTGCCTCTGCCTTTAAATATACCCAGAAGCTCTCCACTCACCATGTCCATTGCCACAACCCTCAGACAACATCAGGTCTTGTCTAAAAGATGGTGCTAGCTTCTCCCTGCAGTGTATTCACCACCCGGCAGCCAAAGTAATCCTTTGGGAACATAAATCAGGGCTACTCAAAACCCTTCCCATCCTAAGTGGATAAAGGCAAAAGGGTTTTGATCACCGGCTACTTCCCCATTAACTCCATTACCTGCCTTGCTCATGCCCCTCAACCATTAGGACATTCTGGCTATTCCAAGAATAGCACACCTACCAAGGCCTCTCCTGCCGAATGGCCTGATTTGCTGTTCCCTCTGCCTGGAATGCTCTTCCCCACGCTTTCCACATTCCCCTGATTTCTGCTCAAACACCACCCAGCTGAGAAGCCCATCTTGGCATCCTGACATGACAGCACTCTCCTCTGCCCCACACCTGCCCAGGCGCACGCTCCCTGTCCGCCACACTGTGCTGTACTTTTGTCCACAGCACAAACTGTTGCCTGACAGGGTATATTTGTTTATCTATTTGCTATCTGGGCCCCTCCACTAGTGTGCAGGGTCCATTGATCAAGGCCTATCTGCTTTCTTTGCTGCTGTATTCCCAGGCCCTAGAGGGTACTCGTTAAATATTTGAATAAAGGGAAACAGCATAGGTGGGGGGCCCTAGCCGTGACTCCCTTTTTGCTCCTCCCTGGCTGCATGGTCTATAGTGTGAGCACGGCCAACTGGCCAAAAGCAGAGGAGGACAAGCATCTAAACTTCCCTTGCAAAGAAAGCCCCAGCCCCGAGGTCTGACCAGAGATGCCCTGCTTGGCCTACCCATCTCTGCCCTGCCCACAAACTTCCAGCCTGGCTTGACAACATTTGGACAACCTTTGTTGGTTTGCACAATGGCCAGGAGTTGGCTAGCAAAGGAGAAAACTGATGCCGGCACATATCAGACAGTGAGCTTGGGGAGAGACCTGCCCTTGAAGAGCCCACCTCGTGGGCGAAGGGCGAAGGACGAAGGACGTCTAAACAGAGCACATAAACAATGGGTGTAAAACGACAAGGCAGGGCTGTAGCAAGGGCTTTGTAGGAAGCAAGAGGAGGGATAACCAGCTCCTGCTGGGCCGGGAAGGCTTCCTGGAGGAGAGGGGGCAGGGCTGAGTTTTGAAGGATGGTGGGATGAGTTAGTAGACACAGGAGCAGAGTAAGGGGTGGTCTCCTGAGCAGCATGGTGAGTGTGGCCTCTTTCTTGACCCTTGGTTCGCGGATCTTCCCAGCAGCTCTCACTTTGGTTCAGAGGAAGAGAACAGACTCCTTCCATTCATTTTGTCTGTGCTTTACATCGGGCTGGGCTGCAATCACAGTGCCTGCGTATTCTCAGGGCCTGCCATCTGCCTGGTACACAGCAGGTACTCAGTAAATGCTGAATGGCTGAAAGTTTCCTTGTTGGGATTCAGGAATTTCAGCACCAGAGAACAGCTGGTTAACACATGTCAAACCAAGCGAACACCTTGAGGTTATTCATTCTCAGTATGTGGGCTCTGATCACGGTCCCCTGGGCAAAGACCCCACGTCCAGACAGGCCTTGTGGGTCAGTGTCCCGGGCTGGTGGGCCCCAAGGCAGTGAGAGTCTGGAGGTGGAATGATGATGTGTTTGCCAGGAGCTCTTGGAAGTAGAGGACAGAACGTGGACAGAGGCGCAGGCAGAATTTCGGGGAATGAAGGGTTAACCAAACAGATCTGAAATTGACTGCACTTTGGCTCTGGGAGGGAGCCTGGCAGGCCAGCGTAGCCTGTTGTGGGGTGCCTATGCTGATCTCATGGGCTGGGCTCCTGGGTCCTGAAATCTCAGGCAGGCCCCTTCCAGGATGATGTTTTAAGGAGAGATGCAAATTACCTGGAGGCTGCTTCGAGCTAGTGCTTGGAGGAAGCAAAAATCGATTCTGTTTTTGTTAAAGTGATTTTTGGACACTGTCAAAAGCTTTCTCATCTTAGGGCATGGGTGACAGATAGGCTGCCGGTCTCAATTACATAACCAGGCCAACTGGGCAGCAGTGGGCCATCATCTTCGGAGCCAGGCTGCTCCTGCCCTGCCCATGCTCAACTCCCCCTTCCTGAGGCCACTGGGCGCCTCAGGCACCCAGGCCTGGAGATGCTGCCTCCCCTCCCTCCCCCCCCAGCCTTGGTGCTGCTGACTCTCACTGACAAGGCTTCCCTCCCAAGTGCTCCCCTCCTCCCTGCACCGCCCCCCACCAGCTCAGGTGGTCTAGGCCAACTGTAATACCAAGCAAAGTCAAAGAAAACTAAGAATAAAATCTGCTTTCAAAAAGTCTACAGCATATAATACATTTCCAAACTAGATATGTTGGTCTTATTTAATATTGGGAGTTCTGTATTATTCCCTTCCCTCTGTTAGCTGAGATAATTGAGGATTTATTTTATTTATAGCATCAATTATGAGCACGGAAATTAATCCTTTAATGGTGCACTTGGGAGCTTGACTGTCAAGGGGGCACAAGGGAACCTGGGCTGGACCAGGGGGTCTCCCCCGCAGCACAGGGGACACCAAGGAAAGCCAGCCCCAAGGTTTGGTGGCAACTGGGCTGTTAATGTTCTTGTGTGTTTGAAGTATTTTGAGATATTAAATAAACAGAATAATTGGCTCCAGGAGATCCGTCCCTGGAGGACACCTGAGTAGTAAGTCATCAGCGAGTCCCGGGAAAGCCGGCAGAGCCAGAAAGAGGGGGTCCTTCCCTCGGCACACTCGCCCTCGACCGGCTGGTCAACGCTGCAGTCTTTCCAGCCTGGAAACAGGAAGTCAGAGGAAGATGAGAGCTAGGAGAGTCTGGAGATGGAAGGATGACGTGTCTGCCGGGAGCTCTTGGAAGCAAAGGACAGAACATGGAACTTGGAGAGAATCAGGTCTTAGTACTCCACAGTCCCTTGGGGCCCAGATGCCAGTGAAGAAAAAGAAAAAAAGACAGGCTCTGTAGAATGGCTCATAAGCCTACGAGTAGCCATTAACATGCTCAGGATAGAAACTAGCCAGGGGAGAAGAAAAGTTTCCAGGGCCCAGTTGGTGAAAAGGGCAAGAAGACCCCACAATCCTGCAGCACAACCTGCAGGGGATGGGCCAGTGACCCGTGTCTCCCAGGGGTTGGGCTGGGGTACAGCATCCACCTTGGGTTGACCCTAGAGACAGACAGGCAGGTTGAGGCAGGACTGCGAACTGTATCAGACCAAGCAACTGGAAGTGGCCAGGCCATGCACACCGACCCACCCATTAAAGGCCTTGGGCCACGCACCCGCTCTGTACAGCCAAGATATGAGCCCGGTCATGGTTCCCAGGGCCAACTCAGGTCAAAGTCAAAGTGACCCAACCCAGTGTTGGGCGACAGGGGCTAGGGTGGAGGGCAAGAAAAGGCCTGCTTCTCTGTTACTTCTCTGAGGTTAAGGAAGACACTGTTAAAGTCCTCCTTGTCCATTACTTTCTCCTCCCAGAGCTAGACACCCTGACGCATGGAGAAAGGAAGGACAAGAAGCCATGGGGTCCAAGGTGAGGGGAAGCGTGTTTATCCCCATGCAGGTGTCCTCTTTGCCTTCATCCTCTTGGTCCCCACTTAAAAGTGCATGTAAAGGGCCTCCCTGGTGGCGCAGCGGTTGAGCGCTGGGTTGCGAAGCTGCCCGCAGCCTCTGCAGCACCGGTTCGATTCCCGGCTGCTCCCCGGCCACCAGAGGAGGGTCCCACATGGCGCGAAGACCTCTCCTGCCGCCCGCTGCTCCCCTCAGCAGTGTACTTCGGTCCTTCTGCCTGTTCTGCTCCCCGCTCTGGCTCTGGTGAATTCTCTCACCCTCCCGCGCTTCTGACTGTACCCAGTGCATGTATAAACAAACAAACAAATAAATAAAAACATGCCTCTATAAAAAAAAATTTATAATAAAAAATTTAAAAAAAAAAGTACATGTAAGGCTAAGATTTCCCATCCTCTGACATTGAGCTTGCCCCTTGACAGGCATGGCGGATGCTAAAGGAAATCAGTGGTTCCCCCCAGGGACAGAAAACACTGCATTTTCTTAAGAAAGCAGCCATTCACTTCAAAGGCAGTATTTCAAATCCCTGTGTACCTAGTACAGTGCCTCGCATGCACGCCTCATGAGGCTGATGCGTCCTTTGAACAGTGATATGACTAGAATAGACTTTGATACCTTGAGACCATAAAAAAATTAACTCTGAAAGTCTGATTTCCACCTGTGGACCCTGATGGCGTGGGGCAGTGGATGGTGGGTGAACAGGGAAAGGGTAAATGGAGACAGCCAGACTAGGATTTGGAAATCAGCTCTGCTCCTTATCAGCTATGTAACTTAACCTCCCTGAAACCCACCTTCCCCGTCTTCAAAGTTATATAGAATTTTTCCTACATTTAAGTCTTGAACTTGCAGAGATAATAGATGCAAAGTGCTGAGCACACAGGACACACACACACGAGCTGCAGCTACATGAATAATAAAAAGTAACGGGGAGGTGGCTGCTGAAGTGTCACTGTTCTCCTCTGAAACGGTCCCATTTTAACTCTCACAACCATCCATCTGCCCTCTTTTCTCCCCTGGCAGTCCTGAGGCATTCTTCTGCAGGTGTGAGTACCATCAAGGGGCAGTTGATGGCACTGGACAGTCAGGCCATGTCAGGGCGTGGCCAAGGGGGTACTGGAAGGGGCAAATATGCACAGCAGCCAGCTCCCTGGGCTGTTTTAACTCTATGTATCCCCCTGGGCCCAAACCCCACATCTGCCCCCTAAGCCAGTAAGGTCAAGGCCTGAGATACAAGGTCAAATGACCAGACATTATTCATGATTACCCATTTTGGGTGGGTGCAGCTACCCGAAGTGTGTATGTGTGTGTGTGTGTGCGTGTGTGTGTGTGTCCTGGAGTGAGAGGAAGGGGCAGGACGGCCTCTGTCAGAGATAAGAGGTTAGGGAATGCCTTCATCAAATGTGGCTTCGCAAATGGACAGTGACACCCCTGATCTCCCCCTCGCTCCTTCGCTCCTGGTGGCAGAATGACAAATGTCATCATTTTAAAAGGTCCCATCACCTGCTCGGTCACCCCCAATAAGCACACACCACACCATGAAAAACCGACACCTGCACCTCAGGAGTTGGCCAGGAAAAAAATGGAATTGCCAAGACACCACCAAATGAATTGCCAAAGACCAAATAAAAAGCTTCATGAATTCTCCATCAGCAATATAACGCTTCCCGGCCTAAGCAAATACAGACCCAGCAGATGAATTGTGAAGGGATTTCGCATTAACCTCAGCATCATCCAACGGCTGAAGCAGACACCCCTAAGAAATACACATCTCCACAAAGCTGCCCTCCTTGGCTCTAATCCTGTTAGGGTGAGGATGGTAATCTCCTTCCTGAGCCCCCTTCCTCTGATGGAGGGCGTCACATCCCAGCACCAGGAGTACATTTCTGTGCCCTCAGCTGGAGAGGGAAGCTCTGGGAGTCGGAGACAGTGGAGTCACCCGTGACCTCGCTGACCGCACCTGCCTCCCCCTGATAACATCGTTGCTTCCATGTTTGACCACACGACCCTTTCAAACCATCTCACATCATCCAGGTGGGCCAGGTAATTCAATCACAAAGTCAGGCTGCGATGGCAAGACTGCTCCTGCTTTCGAGAACAAACCGAGTGCCCAGCTTCATGGAAACCCCAAGTTCAGAGTCACTTGGAGAGAGTCAGCTCAGAACTACTGAACCCTTGAGCATCTGCAGCAGCAGAAAAGTAAGGAGAAAACCACCCACAACCTTACTACAAAGACGAGATGGAGGAAGGCGCCCAGATGAGTATTCTTGGTGTTTCCTGTGAATGGGATTCGGAGCCCTCCTTACAGTGCCAGCACAACCTCTCCTCCCCACCCGCTGCAGCCCTTCTATGCAGGCTACAAAAGAATGCAGCCACTGTACCGCCTCCCTTCCCCAGCACACACAAGCAGGTAGCCTGAATGCACGGTTGAAAAAAGCAACGGCGGCTTAGTTCTGTATGTTTTCCAAAACACATACCCAACTCCCCACAGAAAACCCACTTCAGAGCAAGCTTCCCCTTCCCAACAAACCATGCACGTGTCATCCTCTGCTGAGCAGGCAGCTTCTTTTCTGCTCAAACCCCATACCAACCACAGCAGCAAGGCAGTCCACTCTCCACCCTCCAAGGCCGGCGCGGGAGACTTACCCCAGCGTGGTCATGGTGACGATGGTGTACCAAAAGGACGCAGGGATGCTCGTGAACTTGCTGGCGGAGGAGCCCTTCTCGGCATAAAACATCACAGTGGCAAAGATGATGATGGCCATGGTGAGCGAGAAGAGGAGGAAGCCGAGCTCAGAGGCACAGCTCTTGAGCGTGTAGCCCAGGATCCGCAAGCCCTGCGAGTGGCGGGAAAACTTGAAGATCCTGAAGACGCGGAACACGCGCAGCGTGACGAAGGCGCCCGACACGTCCTCGTTGTTGGTCATGACCAGCCCGATGTAATAGGGCATGATGGCCACCACGTCGATGATGCTCATCACGCTACGGATGAAGCGGTAGCGGCTGGGCGCTGCAAAGAGGCGCAGCAGGTACTCCACGGTGAAGATCATGACGCACGCGGTGTCCAGACAAAAGAAGGCCACGGAGTAGCGCTCCCCGCATGGCAGCTCCTTGCTCCCGGGCACCGTGCCACATGGCACCGTCTCCACCACGTTGGTGATGACCGAGACAGCGATGAAGAAGCCAGTCACGTAGTAGAAGACCAGGGCCAGCGTGCTGGTGTGCGGGTTCTCGAAGGCGCGCCACATGGTCTGGCGAAAGCTGAGCGAGGGCATGGACTCCTGGTTGTTCTCAGAGTCGTTGTCGTCCATGAGCCGCTCGGCGTTCTCCCGCTTGCGGTCCTTGTACTCCTCGTAGCAGCAGTCTCCGATGATCTCGGGCAGGATGCCATAGAAGGCCAGCTCGTCGTCGTAGGCCGAGATGCACTCGTAGCGCGGGTAGTGCAGCTTCCCCGTGCGGTAGAAGTTAAGGACGCAGCGGAACACCTCGGGGTCCCGGTCGAAGAAGTACTCCTTGGTGTCCTCGTTGAAGAAGAACTCCTTCTCCGTGCTGCCCAGCAGGGTGTCCGGGTAGCGCTCCAGGGTGGTCCGCCACGTCTGGAAGCGCCGCCCGCTCACGTTGAGCACGATCAGCTCATCCTGCCGCTTGTTCTTGTCGGCAGGGGCGAGGGGCATGGGGCAGTTGGCCACCGGCATCCAGCCGATGGCCGCGGCCCTTGCAAAAGGCAGCCAGGCTGCGACGCCGGCCGCCATGGTGACTCCAGCTCTCGGGCCGGCCCCGGCGCGCACGCTTGGCACAGCAGCTTGGAGTTGGTTCAGCGACCCCTGCGAGACGGGAGGAGAGAGGGAGAAGCAGGTGAGTCTTCGTGACCGACTCCCAGGGAGGTTATGCAACTCAGGGAAGCGCCCTGGGTGGGTGCAAGAGCCTATAACTTGAAGGCCAATTATTTAAGCTGAAGTCACCACCCAAGAGAGGGGGCTTGTTCCCTTCACTTCTGCCCTGCAGGGAGAGAACCTAGCGCCGGTGGCACAGTCAGGTGGGAATCACCAGATGTTGTTGACAGCCTGACAAATTGTCAAGTTCCAGAAGGGCTCAGGAGCCTTCGGAGGGAAAGTCTCCCTAGCAGAGAGATCTGGGAGGATGCGGGAAATAATCAGCTCTGAAAGGTTATGGCGTTATTACGAATTTAAATTGGGAGAGGGTAAATGAGTCCTCATTAAACGAATTTAAAAGTGGGATAAACATGTTAATTTTTATTTTGCTCTTCACCCACCAGGGTAATCAAGAATGGGGTATGGATGGCGGAGATCAGGTAAACACGTTCTTTCTACTCCTCACTGGTTAGGGGCAGCCCATATCTGGAAAATTCCTCGAGAGGCAGGTGACGACAGTAGACCCCGTGATGGGTGGAGTTCTGTCTCCAACTACCACGGAGCAGTGCTGCTCCCCCAGGTACCTGGCGGCTAGAATCCAATCGTCCCCCTCAGAGCCATGAGAGAAAGATGTGGGCGAGGCTCTGAGGTTGCGTAGGGTCCCTTGTCCACCAAGAGTCCCGCCTAAAGGGACTCTTGGGTTCTCGGTTCACCTGCCTTCCACGCGTGTCCCGCTCCCTCCCGGAGGAAAGCTGATGCACACTCCCTGCCTGTCTCCAGACTCCCCGCCTCTCGTTTCCATCTGCCCACCAGCCGTAGCTCCCTTGGGTTATGTAACACCAGCTTCCCATGCCAGCCTCTTTTACCTGGCTCCACGCCTCCCTTGGAAGTTCCCCCAGAGCTGGGCACCTTGTGGCTTCACCCACAGCTCTCCGAACTACACCCCAAACACACCTCCCCTCACCTGCAGGGATGGAGGGAACCATGAAGGACAGGGGGGATTATTTTTGGCTCTGGGAAACAGATTTACCTTCCCAAATCTGGCTTTTTAAAGATGATAGTGAAATGACTCTGCAATCCCCAAATGTATACCATCTGTGGGAAGACATGCGGTGACACAGAAACACACGTAACAGCAGTGGGGAATCGTGCGGGGTTGACACGCTCATTTTCACTGGCCCTAAACTGATCACACAGAACCAATCCTGACTCAAGGTTATTTGGACCCTCTGAGCTTCCATTGGTTTGACTGTAGGTTTAAATAAATGAGACAGAGGTGTGTCTTATGAGATCTGATCTCTATCTTTCCCTGGGTCCTGCTTCCTTCTCCTGATTCCCGATTCTTCTAGAAAGTTCAGATCTCTACCTCTTCTTGCTCCTAAGCCTCCACTGGACTCTTGCACCTGCCTTTGAAACTGGACAGGTTTACACTGAATAGCCTCCTTGTGCCTGTCACCTGGCCGTGTTCTTCCTGGCTCTACCCAAAGCGTGTGCAAATAAGGAAACCATAGCTCTTCCTGCCCTCATTAAGGCCCCAATTCCCTCAGGCCTCCTTCCCATTGGCCTGCTTCTCTCTTAGTCAACCCCCTAACCCTGTTTCTCCTGTTCCCCGGAAATCCATTCTGCTCAGAGTAATCTTCCTAAAGCAGGATTTCCTCCACAGCCAGCAAAATCAAATTCAAACTCTTTGGTCTGGTAGCCCAGCATTTCCAGAAACAGACCCCAGCTTATGATCTCAGCCCAGGGTCCCCCAGGGTCCCCAGACCCTTCCTCGCCTCTAGCACAAAGACCACAGATCAGATTGGCTGGTGCACAGGCTTTGTGGGGGAATCTGTCTTCCTTCTGTTGGGGATACCCTTCCCCTTAAGCCCTCTGATTAGAAGCCAACCTGTCCCTCGCCCTCTCTGTGATGCCCCCTCTATGGTATTTTCTTCTCCTTTGTGCTTTCAGCACTTTCTTGCCCCTTGTCTGTCATGCCTGTCACCCTCTGACCTGGCTCCCAGACACGTCTTTACACATCTTATCAGTAATCACAGCTATCAAGGACTGTGAGCGCTGACTCGATGCCAGGCACTCACTCTCTCCCAGGGATCATCGCATGCGATCCCCACAGCAACCCTAGGAGGAAGAGTATGAAACCAGCATCTGCCAGCCGGAAAGGGACCCACCTGGGCAGCCTGACCCCACACCATGTGCTGCAATGTCCACACTGTTCTCAAGGTCCCTTGTAAGCAGAGCAGCAGCTGATGTTTCTGAGAGTGGACTGCGTGCCAGGTCCAGTGCCCTTGAGTCACGGACCATCTCAAGAGACCCTACCAGCAACCTTGGGCAGTAGACACCACTGTCCCCATTTTGTAGGGGAGGAAGATGAAGCAAGAAGAGTGGTAATGACTGACTCTAGGATGCAATAAGTAGGCAGAGAGATTTAAAGCCAGGCTGTCTGAATGTGGAGTTCAAGGGTACAACTACTCTGCTCCTCTCCCATCCCACATTCAGCTCCTCAAGGAGAAAGGCACTGATGCTTCCATTTTTACCTGACAACCCGGGAAGCAGCACACAAACCGCAATAGGAGCTGCAAAATCGGGGAACCTCGATTTTGTCAATGCCATTTGCAATCCATTTTACTCCAGGTCTTGCTAATGTATTTCAGGGGTTTTCAAGGGTAGACATCGCTCTCCAAACAGACAGTAAACTCTAGCCAGAACTGAATCAAGAGAACCCAGTGTAAGTGCCTCGGACGCAGTGTGCTCTCAGGTGAGTTTCCTAAGAGCTGATCTCTACCTCAGTTTCCCCATCTGCATGTTAAGGAGATTTCACAGGTCTCTCTGCTCTCTCATCTAGGGAACTCGATTCAGATGCCACAGAAGACAACAGGAATAACAATGACATTCCCCATAAATGTCACCACTTGGAGAAGAGAAAAACAGCACAGGCCTGATGAGCTCTTGATTACAGGAAGGGAGGAAGGAGCAGAGGGATCGTTCATCCACAGCAGTGGGTAATCCACATACCCCGAGAGGGCATCTGGGCACACATCCTGGGCATTTTATGTCTTTGTTCAAGAAATTTACCCTGATCGCTTGATTTCTTTCAAGTTACTAGGGGAATCTGCAGTCCTTCAGCATATGGTTAGGAAGAGAAGTTTTCAAGAAAGCCCACAATTGAAACAGTGGTCCCAGATAATTCCAATGCAGATTTAGTTGGCATTTATTAAGCATTGACAATGCTCTGGGCACCGTTTTAGACACTTTTATAGCAACATTTAATTTATCTCTACAAAAATCCTATGACGTGTTAAGTTTCTGCCCACAAGTTTCCAGTAAGGAAACTGAGCCTCAGAAAGGCTCCTTCAACGTGGCTCGGTGCCATGTCTGACAACCCTGGACACCGTGGGTTTGAACTGCACGGGTGTGCTGATAAACAGATTGTTCTCTAATCATGCGTTTGGCACTCACAGATTCTTCAGTCAATTCTGGATGTCAGATGTGGAACCCAGGGACACTCAGAGCCCACTGCAGCTTATATCTTGATTTCAACTGTTCCGGGGGTGGAAAGCCCTAAGCCCTATGTTGTTAAGGATCAGCTGTTTAGGAGTGGCTGTGTTCCAGATCAACCATCGATCAGCTCTCTTGGCCTAGGTGTAGCCAGACACTGATGCTCCCCTGAATTTCAATAATCTCCTGAACTCGCAAAAGCAAGCCACCATCATGCTCAGAGTCCTCATCTATAAAATAAGGGAAGTGGACAAGAAGGGCTTTGGCTGAAATATTCATTCATTCTACTAAGCCAGGACATGGAGGCTGTAGCTCAGGTCTCTGAGGTCAACTGGCCATGCAAATCTGGGCTTCCTGTTGTGGGGATGGAGCCTCCTTTTTACCAAGGGAGTTCTGGAAATTCCTGACGAGACTGGTGTCTAGTACCTGGCACACAACTTGTATCACTTAGAACTCAAGGAATCCAAGGTTAGGTCTCCTCACCACCCTGGCCACTCCTGTGAACTCCATCCAGTGGGTCCAGGTTCCCACTTCCAGGGCTCTGGACCTCTGATCCTGAGCATCCCTGCATTATCCCAGAATGGAACTCAGAGTTGAGAGACAGTCAGTGTCTACTGAGCCAGGAAGGACTCTGTAGAACACTGTGTGGACCAGATATGCAGCTCCACATCCCAAGAAGATGATGTACTTCCCCTGCCCATCCTAGTGCTGCCCCTGACTCCTGAGCCTCATGCCTGGTGCCCTCCAGACAAGCCTCGCTGCATCACCTTACCCTCTCCACCCCACCCCAATCTCCTTTTCTCCAGAGGCCATGGGTATTTTACAAACCACTTTCAGATGAATAGTTGAGCTCTGAGAAGGAAAAATTACCTTTCTCTATCCATCATAAAAGCTGCTGGCCCCAAGGCCAAACTTCTGCCCCAGGCATTCATCTAGGTTAGTCTTCCCGAGGACCAGGCAAGAGCCAGGCTATCTCCAGAGGCCATACCTTTGTTCTCTTGGCAAAAGTTAAGCACAAAGGACCAAGTGCCCTATTGCTCCCCCCACCCCCACCCCGAGAGTGAGTGAGAGAGAGTGTGTGTGTGTGTGTGTGTGTGTGTGTGTGTGTGTCTGGGTTTGCAAGGGGAGGGAAAGTCTTCCAGCAGAAATCCAGTCCAAGACCACACTAGCCATACTCTCCAAACTGCCCTGCAGGCATGACCTGCTCAAATAGGGCTCCTCCGTGGTCTCAGCACAGCCTTGGCTCCCCATTGGGCACCAAAACCTCCCCGAGCAGCCTGGGTATGAATGCCTGCAACAGGCAAACGGTGCGGCCCCATTTTCAGCCAATGGCACTGCACATGCCTCAAATGCCAAGGTTTTACTAGGACGTGGACGCCTTACAAATGAAAAATCTGAAGCTATTTTTGTTTTTGGCAGAAGAGTTTGACAGTGGGAAAGATGGAAGTGGGGGGAGGCTGGAGAAGAGACATTTAAAACAGGTGAGCACTGAAATGACAAAGGCAAAAAATCCTGGAAGAGGGAAACACATTTTCCCCTGCTGTAAAAGTCGGCCCTGTGCAACAGCTTCTGTTTTGGGGGCAGAGGGCTAAAAAGTGGGCAAAGTGACGGGACAGTCTGTCCTGGGGATTGATATTCAACCTGAGCAGAGGCACAAGGCAGCAAAAGTCACGTCAAGGTCTGCCCTTCAATGACCTCAGCACAGCACTCAGGGTGGAGAGCCTCTGGAAACTTTTCACAATTTTACATCACAAGGCTTAGCCCAGAATGGGGCTATAGCCTGGGGGCAGTGGAGGGTCCAGGTGGCCCAGGGGGCTTTTCTCCTGTCCCTGAAAGGTTTGGGTAGACTGGCAGGAAATGAACAAGGTGCCAAGCTGGGGATCATGAGGGTACAGGCCTGGGACACACAGACAGGTCCTCTTCTCCGGCAGTGCCACTCCTAGGCTGGCCAGGAAGCTTTCCTGAACTCTTTTTCTTAGGAATCTTCAGCAGCAAAAAGGAACAAGCTACTAATCTTTCTTCCTCTGGGGGTCCCTTGTGTACTTGGGTTTTGTTGCATTCAAGGAGTGACAAGGAAACATAAACATCCATTTCCCACCACCATTCGTCAACATGTCCACATGGGGAAATGTACACACGCTCTGCATTGAATTCGGGCCCGCCCAGGCCCCCTTCCTATAGACATTAAACATTCAGGTCTTCTGGAAGTAACAGTAAATAAAGGCATTATTGAACCACCCCCAAATACTCATGCAAAATACCGACGTGCGCCATATAACCACCAGCACCCGGTCTTGCAAACTGATCGCATGTTGCCTAGGATCAGGGGAAAGTTCAGAAAGCACCCTGGGAGCTGTCTCTTTGCCATAAGATTCCAGGTCCCGAGCCTCACAGCCTGTTGCTGACATATCAGGTCCGCCCGGGAGAAAGGCAGAACATCTTGCACCTGACGCAAATGTCAACACTAAGCAAGTGCAGGAATTTAGTTGATTCCAGGTAACTTCTCTGCCCAGTCCCTCCGCACCCCACCCTCCGTGCAAATACCTCAAAAAGTGAGTCTTTCGACCCTCTCTCCCCAGGACCGCGTCGGCCCCCGGGGTCACCTGGAGACGGTCCCCGCTGCCCGCAGGTGGGAGCTGCGCGGGGCAGGACGGGGCGCGTGGGCCCCCGGCCTCTGCAAGGCGCGCCGCCGGCTCGCGGGGCTGGAGAACTTTGCGAAGCGCCCCAAACCGCTCGCGGCTTCCCCCCTCAGCCATGTCTCTCCTCCTTCACAAAGAGCCCGGGGACCCGACGAGCGGTCGCCACCTGCCGCCGTATCCCGGGGCGCTGCCTGCGGCACCCCCAAGGGAAGGCAAGCCAATGGAAAGGAGGCGGAGGTTCACACACCCCCACCCCCAGACCTCGCATCTCCTCGCGGCCCGGAGGTGGCTCCGCAGCCCGCGGGCGCCGACGCCCCCAGGCCGGCTGCCTGCTCCCCCGCGGCGCCGGCCCCACCCCCCATCCTTCCGGCGCCCCGCGCCCACCCACCCGGGCGCGAGGGTGGGAGGGCGCCGCGTGGGCAGCTGGAGCAACAGGCGTGGGAGCCGCGCTCCTCGCGCTTCCCGGCTCGGGAAGGTTCGGCCGCGTCCCTCTTACCTGCAGCGAAGCGAGCCCCGGGCCCCGCGCCCCGCGCCCCGCGCGCGCAAGGAAGCCGCGGCCCGGAGCCGGGGCCGCCGAGCGCCCGGCCGCGCGGGGAAGAGCCCGGCCGCCGCCGCCCGCGCGGCTGCTCTCGCCGCGAAGTCTCCCCGCTCCTCGCCGGCTCGGTCCGCTCGCGCGTCCGTCTGTCGGCGGAGCCCTCCCGCCCCGCCGCGCCGCTCCGGCCCCGGCTCGGCCGCGCGTCCCTCCCCGCCTCGCCGCGCCGCTCGGCTCGCGGGCTCGCGGGCTCCTCGCTCGCTCCCTGCCCCCGCCGCTGCCGGCGCCGCGCGGAGCGGAGCCCGGCGGGCCACGGGCTGCCAGGCGAGGTCCTCTCCCCGAGGGGGACGCGGGGGGGCGCGGCGCGGGCGGGGCGCGGAGGCGAGTCCGGGGGAGGCGGCGAGGCTGCGCCCTCCGCTCGCGACCGCTCCCCGCGCCCGCGGCTCCAGGCCCGGCCCGAGCGTGCGGGGCCGCCTGGCAGCGGAGGGAGCGAGGAGGACCCGGAGCCGCGCCGCGGGAGGGGGCCCGGGGCGAGGGCGTGCGAGGGTGTGTGAGTGAGTGAGTGTGTGTGGAGAGGGGCGCGCGCGTGAGCGGGGGGTGGGGGGCGGGGAGACGAGGCAGAGCCGAGTGTGTCTCTCCGCGCGAGTGGAGGAATCCGAGGGTGTGCCTGGAGGTGGTGGAGTGTGCCGACGCGGGTGTGAGCGCGCGTGCCGGCGAGGGTGGGCCCGGGGGTGAGTGTGGCGAGGTGAGCTCGGCCCGGGGTGGGGGCTGGGGACGGAGCGGGGACCTAAGCGTGAGTGTGGTCTCGGGGCTGGTCTGCGGGGCCCTGGGAGAGGTGGCAGGAGGACCCCGCGTGTGCGCGCGTGGGGCGTGTGCGCACCGAGCCGTGCGTCCTGACCCGCGGGCTGTCCACGCGACACCAGCACTTGCCGCAGCCGAGCCCGGCCATCTGGGGGAGCGGAGCCGTCACCGCGCAGCCTTCCCGGCTCACCCTGGTTCTCAGCTCCGCGTGCCCGGGCTGGAGAGCGCCCTGGGCGGGGGACACCCTCTGCCCCACGGCACTGCCCTCCCAAGCGCGAGGGCGCGACCCCTAAGGTAGGGACTCGCCCTCCTGTCTCGCCACGTGTTCCCGGGACCAGATCCCCAAGTCTGGACTCGGAAGGGTGCACTCTCAACCCGAGTCGCCCGGGTCCTCAGCCTCTCCTGGAAGCGCAGGGATCCTCAGGGTCTCGGCTGAGGATGGAGAGACGCGCAAGCTCACGGGATCCGGGGTCCCTGAGCATCCCGGCAGAGCGTGGTCGGGTCCAGACTCGCACACTGCTGGGGGCGACACGCCGAGGGTTCGGCCCCCGCCGGCTGTGCGCGCCGGCGCCTCCAGCTCTCCGCGTGTCCCTGGCCTCGGCGCCGGGAATCCCACGAGCTCGGCCTGGCACGGGGCAGGCGAGGCGGCTTAAGTCAGCAGGGCCGGCTGGGCAGGTCTTGAGCGGTCACCGCTGGGTGTGGGGAGGTGAGCGCGCGTCTGAGAGCAAGGGAAGAGCCAAGTGGGGCGGAGAGGAAATGCTCTTGAAAGGCTGGTGTTGGTCTGGGCACTGGGAAGGGACGCTGAGTCCAGAACTGGGCTTCTGCCGGTGAGAACCCTATGCAACGAGGGGGGGTCATTGGGTTCTAGGCCCCTGGCAGCTCTAGCCCCCCTGGCTCGCCCTCTCCTCCCACTCTTTACAAAGCCCCCTTTCGTGTGTAAGTCTGAAAGGTGTGCAATTGGCCCATCAAGAGGTGGGTGTGGGCTTCATTAGCATTTGCCAGGAGTCCCAGCGTGGTGTGAGATTTGCATGGTGATTTGCATACAGTAATAATGATTAACAACACTGCCACTCCCTGGCAGACAGGGGAAGAATTCGGGAAGGCCCTGGCACTGCTCCCACCTCCCTCCTTCCTTCCCTCTGGGGAAGAGCTAATTTTCTCACAACTTCTACCCCAACCTCTTTGACCCCTGGAGGGCCTGGGGCTCTGGGTGGGCAGGTCCAGGGAGAGGCACTTTCTTCAGGCCTCCATCCGGATGTGTAACTCGAGAGAGCTGAAACCCAGTATTTTATTTCTACCCAGGTCTGAACTCCTCTGCATTCCCACCTTTGTTTTGCATCTTAGGGGTGACTCTGGGGCTGCATCTATTCCAAAGCCAGGAGGTTCTGAGGACAGTTAGCTGGGGGGGCGGCCTTCCTCTTGTTCCTAACGGGACAGCTGTGACCTCCTGGGCCTTGAAAACCCTGATGGAAGAGACGGGACACCCTTCAGAGGCTCCTCCCCACTCTACACCTGGCCCCCAGCCTTGCACCTCATTGTTTAAGGGAAGGAACTCTGGGCTTTGCTTCCCTTTCTCTCTAGACCCTCTAGAGGATGGTCTCCACTGTAGGTTAGACTTACCAGTCCTTCCCACAGCCAGGTAACCTGGAAAATAAAAGCAAGTGACGGGCATCGGAACCCCCTGACCTGGGCAGCTGCTGAGCCCCCCTCCTGAGCTGCTGCCCAGGAGGCCCTGCTCAGGGGCTGCCCCTCCCTGGCCTCCCCACCCCCACGCCCCCCACTTCTTTCCTTCCGGCACCACCTGGCCTCACCTTCCCCCCTCACAGCCTCTGGCCTGGCCTGGCCGGGATTTTCACTTGCTTTTCCCCCATGACGCGGCCGCTTTTCCTTTAACTCTCAGTTTCTATTTAAAAAGCTAATTTGGGAGCTTGTCGATGCTCCCAATTCAGACATTTTAAATAGGAACTGCAAGTCAGGAGCTGCCAGGGCACTAGATCTCCTCCCTTCGCCACCGGCACAGCCAAGGTATTTGTTCAGCAGCCACGCTGGCCCTGACCACTGAGAGTGTGTGTGTGTGTGTGTGTGTGTGAGAGAGAGAGAGAGAGAGCAAGAGAGCGAGAAAGAGCGAGCGAGAGAGAGAGCACGGAGAGCGAGCTGTCAGGGTGTATTTCAGGCTATCTTTTCTATTTAAAGACAGTGCTCCTATTGACGACTGCTCCCTGTGTGTGTGTGTCCTTTCCAAGCCGTGCACACATGAGGATTCTTCCTCAGTCCCATGGCTCTGGCTGCTGTTTACAGAGATTGTCACCGCGTGGACAGTGAGAACAAGAGGCAGCCCAGCCTGAAGTCGCAGCCTCTTTCTGACACGCCAGGCTGGCGTGTCCATGGCTGGTTCCCAGGACTGCTCGGCTAGGGCTTGCTCTTTGAAGTGGCACCTCAGAATGCCCGGGAAGGCTGCCCCCACCCTCGCTGCCTGCGACTGTCCTACTGCAACAGCTTGCCCCAGGAGGAGGCAAGAATTTGGCGAGTGGGGCTGCGCCTCTGAGGTTGCGGGCTTTCTATGGTCAGCGAGCTGTGTACTGGGAGATCAGAAAGCACAGGCTGTGAGGTCAGACTGCCTGGGTGTGAACCTGCCCCATTACCAGTTGCTGTGTGACCTTGGGGAAGCAACTTAACCTCTCTGTGCCTTGATTTCCTTTGAAATGGCAACAAGTGGTATTCTCAATGTAGGGTCACTGTGAAGACTAATAATTATCACAAAGCACTAGGACAGTGCCTGGAACATGAGTACAAGATAATTGGTGGTGGTGGTGGCTCAAGGTAGGGATGGGGAGTAATTGGAGTGCTGGGCTTCACACGCCGATACCCATGACACCCCCCCCCCCACACACACACACACTGCCACCTCTTCATATAACAACAAAAATCCCAGGCCAGTATCCTCAAAGCATCAGGTTCATCTTGTTGAGATCTTGAATTCCCTAAGCCCGAGAGGAGACTGTTGATGGAGGGAAAGTCACAGAGATGGTGACAATGAAGGAGTTGGGTGATGGCAGAGATCCATGGGGTAACATTATGCTGAAAGAGTAAACCCCAGAACCCTCCCCGTCCATGTGGACCCAGCCTCCCTGACTTACCTAACCACGTCAGGGACTCATGGGGTAGCCCCTCATTCCCCTGACTCTCTCCTTAGTTTCAGGGTCTTCACTCTTTGATCCTGCCGTGGCCTCCTCGCTATTCCCAGACCTGGCCATGGGCCCACTTATTCCTCAAGCACCTGAGTTCCCATCACCTCAGTCCCTGAGCGCTTCATCAGGCACAGAATGGCTGTGACTTGCCCAAGGTCTCATAGCTAGGGACTCAAGAGGCCACCAATAAAGGGGATAAAAGAATGAGAATAAAAAGCTGTGTCAGGAACCCAAAGCAACATTGCCAGTCCTTATGTCGAGGAGCCACCTTACACTGGGCTCCTGGCCGGGTCCAGTAACCCCAGCTGGAGAGTGTAGCCCCTGTCTTATCGGTGGGAAGACTCATCCCCCAGCTGCACACACAGGGAAGCTCTCGCCACTCCTTCAGGCTACTGAGACTTTGCACTCGCGAGAGCAGGCAGAGAGAGGGTCTTCCTCTAAGAGGACACTCTGATCTGGCTCCACTGACATCTTCCAGGTTTGGAAGCAGCTTGGATATGGGGTATGGACTCGACATGGGTTTGTACCCTCTGAGTTTTCTTGGGGGTGAAGTCTCCTTGAGGCATTCCAAAGCTGGTGGTGCCTTGGTTTTGTCTAGTTTTTAAGATGAAGTAGGTGGTATTGCTATAAATGCTGAGGGGCTTTGCCCCAGTCTCAGAAGCCAGGAGCCCACCTGCTGGTCAGCAGCTCACATTGTCCAAATTGGCCAGACAGGCACACCCTGCCCAATGCAGGAGACCCCGAAGGCTGAACTCTCACCACCACTAGGTGTTTCTGCTTCCTCCCTGAGGAAGGAGGGGCGGCCTCACTTCCTGCAGACCTAACCCCATTGGAAAGCCACAGTTGCCTCAGGGGACCTTCTGTCTGCTCCAACTGACAGATCCTGGGGAACCTGGGGAGGCATAGGCGGGAGGGCTCTGCTCATCGAGGCCTCCCCCAGAAGGAGAAGCTTGGTGAAGGAAAAGGAGGGAAGGAATGAAGGGAAGAAAGGATCAGCAGGTGCCACAGGCACTAGAAGTAAAAAATAAATAAATAAAAACAAAGACATGATGGTGTCAGTTCTCCCTGGAGACAGTTTTGGGGAGGGGGCAGAGGTTGAAGGTGCCACTCCAGGTGTTTTGTCTCCTCTGGTGGCTCCTTTTGTATATGCACTGATGTCTGCCAGGTCTCTGTCCTTGGCCTTCTCTGCCCTTTGCTGTTCCTGGCTTCAAGTGCATCCAGGCACTACCGGGTCCTTCCTGTGTTGCCCCCAACCCCCACTGTCTCCTATGTGTGCATTCCCGTCTTTGCACACGGAGCCTCTGTGCTTCACCGTGCCACCCTCTTCAACCTTCTGCAATAGATGGTTTCCTCTAAAACCCTGTTCTGATCATTCCATCGTCCTCACTTCCTTTCTGCACACACACATGCACACACACACGCGCACACACGCACAAATACTTCTTTTTGGTACAAAGACCTCTTCTCTGTTACCTGACCACATTACCTCCTTCCACACCTTTGTGCTTCTGGACATTCTGTACTATCTTCCAGAAATGCCCCCACTGCTTCCTGGTTTCCTATTTTTATTAGTCAACTTCCATTCAGCCCCAAGGTCACATAAGTAGTATTGGTAACACCCACCCCTGTGTCCCAGGAGGAACCAGCCATTCCCTATCATGACGGCCACAGTCCTTCTGCCTGCAGCAAACAAATTCTCACACTCTCTTACCTTAGCCCCTTGCACAATGGTCTCCCCATCAGGCTTTAAGCTATTTCAGGCCAGGGCAGCATCTCAGCCATCTCTGAACGTGCTCCTCGGTGTTGGGCATGCTGCAGATGCTTGATAAATTTTCCTTAGGAAATTATTTTAACTTTCATTCACATGCAATGAATTTGTCAACTGGCCAATCTCAGGCGCCATCTGATAGATCTTAAGCCCTGGCACGGACAGAGAGAAAGGATGAGGGGTGTCAATTTTTGGCTGATCCTAGATGAAAAGAGCCCCAAAGCACCCTTCTTCTAGCCCTTTTGGATCTACAAAATGAACCGCAGTTGATTCTGCCTGCAGAGACCTGGCTGGTTTCTGCTTTCGAACCAGATTGGTTTTCAAGCAACTCTTTCCTTGCCTTTCTGGCGAAATATCAATCGTATCCCCAGAACACCACCTCCTGGAGAACACCGGGATGTCGGCCCTTGGAACAGTACCTAGTTGCTTGCACTATGACTGCACTTGTCATAAAATCCAGCCTGGGGGCCTGTCACAGCCTATTAGTTAAAACCCCGGTTTGTTCAAGGAGACATCAAGACCAAAGCTTGCTGGACTTTAAATATAAAATTGCATGAAAACCATATCAGGAAACCTAGGGCAGTGGAGACCTTGTGGTGAGAACATGCTCTCCAGATAGGCCAGGCTTCAAATCTTAGCTTGAATTTACAAGTATTAGCAGCATTCAAGTGTATGAGTATTCAAATGTGAGTATCACTCACATTCAAGTACGGTTTTTCTTCAGAGCTCAAGGCTGGGGTTGGGTATTTCTGTCTCACTCCATCTATGGGAGACCCAGCTGCAATTTAAGTATTAGCAGCAATTCTACTAAAACTTGTGACCTTGGGTGAACCCTTTGCTTCCCTGGTCTTCAGTTCTCTCACCTCTAAAATGGTTTAAAAAGATGGTATTGACTCAGAGGTTTGGTGACTACTGAATTTAATAATGCTTACAGTGTATCTCATGTGCAATTATAAACCAAATTGTTGGATGTTATCATGTCATAACTGAGTTTATATTTGTTCAAAGCTTCCTCTTTTAACTCTTGGGCATACTTCTTTACCTAGTTCTCTAGCTCTTGTTTGTGAAGAAGTTTACACAGGTCCCTCAAGTCCTTCTGTGTGGTTTATGTTCATACTGAGACTGCAGGAAACATGGGAAATCAGAAAGGTTTATCTCCATGCACACATTTTTCTATCGGTTCCTCTGGTGGCACCCCATTTCTGCAGTCTTGAGATTCAGGTGCCTATACCCCCCCCCCATCAACAAGAACTGATATAATCATTTGAAGTAATATGTAAGTGACTATCTCATCCCGAGATACAGTACTCATATTTTAACAAAACAGACCTTTAAGCCAAAACAATAAAATAGAATGGGGGGATTTCAGGCATCCATCAGAGTAATGGGAGAGGATTTGGGAGAACCAGAGGCTCTTTCCAACTTTACAAAGTCACTATTCACTCATAAAACTGGCCCCATTGATGCAACTCTCCCAGGTGGATTGTTTCTGAACTCTGCAGCTAGAAAATCAAATCCCTAGCCTTTGCAAAAGTATTGCATTAAGGAGATTTGTGCGCCAATTTTTTATACCAATCTCTTGGTAAACAGACACAGCTCTGGAGTTCCAAGGTCCCTTCCAGTTCCACACGTCTCTGATACTCACATTCAAGTATGTTTTTTCTTCACAGCTCAAGGCTGGGGTTGGGTATTTCTGTCTCACTGCATCTATGGGAGACCCAGCTGCAAAATTGTTAATTGCTTTGGTGAGTCAACAAGTAAACAAAGATAGTCCAGCTACTGTCCCCATACTGCAAGGTCATGAGAGGTTTCTGAACTTCTCTGCAAAACATTTATTTAGGAAGGATTCCCTTTGTTATGGAAAATTTCAAGTGCATACAAAGAAGAGAGAATTGTACAGTATACCCCCCCCCGTCCATTCCTTAGCTTTGATAATTACCTACTCAAGGCCAATCATGTTATATCTGTACCCCCACTCACCATCACCCCTAATCATTTAGGAGAAATTCTACATGTCACACAATTGTATCTGTAAATAATTCACTAATTGCACTGTCCTTTTGACCAACAAAATCCATATCTCTGGGGAAGTTCTCCTATCTTCCCCTATGATGCTGAGAATGTTTGGCCAATACCCTTGTTGTCAGAGGGGGGCAGTCCCAAAGTTAGGCAAGCTTAAGGACTTGTTGAATTCTGTGCAAGATCTGTCCAGCTCCTTGGGTGAAAGAGGCATGCATAAAATGCCATTTAGTGGTATATCCTTGTGAAAGTTTTTTGGTGTCAGTGGGACTACTACCCAATAACTGTAGTGGGACCCAACTTGAGAGACAAGAAATCATAGCTATGAATTCCAACTGTGTTTTATATTTTTCACATGCATTACTTCAGTTAATCCTCACAAATCCTTATTTTACCCGCATCTTAAAGATAAGAAAACTAAGGTTTAAGGTCACACCAGTATAGGTACCTATGTCAGATACTAGCTAGATGTTAATCAAACTTATTTCCTCTTTTTAATGGGCGTATCTAGACCACAACTCCCAGGCTCCTTTGCAATTAGATTTGACCATGTAACTAAATTCTGGCCAGGGTATTAAAACCAGTCCCATAAAACCATCCAGGGCAGAGCCTCCCTGGTGGTGCAGAGGTTAAAGTCTCAGTGCTATCAAGCTATCAGCAGCCACTGCGGCATGAGTTTGTTCGATCCCCAGCCAGAGAACTAAGCCAGACCTTTCCTGTCTCATCTGCTGCTCCCCTCAGCAGTGTATTTCAGTGGATCTGCCTGTCTGCTCCTCACTCTATCTCTGGTGAATCCTCTCACTACCATCCCATCTCACTACCATCTGGCCTACACCTCAGTTCTTGTATGCATAAATAAATCTTAAAAAAAAAAAAAAAAAAAAACACCACCACCACCATCCAGGGCAATCCTGTGTGATGTTTCTCACTCTCTTTCTCTGTCCCCAGGCTGAATGGGGGAAATTTCTTTTTTTTTTTTTAAGAAATATTTATTTATGCATACAAGAACTGGGTTACAGGCCAGATGTATGAGGGGTGAGAGGATTCACCAGAGACAGAGTGGGGAGCAGAACAGGAGGATTGACTGAAATACACTGCTGAGGGGAACAGCGGGCAAGTCAGGAGAGGTCTGCTGTGCCAAGTGGGTAGCTCTCTGGCCAGCGGTGGTGGATGGGGAGAAATCGAACTCATCCTGCAGTGGCTGCAGAGAGCTTCATAGGTTGTGTCTTAACCCCTTGTGCCACCAGGAAGGCCCCTGAATAGGGGAAATTTCAAGAACCCAGGGGAGGTCAGAGCCACAGAGGGAAGGAGGCTGGGTTCCTGCATAACTGTGTGGAGCTGAGACTCCCTCACCTTTACTGGACTATAAAATGGTTAGAAAAATAAAACTTTATTATGTTAGTCCACTGAAATGCAGTGATGTGGGTTAAAATAGGAGGCCTGACCAATATGGTGGCACAGATTGGATTGAAACCCTGAGTCTGACTGCACCAACCTTCAAAGTGCTATCCTCCACCACCTCCACCACCTCCAGGCACAAGAAATAAGAATCCACTTATAAGAATTTCCTACATGCTTAGCTTTTGCTAGAACTGTCTGTGAGGATCTCATATCTTAGATTTGTACTGTCTAATATGGTAGCCAGCAATCATATGGGACTACTTAAATTAACAAAATAATTAAAATTTAAAAATCTTTTTCTTAATAGCACTGATCTTTAAGTGTCCAATAGCCACGTATAGCTAATGGCTCCAGCACTGAGTACAGATAACTGCCCACATGACAGAAAGTTCTATGGGACAATGCCATACAGACCTGGCGCTCACAATGCACCACCTGAAAGTAAAGGCAACATCTCGTCTCACCTTGCACCTGTGCAAGTGCTGAGCATCACACACCCAGAGACTGTGGAGGACCCAGGGCTGTGCTTCCTGGCTCGAGATAAGGATAGGCAGGGAATTTTCTAGAAATGGAAGCTCAACTAAGAAGCCCACTATGTTAGTCCACATTCCACCCGGCAGCAGGGTGATTTTTCAAAACACAAACCCAACCATGTTGCACCCGTCACTCCCCAACATCCTCGGAATTAAGCAGATGTACCTTGGCATGTCTCCTGTTAGCAAATCCTTGATTACTTCTGCTTCTCCACTTTTCTCTCCTAGAACCCATATTCCTACTGCATTGAAAGGGCTGTAGTTCTCCAAACCCTCAGCTTTTCTTTTACCCCTGAGTATTTATTTGCTCAGGCTGTTCTTCTGGAAGAACTCTGTCCTTCTCCAACTCTGCTTGGCTATGTCCACAGGGAGGGCTAAGTTTGGAAACACTCCTCCCTGGACAACTTGCCTGTCTCTCCCCCCTCCGAACCCTCTGTCATCTTTGAGCATCTGCCCTGCCACCCTGCGCACACTTCCAAGACTTTCCTAACAAACAAAGCTGTGTATGCAGTTGCTTGGGGGCTCAAAAGCAGAGACTATTTTGTAGAGGTTTTCCTCAAGAGACTGACACTTCTGACTCCCTCTAAATGATGATTCTTGCTCCCTCCCTCCTCTCAACACACACACACACACACACACACACACACACACACACACAATTTTCCATCCATTTAACTTCTCTGCAGAGGCACCAGGGAGGCAAGTGAAGCCTTGTAAATCTCTCCCAAGCTGCAATGCCCAGAGCCCTCTGCTCTTTGGCCCCACCAACCACTCAGAACAAATGCTACTAAATCCAACCCCCTTTCTCCCTGCCACAGACTCATTGTCTGGAAGGGAGACCTAATAAACACAATTGGGTGTGGCCGTTCCAATCCCAGCTGTGCCAAGATGCACCCTGGGCCTTCCCTTCATTGGATTATTTTTATGGGGCTCAGAGGAGATAGAGGCAGTGGATTCCAACTCCTGAGACAATATCACGATAAATCGCTTCGGCAGCTCTTCTGTGGCTCATAACTACTAAATCAAATCTATTGAACAATACATTTACTGCAAATTTAAGAAGTTGTTCTCTCATTTTTTAAGTGTATGTTTTAAATCATACCCAGAGTCATAAAGAATGGAGACAGCTAAGCTCAGCGTGAAACAACAACTACTAAAAACATAGTTAAAGTCAGAAAGTTCCTTGTCCTTTGTTGATAGGAGAATGAACAGCCTTTACCTGGCTGATGGGACGCTTGTCCCTCCCAGACCAACTGGAATCCCCAAAGTGGTAAGCTCAGGACATCTTAACTAACGCCTGAGCTAATTTTGCAAATACAGACTCAATGTTAGCACTTCCCTCTGTGCTAAACATTGCTAAAAAGGACAAAAAAGGAAACATACAACAACCTTCTCAGTGAATTACAGTGCTGCTTGCAGAGGTGGGATGGTGATGAGGGGTGGGAAGAGAGTGACTTATAGATTGTTTTCCCCAGGAAGGTCCCTTTTACTTCCTACTTTGTCTTATTCAGATGTTCCAGGACCAGTTTCCCAGGACACCTGAGTATTCTTTGTCTGTCTACACCCTCCTCTACCTAAGTATTAACAGGGACCCCTAGCCCAGAGCCTAGTGTTCAATACACAGGCCCCATTCAGGGGCCTTCCTGGTGACACAAGGGGTTAAGACACAACCTATGAAGCTCTCTTACATCAGTTCAGCCAAAACTTATCAAACCATTCATTCATTTCCCACATACTTGTTGACCGTCCACTGGCCACTGTGCTGAGCATATGGTGGTCAGGTAGAAGGCACAGCCCTGCCTTCCAGGACCCTGTGGCTTAAGGAGAAGGGCAGAGAGTGGGCGTGTGCTCTACTCAGGTGTGTAGGCTTCTGAAACCTCACCTGGGTCTCAGTGAGGACTGAGGGGTGGGAAGAAGCTAGATTTACAAATTCTCAAAATGGTCTCATGAGCTAGATTGATTTCTACTTCCATTTCTCAGATAAAGGGTTGGAGGAAATCACCGCATGGCTGCAGTGTGGCAGGAGCGTGCCTGAGAGGTAGGGGACAACAGAGAGGGGGCTCATGATCCTACCTGAGAGGTGTGGGAAGAGCCTCTGGAGGAGATGACATCTGGGCCAAATCTGGAAAGAGACAAGGAATCAGCCAAATAACCCAAGGGATGAAGCAAACACCGCAAAGACATTAGGGTCCGGACGAGTTCTGTACATGTCTGGGGGGTGAGACCAGCAAGACTGAGGCTGATAAGTAAAGCCAAGCAGTTGGGCTCTAGCCTCCAGGTCACAGGGAGTTACCACAGGGCCCTGGGCAGATGCATGGGACAGTCAGATTTATTCTAGAAAAATCCACACGCCCAGGATGGGTTAGACTAGGTGGGAAGTGGGGGGACCAATTAGCAGGCTATTGCAATATTCCAGGAGATGACACGGGCTGAGCTTCTGGGGATGGAGAAGGGGGGTGGGCCAGAAATATGTTGGAGGTAAACATTTTCAGGACTCTGGCTGGATGATGGGGTCAGTCTGGGCCAGGAGAGTGCAAAGCAGAGACAGCGTGCACCCCTCCCAAGAAAGAGGGGTGGTGAGAGTCCCTCTCAATGTCCTTTCTAGACAGAGCTGCTGGTGCTAGGCTGCAGGAAGCTGTCAGCTGGGGACCTTCAGTACAAGCAAAGCAGACATTCAGGAACAGGCTGGGTTTCCCTAAAACTAGCTCAACAGTCCCTTTGGTGATAGGGGAATGAATTTTCAAAATAAGACTGAATAAATTCCGGCAGAGCAGACAACAGTATCTAGAAGCTTATGGAACTGCTGATCTCTTAAGAGATAAGAGGAGAGATTGACGCTTGGGTCTCACCCCCTGCCATTCTTTTCTCCACCCCCTTATCATTCCTCAACATGCATGCACACACTAGCACATGCCACACACACACACACACACACACACACACACGCAAGCTTTATCATCCCTACACTTCTCACCTCCCCCAGACACACCAGGCCCTTTCACACTCCCTCTTTGCACCTGCTGTTCTCTCTGCCTGCAGAGTCCTTCTTCCTTCTCCGCTGGGCAAAATGTATTCCTCCTTCCAACCCAATCCAGATGCCAGTCCTCTGTGATGCCTGTCCACCGTCCCAAACAATCCTACCATCCTGGCCTGTCAAATAATACCCCGTCTTGTGTTTCTCTGAGGACTTTCTTCATCACTGAGCCAAACCTGAGTCTCAGTCACCTCGGCTCCCCAGCAGCTCAGCAGCCCTGGTCCATCCTGCGGCTCACACAAAGCCGGTGGCAAGGAGGAGCTGGACCCTGCAGGTGGTCCAGCGACACCCCAGTCCCGAGTCCTTAATGTCACTGTGGAGGACTGTCTCGGCCCTAGGACTCTCATCTGCCTGCCGTTCTGCACGTCCATGAACGGGACTGTTGTTTCTCCGTGACTTTATTTTTATCACAACTTTACAGATGAAGGGTATATCGCCAGGAAAGGCAACAGCTCTTTGCAGCTCAAGATCACAGGCTTGTTTAACATCTTTAAGACAAAATAAGTATGTGAAGGAGGCCACTATCTGTCTCTTTATGGCGATTCCCCAGGTTGACCACAACTGGCTGGCCAGGATGAAGGCCCGGGTGAATGTCCTATGGAGCAAGGCCATTTTCCTGGTGGCTTAGCAGCCTCTCTGGTTTCTGACTGGCCTCTGGAGCAGGAGGAGACTGGCTACCGTGATCTGGCTTGTCTGCCTCTGGGGAATCTTCTCTGTCTGCCTCAGGCTGGGCACATTGACCTAACAAAGGTGGTGCCTATAGCCGGGAAATAAACCAGTGCGGGGGCGGCGGGGTGGGTGTCTGGAGTCATCACTGTCATTGTGATCATCACGTCATCATCACTGTGAAATTAATAGCAACAGTAGTGATGACACAGGAACAACACACTCGCGCTAGCATTGAACATGGCCACACGCTGTGCTAAGGCTTGACGGGCGTTCCACCTTCTCAGGCCCGACAGCACTCCTGTGCAACAGATACTGACCCGTTTAGCAGGTGAAAAAGGCAAGGTGCAGAAAAGTTCAGCACTGTGCTCCCTAGCAGAGCTGGCATTTGAAGCCAGTCTGATGCCAGAACTTCTGCTCTTAAGTGAATCTGCAGAGGTGCAGAAGGCCGGCGGCCTCCTGCCTGTGCCCAGGAGGCCACAGTAGCACGTGAGACGTCAGCACAAGGTCAGGCCTGCTCACTGCTCGCCCCCCTCCCCACCTACTCTCCAGCTCCCTGCAGGGGTGGGTGCCTGCTCTTTGGCAGGTCAGTGCTCTGAAGAGTCCCAGGACCTGCTGGTGAAGGTGGGGGTGCTGGGCAGATGAGCAGGCTTGCCCCTTCTCCCCAGCCCACCCCTGGGTCTCAGCGCCATTGCCTTTGGATTGCTGCCTCTCTTGGATGCCTGGATGGCTGCTGCCTGGAGCCTAATCTCCATTCTGGTGGCTTTGGTTGCTATGGTAATTGAATTCGCTTAACGTTGTCTCCAAGCTCGTCTGTCCACCTCTTTCTGCCTGCAGCCTGGAAGGGCGCGAGCCCAGGGCTGAGGGCAAGAAGGAGGGGGCTCGGTGGCCTGGGAAACCTGCGTGTTTTTCCTGATGCAGAGGTCGTCCTCAGGGTACACAGAGGAGAGAAAATAGTGGAGAAACAGTCCTTCCAAGGCTCCCTTCACCTTTCTCTTTGCTGCCCCACTCCTTTCTGCAGATCTGGAATTGGATGCAAAGGCAAGGATGGCAAACATGGGGGTGCGGGCGGGCGGCTCAAAGTGTCTTCTGTGCCTGGACACTTGGTTATGCTTTCAACAAACATTTACAGGGCACTTGGGGCACTGATTGTATTTAGGAGCTGATGCTTATCTCTGGATGAGGGGGTTCTCTCTAGGGACAGCTCAGAACCTGGGGCCACAGAAAAAGCCCCCAACAGCCATTTCCATGAGACTATCTCTGAGGTGTCAGAGAATGGCCAGCCAGGGTCAGACTAGGAAAGTTCCCTCTTCTCCTTTCTGTGCTGGAGGGAGGTTCATCAGACTGAGCTGAAAGCAGATCGGCGCCCTCTCTAGGTGGGATGGAGGGTCCAAGCATTCCTTCCACCATTCTAATGCAGGAGAAATTTCGACCTCTAAGACTAGCGACAAGGGCAGAAGCCAAGGTCAAAGAGCTACCTGAGGGTGCGTGGGGAGACAGACTCTCTCTTACTCACTCTGCCTGGATGGTAAAGAGCGGGACAGAGAAGGTTGCAATAGACTATAGGTGGCTCCATGTTTGCAGGTCTCAGACTTTTATGTAATAGCTAGATGAAGCAAACAAAAAGATGATTTATATAGCTCCAACTAGGTGCCAGGAATCGTGCTCTGGACTGAGACTCAGCAGAGACTTTCCAGAAGCTCATGATCCGGGCAGGATGACAGATGGGTGATACAGAGGGTGTGTGCGTCCTATAGGAAGGACAAGAGCAGCGTTCTGGGGGAGCACAGAACTGGGAGGAGGGACACAGGGTGTCCAGGAAGGGTGTTCATCAGGCGGGTGCGTGGAGGTGCATTTTTGTGGGTGAGAAGGAGTTCTCGAGACAGAAGTCATTCTGTGCAGACTAGAGCAAGAGCAAATGCACAGAGGTGTGAACATGAGCAGCCTGGCTAGCGGTGGGAATGCAGGCTGAGCGAGGAGCACGGCAGGAAGCCGAGCAGGGACGGCCAGGGGGCTCCATCTTGAGGACCATGAGCACTAGCGCGGGCTGCAGCTGAGCAACTCTAGGAGCAGAGCAAAGGATGGGAAGAATAGGGCACTCAGGGACCTCCAGTAGGGCTGCTGAGCTAGCAAGGAGGCAAGGCCAGCCAAGAAGGGGAGCAGCAGGTGACCGGGCAGTGGTGGGAATGTGTCTCGGGAGGGAGAGGCAAGCGTGGAGGGAAATGGAGGCCAAAGGAGTCTCTTTCAGAGTCAGGGTGGGGAGTGGTCACAGTAAGGAACCCAAAACATGGGTTTAGGGGAGGTGACTAAGATGCCTGGTATATTCAAGGTCAAACGCCGGCTGGGCAGAAGGAAGCATGTTTCTAACACTCGGGAGAGCTGTTTGTTAGAAACGGGCATGCAGGAATCGTCAGCATAGAGGTGACAGTGACGTGGTGGGAAAAGACATGTGGCCAGACACAAAACACAGAGGACATGAAAGGAGGTAGACATGGATCCTGCGAGAGGGGCCCAAGGTGGGGCCTTCAGGGTCCTCCAGGAAGGCAGGGGAGTGACCCCAAGTCCTCAGCTTGTAGACAAAGGCAAGCAGACTGATGTATGGGTTTGAGAGACGGTGCTGCTGAGAGAACGTTGTAGAAAACTGGTCTAGTGCAGTGGCTCTCAGGGCATCAGGGGGGCTTGTTCAATGCAAATCACTGGCCCTACCCCCAAAGCTGCTAATATGCCAAGTCGGGGGTAAAACCCAGGAATCTGTACCTCTAACAAGTCCCACATGTATAGTGCTGCTGGCTGGGGGACCACATGTGAGAACCACTGAATCCATGTCTAGAGTGATAAACCTGGATGTGACGGGGGCAAATTCATATTCATCTACTCTTTATCTTGGCCCAACTTGGACAGGACAGGAGAAAGCTGGAGTCTGGTCAAAGAGTAGGGGTGGGGGGAAAGGTGGCAACTGTAAGGTAAGTTCTTGGAAATAGAAAGGTGCCAGTGAGACGTGGGGTTGGGGTAGGGACGGGAAGGAGGGGAGCTGGAGGTTGCAAAGGGGGTGGCAGGCCAAGGAAGCCCCAGGATATGCTAACACCAGAAAGATGGCTGGATGGGCCACAGCCATGGCCTTGGCTATGGAACACAGGAGAGGACAAGGGTGAGGTAGGCAGAGGGGAGTGTGGGGATTAGAATCAGCCTCGGGGCTCTGACTGGAGTCCTGGACAGAATCACAGCCTCCCTCCTAGAGATCTTTGTCCCTCTCGTCTACCCTTCTAGAGTCGTTGCCAGCCTGTGGGCCCAGGCCTCCTCAACAGCACAGAGACATCTCTCACGATGCCAACTCAGGGTTGGAAGTCAGTCCAACTCAGAGACTAAACCTTGTTCCCCCAGGTCCATTGAACTGGCTGGGGCCATCCTGGGCCATCTCTCACAATGCTGATCTAAGGATCAGACCTGATTATTCTTCATTTTCTTTCCACGATCAGATTAGAGACCCTGAGATACTATGAGAAGGGTCCTGACTTCAATGTCAGACAGTCTTTGGGGGCTGACCCACCCTGCCAGGGCTATGGTGTAGAACTTGAGTCTTATTTTCTATCAGTGGAGCAAGTCCATAAAGAAAATCCAATTCATCGGTGTCCAGGAGAACATTACCAAGATAGACGAGACACCATGGGCAGTATTTAATTATGAGCAGGCAGAGCAAATAGAAGGGACGCAATAAAAATGCTAATCAGGAAGGAAAAAACCCAGGCTTCATTTTCTTCTAGAACAGACTAAGGCTTGTGTCAGACTGCTCCTCACACAGACCCCAAATGAGCACCCTGGGTCTGGTTCTTACTGTGACTTGGTAACAGGGGAGCCTGTTTGGGTCCCAATCCCCAGCTTCCATGGTCGAGCCCCAGTTCCTCGAAGGTCCAACCCAGAGAGAGAGGGAGGCTGGCTTTCTTTGCAAGCATACTTTGGCCAGGGAGAACTGGCAGGAAACGGAAAGTGAATGAAGCTATTATTCAGGGCTCAATTCCATGTCCCAGGGTACACCTTAGAAAAGGACAATCTTCCTTACAGTGGCACATTCAAAATACAGCAAAGGGAGCGAAGCTGGAGACGTGCTCTCGCTCAGCCTGAATTCAACGTACTGGGCTAAGCCTCCGGTCTGGAAGTCAGTCCAACTCAGAGACCAAACCTTGTGTCCCCAGTTCCATTCAACTGTCTGAGCTTGACTTGGGAATGTGGTTCAGGACTTTGCAAACCATTCTTGGTTCCTTCCCAATTGCCTGATTCCTTACGTAGCCAGATCTTTTGGATCACATGCTCTTCCTTGCTGGTTGGCTCAACTTCCACACTGTAGCCAAAGGCTGATTTATTTCTCTCATTTGTCTTGGTTTCTGGGATGTTTGGGCCCCAGGGCTCATGTTGGTTTTAGGTACCCAGGGCTCATATTGGTTTTAGATTTGCTTTCTGGGCAGCCCCGGGAATCCTGATTCAGCGGGCTCCTCCCTTAGCCTGGCCTCTTCTGTTTACTGGGCTCCAGAGCCACTCTGGCAGGTTTCCCTGCAACTTACTGCTCTCTTGATGAGTCTCTTTCCTGCTTCCTTAAATCTTGTGTAGCCATGAGCTCTTTCCAACATCACCAAAACACGAATTAGCCTGAGAATTGACTGGCATCTCATTCTGGATCATTTCTTCTCTTTGCAACACCTCAGGGAGATAGCAACTGGGCTATTCTCTCTAGAAAAGTATCTTCTAGATAAAAAGTTTATCAGCCAGCTCACTTACCTGCTATGAGATCTTGAACAAGTTACCTGTGCCTCAGTTTCCTCATCCAACAAATGTAGGTAACTACCTTGCCTACCTAAGATTTGTTACAAGAATCAAATGGAAATGCATGCAAGGAGTGCATAATAAGCACTCGGAAAGTGTTAGCTATCATCATGATTGCTGTGATATATATCATATTATCACCATAATATTTCTTATTAAGGTCAATGGTTGTCTTATTTCCCGCTCTGTCCAGGTATTTAGGAGAAAGCCTGGCATGAAGAAACACTCAATAATCATTGAATCAATGAATAAATGTTCTTTCAAGTGAACTCTTCCAAAATGTTACCCTTCCCAGGAATATTTCAATTTAAAGAGAGGATCTGCATGTTGATGACAATGTTTAATGCATAACACATAAATGACTAATGGTATGATTCCAGGCATCTCTGGGGAAGGGATTTAGAGTCCATGGTTCTTTTCACTGTTATTTATATTGAGTCATATCATCAGTTACTAGAAATATAGCTAGCCTTGCCCAGTAGACCACAGTTATTTTCCCTAAGATGGAATCTCCTTCCTGCCTCTTTAAAGCAGTAAAAGCCTTAGAAAGAGAACTAGCAAGGGGATCGGGAGACAAAGGAAATTCTCCTAGTTACAGACAGTATTTCCTGGATCCCCTTGGGCTTCTATTGCTGCAGCCTGTTGGAGTTTAAAGCTTGCACGCTCTTGCCCGCTGAGATGCTGCAGCCAGCTGGTGTCAGGGCTGGTGTGACAAGGCTCCTTCTAGGCTCAGCCCTAGACCTCGTGAGAGAGACTTACCCATTCCATCACCTCACCAGAGGTTTCTGGTATTGGAGAGTGGAGATATTTTATCTAAATGTCACTGGAAGCTTGTAGTGCGAATCTGCTATGCATGATGGGGATAGGAGCTTGGTTGGAAAAAGGCTTGGTTTTCAATTCAGAGGTAAGAGGGGATATAGGCTTGGAGGTAGCAAGAGTCCCGCAATAATTTCATGCCCTGCAGCTAATGGTTATTTTGAAAGACATCAGAAGAGTGAGTGGGTTGAGGCCTTTATTCGTATCTCTTCTTTTGAGTATTCTTTTGAAAGTATTATTTATTTTCACATGGCTCAAAATTCAAAAGATCCTTAAGGTCCTAAAGTTTATTGAGTGAAAAGCCCTATTCCATCTCTGCCATCCACATCTCCTGTCTTGGTGCAACCAAAGTTCCCCAGGTCCTGTGAACCCTTCCAGAAGGATTTTATATATATATATATATATATATATATATATATATATAAAAACACACACACACACAAGCAAAGACACACATATAGTCTCTCCCTCTCTCATGCAAATGAAAAATTGGCTTTACACATTATTATGCAACTTGTGCTATTTTCATTTAATGATATACTTTAAAGATTATTTGATAACAGTTTATATAGACTTATATCATTGTTTTTTGTGGCTGTATTCTATTATATAAATTAGTTTATTTAAGGAACCCACTTAAACTGTTAGGTTTAAGTAATGAATAAACTCTGGGCGAGCACACCTGTAGTGTATATGCAAGTGTGTCTGAAGATGAATATTTAGAAGAAGAATTACTTTAGTCAAAGGTGTTATCCATTGATAAATGTTATTATTTACACATGGCCTTTGTAGATAGTCCATTTTTTAAAAAAGATGACAAAACTGGAACTCAAAGTGGGATAGTGACTTGACTAATATCATCTAGATTGTAAACAAAGAAACTGGGATGAGAACTGAGAATTTTCAATTCTTGACCCATGACTCTCTGGGTGCATGGACCCAAAGAAATCAGAAACATCTAAGAAACATCGGACAGATTCCCGAACCATAAAAAAAAAATCTGTAGCTTCATATTTTAAACATTAAACATTGTGGATTCAGCTTTGATAAAGCCACAGTCTCTATCCTCCAGGAAACTATATTTTAGAAGGAGAGAGAGACAAGGAAAGGAGCACTGTGGGCTTAGCACAGGGGACAAGGACTGGATATGAGGAGAGACGGTGAGAACCCGGGAAAGGCTCTTGGTCAGCTTTGTCTTTCTAGAAGAGGCATTTAAGGTGACATTCGACAATCTAAAAATTTCCTCTGTGACATTCATTATGACTTCCCTCTTTTTCAACTCTTGCCATTTCCTACTTTAGAGTTGTTGATAATTGACAAAATGAATTATCTTGTGAAAGTCTGGGATGGGGGAATAATAATAAAGGTTACCTACCATATACTGGTTCCCCCTGTGCACCAGCCACTGTCCTTTCTAGATCAACCACATTAACTAGCTCTATGATCTGCAGCAGGCACATCTCCTCTGTGGGTTAGTGCCCACATCTTTAAAATAAAATGGTTACGCAGTTCAAAACGTTCAGCCCTGGGCCACCTGCAGTTCTCATATACTCTGACAATGTCTCTTCTTCTATCACCGAAACCTCTGTGCAGGGTGATGGATGAGTCTGCATCCAGTGAGAATTAAGGAAAATGAGTAAAAGGAAAGGAAAATCCTTAAACTGGCAAATCAACTTGGGAAATTCAATTTTCAGAGAAGATACTACACACTCTGATTGATAATAATATTGACTATTCATTACTGCTGTACCTTTCCAGCGTGATTTCATATGCTGTTTCATGTGCTTTTCCTAACAGGGATGAGAGGAGGGGGTTCAGGAAGTACAAGTCTCTTCTGTAGGTGGGGAGACTGAGGCTGGGTCAGGTGGACTGCTCAGCTCAAGTGCCATGTGGGGCAGGGGTGCACCTTGGGCTAGAATCCTCTCTTCTGTCCTGATACCTGACTAGTTCTATTCTGTGACTCTGTATGAAAGGCAAAATTCTGGTTGGAAGCAATCTGAAGTCCCCATGACCCCCCAGAAGCCTGGGTTTAAAGGACCATGCAGGGCCTCCCTGGTAACTCAAGGGAGATGCAGCCCCCTCCCTCACACCTACTCAGAGCACCTTGGGCCTTCTCCTGGGTGCTGGCCTTTGTTTCTACAGAATGAGCCTAATGGGTGATTTTGCTGATTTGTTGCTAATCAATCAGTCTGACCCACCTTGGTCCATCTGCAGTGGAACTTCTCCCTCTTCCCAGTGCCAGCCTCCACTCCTTAATAAATCTAGGCCTGGGCCCTGCTTAGCTCTTCTGGATCCTTCCCCTTGGAGTTCAGCCCTTGCTAGGGCTGTGCCCGAGGCTGAGACCCCAGGGCCTCTCTCCTGACCACAGCACTTTTTCTAGATCCTCTTTGCTGTGCTGTGTCCCCCTTACTGATACTGTCTGCTGGCTTCCCAGAGCCGACAGGCAATGAGGATGGCTGCCCAGCTCCCAGGATGTCTTTTTAGTAATTCTTTGTCTGCTGGACCACCTACATCCCATAGCTAGCTTTTCCCCTAAGCCACAAAGTGTATGTCCCAATTCTAGGCTCAGTTTGGGGATTTGGGAATGTGGTTATCTTTAGGCTCTAAACTCTGTTTTGACAGCTATCCCTTACCCCCATCAAAGCCGGAATCTGATAGGCTGGGTAGCTTGGGGGTACTTGCTACCCACCCTTTCTGGGGCCTATTGGCCTGTCTATGAAAGTGCCCCCTTGGATCTCTTTCCTTGCATAAGAACACAGCCATTTGGAGCCCCTTGAGGTAAGGCTCTGTCTGAAAACAGACGTGATTACTATTTCCATCACCTTTATAATCCTTTAATCACACATTTGCAGCAGGGAGCCTGGGCAGGGCGAGTCCATTTATATAAACAGCAGGAAAAATGAGACTCTGTGCTATATGCCAACCATGCTTAGTGGAAATGTAAGAATCACCAGTCTTTTATGAATAAAAAAAAATGAATAATTCACATATTTATCCCAAAATGGCCCATATCCAAGCTGCTGGGATCTGTGCTTACATTATAAAGACTTTGACAGAGACATATCACCCCTCCAGGGCCAGCGGGGATGCTGGCTGCGCTCTCAGCAATGGCAGTGGGCTGGACAGCATGGAAGGACATGATCTCTAGGAAGCTGAGTGTCCCTGAAAAAGACATCTCCCATGTCTCAGGACCCTGGTATTGAAAGTATTAATTTGGAAGTCTGCACCTGTCATAAATGGGATAAGGCAGTTAAGGGGGTTCTGAACCCATTGTTTAGGTGGGTCCCTAACAGATAGAGGGCTCATTCTCTCTTGTCTTCCCTCCCTCACGCCCTCCCTCCCTCTTCTCCTTCCTTTTCTCCTTTTCTTCCTTTCTTCCCTTCTTTTTGAGAAGGGGAATGATGGGGAAGGGGACCGGGGACATCCCACCAAGATTTCTTCATGTGGGACTGTTAACCGGTGGCCCAGTTGGCAGAGGCAGAGAGAGGCTGTGGTGATGAGGCAGTGGGCCTCCACTCTGAGAAGGGCATCTCAGCCTGGGAAACTTAATTGTCTCTTAATTTAATTTAATTATTTAATTTCCTTTTTTTCCTTTTTTATTGAAAAATGTTACTTTTTTATTGAAGTAACATTGCATTATAACATCATAGGAGTTCAGGTGTACATCATTAAAAATCAAAGTGTGTGGGCCTCCCCAGTGGCGCAGCGGTTGAGCGCTGGGTTGCGAAGCTGCCTGCGGCCTCTGCAGCGCCGGTTCGATCCCCGGCTGCTCCCCGGCCACCAGAGGAGGGTCCCACATGGCGCGCAGACCTCTCCTGCCGCCCGCTGCTCCCCTCAGCAGTGTGCTTCGGTCCTTCTGCCTGCTCTGCTCCCCGCTCTGGCTCTGGTGAATTCTCTCACCCTCCCGCGATTCTGACTGTACCCAGTGCTTGTATAAATAAATAAATGAATAAATAAATAAATAAAAATAAATCTTTAAAAAAAAAATCAAAGTGTGTATATACATCATTTAATTCCCAATAAGGATATTAAGGGGGAAATTCATAGCAATGTAGCCCCACATCAATAAACAAGAAAAGCCCCAAATACACTGTCTAAGCTAACACCTGAAGGAACTAGGAAAGGAGAAAAAAACAAGACTAAAATTTAACAGAAAGAAGGAATAATAAAAATTAAAATGGAAATAAATGAAATAGAAACCAAAAATATAAGAAACAAAATATCAATGAAATCAAGAGCTGATTATTTGAAATGATAAACAAAATTGATTGACCTTTAGTTAGACTTACCATGAAAAAAAAAGAGAAAAACACCTAATAAAAAGAATCAGAAATGAGAGACAATATTACATATACCACAACAATGCAAAGGATTATAAGAGACTGTTGCGAACATTTCTATGCAAGTAAATTAGGCAACTTAGAAGAGATGGACACATTTTTAGAATCATAGAACTATTGTCCTGAACCAGGACAAAACAGATAGCTTGAACAAACCAATTATGTGCACTGAAATAGAAATGGTAATCAAATTTCTCCCTAAGAACAAAAGCCCAGAACCAGATGACTTCACAAGTGAATTGTACCAAACTTTCGAAGTTCGGTACATACCCAATTTTCTTAAATGCTTAAAAAAATTGAAGACGTGGGGAAAGCTTCCAAGCACACCTTATGAAATCATCATAGAGAAAAGAGAAATTAAGAAAGCAATTCCACTTACAATCAAACCAAAAAGGATGAAATACCGGGTCATAAACTCAACAAAGGAAGTGAAGGCCCTGAAACTGAAAACCATAAGAACTGGTAAAATAAGTGAGACCTATGGAAAGATGTCCCATGTTCATGGATGAGGAGACTAAACATTATTAAAACAACCATATTATTTAAAGGAAAACCCAAAGTCCCAATGAAACCACAAAAAATCCTGAATAACCAAAGCAATCCTGAAATAAAAGGGAAAAACATGGAGGCATCATGCTCCCTAACATCAAACTATACTACAAAGTAATAGTATATCAAAACAGGATATTATTGGGATGCAAACAGAAACACAGACCAATGGGATAGAATTGAGAGCCCAGAACTAAACCCTCACATATATGGACAGTTAATCTGTGATAAAGGGACCACAGCCAGAGACTGGAGATAGGAAACCCTCTTCAAAAAGTGGTGCTGGGGAACTTGGACAGCCACATTAAGGAAGGAAGGAAGGAAGGAAGGAAGGAAGGAAGGAAGGAAGGAAGGAAGGAAGGGACTGGATGATCATTTAATTGCATACACAAAATTTAAAGCAAACTGGATCAAAGATTTGGCTATAAGACCTGAAACCATAAAGTGCATAGGAGAAACATAGATATACTTCTAAGTCAACCTTAGAAATACATATGGGGACTTAAGTCCAACAGCAAGGGGAAGTAAAACAAAAATAAACAATGGGACTACATCAAACTAAAAAGCTTTTTTTTAAGGTGAAAGAATCTACCACAAAACAAAAAAAGGTAACCTATGGACTGGGAGAAGATATTTGCATATCACGTATCTGACAAAGGGTTGATTTCCAAAATATGTGAAGAATTCATATGACCCAACAACAAAAAACCCAATCAAAAAATGGACAAAAGAACTAAATAGATGCTTCTACTAATTGTCTATAGTTGGCCCAAAGGCACATGAGAAACTGGTCAACATTAAATAGACATTTCTACTAAGGGGCCCACAGGCACATAAAAAAATGGTCAACATTACCAGTTATAAGGAAAGACAAATCAAAGTCACAATGAGACACCACCACACACCTGTGACAACAGTCTATCTCAAAAAGACTGGAAACAACAAGTGATATTGTGGAGTATGTGGAGAAAAAGAAACGCTCGTTCATTATTGTTGTGAACTTGAATTGGTGCATTCTCTATGGAAAACAATATGGTGATTCTAAACTAAAAATGGAGATGCCATATGATCCAGCAATAACATTTCTAGGTATTTACCTGAAGAATATGAAAACATTAACACCAAAAGAGTTATGCACCCCAATGTTCATAGCAGCATTATTCACAATAGCCAAAACATGCAGTCTACCTAAATGCCCATCAGCGGGTGGCAGGATACAGAAACTGTGACTGATACACTCAATAGACTACTGCTCAGCTATTAAATGAGACAAGACTGTGCCTTTTGCAACATATGGAGGGAACTTGAGATGATTATGCTACATGAAATAAGTTAGAAAATTAAAGACAATTATATAATAGTTTCACTCATTTGTGGAATGTAAATAACCAAAGAAAACAAACTGACAAAACACAACACAAACAACTCTAAGTCTGTGAAAACTGTGTTGGCTGCCAGAGGGAGGGGCGGGGCAGTAAGGAGGGCACAGAGCAGTTGTGTGGTAGTTAGAGGCTCGGGAGCTCAGGTTGTGGGTGAGTGATGTATACGCCTCATGTTGAGGGATGAAGTTGTACTACAGAAATTATATAGTTATATAAATGAATGACAAATCAATAAAATTTGAGAAAAACAACAAATAAAACACGAAAATCCTCCTGCTGGCACTACCTACAAAAATGTTCACCAAATACAGTTCTCTCCTTCACTGTATGATTGTCCCTCCACCTACTTTTCCCCTTTCTTTCTGGTAAAAGCTCTTTGGTCTTCTAGTCTAAAATTATATATTTGTTTTATTTAGGTCATCCATTTGCTTTCTCTATAAATCCCAGATGAGTGAAATCATAACAACTTTTGTCTTGCTTAATTTTTAAGTAATTCTTTAGGAGAAACGATCTTTCCCTACCAAGGATTGGTATTTGTATACAAGACTCTCTTTCCTGATTTCAATGGGTCTTTATCATTTGCCATGGCTGCATAAGAGATCACACCAAACCACAGTCATGTACGATGCGAGGCATCCACTTAGCTCACTGGCGTGTGGGCTACCTTGGCCAGATTTGGCTGGACAGGTGAGATCAGCTCTCACCATATGCCCTTCATCTTCCTTCTGGGCTCAGTGGAGATGGCAGCAGTCTCCCTGAAAAGGAGCAGATATGCACAATGCTTAGGCTTGGAGCTGTCACAATGTCTTATGGCCAAAGACAAAGGTGAGGAGTGGGGAAATACACCACTCTTTTACAGGAAGAACTACAAAGAACTATTGGAAGGAAGAACTACAAACAGAACTACAAAGTCACAAGGCAAAGGATGTGGCTAGTAAGGGCTGATGAATTTGGGCTAATGACCCTAACTGTACCTCGCTGCCAGATGTCAGAATTGTGGTGGTCCCTTGAAGCTCTGCCCCCACCCCCCCACCCCCCGCCACAAGTCTGCTCAGAGCCGGAGTGATGAGGAAGGAATGAGATGAGGAGATGAGGAAGGGATAAGATGATGGGGGATCCCCTCCAGGGGGATCCAGTCAGCCCAGAAAAAGTCACCTCTGAACTCCTTCTCTGTCTCCCCCTGTGCAGAATGTAGGCACATAAAGACTGGGAAGACAAAGTTCACACCGAGTCATGCAATTATTTCAATCTTGTTAGTGGTTAGGTGCTTAGGAGTTGTCATTTTCAAGTCTGGAATTTTCCTGGGATAATAAAGCAGCCAAAGGAACATAGAGCAGGGAGTGGAAAACAGAAACCACCACAATTTCCAGTCACGTGCCTGGCATGACTGCTAAGTGGGAAGTGGGAAGGAGAGATGAATAATGCCTTGGGCAACCTCAAGCGAAGACCAGAGCATGGAGCCAAGATCTTGAAAATGATCCAAACAGTGATTTTACAGAAACTTGATAAGAGATGCTGGCCTTGCCAGGACCCTGGACTCTTCAAGTCAACAGGTTCAAAACACAGGTTGTTAAGTTTGCACAGCACAGGGTGGCTGTGAACTCAGCTACAGTGATAGCCGCTCTTGTGCTTTTCCAAAATCTGTGCATGAAACTTTCCCTTCTTAGCCCTGCAGCCCTCCCCAGCCCCTAAATTAAATAAACCCTGTTGTTTTCTTCCCTGCCATAAAGCATATTATTTCACGATGTCTCATTTACAAGAGGTTACCAAAAGAAAGCTAAATTGGGATTTTATTCAGCTGCTGATGATGCTTCCCTATTACCCTAGCTCATTTTCGGTGGCATTTCAACACTTTGATAATGAATTACTTCTACCATTTCTAGCATAAAGAAGAAGAGAGTTTAAATTAATTTTCAGCAAGGGATGCTATTGGTGCGGGCAACTTCCCTCCCACTGTGTTAGCATCAATGTCTTGTCTCGTTAAATGCCAATAAACAAGTGTAACACTCTAACAAGCCACAAATTGGCTTATTGACACCTCCATCAGCTGTTGTCTGTGTCCAAAAACCCCCTGTCTGGTAGGCATACCATGGTTGTATAAAATGGGGGCTCTAAAGCAACATCAGAGTGAGATGCTTTTAGCATCTGGGTTCCCTGGCTACTCACTTTTGCTGTATCTGGATTTTGTCTAATAATAGATTGGATTAATTTGGGTTTTCCACACTGTGGGGTTCATTTGGGGCTTAGTTCATGTGTTTGTGGCGTCTCCATGGAGGGAATAGACCCATCCTTTTCCCCCGGCTTCCCAGTATTCTTAAGAAATGCCCCCACTGGCGATTTGACTGGGCGACCTTCATGATACTAGCAAATCAGACCACCGAGGAGGAAACCAGCAGTAGCCCTTTAAGCTGCTCACTCTGTACTGCTGGGATTTGAGGACAATTTCGAGGACACAGGAAAGTAGGTGATGTCCTATATAAACCATGGACAGTCTGCCTGCCAGACCAAGGCATGACTAAATAGCCAATTGCCACTCAGTAGGCTTTTTTTCATTATAGGAAAAGGCAAGAGAAACGGTAAGGTATGACCTTACCGCATAGCAAGAGAACCTTAGTGGGAAGATCAGGAAAAACTATTTGAAATCAAAGTTGGTCATGGCGAGGCCAAACTCTACAATGTGGCACATGGTCAAGGTCACCAGGTTCCTCCTGCCTGTCTTCTCCGCAAGATCTCAGGGACAGTGTAGACATCAGCCTGGTCACCTGGGACAGGCTCAGGTGACCCCAGAAGAGGGACATGGATGAAATGACTCATTCTTTTGGTGTGAAGGCGCCCTAATTTGTCTGGTACTCCAAATCAAACACTACATTTCAAGTTCTTACTGTTGTGGATTCATATAGGAAAGCTCTCGTCTTTATAGTTCTTCCATGCACATGGCAGTGCTATCAGCGATTGGTTGACTCAAAATAGAAAAGGAAAATAACAGTGCTGGGGGCTGACCTCCTGGGAGATGGCTTTCCTGTTCCTGTCCAAAACTGACCCTCATGCAGCCAGGCTGGGGAAGGTGTTCCATGCTCTGCCAGCTCTTCTCAAAGGCATGGGAGACAGGAAGTCATATTTAGTATGTCAATGTGGTGTGTGTCCACATGTCAGGTATTGAGTGTAGAGGACATCTGGGGGACTGGCTGTTGGGGGCAGCTTCGTAAAGAACAAAGGTTGACCCTCTCAAGGTGACCTTGATCAAAACTCCATTTTGCCAAATATTCAAGCCAAAAACCTTAATGTCCTCTTTGCTCCCTCTCTCTTAGTTCCACATCTAATCCATCCTCAAATCTTATTGGCTGTACCTTCAAAATATATTCAGAACCCAACGCTCTCAGGACTTCAGTCCTGGTCTGAGCCATCGGTCTCTCCCTGATCTATCCTTGTACCAGCCCCCACCGTCACTTCTCAATAGCACTCAGAGTGATCCTTTAAAACGTTCACTGGATCATGTCACTCCCTGCTCAAAATCCCCACTCAGGGAAAAGCTCCAAATCCTCACAACGACCTCCAAAGTCATTCAAATCTCCATGGCCTCTCTGGCTGCAGCCCTTAGCCTGCTCACTTTGTCCTAGTATTCTGTCCCCTGTGCTTTTCCTAAAGTCTCCTAGGCACACACACCTACCTCCAGGGTTCTGCAATTGCTGTTCCCTCTGCAAGCAATGCTTTCCACTTGGGTATAAAACTCTCAGCCCCTCAACTCTTTCAGTCCTGTTTTCTAAGGTCTGACTGGCTCCTATAAAAACTTGTACCTTTCACCCCCAAAACTGACATTCCCTATACCCATTTCCTGCTCTGCCCCCAAATTTTTCACTATTATATTTTTTATATTATGTATTTGTCTGTCTTCTCCACTAGAATATAATTCCATTGGGATAGTTTTTTAAAGGTTTATTTATTTATGCATACAAAAACTGGGGTGCAGGCCAGAGGTGTGGGGGTGTGTGAGAGGATTTACCAGAGAAAGTAGGGAGCAGAATAGGCAGACTGACTGAAAGACATTGCTGAGGGAGCAGTGGGCACAACAGGAGAGGTCTGCTGTGCCATGTGTGTAGCTCCCTGACCAGGGATCAAACTCGTGCTGCAGCAGTTGTAGATAGCTTCACAGTGCTGTGCTTAACCCCTTGTGCCACCAAGGAGGCCCAGGATAGATTTTTGAGGGGCCTGCTTGTTCATGGCTACATTTCATCATATAACACCATGTAACAAGAACATAACAGCTATGAATGAGTGGATGAAAAAAGTGAGTAAGTGCTGTTATCCCTCTAAATCCCAGCTGGAACCCCAGGTAAATGTGGGGTCCTCATCCCTTCTTCTCCCAGATGTACCAAAGTCCAGAATATTCTCTCTTAACCTAATATCAACTCTTCCTTGAGGGATGAACTCAAATATCACTTCTTCAGCCGAAGGAACTCAATTAGACTCCACACTAAATGCTTCTATAGTTCTGGGTATTTCTTTTTGAAGCACTTTGCATACTTAGAATCTTATAATAAATTATGCATAGCTGTTGTTTAATGTCTGTTTTCCGCATCACACTGTGTGTTTCATCGGCAGAGACTGCATCCGTCTGCTCACAGCTGGGTCCCTGCACGTAGCACGTGGCGTGGCTCTTCTGTGTGCTCAGTTAGTGACAATCAACACAAGAAAAGGTGGGATTAAAAATGTGCAATTAAGGTTTGAAGACATGGTGAGGCTTCTCTAGGGGTCACAGGGTGGACCCTCACAAACACTCATTGAATATGTAAATAAGAGATGGACAGTCTTCCAGAAGGGCCCAGGACCTGGCTCACCTGAGCTGGGAGAGGCCGCCAGGTCACTGTTTGATCCCATCCTACCCCTGATTGGACTGGTCATTGTCACGGCAGAGGTTTAGTACCAAATCCAACTCTCAAGAGATTCTTTATTTGTCTATAGTCAGGGTGTACTAACTGCGGTAAAGGACTGCTTTGTTTATGACCTTGACCTTGGGTTTCACAAGGTCAGGCAGCCCATTAGGGGTGTTAACTGAGAGGAAAATGAAGGTATTTTCTACTCATTTAAAAAGCCACACACATTTAGAGCCAGAGGAGACCATTTAGCCCTCTCCTCTCATTTCATAGAGGAGAAAACTGAGACTCAGAGAGTCGAAGTGACTTGCCTAAGGTCACACGAATAATTAATGACAGAATGGAGCTAAAAATTCAGGAATCTGATGTCAACAATGCTGTTTTCACTATGCCACAATGGCTTTTTCCTTCTTCTAAAACAAAACTCCTTTTTAAAAAAACTGCACAGTAACATTAAGAAATGAAAGAATATTATAAGAAATAAACTTTAAAAATACCACCTAAATCATCATGGAGAAGCAAATCAAAACTACAATGAAATATCAGCTCACCTGTGAGAATGGCTATTGTTATAAAGACAAGAAGCTGTAAGTGTCGGTGAGGATGTGGATAGAAGGGAACACATGTATACTGTGGGTGGGAATGCAAATTGTGACAGCCAATATGAAAACAGTATGGAGGAAATCCTTCAGAAAATTAAAAACAGAAATAGCAGATGATCCAGCAATTCCACTTCTGGGCTTTAGAATGTGAAAACACCCCCCCCCAAAAAAAATTACAAATCATTCCCCTTGTTCATTACAGCATAATTTACAAAAACTAACAAATGGATAAAGGGTGGAATATTACTCAGTCAGAAAAAAAGGATGAAATCTTGCCAGTTATGACAACATGGATGGGTATTGAGGACATTATGCTAAATAAAATGTCAGACATACAAAGCCAAATACCACATGATCTCATCTGCATGTAGGATCTAAAAAATAAACAGCTCATAGACACACAGAACAGATTGGTTGCCAGAGGGGAGAAAGGGTAGGTGGAACAGATGAAGTGGTCAAAGGGTATGAGCTTCCAGTTATAAAATAAACAAGTCATGGAGATATTAAATACAACATGGCCACTATGGTTAACAATACTGTTTCGCATATCTGAAAGTGCTAAGAAAATAGATCTTAAAAGTTCTAATCAGGGCCTCCCCTGGTGGCGCAGCAGTTCAGCGCTGGGCTGCGAAGCTGCCCACAGCCTCTGCAGCGCCGGTTCAATCCCGGGCTGCCGGTGAGGGTCCCACATGGCACGCAGACCTCTCCTGCCGTGCCCGCTGCTCCCCTCAGCAGTGTACTTTGTCAGTCTGCCTGTTCCCCGCTCTGGCTCTGGTGAATTCTCTCACCCTCCTGCACTTCTGACTGTACCCAGTGCTTATATAAATAAATAAATAAATCTTTAAAAAAAAAAAGTTCTAATCACAAGAAAACAAATGTAACTTTGGTGACAGACACTAGTTAGACTTATTGTGGTATCCATTTCCCAATATATACAGATATAGAATCATTATGTTGTACACCTGAAGCTAATATAATGCTAGATGTCAATTATATCTAAATAAAAAATTGTCATCTAAGTATTCCCTTTATGAATATTTGTCTATGGATTTTAATCTAACCTGATTTCTTTCCCTTAGGTTTGAGCAAAAAGTTTCCTTTAGCTCACCCTGACTCCTTATTTCTCAGCTCACAATTCTAGGCCAGGTCCAAGATTGCCAAATTCATTCAACTTCCTGGCTTAAGGCTCTTCGGAGGCGTGGGAAGGTGATCACTTTCCTGGGCTGTTGAAGCACATAAGTGAACCATGTTCTCCGCTCTGTCTCTGTCCCTCCTTCATTGTTCTCATGCCTGCTTTTCCCTCTTTCTCTTCCCTCTCATGATGCTGTTGTCCTGCTAGTCCACTGCACAAATGCCTTTACCCATTTGCCTTGAGCCTTTGCTCAGACCAGGACTTCTCAGTGGGGCTGACAACCATGGACATCCCATTTTGCATGTCAGCTGCCCTCCCTCCACCACTGTGCACAGTAAGTCCTCACTTAATGTCATTAATTGGTTCTTGGAAACTGAATTTAAGAGAAAAGACATGAGGAAACCACGTTCCAGAATGACTGTGTTTCTTTCAATGAGGGGGATAGGGGCTTGATGATTTTTTTTTCCTCACCAACATTATAAGAAACAACCACTGAAGGAAGAGAAGTTATTGGAGGACTTGCTGTCTCTTAACCTGCTCTACTTTGTCCTTTTTTCACAACACTTGCCACCTTCTGATGTTCTAAATCATCTGCATATTCATGATATTCAATGCTCATTTTCTATCTTCCCAGCTGTCTGAGGGCAGGGATCTATTTCGTTCCCATGCACCTAGAACAGTGCCTGGCACAAAGCAGGCACCTGTTGAATGGACTTGTCCAATTGCTAAGCTACTAGTAGCAGCCACAACTTTTTGAGGAATTTGTTCCTGAACTTTGTAGCTATAAATCACTTCATAGACAGTAAATGCTGACTGTTTTCAACTCCTCTAAACTGTGAAATATTAATGTTTGGCTTTGTAAGTCACTGTCCACCAGGTAAAACGTGTTGTCCTCGACAAGGTGGAAGGGGTTAGTGCTTCTGCAGAAGGGGCAGGTATGTGTACCTGAAAACTGATTCTGTAGATCAATGTCTTGTAGTCCAAATTACAGAAGTTAAACTTTAAAATATCCTACTCTACTAGCTGAGTTAGGATGAGAGGAATAAATAAATGGAATGAGGAAAAGAATTATAGGTGGCTTGAATGAAAAAGAAGCCAGGAAATATAGCATTCATACTGTAGGTAAACAGAAGCACAAAGGTCAAGAGGATTGCTAAGATCCAACTGATATTTTTATGTGATGCTCAGAGTTAAAAGTACAGTTAAGCGTACGCCAGAATATGACTTTTAAAGATACACATATAATCTGAGCTCCCTGGGTCTCTCAAGTCCACGGGTACGAGTGCTCTCTCATTCACAGTAATAGTCTTATTATGTAGACTGAAGGGTGCCCTGGAACCTCCAAACTTGCATGCTCTAAAAGGGTTCTGCCAGCTGCTGCATAAAGACATAGCATTCACTTAGGATTGGTGTAAATAAAGAGAGAAGAAAGGATAATAGTTTCCCAATAAAACACCCCAAGAACCCATCCCCTCGTGGGCAAATGTCCAGCCAATCAGGGTTGGCCCACTGTGGAGCTGCTGAGGCCTGAAAACTTGCCATGAGTCTAAGGCACTTTCTGGGCTGGGAACCAGAGGCAAGGTATACAAGGGCCCAGGCAAGTCTGGGATGAAGGAAGCAAAATCAAAGCACAAATCAAGATAAGGGCTGCTGCGGTCAGCCTCCGCAAATGTCTCTCACCATGTGTCTCTCCCAAGTGCCTCTGCATGTCTCTCCCCCACCTGCCTCCTTCCATGTCTCTCCTCTGTGTGTCCTCCAAGTTTTCTCTCCAAGTGTTCTTCTCCCAGCCTCCTCTAGCTTCCCCTCAGAACTAAATGAGCTTCCCCTCATTTCATTAGGTGGGCAGGGAACATGGAAGCTCCCCCTTTTTATGGAGATGCTTCTCTGTAACAGTAGCTAGATTTCTTAGGCTCACACCCTCACTGTCTCACTAGGGACCTCGGCCCCATTGGAGTCCCTGCTCCCTGCTATTGCTGGAGACTGAGTTTATTGGCCTTTGTCTTTGAGTGGAGTGGGGTGGAGAGAGCCCTGATGTGCTCACAATGACTGTGGTTCCCTGAGCACTGCTGTGCCCAGACCTGCACTGTTCAGAAGGTGCCTATTGGGTACTTGAAATGCAACTAATTCAAAATGATGCAGTAACGCATATACACTGGATTACAAAGACTTCAAACAAAATATGTAAAATAGTAATATCTTTTACATACTGATCACATGTTGAAATGATCATTGGGAGGTACTAAGTAAAATTAACTATAAATTAATTCACTTGGGGTTTGTTCTTGTTTTATTTTTTAAATGTGGCTATAGAAAACTTAAAGTTGCACCTGTAGTTCATACCTGTGGCTGGCATTATTTTTTTTTCTGGACCATGCACCCAAGGATCTATCATTTCTCTCGGGCTCCACTGGGCCAGTGCCCACGCTTGTGGCCACACCCATCTCCATACTGCTCAATGTGACTGTCGCTTCTGCTCCTCCAATAGGTGCCGTATCACCCACCTCCCACCCAGTCACCATCACCAGCCTGAGTCCTCCAGGTCTTAAGGTGGCCCAGTGGCCCATAGCAAGCTGGAGAGTATTTCCCCTCCTCTTGCGTATTCTTAATAAAAAAGTCCCCAAGCAGAGAAAGCTGTCTGTGCTCTAGTATGGTGGAGAGCTTTGAAAGCTTCTTCTTTACAGCCATCTCTCTCTGCAGGACATTAGGGAGGTGGGCCAGGTTCAGATTTTTACTTTGTTTTGCTTCCCGTACATTAATTGCTTTTTCTTTCACTTTTTTGCCTTTAAATTCAAATGTATTGAGGTCTAATTTCCATATAGTACTGTGCATCCATTTTAAGTATATGGGTTTGATGAGTCTTGACAAATGACAAGCCTGGGTGATATCACCCTCATCTTGATAGAAAGCGTTTCTTCACTCCAGAAAGTTCCCTTGTGCTGGGGGCAGGTCTGAGTCCTAAAGCCGAAATTCAGAAATTTCCCTTCTGATAAGCTGTCCACCCGTGAGGCCCAGCTTTCTTACCCCATAGTGTGGTCCTCCCAGGAGATGTCTTGATCCTCACTTGTTCTGGGCAGAAGAATTCACAGCTCCCTAGCACAACCCCCTGCAACACAGAGACTTGTCTTGTTTGCTTTTGTTTATTGTATAAAGAGACTTCAATACATTGATCAGAGTAAGGAAGCTTCAAGAGGAGGTGTTATTTTCCTAGCAGCACTGAATAACTGTCAAGGCAATAGTTGGGTGATACAGGGGGGGAACAGCAACAAGTCAGGCATCTTCAATCTTAGCTCACACTATGTTTTCCTACCTTATTGCTCCAGACACTCTGGATTTTACTCTGGTTTTTCAACCACACTAAGATCACAGCTTCCTCAGGGCCTTTGCACAAGCCACTCCCACTGGCTGGAAAGCCATGTGTCCTCTATGTGCATGTCTTCTCATCTGCTCAAGCCTAAATGGCAACACCTCAGATCAATCAAATTTAAAAGTAGTTCTCTCATATTATTCATTTTCTTTATAATATCTATCCCAATTCATTATACATTAATTCACTTTTTGGGGGTTCGTCTTAATTTTTTTAAAGATTTATTTATTTATATAAGAACTGGGGTACAGGCCAGAGGCACGGGAGGGTGAGAGGATTCACCAGAGACAGAGCGGGGAGCAGAACAGGCAGACGGACCGAAAACACTGCTGAGGGGAGCAGCGGGTGAGACAGGAGAGGTCTGCTGCACTATGTGGGCATCTCCCTGGCCTGCAGGGAATCGAACGCGTGCTGCAGAGACTGCGAACAGCTTCATAGCACTGTGCTCAACCCGCTGCACCACTGGGGAGACCCCTTCTTCTTATTTTTTTAATGTTTAAATTTTAAAAAATGTTTAATATCCATCTCCCACATTAGACTGTGAACTTTATGAAAGTGGAAACTATTCTGTATTACACTGTATTATTTGTCTACAATTCTTTCTTCTTTTCCTGTACTTACCATGGCTTAGCTGTGAGTGGCGTGTTCTACTGTGACTTGCTTTCTTGCCCCATAGGGTGGTTCTCCTGGGAGATTCTTTGGATCCTCATTTGTTCAGGGCAGGGGCATGCCCAGCATCGCAGCACAAGCTGGGGATGTTAGTGGAAGTAAAATACACAAAATCTGACCAGAGGCTTTAAACCTACTTCCATGCTTTGGTTTGATTTCTTGAAGTTCTCTAACTGAGAACTTCAGATCTCCTCTGAGATCTGAAGTAGAACCCGTGAAGCAGACCTAAACCCAATCCAGAGTCATGAAGAAGGGCTTTCCCAGTCATCCTGTAGCTCTGTGAGCAAGAAAAAGAATGTTTGTTGTTAATAACCATTGATGTTAGGGGGTAGTTTCTTAGGTAGCATTATTGCAGCAATAGCTATTACGTGGCCTACTATATAAAAGACACTCATAAATATTTGTTGAATGAATGAAGCATTTTCCTTTGGAAAGTCAAAAGGTAGAGAGTACCTTGGAGACTTTGGAAGCTCACACCCCCCCACCCCACCAAAAAAAAGAAAAGGTGACCTAAGGCATAGGAGGAAATAAGAGCCCAAAGATTCTATAGGACATATCTCAAAAAGATCTTTGTGGCTTAGAGAAGAATTTGCATTTGGTCTTTAAAGTCATACTAGCATTTAAGTTGTCCTAACGAACGTTAGAGAGAATATTTTTGGGAGATAGGTTATTGAGTAGAGGTGAGCCAGGAATCAAGATTAAGGCACAGAATCTTTGAAAGCACAGAACCATAAAGCAGAAGTGGATATCTAATCCAGCAAAGAGCAACTTGGCCTACAGTTAGCTCTATGGGCACAGGAAGAAGAAAACTTCCCACATCTCTTTTTCCCTTTCCATGACTCCACATTGAGTCTAATGAGGTTGATGAGGTAAGAGAGGAAGGGGCATAGGGGTGACTCGTCAGTTCAAATGAAGATCAGGATTCAGAAGTATCACCTTGTTTCACTCCCAATAATGCCTCCATGGGAGATGGCTGTGGGGTGTACACTAGGAACTGGACTCAGTTCGAATCTTAAAACACCTCCTTGAAACCTGGGAAGTTACTGAAGTTCCTCCAGAACCCAACGTTGTTGACTCAAATCCAAATAGGGTCAGATTTTTAGGAAAGCAAGTCTCTTACCCTTCCAATCCCATTCTGGCCATCTTCCCCCACCCCAAATAACAATCAGATGGGTTCAGCGCATTTCATTAATGTGGTCCAGAGACATCATCTCTTTGCAGGGGTTGATTTCCCCTCTGCAGACAAAGTGGCACCAGGCAGGGATGCCAGAGAAGGACAAGTGTCCTCTGTAAGAGGAGGCTGTTCTATCAGCTTCTGCTGCTTGTCTCCTTAGCACCTTGCCAGTCTGTCTGGCAGCAATTGGATATGCTGTTCACCAACAACCTTGTCAGATGTTCCCAAGAAAGGCTGTGGCTGAGGGAAGTGAAAAACATAAAATATTTTGTCACTTTCCTAGGCTTTGCAGAGCTTGGGATCCCAAGGGACCCAGCAGTGGCTTAAAGTTAAATTCTTCCTATTTACATCTTCTCTCTCCTTGTTAACTCTTCTTCTTTCCCCACATTCCTCTTGTCAGAGATTTGGGGTGAGGAAATGCCGATGGCAAAGACCAGGCTTCCAACAAAAATTTTAGCAGATTTTTACCCAATATTTAGGCATCTTTCTCCAGAGACAGGTCTGGGATCAGGAAGTCTTCACCAACTATGAGAGACAAGATGGCACCCAACTAAGGCTGTTGAGCCCTCCATGGTCATAGCTGGGGACCTAGACTGGTAACTGCAGATGGAGTGCCTGGGAATGGGCCAAAGTCCAGAATCAGATCCGCCCACTTAGGTGGGGGAAGACCGTCAAGGACAACATGGAGTTTGATGTCTTGTCAAGTAGGTTGAATGCTAATGTTTATAGGAAGACAGTGTCAGTTTAGGAAATACGGTCTATGTGTCTCAGCTCCCACCAGGTCTGCTCACCTTATCTTGGCTGGAGTTGCAGAGTGGAAGCAGAACACCCCTGGAGACAGAGCTAGGGCTTCAAACACCAGACTTGGTGGGCAACTGAGTGTCTGCCAACAGAACTGAAGTGAGGCCCAAGTATCTGCAATGAGCCCTGCTCCATGCCCAGTTCCTTTGCTTGGAAGTCCTGTCCTGGGGCTTTGTGGGTCACTGATGACACCAGAGGCTGGGAGCAAGAAGGTACTGTTTAGGGAACTGTCTGATCCCCAGGGGGGCTTCTCTTTTCTGAGATAATAGGATTGGTGGGGAGGCACAGAGGGGCTAGGCTGAGTAGAAGTGGGAAGTAGTGGTCTGAGATTCTGGGAACTCTGCCTACTGGCTGGTCATTTTCCTGACTGGAGGTAGAATTCTTGGTGGGGATCTTGGCACTCAAGAAACTGAAACAGAGCAGGCTGGAGGTGGAAAAACACCACAGCTTAATACATTTTGAAGGACAGTGAAAAAAGACCTTGGCCCCAAATCAGATTGTTCCTGATCTAAAATTAAAAGCGACTTAAGCCTTAACGTTTGAGAAGAGCAGCAGATAATGGTTGTGAGGGTGGGGAGAGTGATTGCTTTTCTTTGTACCTCGTGGCTGGGAGCAGACCTTTCCAAGATTTCTCTGGACAGGATTTATTTACTGTCTTAAAAAAAAAAAACTTTGCACTTTGCATGAAGATTTGCAAATGCCAGGCACACGGCATGCCGGGTGCCCAGCCAAACCTCTTGTGGCTAGCCTTGAAATGAGATCATTTCACAGTAAGAAGGAGGTCAGGTTGCAAAGAGGGGAATTCATTTGGCTGCGTCAATATGTAGGCTGCAGCAAAACCGCAGAACAAAATTGTGTTGTCCTGTCATAGCAGCAAGCACTGGCTGCAGACTTGAACTCCTAAGGTACCTGCTCCCAACTCCTGCAAGTCCTGTCTGTCTGTGCCTTTCACCTAACCAGTCTTGTCTTAGAATGATACAATTGGGATCCCATTTACATGGCAGGTGAATCACAAGAAATATCTAATAGTATCTAATACGCCTCTGAATTCAGAATATATGCATATGAAAGGGTCATACCTATCTCGCCAAATTATTCCCTATTTTCTTCAACAACGTGAAAAATGAGGGGGTTTCCTTTTCCAACCAGGTTATAGGAGGAAGAGCCTTGTCCACCCTTGTCCCCCCATTTGAATAGTCTGAAGTTATTGGAGACCAACAATGTGCTCAGAGCAGAACCAGAAGCAAGGAAAGCACACCTGGTCACTTCCTGACCTAAGTGCCTTGGGATCCTTACTGGACAGACAGTAGATACAACATGATTGGAGTACCATGTGAGATAGTTCATGATGACAGGTGGGGGAGCCGAGCCAGGCCCCTTGTGGGGCACGAGGCTGCTAAGCGAGGGCTCTGTGGGCCAGCTCCTAAGAGAGGAGGCTCCGTGAAGAGTGGGCATGCAGGTGGCATCATTTTCTTTCCATCTCCAACCACGCTGATTTCTGTTTTGTCTGTGATGCCATTCTGCCCTGCATGGAATAAGATTTCATGCAGATCTTGGGCTTCCCCAGGTGCATAAGAAGAACTTGCCAATGCTGGTATAAATGCCTGGACTCTTGATTCTCCACAGAACATGAGCAAGGGAGGGCCGCCAGCTGTTGCTGCCGCTTAAAAGGAAATATTTAAGTATTACAACCCTTACTTTCTCAACCGTAAAATGGGAATAATAATAGCATCTATTTCCTAGGGCTGTTGTGAAGATTAAACAAAATGAGTATTGTACACGCATGAGTGAAATGAGTTTCTGATACCCAGAACTGCCCAGCAACTCTTCACTATTATTATTCCTCTTCCTTTTGGAATTCTAAGACTGAGTACCTTTTTTTTTTTTTTCAAAAAGGGAAAATTAGTCCTTTTTTTTAGAAATGGACTTTCCTAGTGTTCAATACATCGTATGTGACAATAAACCATCAAACAAATATATCAAGAGCTTATAGACCTGACTCACCTGTTGATGGTCACCCCAGATCATTTGGCTTCCCTATTCATGTGGATCCTTCCTGGAGGATTGATTTCTGGCTCATTCTGCAGAGAGGACAGAGGTGCATGACCCCCTCCAGTTGTCCACCCCTCTTTGTCAATTCTGGTCTTTTAATGGAAAGGGCACAGAAATAAACCACAGAGTATATTCCCTTCCCTTTGGTTTGTTTGTTTGTTTGGAAGCAAAAAAGAAGCGACAAGCTTTGAGCACATTTCAGATCTATAAAAGACAAATTAATTATCCCCAAGCAGAAGCTGACCTTTTGCTGGCCCCAGCTCCAGCGCCTGAGCTCCAGCTGCACCTGCTTTGAAGATGACAATATCCACTTGCTAAATACTAATAATTAGTCACCAAAGCAGGATAAAGAATGTAGAGCAAAGTGAACCTGCAATTACTGTACTCATGTGCATCCCGTGCGCCCTTGGAGGGCCAATTACCCCAGCACATTACCATAATTGGACTGACATGTTAACAGCGTCCTCCATTCTTTGAAAGTGTCACTGTCCCCCTTCCCTGCCCCTCAGACCCCAAGCCTGTAGGCAGTCTGCACTGGGCCTTATGGCTAGGGCTGGCTGAAGATGTCAAAGCTGTGTGTCCTCCGAGGGTGCAGGGGGTTTACCAGATGGCCCATGCGCAGGCCAACCACATGTGCAGGGAGTTCAGGGATGAAGGTCATTGGCATTTCCACCCAGCTTCTCCCTCCCTCAGTTCCACCTCTAGCCTTACTGGAAAAAGGCACACTATGCAAGTGACTCCACCAACCAGTGGTGAACTAGTTGAAATCTCAATCTCAGCACTTAGTGGGGGACGCCAGAACCGCTTAAATTCTTCCCAGCAGTGGCCGAGCCTTGGGAGATTAAGGGGACTAGACTCTCTAAGGGTGGGCAGGTTGCTCAGGAAGAGGTGTTGCTGAGCTTGCAACAATAAGCAAGGCCAGCCAGCCACAGAGGGGGTTCCCCTGAGAGTGAGGCGAGGTGTCCTTTGACTCCGAAAGGGCAGCAGGAGAACCCAACCCTGGAGGACAGTTGGGGTGAGCGTGGGGCTGGTGGCAAGCAGTCCTCCCTCAGGCAGACATCAGCCTGGATCCTGCGGCCTCAACACCATTTTATGGGGTGATCAGTGTCCTATCGATCGAGAGAGGCAGTTGAGCACTAGCACCAGCTTGCATTGGCAATGTAGCGGTTCCCACTGCTGACCTTTCCAAAGCAAAAATCCCTTTTTTAATTTTTTTTCTGTCTTCCCTCTGCTTTCCATTTGATTTCTTTCCCCTTTGAGCAGCAAGAACATTTCCCTTACAAGTCACTACCGCCTTCTAAGAGAAGAGGGCTCAGTTTCTGGCTGTGCTCAGACACCCTGGGGATCCCAGGGACTGGGAGTGTGATGCGGCCTCCCCCCACCCCAGCCTCAGCTCAAAGAACCGCGGCAAGAAAGGGCCTGGTCTGGCTGGCTGGCTCAGGAGAAAGCTGAGTTGGTTGAGATGTCAGGACTAGGAGCAGGGGTGCGGTGGGAAGGAGCCTGCCCCCTCCCGCCTCTGCACAGACCCAGGTGGCATTATTCACACTGCATTAGTGTGACTAGTGCCTCCTGGAACTCAGAAAATGGTGCCATTGTGTTTGGGCAATGTGGGGGTGACTCACACGCAAACACACACACATGCACACACATGCACGCACACAGGCACACACATATGCCTCTGCCGCCTCCTGGAGCTGCTTTGGACCATGCAGGCCCCAGGTCTCTGCAGTTTACCCATAAAGTGGTCTGTAGGACAACTTCTGCTCTAAATAGCACCAGCGTCTTCTCCCCACACCATCACAAACACACACTCAAATGTACTCTGGCGACTCTGCCCTCACCATCCTCCCGGGGCTGCCGGTACCCCAGGAGAGCAGCACTGGAGTGTCAGCGGACACTCTAAGGTGGATGTTACTGTGTCACTATCGTTCGTTGCTGTATCCATCTTGGATAATCCTCCACTAATGGATGAATTGAGTCCATCCCTGTTCAATCTGAACTCGAAGATCCAGTAAAAGGAAGGCAGGGGATTTGTTCTCCACTCCTTGGATGTCTCGTGCTTGCCTTTACATTAGTCACGCACACACAGGGCACAGACAGAAAGCCTCACACCTGAACTCAGGAGACAAAGACTGTCACTAACACAACGTGGCAATACCCACAGGCACCCATTCCCGGAGACAGCCTGCCCTGCTCACATAGGCACCCACGTCACAGACCCGGGAGGTACCCAGGAAGCACACTTCTACGTCACACAAACACACATTCACACGGAAACCACATGACACACTCAGAAATGCACTTCTGAGACACGTCTATCTGTAGGACCTTCGAGGGTCACAAGTGTGACCCATCATGTGACCACCAGAGCCTGCGAGCTGAGCTCCGCAGTAGGCATTCCTTTCTGGGCGGTGACCCCTTTATTGCCTGAAATATGCAGGGCCAGTTGAATGCTTTGTAGGGTGATTTATAGGGCTCCCTGCAGGGCCGCACTCCTATCTGCCCATCACATTCCCTTGGGGAGGTCAGAGTTTCACTGTCTCCCCCGGAGCAGCTGCACACAGCTGCGGGTGCCTCAGTGGAGGGGTTCAGGCAGTATTTTCTTTTGCCCAGAATGTGTGTTCTGGGCTTCTCAGAAAGGATCTGGATCCAGGTGCTCTGATTCTGCAACCAGATAAGAAAGGTAGCTTTCAGACTCTGCTGCAGGAGGTAATACTTTACAGTGAGAGCCGAGCTTGAGGCATGGATGTTGGCGGGGAGACAGCCCGTGTGTCTCTGAGGGTGCCCTACATCACGGAGCCTAATTGCTTTGCCTCAAGCGACCTGTTGTCAGTCGGAACAGGAAAAGACCAGCTCCTTTTAAGATGGGCCCTCGGAGCTAAGGGAGGGTTGCTTGGATGTGGTGAGTTCAGGCTGGAGATGGGGCCAGTGTGGTCCGTGTTAGCGAGAAAGAAGAGAGGAGATGAGGTTTGGGAGGGAGAGAGGGTTCTGCAGCTGTTATTTTTAAAACCCCGCACCTATTTTTGCTTAGATATCCATTGTTTAGTCTGAAGGAAAGTGAAGGTGAGGTGCAGAAAGGTGGCAAAGGGGGATGCTAAGGGGAGAAACAGGGCAGGGGGATGCTAAGGGGAGAAACAGGGAGGGCACCCTGGGGTGTGAGCAGATCTGAGCTAGGGCTCAGGAATCCTTCCCCAGGCCAGAGACTGTGCTATCTCCCCGACAGCCTCCGCCACATGAAAGGCTGTTTAGGGAGACAAATGGTCCCCATTAATTCCATCAGGTAATGAGCCAGTTGGTGCCATCATTAATTATTCTAATTAAAATATACTGGCCTTTGAGGTTGGCGCACACTGCCGCACCACCCCAAACATTTCACTTCTTTGTCTCTGCCTGGGGTGACTGCTGGGCCCATGCAGGCCCCCAAGACCCCACAGAAAGAAATAGACTTGGACAGCTGACATAAAGTATTCATCCCCCTCCCCCCACCATCTTCATCCATTAATTCATCCAATGAACAAGCAACAAGCACCTACTGTAGCGGGTGCTGAGCACACGGAGAGAAACGAGAACTGGGACTTGCCAGCAAATCAGAGATGGCCTAGAACCCAATACAGAGTTCTAAGATTTACAACTTCAGGGCATTTTCATAGGCCTCGTCTCATTTAATCTTCAAATGCTGTTAGGAGGGCACTCTCATCTTCCCCATTTTGCAAATAAGAAAATGAGATTAAGAGCCATTCCATGGCTTGCTGCCAAGTAGAGCGGGGCGGGGACTCAAATCCATGCTTTTGATTCAGGTTCTTCTCTTGACAGTACAAGAGAGCAAAAGCAGCTGCCTGTAGCTCATTTTGACTGGTGGTTTCAAGGAAGCCTTCACCAGGGAGCTGCCTACACGTTGAGCTTTAATGCATGAGCAGGGGTGGCATGAACAAGGCCCGGATGGAGAGGCACAGAGTCCATCACCAGGCCCTCCGATGGGCTCTTTGCTGGGGACTCGAGACGTGCCTTTGAGAGGCAGAAGGGAGGAAGGTTTAAAACATCCCCAAATTCCAAAAGGCAAAAGCAGCAATTCCGGGCTCTTTCTTTTAGGCCAAATGGAAAATCAGGATGAGTTTAGAAAAGGCCAGATGAAAGTTTATCCTCCGCATCTGTCATGCTGTCAGGCTGCAGGCAACAGAGGAGGATTTCATTGTTCAGACCTCTTTTTCCATAGTTCACTTTATCATCTGCACTCTGTTTTTCCATAAGCTAAATACGCCTTCCCCTGTCTAAACACTTGGTTCCAGGCCCCTTTCTCTACCAAGAGACCTGTCTTCTCTGTCCCCCGGGCTGCACCCCGTGTGGGGTTTTGGCTCAGTTCCCACCGTGTCTGTTCTCGCTTCCATGGCTGTCTGCCAGCATGGCCCTCAGAGCCCCTGGTACAAAAAGACCTCTTGCTTTGCTGAGAGAGAATGTGTGTGTGTGTGTGTGTGTGTGTGTGTGTGAGAGAGAGAGAGAGAGAGAGAGAGAGAGAGAGAGAGAGAGAGAAAGAGTTTTGCAAGGTGAGATTCACTGCTTCAAGAAACAGCTCCCAAACTTCTTTCCCTACCTCTACAACACCTTTATCACCGCTTTGCTTCTTGAGAGAACTGGGCACCTGGTCCATTCTACCTTCTGACTGTCACCCACAACCTTGTCTTGCCCAGAAAGAGAGTGCATAGTAGGCTCAAGCCGTGCTTATTAAATAAATCAGCATCTCAGACACAAGGCACAAGGACATTCCTTTAGCAGGGCAGGCTGCGTGAGACGTGGGCCGGGCCCTGGCTGTATCCAGTGGCAGGGTTTTCATATTTAATGGCATCTCCGCGCCTCCTGGAACCACTTCTTCCCACCCTCAGCCACCCTCAGCCACCACTGCCACCAGATGCACGTCTGCTTAATTACAATTCATGAAGCGCTCACCTATTAATAAAGCCTAATTAATCCAGTCATGTCACCCTGTGATGCCAGCAAGGATAGAGAGCCCACTGGCCTCCACAGCCCTGACGGGTTTAGAGAGACCTAGCCCCGGGGCTGGCCGCGTCCACCTGAGGGCTTTGGAAGCAGGGCCTCTGCAGTGCCCACCAGTGCTTGGTGCCGTTCCCACTGCCTCCATGCCCAGCAGGCATTATTCTGCCCTCTCTGCCCTCCCAGGGCCTGGAGGCAGCTCTGAAGACAGAGCTGTGCTTATTGGCTTTTGTAGTTGTCCGTCTCTCCCTCCACCCGAGTCCTCCATGACAGACTGAAGACTGGCTTCATGTGCCTCGGTGGGCACACACCTGTATGTATGTGGGCAGGGGGAGGGGACGCTGAGGTGAGGGGTGCCTGAGGAATCGCTCTCCTGTCACAGTCCCCAGGGGAGCAGGTGGCACAATGGAGAGGTCACCAGTTTTGAAGGAGCCTAGGTCTCCACTGCAGACCCAGCACTGCCATTCCTGGCTTGCGGCTTGGACAAGTCCCTTAACCTTTCTGTGTCCCCTTGCCATCGTGGGTAAAAAGAAGAAAGCAGCACCTGCCTTTCATGGAACTGTAAAGACTACATAAAGCCATTTTTTCAAAAGCATTTTGTTGAACATACATATCGAGAGAAAAGTCTAATGTCCTAAGTGTTCAGTGGAGACTCAGTAGAATGAAATTCATAAACTTCAGCCACCAGCATCCAGAATAAGAAGCAAACAATAGCGGTGCCCTAATATCTCACCTGGGCTTTCTGTATGTACAGAGGCTCATCCAGCAGCACCCTGGCAGCCACAACCTCGGGGACACTCTCTGCCTCTACCTGCTCTCCACCTGACTCGTGCCCCTGGACTGAGATGATGCAAACAGGGGGAAGGAGACCCAGGTCTCTGCCCCAAGTCAGACTCTCTGCTTGTTTCTCAGTGCTCTGGGGGGTGATTCATGGATTTCTAGACGTGGAAGAAGTCTGGAAGTGATCCACGTCTGAGCTCTTCCTACTGCTTGAGTGACACCCTTACTCTGCAGCGCGGGCCTCAAGATTCAACCTGACCTGTGCATGGCTCTGGGATATGCCTAGAATCGCAAGATCTCAGAACTTGGAAAGCATCTCAGGGATCACTTACTGACCCAGTTTCTTATTTTAAGATGAAAGACCGAGACTCAGAGCGCACAGAGACGTGCTCCATACCACAGCTGGGCCTTGTGCAGGGCTCAATTAGGCAGGTAGTGGCCTGACACCCCACGCTGTGTGTGGTCTCTTTTCCATTGTCGTATGGAAGGATTTACAGAGGGGTAGACATCGCAGTGCAGCTAGCACAGGAGCGGGAGGAGGGATATATCACTCTCCAGCACCACACACCAAAAAGGGCGGCCCCTGACACTTGTCACCTGCTAATTACCCAGAGCCCAGTGATGAATGGGTTGTGATAGGAAGAACCTTCCAGGCAGAACCAGGAATCCCAGCAGTCAGCTGACATGGTGGGGATGGGAACAGAGTTTGCAGGGAGGCCTGGGGCAGACGTTTGCAGGACCGGCTGACCCCGGCTTACCTCTGAAGGGGGCAGGGGACAGCTCTGTGCTCCCATGCAGCAGAGTAGCAGATGCCCACAGAGGGTGAGGTTAGGGGTGCTTGTTTCTGTCTCTTTGAATTGCAGGATTATAAGCCAGAAAGAGATTTCTTAGGCCTAGAATTATAACAACAAAGTCCAGTGATTATTGTGGATTCAAAAGGCTTTCTGGTTTTAAAGAAAAGCATATGGGTATGTTCCCAGATGAAACAGGGCTGGGTATGATGTAAGAAAGGATGTTTCACTGTGAGGGGTACCGAGAGGTGGAATGGACCCCACAGAGCGTGAACCCCATCCTTGGAGATGCAGGATTTCCCCACAAACACGTCACAGAGGGAACCCACACTCTGGGCAAGTGATTGATCTTCACCTTCAGAGTCTCTCACTGCTGGGACCCTGAGTCTGTGAGCTGGTGCTCGGACCCTGGCCTACACAAATGCAGGTTCTCTGGGGACTTCTGCATCTCGTGGTCTGCACTCCACCCAGCTGGGGATGCCCCCCCCCCCAATCCACTTGCCTATTTCTACCTGCTAGACTGGGCTCCATCCCGGCAGGGCTGCCTACAAAGCGGGCATTCAGCAAAGTGAGCTGCTGTAAAGACATTGCACAACCCCCTGAAACTCACCGCCTCTTTGTTTCTCCATGTATCAAAATGGAGGGAAAAAACACCTTCCTTCAGGGTCCTGAGGAGAGAAAGAGCTAGATGGACCCAGCTAGCGCTCAGTGGACACCCAGGATCAAGGTCTCCCCTTCTCTTTTCTCATTTCTTCCATGCCTCCTCCCTACCTTTCCAGAGTCCTCCCCTGGGCCTTGTTCTGTAGCCCATCTTACAACTTGTCATTGTGGTTTTGTCATGGCCAACACCCCATACACATTGGGTACTAGATAAGTGCCAGTGGAAGAAACCAGTTTTGGGGAGCTAGCTCCCCAAACTTGAGGAAGCCAGCGCTACTGAGGCTGCACTGATGGCTGGTGTCTCCAGCGAAAGTTGTGCCTTGAGACTCACAAAATCTGTCACCCAGCTCTTCCATCTGTGCCACCCTCCCCCAACCCTGGCCGCCCCCTCTTCCTTTGCCCTGAGGATTAATCCGTTTCCACCCACACAAGAGTCCTTTGGATAGTTGATGGCTATCTCAATTCCCCCAAGGCTTCTTTCCTTTGAGCTAAATATTAAACTTTTGCCCCTGCCTCTGCCTCTGCCTCTGCTCCTTCTCAGCCACTCATTCCAAGAGAGAGCCCTAACCAGCAGGTGCCCACTGGTGGGCTCCCCTGGACTGCATAGTCATTGCCAGGGACTCAGTCATGTATTCAAAATGGCCTGGTCTTGGGCATCCCATCCATTTGCCACCCCTCTTCCTTGCCACCCTGCCACCAAAAAAATCCACGAAGGGAAAAATTTATTGATGGCCCTGATGTCCATATATCTCTATTTTCAAAAGTGTTTTCTATTTGACCTTTCAAACAGAAAGGTCATGTCGGTGATCATGTTTGGAAAACTCTTAAGCCCTGTGCAAATGGAAAAGGTTTATCTCAATATTTGTACTGACACCTATGAACCTTTGAGACATGCTCGGGGAGTGTGGGTGTTAGCTCTACTATAAAGAGGGGAATTCTAAACATATCTCTGTAAATGAAGGCAGACTGCCTGGAGGAGGAGAACTAGTTGGGCCAGACTGGCAAAGCGAGCTGTTTGTGCTGCATGACAGCTCGCAGGGTTCTGCATTGGGAAAAAGGCTTTTTTCCATGCCAAGCAGTTGGAATTTGCTTATTGCTCAATAAATCCCATTGAAGGGCTTCACAAATTAATACAATGATGATATTTCTGCCTTTTCCATATACATGAATTCAGTAATAACTGTAATTATTATAAAGTTATAATAAAACATGATGTGTTATGCTGTTAATTCGATGGCAATAAGGATGATGTATGAGAAACTCCCCGTCTCGGCATTTATCATTTCCCCCCTTCATTAATGGAAAAATTCCCCAGACTGAAAGGCAGGAGAGAGGCCTCCCTCCTTGATAGGGCTTCCTCTCCGTGTCACTGTCTCATTTTGGTGGCTGCAGGCTTCTAGCTTGATGGGTCAGGGTACAGGAGAGGAGCTCCCACCCCGCTCGTGGATGAAGTAAAAGATCTAGAGGGAAAATGAATTTATTTCCCTTTCTCCATCCCTACCCCTCCATCTGCCCTTGGAGCATCCAGTCCTTTCCCTCCCAGGTCACTGCTGATTGGACCAAAGGTAGGTTCCTGGGCCCCAGAGAGCACAAGGACAGACTGGAGGGGAAGATCCTGCAAGGGTAAGGCTGGAGCAGATGCTTCCTGCCACACTGGAAGGTCTGCAGAGAGAAAAGAGACATTAGCCTCCCCAGGAGCCTCAGGAGTAACCCCGTGTCTGATTCTGCAGGACCCAGAGCCAGTGCTTCCTTGGTCTTTGTTGCACAAGTCACACCTACATCATTCCAACACATGCCCTTTTGCTGTCTCAGCTAGCTTGGGGGCAATTTCTGGTCTTTGCATCTAAACAATTCTCTGGACCTCACTGAAATTTTCATGAGCAGAGGAAACTTTGCATCCTGTGGATCACTGTCTTTTTTTTTTTTTTTTGATCACTTTTTTTTTTTTGATACTTTGAACTTTTTTTTTGATTTTTCGATACTTGGCATGTAGAAGATATGCTGTCAAACTGTTGAATGAATACATGGAAAACACTAGAACTTTGACCTAGCTAGGGAGAATCTTCCTAAATGAACCCAGTGTGTGTCAGCTGGACTGAGGGGATGGCCCTGCATTTAGCCCTAAAAAGAACAGTTTTCCTGCAGAAAAGAACAGTTTCCTATTCTAAGATGGTGTTCTTGGGTCAAAGTTGGGACAATCTCATGAGTCACCACTGTGGACAAGCGCTGGCCCGCCACCAGGGATATAGGGAAAAACACATCACATACAGGCCCTGCCCTCAGGGAATGTAAGGGAGAAACTAGACCTTTCTCCATGTCCAGAATCTCTGGAGAATGGGGTTTGAAGTTGATGACACCTGTGCGGCCTGTCAGTGCCAAAGTCCTCCCTCTGCAGCAGCTCAGACTGGCTTCTCCAGGGAGAATGGACATTGCCAGAGGAGCCCCTCCCCGCCCAGGGGAAGCCTTCTGGGCCCGAGGTGTGTGTGTGAGTTAGACTTCTCAGAGGGAGGGTAGCCAGAGACTGATCGCATGTCTGGAGTGGACAGTGACTGTGGAGAGAGTGAAGCCAGGGAGAACATTCTCCAGTAGTCCTGAGGGTAAGTAAAACCCAGCTGACTTCCCTCCCTCCTCCTGCGTCCTCCTTGTATATCACCCTGTCTGGTATCAGGCCCCCAGCCCACTTGTCTCCCACATTCCGGCAGTGAGGTAAGCCTTGAGGCCCTTCCAGTTACCCTGTCACCAACCCCAATTCCCTTGCCCCTTAACCGTCCTGCCCATCACCTCCAACTGTGTGGTGATGGTACATCAAGATCTTTCCACTTCTGCTCCCAATCTTCTGAAAGTTGGTAGAAAAAAAGCTCAGAACCTCAGTTATGAATTATGTTTTTCAACCCTCAATGGACTGGGAGAGCTGCTCAGGGATGAGCTATTAACAGCTTTCGACCTTCAAGGCTCTTTTCTCCTTCGACACCCTCTACACTGGCCTGTGGCCCTTTATTCCCATGTCCATCCTCCACCACCTTGAGTCCAGCTCCCTTCCAGGAATCAGGAGGCCCCAAGCGCTGACCACCTCTGTTGGACCAAGCATGGTTACCTGTTCCGGATGAGGAACCAATCCATCCCCTGCTTTAGGAATTGGGACTTAGAGGCAAGTTAGTCTCTGTGGGACCCCTGGGCTAAAGGGTTGCAGAACAGCAGAGAGCCAGAAAGAGGCAGGTGAGTGAGAGCAGAAGAGCAGGGACTCCACGTGGTCCTGGAGAGAGTATGAGAGCGTCCCTGCAGGCCCAACTGTCTCCTTCCTGACCCTTCTATCTGTAAGAAGTTTGTTTGCCTCCCAGTAGCTCCTCATGTGCAGCACGGGTCACTTCAGGACAGGGATGCATTCTGAGACATGGGTCCCCAGCCACGTCACAGACCGTGATCACACAAGCCTGGACACCCCAGCCTGCCAAGCACAGCTGGCCATGTGGGCAGCCTGTCGAGGCCACCGTGGTGTGCATACCTCATGGTTGATGGAACCACCATTCAGGACACAAGGCTGTGCTGAGCCGCCTGTCTGTCTGTCCTGGAAAAGCACATGTGCCAACAAGGACTGAGCAAATGACCTCACCTCCTGCCTCACGAATGAGGCTGAGCCCATCAAAGGCAAACCTCGCTTGATATCAAGCCTCGGGCCTCAAAGCTTACCTGTCTGTTCTGCACAGAGTTTCCTGCCCTCCAGCTCAGAGGCAGCTGGGCCTGAGTCATCCCACACGCTCAGTTCCATCCCTGTCACCTCTGGGTCCACAGGGGATAGTTCTCTCCTCTTTCATCACTGTCCCTCTGACTCTTTCCCCAAAGCGTACATAGCTGTAAAATATCTTCAGTCCCCGGATCAAAACATTATCCTTTGACCCTGCTTTCCTCATAAGCCACCAACTCATCTCCTTCCTGTCCTTGTGTGTTAAAAGGAAAGGCAGCATGGGATGGTGCCTGCACCTTGATCGCTGGAGCTTGTTGACTGTCCCCTCCACTGGAGAGCTCTAGCTCCAACTTGTCACATGAACAATTCCTCCTCAGGTGTCAACCCAAGGGCCCAGGTGTCATCCCAAAGCTCCCATCATCCTACCTAGAGGAGACGCCCAGCCCTGCTACGACCCCCTGCATCGCTTTCACCCAGCCTTGTTCATGTCCTTCCTTGCGCTTATCATCAATCCCAAGGATCTTGTGCTGATTGGGCTCTCTGGAAAGCAAACTCAGAGGTGGAGCTGTTTGCAGGACATGTGATGAAAAGGGCCCTTGGCATCAGCGCCAGAGAAGGGGAGGGCGGCAGGATGAGGCAGTGGGGGGAGCATCCACCTTCCGCACCGTGCTGATGGGCCTCCTGCACCCACATGCTCTGGAGAGGCGCTGCTCTGGGCTGAACTGACTGAGCTCCAGCCCCCCGTGTCCATTGGGGCCACACACAGATGACCGTGACTCTGGGCAAGGCAGCTCTGCATCTCATGCAAGCGGCCCCCCTCACCCCTCGCTCTCCTCACTTCTCCAGAGCCTCCTCAATTCTTCAGAGCTTACTTCTGAATTTTGTTCAAAACTGGTTCTTTTTTTTTTTTAATTTCTAGAACTAAGAATAGACATAAAAGTACAAAGAAACCCCTAATTTGGGGGATAATGAAAACTGTGGTTTCCTTTCTCAGCATTGTTTGAGCTCTGGGCTCCAGGACTTGCTTTCAAGTGCCCATCTCCAGGGCCTCCTCCTGGCCTCCAGCCAAGGCAGAGAGAAGACCCATAGGACCAGGCTTCCCTGCAGCGCCCGCCCCCCTTGCTCGCTGGCCTGGAGTCTGACACCCACTCCTTCCTCTGACTGGAGCCCACAGTTTGGGGGAAGAACAGCCGGGAGAGAGAAGATGCAGCCAGGGCTCCAGGGGGCTGTGGAGCCAAGGTTCTGGCTTCATGAAATGCTCTCTCTCCCCCTACAGATACAGTCAATAAGGATTATGCTCTGACTCTGAGTGGGTCCAGGGCTTAGTGGGAAAAAAAGGGTGGAGAAAATCCTCTTTTCTTCCTCCCACCTTCAAAGCTGATGAGAAATCAGCAAAGCCGAGTCCAGGAACTCCCAGCCACCGTCCACCTTTCTCGCCTCTGTGGCACCCCTACCTCTGTTTCAAATCTGTGTGTAAGTGGCTCCGAACATCTCCCTGCTTACTTTCCAGGCCTGTCTGCACCTTGAAAGCTCCAGAAGAGTGTGTCAGATGCTGTCCCGAGGGGCGAGACCACAGGTGGGCGAGGGCTCAGCGCTCTGGGCAGGCAGAAAGTGCATCACCGGGGCAGGAGATGGCAGGAGGCAGGCCCGGCTGCCAGCCTCACATGATTACATTTTCATGTCCCTGGACTTCCTCTGGAAGCTCTGCTCCTCCAGAGCTGTGTGAGCTGTAACCACACGAGGCGGACTCAGAGGTACTGCAGCACACGCATACACACACACACACACACACGCACACTTGTACGTGCACACACAGACCATTCTTACGCCTCCCAAACCATTACTGAACAAGCAGCTTTTTCCCTGAAGGACTGACAGGGAGCAGAGGGGAACACAGAGGCGTCATAAGCCAACGTTCCCCTTTGACCCTCTCTCTGCTCATTCCCCCTATTTCCTCTCCCTGCAGCAGCTACTTCATGTCTCATTTCTCTTTCATGCCCCCCCCAAACTCCTCTCCTGGTGCTCCCTCCAGCTGCCTCGCTCTACCGGCCCCTTCTCCACACAAGCCTCTCAAAAGCAACTTGAATTGGGGTTGAGGTCAAAGGGAGCCACAAAGGAGACAACATGCAGAGCCTGGCGTGAGCCTGGAGGACCCCACGGGAGGCAGGGCCTGGGCATCTGCAGGGCCCCCCACACTGCTGATGCTCACCGGGGCCCCTGCTCCTCCATCCCAGGAAAGACCCCCGGGCTTTGAATGGGAAACGGAGATGTGAGGCTCAGTTCCTCCGCTTTGCCACCCTGAGATCGGGGGTAGCGGCGGGTCCTTGTGGGGTGTGACCTTCGTTCCTTCTGGGTTAGTCTCCAGGGTCAGTGGGGCAGGTGTAGCCGAGAGCCGAGAGGTCCGAGGACTGGAAACGGCTTCTGCTGGACAGGAAGGGCCGGGGGAAGGGCCCACACTGCCCTGCAGGGAGAAATGGTGGGGCTTTCCCCCACAGCGCCTCTGTGAGCAGGAGGCAGCCGGGTTAGCCTCGCCTGTCAGCCCAGCGCTGACGCGAACACAGCAGGGCAGAGTGAGGCGTCTCCTCCGACCAGCCCAGCGGCTCCTGCATGAGCTGGGCACATGGGGGTCATTAGCCTGTGCGCTCCCGGCCCCGGGCTTGGCGCTGTGTGTGCCTGTGCGTGGCTCGCTGTTGTGGGGATTCTCACTCCCGCCTCAGACTGATGCGAGGGGTCCTTCCCGAGGGACCATAGTCACAGAGGGAATGGGGGGGTCCTGAGCGGAGGGCAGCTCTGAGTGGGCAACCCTCCCCCAGCCCTCACGTGTCCTCACTGAGTTCACGGGACAAAAACCTGCATCCCCTGCATCTGCGGGAGGCTGCAGCTGGGGCCCACTTTGGCCAAATCGTAGAGTTTGGAGCAGCTCCCAGTCAACCCTGCCTGTGTGTGCCCCTTTCCTTCCCCACTGCCACCTCTGCTTTCCAGTTCCCGGAATCCTCTGGCTGGCACCTCCCCTCAGTTTCAAACGTACCTACTCCCTGCAAAGAGTGGCTGCCAGCAACTAGTACGTGTTGTATCTTTGTTGGTAACAAAATGAATGACAGGACATCATGTGCACGTCATCACGTGATGTTCATGTTTCACAGCCCAGGGGTGTTTGCACCCCAGCCGGCCTGCTCACCTGAGCCCGCCCTTTCTCTCTGGGTGCAGAGCATGGTCCGGGGAAAAATTCCCGGAACCAAACATGTCTTCAAGGAAGGCAAAGCCAATGTTTGGCTGCAGGTAGCCATCGCTCCTGCGCTCAAGCTCAGGGTGGGCCCCTCCAGCAGCTCTGCTGGCCCCGCGGGGATATACTGTGGAGACCAGCAGAAAGTGCCAGGACTCAGGGACAGAGCTGCAGCAGAATGGCCTAAAAATCCAGGTGACAAAGCCATGGAGATAAAATTGCAGAAAGAGGACAGGACAGGGTCAGCAGGCCTGATTTCCAGTCCCAGCTGAGCCACTCTGTGGGTCTCCATTTTCCGTTTTTAAAAATAGACAGGAAGCTCTTTTAGATGGTTTTTCATATCTAACATTCTGGGGGGACATAGAAGGGAAGCAGACATCATATGGGACGTGCAGGGAGCTGTGGGGCTTTGTTAAGGGCGGAACAGAGCCTCCCAGAGCAGCGTGCAGCCCACAGAGGCCTGGGGAGGGGTGTCTGGATACTCAGGAACTCAGCTCACACTTTTCCCAGGAGCTTGTGAGTCGGGTCAGCATGGGCCAGGGCCACTCAGACGCAGAGTCCTTTACACTTGCAGGTCTCTAAGAAGGGGGTGGGGGCAGGCCCTCCAGGCTCCTCTCCTGTAAGCTTCCTCTTTTAGGTTGCACCAGGGTTGGGGAGCTAGGAATGGTCCCCGTATGATTCCTTGTAGAGGAAATTCAAGGAAGGTCATAGAATTCACAATAATAGTCACCCATCTCATGAGGGATGAGACCCCAGGGAGCCTGCTGGGGTGCTGGGGATGTTCAATATCTTGATCCGGAGGGTGTGTGTCTGGGTGTACACCTACATCAAAATGTAAAGAGCTGTCCAATAAGATGTGTGCACTTCATCCCGTGTAAATCACACCGCAATAAAAAACAAGGAGATCAGAAATGGTTCCAGGCCAGGGAGCGCAGGGCCAGAGACAGACAGAGCAAAGTGGCAGGGGAGTGGGAAGGGAACAGCCCCCCAGGAAAACATCAGACAGGTAAGAGGGCTGGGAAGACAATGGGGGGGGGGGCGAGGAAATGCAGCAGGAGAGCCAACCCCAAGAGAGTGACAGCAAGCAGGGCTGGCGGCATGTTTGGGAAGGAATGGCATTTGGGTAAAGTTATCGGTTGACCTTAAGGTTCTTAAAACAATCCCTTCATCCTTGTAAGAACTGAGGTTTCTTGGAGATCCTCTAAGGAACAATGGCACAGCCAGGGGATTAGTTGTGATGAAAGATGTTTCTGCTAAGCTGCAGGTGAAAGTTTGGGGCCACGCCAGGTGGGTATAGGGTCTCCCAAGTCCCTAAAACTGGACTACCAAGACTGACCCTGGTGCAGAAATCCCGAGCTGGAGAGAGAAGACAGGCTTCTTCTCATTGAATTTTCCAGTTTTCGCTGCTGGGAGGAATGAAGCTCATCTAGCATTCAGAGTCTGCAGACGGCTGAGCTGTGACATGCGCCACTTCGAGCTGGCCGACATTGATGTACAGTGTTAATATTAAGCTCTAAGTGGCTTCTGTATGTTATCCAAAAATGGGGAATAAAACTGAGCAAATTCATTTCTTCTTTTAAAAAATGAGTGGCTTTCAGAAATGATGATTCAGAGCTGGAAGTCATAGAATGAATCCAACACTATTGGCTTGAACAGCCTTGTCACGTAGGCAGGGAGCATGCTAGATGCCCTCATTAATCGGAAGAGTCCAGGAAGATGAAATTCCTCGAAGGAACTCCCTGGGGGCCCTGGGCAGCCTCCTCTGCTCTCCCAACAGGACTGCTCCAGTAGAGACAAATTTGGGGCTCAAGCCAGGCCCACCTCCATTTCCCAATTTACTCATAAGCTAAGTATGAGAACTACGGGGTCAGACTGCCCCCATTGGCATCCCCTCTCCATTATTTGCTTGCTGTGGATCGCACTACCTCTGTTTTCTCCCCTATAAAACGGGATGCTAATAGTATTTAGTTCTCAAAGGCACTATGAGGATGAGGTTGCTTAATATAGGCAAAGTACTTAGATAAACACATGCCTGGGATATTTACATGCTTAAGAAATGTTGTGACGATTATTTTTTCAGTAACTCCGATCAAGCATGTTCTCCAGGGGTCCGGCCTTCTTTGCTCCCATGGATCCCCAGCCTAGGATATCCTCTGTCCTTATCTCCCCAGGAAAATACTCCCCATTCTTGAGGATCAGACTGAGTTCAGCTGACTAGATAACCTCTCTTTCATTATCCTCTCAAATAGGGTAAAACTTAAGAGTGGGTTCAGCAAAACCTAGATCTTTTTATAGACTATTTTGCATTGATCTCCCCAACTAGATGCTAATCTTCTTGAAGGCAGAGCCTGGGTCTCATTGACAGAGTGTTTGGGCCTGAGCACACACCCAAGTGAGGGATTTGCTTTCCTTTGCCAGTGACCCACTAACAGAACCCCCAGGCCCAATGGGAAACCAAAACTCTGGATGGTTGCTTGAGGCAGGCAAATGCTATGAGCAGGAATCCACATGCAGAACCAGGCATGAGAGTCCTTTCAAAAGGGAGAGAAGTTTTAGCTTCATAAGAGCCTACATTTCTCTAAATTCTGTGTGGCCTATTCCCCTTAGAAGTCTACTAGGCATCAACACATGGCACATCCCAAACCGAACTCCTGCGACTCTTACTCAACTCCCATCATCCCATATGCGTCCTCATCTCATCCTTCCAGATGCACAGGGGAAAATCCTAGAGCCACCTTGGACCCCTGCTTTCCTTTACATCCCACGTTGACTCCATCCCCCCTTCCTGTTATCTCTACCCTCAAAATATGTCCAGACCCACCCACTTCCTACCATGGTGTGCTGAGAGGTGAGTGTTAAATATTTGTGAAGTTTTTTGAAAGCTGGTTGTTAAGCCAGTTGGTTGTTAAGCTGGTTGAAGTCAGCCATGGTGGGAATATTTACTCCGCAGCAATTGGCAAATGCAGCAAATCAGAGCTTTTGTTTTTATGTATTTAGTTTCTTCCAAGAGTCAGTTGCCAAAACTCTGCTGACTTCTCCCTCCCTCCACTGCTACTCCTATGTTTCAGCTCCAAGTCTCCCTCACCTCCAGCTGCAATCATTAGGATAACCTCCTACCTGGTCTTCCTGCTGTTATTATACTTGCTCCAGTGTACCTGCAACATTGTAATCCTTTTCAGACGCAGATCAGGTGATGTCTAGGCTGCGCACCAAACTCTCCTGTGATTTTCCTTCTCACTCAAAGTAGAAGTCACATTTCTTAAAAAATGCTCACAATGCTCTTTGCCTCTGATCCTCTACCACCTCTGTGGTCTTGCTTCTACCGCTCTCTTAGAGAGAACACTAGACCTAGCAAACAGCCTTCAAAAGCCTAAAATCCCTGATAAGAAGGAATCTTCAATAAAACAAAAATTTAAGATGTAAATTTAAGATGTTTAAAACCAAGCTGAACACAGCTATTCTACCAGTGTTTATAACAGACTGTTTTCATAAGATGGAACTAGAGCTTCAGACTGAATTGATTAGAAATCAAATGTTTGTATCTTCTGCTATAGACCAGACCCTAATTAAAAGCACACGCATATGTGTGTGATGGTTAATTTTATGTGCCAACTCGACTGGGTTGTGGGTTGCCCAGATATTTGGTTAAAAATTATTTTGGATGTGTCTATGAGGGTGTTTTTGGATGAGATTAACTTTTGAATTGGTAGACTGGGTAAAGCAGATTGCCCTCCCTAATGTGGGTGGGCTGCATCCAATCAGTTGAAGGCCTAAATAGGAACAAAAGGGTTGACCCTCCCTTGAGTAAGAGAGAGCTCCTTCTGCATGACTGCTGGAACTGAGACATCAGTCCTCCTGCCTTCAGACTCAAACTGAAACATTGCCTGTCTGTAGGTTTGGAGCCTGCTGGCCTTCAGACTGGACCTTACACCATCAGGTCTACACATACTCAGATCTTGGTCTCTAAATACAACCCACTTCCAAAGGCAACCATTACTCCTTAGAGAAACAATTGATTGCAGTTTTTGACAAGATGGTCCTGGAGCACATTATGTCCCAGAAAGTAAAGAGATGTTCTAAAGGTGATGGAGGCACAGCCAAAGGTGACAAGAGCCACCTTGAAGGAGTTCTGACTGGCTAAATCTTGGACAATTTGAGTTTCAAAATAATGAGTAACAGTAAGAGTACAACCCAGGCCTCCCTGGTGGCGCAGCAGTTGAGCGCGGGTTGCCTGCAGCCTCTGCAGTATCAGTTCGATCCCCGGCCACCGGGCGAGGGTCCCACATGTCGCGCAGACCTCTCCTGCCGCCCTCTGCTCCCCTCAGCAGTGTACTTCGGTCCTTCTGCCTGCTCTGCTCCCCGCTCTGGCTCTGGTGAATTCTCTCACCCTCCCGCGCTTCTGACTGTACCCAGTGCTTGTACAAATACATAAATAAATCTTTTAAAAAAAAAAAGTACAACCCATTGAACAAAATAGGAATCCATAAGTCCACACTGTTATAAATAAATTAACAAATAAACTAAAAAGAGAGAAGGAAAAGTTCTTTAAAGTATAATGCCCCAGCGAAGATGGAATTGTGGAAATAGAAAAGCCCCATTTGGCAATTTGATGCAGAGGATGTGATCAATGGAGACGAAGACAGGTGAGTGGGTTTAGATGAGGACAGGGCATTGCCATCACACACATCCTGACTAAGTCACAGAGGGGCTTTCATCTGGAGAACTTGGCCACATGACTGGGGAGTCAGCCAGAAAACGCTGGCCTGACTCAACCAGATGCATTGGCAGACCACGGAGGTTGAGTGACCTCCAGAGAATGTGAAGCCTGTACTCTTTGCAGTGGTTGGGGACGGAAAGTCCAGAAGACTGAGGAGTCCTCCAGAAAGAGCATGACAACCACACGCAAAGCATGTTCCTGGATCAATAAGGACAGCAGTTGGGACAGTTGGGGACATCTGGAGGTGTGGGTTGCATGGTGATATTATATCAATGTGGATTTCTCATTTGTAGGATTATATGTGGCTTTGGGGAAATACACAATGGGGTATTTAGGTGCAATAGGCCATCATGTCTACAGCTTGGGTCAAATTGTTTAGAAAAAGACTCGTGTAACAGTTATAGACAAGAACAGATAAATCAGCACACACACACACACACACACACACACAGAGATAACAAATGCAGTGACACTCTAACAAGGAGGGAATCCAGGCAAGAGGTCTGATACAGGGATTCTTTGAACTGTACTTATCCCTTTGCAGTATGTTAACATTATTTCAAAACCTATTTCTAAATGCAGGGGGAAATATTTTTAAACGCAGGGTGAAAAAAATAAAGAGTATTTCAATCACTTTCTTCCCCAAGGCAATTTCAGTTCCTTGAGAATAAGACTCTGTCTTCCATCCCTGGGGCTTCCTTGGCACCAAGCAAGGCACGCAGGAGGGAGCAGAGACACACGCGGGCAGGTGTGTCTGCGACACGGCAGATATGCACAGAACTGACACGTGCAGGGTTCACGCCCTCCCACTTGGCATGTTTCATGGATGGAATTGGGTACAACCTGACTGATCAATTAAGGATCACAGTTGCTTTCACAAACCACTATCGGTTTTACCTTATGTGGGTGGGCTATCGGGAACAATCATCCTGAGGGCAGGGTGAAATCGGTGGTGAGCAGGGCAGCACCGCACAGCTGCTGTGTGGCAGTGGTTAGTGGGTCCACGAGGCTTGCCATCCCACGAGGCTGACCGTCTCTGGCTGAGAAGCAGGCTGCCACTCACTTTGATGGTCCAGGTAGAATCTTGCTGATCTGTGTCAATAGTTAAGTGTCGTTCAGGATTCAGTGACAGTTAAGTTTAGTGTCAGTTTTGATCAGCCAGTGTATTATTTTTGGTTTTCAGTGAACAAAGTACACACTTAAAGCTATAAAAGCCCCTTTATTATTGAAATTCCTGCAGGGATAGTTCTGTTACACAAGTCTGAAGTTCTGTCTTCTTTTCCCTTTTTTTCCTCGGAAATAATTGTTTATGCAACACAATTTTTAAATGTTTCTTTTCTAAAGACTACAGTGCTAGTCTGGGATATTTCAGAGTTGGAAGAGGGCTTAGAGGTTGTGGAGTTCATAATGCCCCACTCAGATGGTAGTGTGGCTTCTAGACCATAAACCTGAGGGTGCAAGTGAGGGGAGACAGGGAGGCTGAAAGGAGACTCAAGCGTGGTGCCTCCCCCAGAAGGAATGGGCAGGACCCAGCAAAAGTGCGTCTTGCTCAGTTGTAACCAAGTTAGAAAACACCCATCCGCTCCAATCTCCCCAGTCCATGCAGGAAATCTACCAACGCAGCCACAGTAGAGTGCCAGCTCCTGCATAAACCCCTCTAGGGATGGGGTCTAGGCATCTTCTCAAAGCCCCTGCTGGTACTCTCTAAAGCCACACTCAACTGAGGTCAGGTTTGCAGCTCTGCTCCCCTCCCCACCCTTGTACCTGCCATATCTTCAATCTCTCTGCACAATCCCCTCCCCCAGGCAAGGGCAGCCTGAGAGGTACATTTCTGAGGCAGCTCTGTGGGGTGGGAGGGGCCCCTACATACCCCCCAAGGGGTGCTGTGGCTATAACAGTCCTGTAGTCTCTTTGACGGCTTTGTGATCTGCGCTATAAATAAATGATTTTGAATGCTTATCTGCTTCCCTCTGTCTGCTTTTCAAGTTATTTTTGGGTGACAGGCCTCTTCTGTGTTAGGTGGGGGCCTGCATTATTGAAGACCAGCGGCTCCTTGTCAGAGGGAAATAAGGTCAGAGAGCGCATGGTGGCGGCTGGGGCTGAGGCGGGGCCCAGGCTAGACTTGTCTGGGATTCAGAACAGTGTTTGTGTGCTTTTGCTGACGTGGCTAAGGGGCCACTTGTAGACCGAGGGACCCGATACAGCCCCCACAAACTCTTCTCCACAGATAATCTTGACCCTGAGGCCTTTCCTCCAGTGTCCACAGGCCTTAGTCTCTTAACACAAGCAGCAGGGACTGCTCAAAGGACGCTTAGAATAGAAGTGAACCCTTGGTGCCTTCAGCTTCCTGGCTGGTTGGCCTTGAGTGAGTCCCTGCGTCTGCACCTCAGCTTTTTAATTCAGAGAATCGTACTGCAGATGGCTGCCCTGTCTGACTGTGGGCTTCCATGTCCCCCCAGTGGGGGCAGCTCTGCCTGCTGAGGCCCCAGAAACCAAGCCAGAGCTTGGATCATCAGTGTCTCTGTGGGAGGCCCTTGGTGGCCAGCAGCCAGAGGCTCAGGGGCCTTTCTAACTTGCAAATTGAACCATGTTCTTCTGACCTCATGTCTATGCAAAAAACTCCAAGAAACCTCACTTCAGATCAGAACTCAGAAGAGGCTTGAAACCACAGCTTCTCCTAACAGAGCTGCCCACCTCCTGCCCCACCCTGCATCCAGATCCCTGACTCGCCCTCTGCTGTGGACTTCCCTCAGCCCTTGCCTTCCTCTCCAGAAGACCTGCCTCAGCCCTTTCCTCCTTCTGAAAGACACATCTGCCATCTGCCGCTGCCCCCCACCCCTAGGCCTGCCCCTCAGAGCCTCACCACCTCAGGCTCTTCACATCGCTGCATCTCCACAGTTTTCAGCCCCAAGCACCTGTAGCCAGAGCTTAGCCCTGAAGGTGGTGACCTAAGGAGTCATCTGCATTTACTAGGCTTTCTGAGACTCAGGAGAGAGGATGGATTTACTGACTGGCATCCCTCCTGTAAAGCACAGCACCGAGGTGTTTTGATGCTTCAGAAAATATCCACTGGCCTTGGACATCATTCCTCTGTATTTTAAGGAGTTTGTTCTACCTTCCCCATCCCTGCCAGGTCATGTTCCCCTTGGAACTCGGCTGGGCTCCCGCTCCAGGCCTTCGAAGCCTGGAGACTCGTCTCCCTTTGGGGTCCCTGGCTGCAGCAGCTGCTGCTGTTCCCAGGTTCAGCTCCCAGATTCCCTGGCAGAACTCCCTGTTCCAGCGGCCACTCCTGCAGGTCAGGCTGTCACCAGCTATTGCCCCACCCTCCCTCCCCCGTCCCATTACTGCGGCCCACTTCCTCATCCGGGCCTTTGCTGTTTCTCACCCTCCACTGCCTTGCAGCAGGGTCCAATCATGAACTGCAAACAGTCAACACTTTCCCTTAAAATTCAGGAATAATGGAGATTTAGGCTTAAATTAAAATTTGCTAATCTAGAAACTTCAGTCCACAAATTGCTGCTGAAGGGCCGTCGCCACTGGCCGCCCTCCCCTGGCCTCTCCTTCTCTCGAGTCAACCCAGCCGTTCTCAGCCCAGGTGATTTTACCCCTGACACGACATTAGGAAATGAACACATTTTGGTGGTTACTACCTGGGCACGGGTGCTCCTGGCATTTGTGGGTGCTGGCAGAGATCCTACAGTACAGGACAGTCCCCCATAACAAAGGATTATCTGGCCCCAAATGTCAACATTGCTGAGGCGAAGATAACGTGGAGATAGATAATTCCCAGGCTTCTCCCCAGAAACCTTTCCTTAACACCCTGCATTCTCTAGAACAGGCTTAAAGTTTTTATTCCCAGAGATCTAGACACTTACAAGAGCAAAATGATCTCCTTACATGATCTAGATTTGTTTTTATTGGACCATGTAGTTTGTTTTCATGGATCCAGTATCTGAAATTGGGACTTTTCAAGAAAATCTAGATATAGAATTTGTCCTGAAAAATAGAAGATCTGTTTATTTTGCTCCCTAATTTTCAGGTGGCCAGGTAGCAGCTTTCAGTGGGAGCTGAGTAAAATCCCCTGTGGTCCTTTATGTGGCACAACACTTGTTCATTTCACCTCAGTCGCCACCCTTCCCTATCGCTCTGTGACCTTGAATGTCAGTGGCCATCTGTTATTTTACTTGTTCTGCTGTTTTCTCAGAGCAGAGTAACACTTCTGAATAATTGCAATCAAAAGAGGGAAAACAGTAAATCATATGGAGAGCACAAACACTGTAGAATTTCATTCGTATGTGGTAATTAGAGAAACCAAACAGACGAACTAAATAAAACAAAAGCCTTTGGACTATAATACCAAGCAGTGGTTATGGGAAGGGAAGAGGAAGGGAGAGGGTAAATCCAGTCAAAGGGGTCAGTTGTACAACAAAGGATAAAACTGAATTTTTCTTGGGCAACTTAATGCAGTTCACACACATGTTGATTGTGAATAATGCACACCTGAAACTTACATACTGTTACAATGCAGTGTTATTTCAATGTTTTTAAAACATTGAACCCGCTGCATCACCAGGGAGGCCGTAGAACCCCCAGATTTCTATCCCCTCATGGCAAATGCCCAGCCAAAGAGGGTCTGTCCAAAGTAGGGCCACTGAGCCTCAAAAACTTGCCACAAATCTAAGGTATTTTTATTACCCACTTTGCTGGTGGGCATTTGTGCAGCCATGGACTCCTGATGACATTTAACCCTTTAGATTCCCTCCCAGCTCTGACTCACCATTGGAAGATGCTTGAAGGTAGGTGACAGGTGAGTTTTGGGCTGTTTTCCCAGTTCCAGCTTCCTGCTGGGAGATGGGCCTAAGGAGGACCAGGGTTTCCAATGGATTCTCGCTGAACACACAGTTGGAGCTGCAAAGAGAAAGATGCAGAGCAGACCTCAGTCACCCAGCCTGAGGGAGCCGTGTCCCCACCCAGCAGCTAACACCGGCTTATAAACCATAGTCCCCAGGCCTACACGGACAGCTGGTTGCTTTGCCAATAAGTTTTATTGGAACATTTACCTATTGTCTAGGACTCCTTCCCTGCTACCCTGGCAGAGTTAAGTGGTTGTAACAGAGACTTAACGGACCACACAGCCAATAATATGTACTGCCTGGCTCTCCACCGTTAAAGTGTGCAGAGCCCCCTTCTAAGATGGTGGCATCTCTGATTTGTGGACACTTTGCCATTTACAAATTGCTTTTGGATTCTGCCAAGAACCCCATGACCTGGGCGGGGCAAGGACTGCTGGTGGCACAGGGAAACATTCTTGAGCTCTGGGCCTCACTGCACTTCCTCACAGCAGCATTGTGAGGATTGTTTACCTTCACTGATGAGGCTGCAGAAGCTCAGAGGGGTTAAGTGACAGGCCATGCCAGGCTGGCTCTGAAGTGGCCTGTGGGGAGGCCCTGCAGAGGTGATGCTGCTTTGCCCCACCTTTATACTCTGTGAAGGGGCATCTCCAGATGCAGCCTTTATACTCTGTGAAGGGGCCGTTCCCCTTCCATGCAGCTGCCCCCACTTCCATGCAGCTCCCTTGGATTACCCTGTTATTACTAAGAATGCATCCAAACCTCTGGAGATAAAGGCAAAGTGCAATGAGGACTTAAAGAAGGTAGGGGTCTCTGCCAACACAGGAAGAGGAAGGAGAGGAAGACTTTCTGGGGGAGGGAGCACTTGAGCCGAGCCTGGGACGCCAGTGTGCCGTGAACTGAAATTCCTGAGTGGGGTTGCTGCTGGGAACTAGCGGCACAGCCGAATGGCCAGGTGAAGCTATGGAGCTCGTCCCCAGCTTTGGCTTGCACCCAGGGACTTGGGGGAACTTGGAAGGAAACACATAGAGGATAGACTTGTAGAGACACTTAAAGACACATGAGAGCGAGACACGTGGGGAGACTGTCCCTGGCGGACAATGGCAATTGTTGTCTTGATTTGTATTTTTGCATCTCTCCTTCTGCCCCAAACTTGCCTAAACCCCTTCTTGTGGTTCCCCATCAGAAAGTACCTTAGATTTGTGGCAAGGTTTGGGGCCTCTGTGGCCCTACTTTGGACAGACCATTTGGCTGGGCATTTGCCACGAGGGAATAGAAATTTGGGGGGTTTTATTGGGAAACTATTATTAGGAATACCCTTTTTCTCTCTTGATGCACACTCTTAAAGATCTTTCACAGTAACAGTCTACTTCCTTTGTACTAGATGGCAGAATCCTCTTTAGCGCATGCACCCCTCAAATTTGGGGTCCATGAGTGTTGTGCGCTTATGCTAGGGGCAGAACTTTACTGCGGCAAGGACCAGCCTGCTGTAGTTCATTCTTTTTTTTTTTTTTTTAAAGATTTATTTATTTATTTATTTATACAAGCACTGGGTACAGTCAGAAGTGCGGGAGGGTGAGAGGATTCACCAGAGCCAGAGTGGGGAACACAACACGCAGACTGATGAAACACACTGCTGAGGGGAGCAGCGGGTGCGGCAGGAGAGGTCTGTGTGCCATGTTGGATCCTCGCTGGCAGCCGGGGATTGAACCAGTGCTGCAGAGGCTGCGGGCAGCTTCACAGCCCAGTGCTCAACCGCTGTGCCACCAGGGGAGGCCCTGTAGTTCATTCTTGCCCCTCTCAACAAACCACTCAAGGCTGGATGCCCCATTGACTAGTGGACAAACTGCCCTGAAACCTGACTCTTCCCCACTCTGAACTGGTGCATCCAGAGGGGAGCAGACATCTGTGAACACCAAGATGGCTCCACCAAACCCCGACTGTTCGTGATGCCAGGATGAGACAGCCTGAGACCTGGAGTGGGGGAGGCTGTCTGGAAAAAAGGGCAGAAGGAGGGGGTCTGAGCTGAGGAGAGCACAGCCCACTGGCCATGATAGGGCCGAGGGCTGAGGAATCAAGGCAAATGAAAAGCAACCGTGTGTTTCACTGCAAACTGCCCAGCGGCCTGTGAAGGGTAATAGATGCAAAGCTTCAAGGAGCTGTAATCCAGCTGATAGGACGAGTCACATGGAACCCACACACCTCTATAGCCATTTATCCCCCATTAATTTCACACATTTGGGCCTCTATAGCCATTTATCCTCCATTAATTTCATACATTTGGGCCTCCATGTGCACCCCCTTGGCATCTGTGTTTTGTGTGAGTGAGCAGGACTAGTCAAGCTCATGGGACCAGTAGTTTTGTGCATGGAAAATGTCAGGTACCAGGAAGAGGTGATGACCCCAAACACCTGAACCTGCCCTGGAGCTGATGCCCTTTTAGTCCAGGGTCATAATCTGCCTGATGCAGTAACTGGCACCTCATAGATGCTTAGTAAATATTAACCTCAACCCATCCTTTCAACTAGGTAGGATATTCTATACAGATGTGTGTAGGTGCATTTATACACACCTAGGTACACATACGTGTGTATTCCACCTCAGTATCAATGTAGAACACAAACTGCGTTTCCTGCAGTTATTGGTTTCTCCTTTTAAATCGCAAGAGTAGTCTGATGTGGAAAAGAACTGTCGACAGACAGTTAGGGCTGCTAAATGCAATAGCCTCACGTGGCCTGGCTGGCAGAGATGAGGCTGGAACAGTAAGGGGGGACTAAAGAAGGATTTGAGTGCCAGGCTGGGGAGTTTGCACTCGACCTCACAGGCATTCAGTTGGAGCTGGGGCTACTTTGGCACAAATAACAGAAGTGGGGGGGTTGAGAAGGTCAGTCGGGCATTGGCTTCAGGGATCTGATTGGAAGGCAGAGGTCACTCAGCACATGATGGTGGGCACTTTATCTTCTGAGATCCTCCTGGTAACCTGTGAGGTTTACATGTCCCCATCTTCTGGATAAGGAAGCAGGCTTAGAGCTATGGGATTGGATGGGGTGCTGAGAAGTGACAACAGGCCTGGAGGGCAGGAGCTATCTGGCAGTATATCCCCAGGGAAAGGGGAAAGGTACAGGGCCAGTTCCCAAACTCAGAGTCCTTCCTGGAGGAGGGGCAGCCTCCCAGAGTCCACACTGGCTTCCATGGTTAATTCAGGCCATCTGAGGGGACACTGTGCCCAGCAAAGTTATGGATCAATGACAAGCAACTCATGTCCTCTCTCCCACAGATTGGCAGAGAGAGCTGGGGGCTGATGGGCAGCCCGAGGCTCTCTTTGCCTTTGGAAGGTTGTATAATCCCGCTCGCACGCCCTGCCCGCCACACATATCTTCTCACTGACTGCACACGACGAAGGCCAGGTGTGGTGTGAGGCTCCTTGATTCCAGAGCCCAAGTCTCTTGTTCTCTCTCTCTCTCTGGCAAGATGCCAGATCTTTACTCAGTGGACCTGGGGAGCCCAACATGATATAAAACAAAACAAAATGAAACAGCTTCATTATCTGCCAGAGAAAGATGATTAAACTGGTCCGCTTTGTGTCCTGATGGGCTGTCTCTGAACTTTGTGTCCAATATGGCTTTCTGTCTGGATTAGGATGAGAGAGAACTGTCTGTGGGTTAATTAGTTTCTTGGAAGGTTTATTCATTTCTCCCTTTTCCCTTCCAAAGGCACAGAACATCTCATACTGAGTCAAATGCTCAGCTTTTATTCTGTTTGGACAGAACACAACACGCAGCAGCCACACACAGCATCACAGGCCAATGAGCCTGGCATCTGTCCCCTCCTCCACAGCCTGCTCACCACCGTCCACGCAGCCCCCGCCGGCATGGGGGACGGCCTCTCTGTCGGCCCCTCGAGGACCTGGGCCACAGCTGCTCCCCATTGGTTCCTGGGAGAGGCTGAAGGAAGTTGACAGTGAGCTTGCCCTTCCTATTCCTCCGTTCCCCCCTCCCTCCATGCCCATCAGTGTCGTCAGGGCTTGACAAGACACTCACCACACCCAGGAAGCCACCTGGACCAGCTGTCTGTGCATTTTGATCACAGTTGGTGCAAACCCCCTCCTGCACCACAGTACACACTGCAGGTTTTTCACTCCTGCTGGCGAAGAGCATGTGTTTTGCTTCTGTGACGACAGGTGCTTACACAAGTATATAGATTCTTTTTTGAGGGGGTGTGTTTGCTTGACTCTTATACTGTCCTTTTCAATGGTTTTTGAGTCATTTAAAGGTGTTTTCCTTGCACTGATTCCTTTGAGGCAAGAACTACATTGAATTGTCTGCAGCGTCCAATACCCAGGGACATCCTCAGCACACAGTTGAGTAGGCAGATGCTCCAAAGCACCCCACAAAGCTTGGGGTATTCTATGGGGGTCTGTGGATAGCTCAGAGAAGCTGCTAGAGGCAAGTACAGACCAGACCCCTCCTTGACTATGTGAAGTGTCAATTCATCTCACCCTTCCTTGCCTCCCTTTGTGTATCTGTAGATGGACAGCATGATGGTGGCCCCTCTGGGGCCTTGTGAGGACTCCATGGTTCATGACACAGCAAGTGTCCGGAAGAGAGGCGGATGCACAGGAATTGCTGAACATACATGTCCAGGGCCTGGTCACTAAGCACACCACGCCCTGCTCCCTTACCCCACCTCTCGCTGCCTCCTGGACATATCAGGCTTGGCCAGTAAAGGGATAGTGGAGAGGACACAGAATGAGCTGAGCAGAGCCCCCAGCACAGCTTGTACAGTTTTTTCCCTTCCCAGCATGGAGAAGGACACTCCCTCGGGGGAGCTCAGACTTGCTCCCACACTCCCGGCTCAGCCTGAGGAGCTCCCACCCATTCACTGGTATCTGAGTTTCTACCCCCACTCCTCCCTGTGCCCCTGAAACTGATCAGTTGTTCGCCCCAAAGTCCACCCCTGCCAGGGCCATGAAAGCTTCATTAACTGAAAAGAACAGATCCATGACTCAGCAATGGTGGGCCTGGAACCTGATTGAAATTCCCGACAGATATTTATTGCAAAAACATCTCTTTATATAACAATTTAATCAGGCCGAGGTGTGATAAGCAGGGAGGCAGCCATTAAACAAGGCTGTTAATGCGGCAGAATCGGCTCCTGCTGATGGATGTGGCATGGGCATGGCCGTTCGTTAGAAATTAAAGCGGGACTGAAATCCATTTGCTGCCCGGTGGCATGGAGCGCTGTTGCTACAGCTTAACACAGCTGTCTCTTGTGTCTGCGAGGCCGACGCCAAAGCAGCCTCCCGCCTGTGCCGGCTGCAACTCGGAGACGGTGCCACTTTTGTAGGCTTTCTCCACAGCCACGGACAATTGACCTTAGAGACGCTTGATGATCTGGGAGCCTCAGGTTGGAGGCAGCAGGACCTGAAGTGGAGAAGAGTTGCGGGAAGAGGCAGGCGAGGAAGGCGCAGACCAGGCTTTGGGGATGAAAGGAAAGACTCTCCCTTTGAACAGAAGGCAAGCTCTTCCCGCCCCCTGCGCTTGGAATAACCTCCCTCACAATCATGCCTCAGTGGTCTCTTCCCTCAAAGCCTCCCTAATGCTCCTTCTCTCATTATGTCGTTATCCTACAGGCAAGCCGCTGTCAACCGAAGGACAGGGCTGGCTTGGCCAGAGCTCAGGAGCAGACACTGGGAGTTCAGGGACCTGTGGGGCTCTGAAGAGCTGCTGGGGCTGGAGGGCAGGGCCGCGGTCTGTTTGGATGGATGCCAGTGCCTGCCATGTCATTGGGTGTCCTGAGCATACTCTCTGCCTGGAAAAATAACAGGTGGTTTATTTCTCTTTGTCTCACGAATCACTGGACTAATGGCAGGTGGTCCCAGCAAAGGTTTATGTTGTTATTGAGTGCATTTAAAAAAAAAAACAGAGCAGAATTTTCCAAGCTGGTCATGTTTTCTCCATAAGATTCCCCTCTCAGCATCATCTTAGGGGGTCACTCAAATCCTCAAAACCTTGGATACACTGAAAATACAGTTTGGCTGAAGCTGCCCATCTCTCCCCCTGAACACAATCAGATTTCTATGTAACTTTTTGGAGCAGCCCTATCTCATAAAGTAATAGGTTCTTGTACTTAAGTTCTTTTTTTTTTTTTTTTTATAGAGGCATGTTTATTTATTTATTTATTATTTGTTTGTTTGTTTTGTTTATACATGCACTGGGTACAGTCAGAAGCGCGGGAGGGTGAGAGAATTCACCAGAGCCAGAGCGGGGAGCAGAACAGGCAGAAGGACCGAAGTACACTGCTGAGGGGAGCAGCGGGAGGCAGGAGAGGTCTGCGCGCCATGTGGGATCCTCCTCCAGTGGCCGGGGAGCAGCCGGGGATCGAACCGGCGCCGCAGAGGCCGCGGGCAGCTTCGCAACCCAGCGCTCAACCGCTGCGCCACCGGGGAGGCCCTGTACTTAAGTTCTTGATGGAACTTAAGTTCTCACATTCAGAAGCATAGATACATGTCCTCCATCTGGACTCCAGGTTATTGCCAGAGAAAGAGGAGGTCAGTTTCTCCTGGGATTCCCTCCAGCCCCCAGCGCCAAGAGGCTAAAGGCAGGCAGATTTCTCCAACAGTTACCCAATGCCTGAGTTCCTCACTGAGCTTCCGAGCAATGGTGCAGGGCCGAGAAGCCTCCAGGAATAAAAGCAAAAACAGAAAGGGAAAGCTGTCAGCACCACTGTCCCTGCTGAAGAATCAAATGCGCATCCCGAGAGTCTATTAAGATAGGATCCATTCATTAAACCAGAAGCAACTGTATCATTTGCAAACAACAATTCATTAGTCTAAACGGGTCTGAATGTCATCCCATCCCAGGATTCACCAGACAATTAATTACAGCACAAAGCTGGAAGGAAAAACAATACAGCACATAAGACCCAAGAACGTTCTCACTCATGATGTTCGAGCTTTCTCCGTGTTTCTGAAATGCAGAACAAGGGTCAGTTGTGGCAGATGCAGATCCAGAGTTGCCTTGTGTGGTGGGCTTGGGCTTGTGCATCTGTGTGCATTGCTCCAAAGGGGTCTTTGGGCTGAGCCCTGAGTGATGGGCCAATCTGGTGCTAGCTCTTGGAGAGTTAAGAGAAGGGCACTGGAGACAAATCACTGCCCAAGAAGAGGGGCGCACAGCATGCGAGGCCCAGGGAGTGAGTTGGAGCATGTCTAGCTGGAAGCCAGGGGCTTTGCCAAGGAGGCAGCCTTTGACCGGATCTTGAATGCCTGATCCCTGCAGCCTGTCCACGCACCTGCATCCTGTCCACGCAACACAGCAGCCAGCGAGACAGCAGCTGTGGCTGCCAGTTGTGTTCCAGGCCTGTCCTGGGGTCAGCTGCACTCTCAGTGCCCTGTCTATCCCACACCATCTCTGACTTGCTAGCAGACTTGCCCCTCACCCATGTCACCCTTCTGACTATTTCTAGAGACTGCTCCTGACTTCCCTGAAGGCTCAGAAATGGGATCTTGGAATTGTTCTCAAGTAATATTCACCTCCCACAAATTTTTATGTGTATTAGGTTTGACAAAGCACCTACACTGGAATTATTTAATTTCCTACCAAGCTTTATATCACATCTCAAATGAGATACCATAGGCAAAAAAAAAAAAAAAAAAAAAAAGCTTGATTTTGTTTTTCTTTGGATTTTTAGAGCACTCTGTGCTGTAGAAATTGACATTTGTAAACTACTGAAATGCTCATTTATCAAATGTTGATGGGCTCTGGATGTGCTGGATGAACATGCTCCTACTGTGTTTATTATTTTTAATTTTGACTGAGACCCTTGCAAACACTCTGGAAGATGTTACCTCCTAGTTACACCTGCTCACAGCCCTTTGTCTTCTCAGCAGCAGGAGAGTGAGGTCTGGGTACGTCTAAAGGTGACTGGAGTTAGACAGCATTAACAGGGCATTGCTGGCAGAGGGGCACAGGAAGGTTGCTGAGTTAGTCTGGGCCACCAAGATGGAAGGTGCAAGGATTTTGTTAGGGAGAGTGCCTGTGGTAAAGAAAACCACGGTGATGGTGGGAGGGCGTGGGGAAGGCAGGGAGTACTGTCGCACTTTGATGCTGAGCCCAGGGAAGGACAGAGGTAGGGATGCGAGGGTGGACTGCCAAGTTGCCTAACAGTGGGTTAGCAAAGCCATCGGGGAGTCCTTGAGCCAAAGTCAACCCATAAAGGGGTCACCTGGCTCCCAGGAAAGGGCCTTCCTCAGTTCCCTCCTGCCTGGGCGACTGGGCAGAAACAGCGCGGGGGAGCTTGCCTGCACATAAAGGTGGCTATAAATTGCAGAAGGCAGCAGCTGGCCCCTCCATGCAGGATGTTCTAAAGACACAGTCTTGGGGGCCTCCCTGGTGGCGCAAGTGGTTAAGTCTCAGCACTATGAAGGCCAAGTGGGAGGTGGTACCACAGCCACTGCAGTACCAGTTCCATCCCCGGCCAGGGAGCTACGCACATGGTGCAGCAGACCTCTCCTGACTCGCCTGCTGCTCCCTTCAGCAGTGTATTTCAGTTGATCTCCCTGTTCTGCTCCCCGCTCTGTCTCTGGTGACTCCTCTCACCCCCTGCACCTCTGGCCTACACTCAGCTCTTGTATGCATAAATAAATAAATCTTTAAAAAATAAAAAAATAAAGACACATTCTTGTGGCCTCCCCGAGGCAGGAAGGACTGGGGCCTGGGGTCTGGACAAGTTGTATGAATATTCTTTTACTGTATCTACCTGAAGGGGCTGGGGTGTTGCATCAGAGGGCGGGACCCTTTGCTGCCCCCTTTCAGGATGTGAAGTGCTCAAGCAGGGTGGGCTCCTGAGACCCAGAGGAACTCCTGCTCCCAAATACTCTCCAGCATGAGCCCACACTACCTGAACAGTTTGCTCTAGTGAATGAAAGTGCCCCTGGGTGGGTGTGCGGTTATTCCTCAAGATTAAAGCACCATCTAGATCAATTACTGATCCCAAGAAAAATAAAGAACAGCAGGCATGAGAACCAGCAAGAAGGGGTAGGGGCCCAGTGTCTCCCACTTGGCCACCACACCCAAGGTAGAGCTTAGCCTGAGATACCCCTCGAGGCCCTCCTGCTTCAGGTCTCCCAGAGACATGATATAATGACAGATTGTTTCCTTCCTTTTCCGAAAGCTCATGTTCTTGTCTCCCACTGGCCTTCAGATCCAAAAGCAAAGGGTTGTTTAGATGCACAGATGAAGCCCAGGAGACCCGAGGAAGGGAAGGGAGCTGGCATGGATTGAGCATCTATTCTGCACCACGTTCTCCATATGTGTTTATTCATTTGACAGTCAGAGTTAGCCTGTGTAGTCCTATTATTATCTGTTTCCTAATGAGGCAATTGAAGCTCAAAGAGGTTTGCTCAAGACCACATGCAGCAAAACCAGGGTGCAAACACCGGCTGACCGGAGTGCGAAATCTGTAGCTGTCCCAAATCTGGTCCACAATGGAGAGGATTGGGAGTTGGGAATCCAGGCCCTCCTTCCCTGGATGGGGCGGCCCAGGTGAAGCTTTTGCAGGCAGCCCATGGGAAAGTGGGGCTTGGGAGTAAGGGTTTGCTGCACAGGCTCTGTGTTTCTCCCTGTGTTGGAGCTGGCAGGGTGGGATACGTGGGTCAGTCACTTTCACAATATGTTACCACCCAAGAGGATGGATGAGTCCTAAACCAGTTGTCCCTGATGAAGAATTGGCTTTCTGATTGCATCATTAATTGTCTGTTCCTGCTGTATGAAAAGTGGCTAGGGAGGGCACAGACTGTGGCCACACAGCAAATCTCTAACACATGCCTGTTTCTGCCAGACCGCTCGTCAGGATCCCAGGCACCTCCGCTGTTCCAAACCTAAACAGGCTAAAACTTTACCCTATGGCTTTGGGCCTGCTCAGTTCAAAGCCGGGTTCTCCACAAAGTCTTCTATGGTTCTTATTTCTCTCTCCTGCCCTGGCTAAGTCTGGAAACCACTGGAGCTCAGGGACCTTACCCATCTATCCATTGTGTTTCTGATGACATCCCTGCTGCCTGTCACCCCACCAGCATCACTGTTGTCACAGCTGTCATCCATCATAGCTCACACCTGGCTCTGAATGCAGCTATGTGCCAGGAAGCACATTGCCATGTAAGCATTTGCCATGTATTCATTCATTTAACCATCACATTAACCTCACAAGATCGTTACTGTTACTACCTTTGATTTCCAAGTGAGAAAACTGGGGCACAAGCACATTAGTGACATGCCCTGTGGCCACTTAGCAGAAATGACAGAAGTAGAACCCTAAATATTTCTGACATTATCAGACATAGAGTATTAAACAAAATGTATACTTAATATGTTTCAAGATATAAAAATGAAGATTGAAAATAACAAGCAAAGAAAAAAAGACTACGTGACAAATGACTAAACATGTTTTTAAAAAGGTCAAACAGAACTCCAGTGGAAATATATAACCTGTTAAAAATTCAGTGAGCAGTTTAACAGTAAATTTAATGTGGCTGAAGAAGGAATTAATGAATTGAAAGGTAAAATAAGAATGTAGTTCAGAGATTAGCTGGTTGAGTCATGTAAAGCAGCGCAAATAATTGTAATATTTACCAAATAGGAATAAAGACTTGAAGAAGAGGCAATGGTTAAAGAATTAATGCCAAGAATTTTCCAGAATTGTTACAGAACATCAAACCACAGTTCCTGTAATTCCCACAAAGTTTAAGCAGAATATTAAAATTAAATTCTCACCTAGACAAAGAAGATTGAAGATAAACAGAAAAAAAGGGCCAGATCAGAAACAGACAGAACAGATCTGAGGCAGATATGAAAGCTGCACGGAACGCCTTCCGGGAGAAGGGTAATGATCCAGGCAAGCTTCTAGAGTGCTTGTAAAGTTTTATTTTCATTTTTAAAATCCAAGTGATCATTATGGGAGTGTATTCACTTTGTAAAAATGCAGCAGGCTGTACCTTTATGATTCATGCACTTTAAAGTAAAAAATAAGTTATACTTTAATTTTTTCAAAGGCAAAGGGAAAAGCCAGATCACATTTAAAGGAATGGTAATTGACTTTTCAACAGTTAGAGGAAACCAGAAAACAGCTGAATAATATTTTTAATGTCTTGAGAAAAGGACTTGACTTCCATACCTGCTGAAATCATCTTCTTGAGAAAGAGGGTGAAGTAACTACATTTTCAAACAAATGACTCTCACTGACAGAAACTCTGAAAAGTGCATTAGGCAGAAGGAAAATGATTCTAGATGGAATATTTGAGATGAAAAAGGAATGACAAAATAGTATATTGGAAATATGTAGATAAATCTAAATAAACATTAAAATCTTAGACAGTAACTATGTCTAAATTGTGGGTTACAGACAACTGGAATTAAAAATATTAGACAAAAGTAATATATTAGCTGTAAAGAGTGATGAGAATTCTAGTGTTTTAAGTTCTTAAATTTGGGGGGAGGATAAAGATACTGATTAATTTTAGACATCATTAAATTAAGTCTGCATGTTAAAATATCTACCTAAGTCTGCATGTTAAAATATCTCCCACTAAAGGAATAAACACAGAAAACATAATCTTCTAACAAGTGGAGGGAAAAAAATGGAAGAATAATAAGAGAAAAAAGCACTTCAATCAATTCAAGAGCCAGAAAGAAATGAGAAACAGATAAAGTGAGACAATTAGGAAGCACAAAGTAAAATGGTAGAGATAAATCTTAAGTAAATCAACAATCTCAATAAATATAAATTGATAAACTCTCCAGTTAAAAGGAAAAGATTGCCAGAATAGATTTTTTAATCCAAGTAAATAGTGTATATAATATAAAAACACAAAAATTGAAAGTGAAAACATGAAAAAATTTCCAAGCAAGTATTTACTATAAGAAAGCTGGTATGGCTATATTACCATCAAATTAAATAAGCTGTAAAGCCAAGAATAAACTAGATATAAAAAAATTACTACACAATGATAACTTCAAATCACTGGAAAAATAAAATAATTCTAAACTGGCATACATGTAAAAATATAGCCTCAAAATCTAGATAATATCTAGGATAACCATTAAAAGAATAAACAGATAAGACATAATTTTCAAACTACTAGAGGGACAAATTAAAGAATAAACATATAAAAAGTACTTCAATCTAATGATGGGTACATGTTATACAGTTATCCAAAGCCACAGAATGTATAACACCAAGAATAAACTGAAACAGAAACTGTAGACTCGGGTGAAATGTCAATATAGGTTCCTCAGTAGTAAGGAACATACCCTACTGGTGAGGGATGTTGATAATGGGCGGGGTTATGCATGTGAGGTTATGCATGTGTGAATATGCAGAGGGTACATGGGAAATCTCTGAACCGACCTCTAAATTTTGTTGTGAAACTTAACCTGCTCTAGGAAAGTCTTAGAAAGAAAAGTCTTAATTATGATAAATAATAAATATTGGGTTGTTGGAAAAGTCATGACAGAATTTTTCTATGTTTTGCAAGGAAAAATGTGTCATGATTTATCCAACAACCCAATAGATAAGAGATTTATAAAAATAAAAAAACCAAATCAGCTATGTTTCTAGAGCAATAATAAATTTAAAAAACAATATAACAAATGTAGAAAACAAAACCTACAACTATAGAGCAGTAGGGGGTGGGGCAACCCAAAATATGGCAAGAAAAGTGAAAAAAGTAAGAAACAGAAAAAATAGGATTAATGGCAAACAAAAAACAAAATGGTAGAAATAACTAAATACATTGATAATTACAGTAGATATGAAATTTGCTTGACCTGCTAGAAGATCTCAATAAATCCATCATCAGGTGTGAGATTTTGACTCTTATCTCTAGATAATTGATAGATAGATCCACCAGATAACATGATTAGCAAGGCTTGAAAACAGTAAAAAAAAATTGTTAAAATGAATATATAAAAATACAGGGTCCACTAAATGAGGATGCATTCTTCAAAAACCCATGAACTAGTTACAAAAAAAGGCCATAAAGCAACTCTCAAAAGGTTTCATGAGATCACACAATCTGACTACTCTGCAAGTTAGAAATGGATAACAAAAAGGGAATCAGTAAAAGACCACACATTTTGGAGACAAAAATACATTCTGAATAATTCATGGGTCAAGTAGAAATCATAATTTTAAAAAAAACTTAGAAATGATTGATAAAAATACTACATATCACAACTTGCAGGATACAGCTACAGCAGTAACTAGACTGAAGTTTACAGTTTTGAAACTTACATTAGAAAACGAAAAATAAAGAAATTATCTATACCTCCAACTTAAGAAATGAGAAAAGAATTGGCATCTGATGAGTTATCTTAAAGTTCCTGATTTCCTCTCCTGAGCTTATCATGGGAGTTCACTCTTCCACATTAATACACCAAGGACTGTGTGCCTGTGTGTGATCAGACATCAGAGCTCTTCACTCTGCAGTGGGTGGGGGTGGACCTCAGAGCCTCTTGAGCAAGGTGCCAGATACACTCCCAGCTCTCTTGGACCCTGGTTGGTGGCCCTGGTCAGGTCTGACATCTGACAACTGAATCTTTATCTGTAGCTGCACAGGCTGGCTGACACTCTGGTGCCCAGTATTTAACTGTCTGGGCTCAAGTTTTTCTTGAGTCTCCTCACCCTTGGTTTGGTTTTTGTTTTCTGCTTTTTCTCTTTTAAATTATGTCCCAGGAAAAGCAAGGAGCATGAGAAAAAAAGTCACCATCCAAAATTGTTGAGAGTAGATATTAAGAAAATCTTTGGAACGCCAAGGTCAATAATGACCCATTTGAATTCCCTGAGGTGCCCCTTCATCAGGGGAAGAGAAGTAATTTCCCCTAAACAAACCAAAAGAAGAAACAACCAAGATCCCCAGGCCAGGGAGGGAGGGAAGAAAACTCACCACATGGGTGGCAGAAAACACGTTCTGGGCAGAGACAGTCGGCACCCGCCCCTCCACCTGCAGCCGAGAACCAGCCCCCTTCCTCACATTCCAATTACAAGCCTCTGCAGAATGCATTAAAGTATTTAAAACCAGTGGAGAAAAATTAGTCCATATGTTTAGGCTAGTCATGCACGCACAGCCAAAAATGAAATAAATAAAATGAAAGCAGGAGGGAGTAAAGAACAAAACAACAAAATTAACTAAGCTTTCAGTGAGTGTCTAATAAACTTGACATTTTTAACAGGCACATTGAAATTTCCCCCAAGTGCTGGTGACAATGATAATAATTGAATGCATGGGGATAAAAATCTATTAAAAATAGTGACAGCAACTAAAGCTGTTGAGAGTTTTAAAATTCAGATTTGCTTCAGATTCAAAGTCGGTGGCCCCTGCTCACTTAGCTCACTGCAGCCTGGTCTCTGGTGAGACTACGGAGGGCAAGCTGAACTGGTGCTCGGAAGAGCCCACTAATGCTGGGGTGTGAGGCCCGCAGTGGCAGGATCCCTTAGGGGCAGGCCCTCTTGGGTTTTGTTGCCCTTGTAGGAAAATGCCCCTACTCCGGAGGCACAGAAGCAGTCACAGAGCTTCCTGCTTGGAGTCTAGTGGAAACACTCCCTTATCCTGTCTCCATCCCAATGCAAGACCAAAAGGAATAGAAAATCCCTTTTTAAAAACGAATTAAGGGTAGAATTGACATAATCTGAAATTAACCATTTAAAATGACATTTCACTGACATTTAGTACATTCACAATGTTGCGCAACCACCAGCTAAATCAAGTTTGAAAATGTATTTTATCACCTCATTAAACAGTCACCCATGAAGCTGTCCCTCCCTAGTCTCCCCTCCCCTCAGCCCCTCGCAATCACCAGTCTGCTTTCTGCCTCTATGGATTTATCTATTCTGATATAGGAAATTACATATTGGAATGATACAATATTTAATCTTTTGTGTCTGGCCTCTTGCATAGAATTTTTAAAGTTCATTCACCTTGGAGCATGCATACATCAATACGTCATTCCTTTTTATGCCTGAATAATATTCCATTGCATAGATATAACAATTTTTATTCATTATCCTTCAAGGGGTGGAAGTCCCTTTGGAGAGGCACCCTGGGTTCGTTTGAATAAATGGCTTGGAGATTATGAACATAATTTGATGCCAACTATAAAGTAACAACCATCCAATCAAAAACCCTCATTGAGAGTACATTGAAACTCCAGCTGTATACATTTAGGAAAGGGTTGTGGATAGATGGATGAGGGGGTAAGTGGGTGGATGGGTGGACAGATGGGTTGATGGGTAGATGGGTAGATGGGTAGATGAGTAGAGAGAGGAATGGTAAGTGAATGGGTGTCTTTACTGAATGGAAAAGCACTACATTTCAAGTTCAGAGACCAGGCCACCACTTTGTATTTGCCACAGGATAGTTCTATGACATACAAATCACTTCATCTCCATGGCCTTCATTTTCTCACTAGGTCATTAAACAAGATGATTTCTTGTGACCCTAGGAGACGCCCTTCCTCAATACTCTCTCAGGATAGAGTGGTACCCGACGGAGTGCTGAGTTACAGGGAAGAAAAACAGGCAGTCAGGTTTTAAGATGGATTTGCCAAATTCCTTCCCAATTTGAGTTGGATTCACCAATGACTTTCTTTTCCATCTCACTGATCCCTCATCCTCCAATACCCACTCCCTGCTGCATCCCAGCCCTTCTGTGCTCATTGTCACACGGTGTCCTTTAGTTGTTCTGTCCTAAGTCTCTCTATCACAAGCGGCATTTTTCCAAATTTGTGATTTTCTTCCTCAGGTAAAGTAAGAGAACTCAGAAGGCTGGACTCGTGAGCTGAAAGTCCCGGTTTTCTGCCAGGTCCCCCAGCAGGTCAGCACAGGCCCTAGGTGTGACTTAGTGGAGGCCTCTCCCCACCCAATTACCACCAACATCACACACTTGTGGGTTGTTTTACCAACAAACTGTGTGCATCAAGTTGCCATGGAAATCAGAAAGTGATTTCTTGGTATTGATATCCTGAAAATAAAGCGTGAGCCAAGCTGAAAAACACCAGAGGTAGAGGAGGGGTAAAGCTAGCAAGAGAAAGAGAGACCTTTCCATGAAGGGTGAGGAAGCATCTTACATTCTCCCAGGAGGACATGCCAGGCGGCACTGGAGAGAGGCGAGGCCACTGGGTACTGGATTTGGCCCCCCCAGACGGTGTTCATTTCCTGTTGGGTTTGCCCACTCCTCTCTCCTCCTTAGTAATGAAGATTAAAAACAGCAATTAAGTTCGGCCTTGTAATCGGACCCATCAGTATGCATCTTTCCCAGATCAGAGGGCGGTTCCATCTAGCTCGGAGCTGGCCTCATGGATCACTGTGACAGTAACAAGCTGGAGGTGGTAATTGCTTTTGCTCCCAAGGATTTTATTGGCGTGCTCCTCCCTGTGGCCCATGGAGCAGCTCCTGGCAGCTCACCAGATGACCCCCAGGAGGGAGTGGCTTTGCCTGGCCACCACACCTTCCAGCCACTGCACCCAGTTTGGTCAGAGTCACTCCTTGGCTGAAGGATCAGCGCGGCCTGGATTGGGTCTGTGCAGCAGTCCAAGTTTATGTGCCATTTCAGGCTTACAATTTCTCTTCTTTCAGTTGGAATCATCTCATTTCCTTTGGTCAAAAAACTATGTGACAGCAGCTGATACCATGTTGGGCACTTGTGGTTGTGTAATAAATGTGTGTTTCTTCCTCCGAGTTAACTGCAAATCCAGAAATTCCTTCCCAGGGAAATAACTCCTAGGAAGCAGGAGATGTCTCCTGGGCCACCATGCAGTCCCGGTACCCAAATGGGCCACAGACTTTATCTGCAGCGGCTAGAGAGGGAGCCTTAGGGACCTGGAACAGGTGGCAGGTATGTGGGTGGGGGACACAGGACCTTCCCACCCTTACACCATGACTTACTCACCCTCACTTTTTAGGGAATCCGTATGTCATCATCTACACTCACTCACCCCCTTTGGGGACTTCAAGCTGGTGTGCTCACCTTTCTCCCACACTTGCATCTCTCTCGTGGTGGTGGTGGTGGTGGTGGTGGTGGTGGTGGTGGTGGTGGTGGTGGTGGTGGTAGGAGCAGGCTTTGCATTCCATAAAAGCTCAGCAGGCTTTATGGAAAAGGAGATACTGGGTAAAGGGTCCTGCCCAGAGCTCAGAAATCAGCCCAAGAAGGCAGATTTCTGTTGGACCCGTGGTCACAGGCAGCCAGCTGTGTGGGCTGCATTAGGAGTGTTAACAAGAGAATGCAGGTGGGCATACAGCCTCCCTGCCTGGAAGCCTCGGCTCGGCCAGGCCCTCATGCTTCCAAATCTGATAACCCATGTGGACGGTGGAACTGTGGCACATAAACTTGACCTGGCACAGAGACTGGAGCATGTGCAGATCTCTGAAAAACACCATGCCAGTCGAGACTAGGGCTCTGCCTGGTGTGTGAAGAGGGAATCCAATTGGGTATGAGTGTGCCTGGCTTAACAAGCTGTGTGACTTTGGGGCCATCCCTTTACCTCTCTGGGCTGCTTCCCCATTTCTAAAGTGAGTAGACTGGTTTGGCTAATCTTTGAGGCATCTCGTGGACCCAGAGAGTCCATGACTCTACTTTGAGAGTATCTGAACTTAGCAAGAGCAACTTCTTGCACCACTTTCTCAAGTCGACATAGCTTGGTCCCTGCCACCCACAAATACCCACCAGTTAATTACAGCAAGAGAGGTGGGCCTCCTGGTTAGAGCTTCATTTATTTGTTCAACTATTTCTTGAGCATCTTTTATATGCCAGACACTCTTCTAGACACTGAAAGAGAAATCTTTGCCCACAGAGAGCTTATAGTCTAGTGAGGAGATGGAAAATAAGCAACTAAATTAGTAAGTATGAGCCTGGCGAGGAAAACGCTTACAGAGAAACTAACAGGCTAAGATGGGGCTCCTGAGCATTGCCAGGAAGGCTCTTTTATGTGGAGTCTTTGGGAAAAACTCTCTGATGAGGAGGCGTTTAAGCAGAGATCTGAAGGAAAGAGGGGGTTTGCTTATGGGAAGAAGCTAGGGAGGGAGAAAAGATTAACGAGAAACCAACTGGCCTTGGTGAGCTGTACCCCAGGCAAGTAGCTTTCCTGTCTTCCTTAGGAGACAAAGAAAGTTTTAGATCCAGTTCAAAATTCACGGAAGGCCCAGAGCCAGCATCTCAGAACCCTCCCCTGCCTCCCCACAGCCCTGCAGCAGTGTCAGCCTCAGCTGAATCAGACATGAACTCGCTCGCCTATCAACAGAGTCTGACCTTGAACACATGACTTGGCCTTTCAAAGCTGCATTTTCTCACCTGTATAGTAAGGAAACAAATGCCCGCTTCCGAGAGCTGCAGAGAGGATTAGGTGAGCTAGTGCAGTCCAGGTTTCCACGTTCACACCTCTCCTTCTCTCTCCTGCTCCAAAGTCCTCAGAGAAAGTGAATTTCTTCCTAAGAGGCCCCTGAGTGAGACCCATGGTCTCACTTTTCTTCTACACCCATAGATTTTTGCGAAGGGACTAGATCTGCAAGGTCTATGTGCAGCCTGAAGTCCTTCCGTCCCACCTGGGCTGCGATCCCCAAGACCAGATGGACCCCCAAAAGTGAGTGGGGCTTCTGCCCACAGCAGTGCTGGGTGGGGTCCCCTGGACTGCCCAGGCAGGAGCACCTGGAAGCTCAGCTCAGCGGCGGCCATGGGCGTGGTCGCCCCCCTGCAGCTCAGCAGAGCTCTGCGGCTGGGGCCGGGCAGGGGAGATGTCTACCAATTTGATGGTACAGGGCGAAGTTTCAAGTTGTATTTTACAAAACAGAATAAATTAAAAATGCATTAGGAATGAGGCCCTTACTTAACTACAGGGTGTGCTAATGGGCTTGGATCCTGCACTCCCTCCTCCTTTAAGCTCTTAATGACTGAGCTTTAATGTATTTTATTTCTTGAAAAACAATCCCACAAGCGCTCAGTACAGTCGGAAAAACATTTCTAAAATCATTAGACCGCAGCACGGTAAATATTCATCACCGCCACAGCTCCCACCTGCCTGCAATGAGGCATTGATTTTTTTTTTTTCCCTTGCCTTGTTTTGCTTCCACTTGCTTTTCATTTCTCTTCTATCCCCCTCTCTTGCCACCTTCTCCCCCCACATCCTTGCTGAAAGTTGAAGCAAGGTCTGGTAGGGCCCTCTCTGAGATGTATTTTCAAAAGGAGCAGGAGTCTCTCTCAATCTTCAGTCCAAGCACTACCACCGCAGGGCCTGCAGGTTGCAGGCTGCAGGCAGCCTCGCCCCACATCTGTCCCCACCCCTCAGCTCCTGCAGCTAACCCAGCATGGCCTTAGTGTCCACTGGGCCTTGAGATCTGGAATGAGCTCTGGCCCTGCTAATATCACCATGTGACCTTGGTGCAGTCACCTCACAGCTCCAGCCTTAGAACGGGCTTCTATAAAACATCCCCTAGTTGATACTTGGTGGCCTCTTTAGCTGAAGTGCTGGATTCAGTCTCATGCTGACCACTTACTAGCCTTGCACCAATGAGCAAGTTGCTTAACTTTTTTGAGCCTCATCTTCCTTATTTTAAAAATTAGACCTATATATTGTCAGAACATTGACAAAGATGTAAAGCAATGGTACTTTATTAATAAAAAATTCAATAAGCATGAGCCTCAATCACTCAAACTTTAAAAATAAAAATGATAGCGATGGATCAAATATATATCTGAAAAGAGGGTCTTGAAAATTAAAATATTTAAATAGGTGGACACCGTGCCCACCACATCTCAGGGCTCCATAAACAAACTCTGTCTTGCCTGCACCTGCAATCATTGTCCTCATGCAGAGCACAGAGGAGCTGAGTTTGACATGCTGGAGAGAGCTGGAGCGCAGGAGTATCCCCGGGGCAGCAAGGGGAGTGGTGATCGAAAGGGGGTGGCGATGAAAACAAAATGCCCCCTGACAGTCTGCCCATCTATCTACGACAAAGGGCTAGAATGATAGTGAGGACCGACAGGAAGCAGCAGCACCTTGCCAGAGGCAATCACATAAAGAGGTAATTCTTTTTTTCTCCCCTGCTATCCCTCTGCAGGGGGTTTAAGGGTAGGGGGGAGGGAGGGGATGTATGGAAAAGAACAGACTGTGGCCTCTGTCTCCTCCGTAGTGCCCTTTTGGTACAAGTACATTCTCTTGGGGAAAGGAGAGTCTTGAATCAATCAAATTCAAGATTGAAATTTTTTTTTAATGTGAAAGACTAGGCTTAGTAATCAAAATGAAACCGTTTTAATAACTGAATATGACTGAAAAGTTATGGAATCAGATTGAGCTGTTTTCAAGGGTGTTTTCTCCCCAATGGGAAAAGCACAGTTGTAACAATTACTGGGAAAGTAAAAATATCCCATGATGATGAATTTGAGACTTTATAATCAAACTGGTTACACTCACGATCTAATGTAAAGTGCAAAACTCTGTGCATAAAACTGTAGTATGTTTTCATTTTGTAAAATATACTAAAGACTTAAAGAGAATGGGTTGATGGAGTAATGAGTAATTTTGATTTTCTTCTTTACACTTTTCTTTATTTCCAAAATTTCCTCCATGAGCAGAGATCACTTATGCCACTTATATAATCAGGAAAAAGTAATCAGAGACTTAGCTTTGCTGTGTGAGTGTCTTTTGCTGAAGACACATTTGATGCAAGCTCCCCATCGTACCCTCAAGCCAGAGTCCGCTTCAAGGACAGACACAAGTGATAATTGGGAGTGAAATAAAACCATCTAACCCACATTTCAGTTGTTGATTTTAGCATTGGGTGAAACCTTTCTCCTAGCAATGCTGAGTCAGGACATCCCAGGGGTTGTACCCAGCACGCAAAGCATCAGAGCATCTCCATTGGATCCTCTGAAAAAAATTTTAAGGATCCACATTCTCAGGGGCAACTGATTATTGTGTCAAATGCAATTGGTTTTCCTAGGACTAAAGCAGCAGAATAGCAATTACTTATAGTACCTCATGAGCAGCCTAGTGGGGATTTATCCATATAAATAATCCACATAGTGTCAGCTCCGATTTTTCATCCTTTGGCATAGAAGTATGCATGGAACAAGGTTAGAGAAACGGGATTTTTCCAAGACACAGTTGTTTGCCTGAAGATGAAGCTTGAGTGAAATAGTCTACACAAAGCACTGCTCCACATCTGAACTGCTGGCCTGCAGAGGTGCTCAGGTACAGTTAACGGGCCAGACCCAACCATCCAACTATCATTGGCGTCAATAAGAAGACAAGAGAAAATAATGTTCATCAGGAGTGGGCAGAATGCAATAGAATAAGACTGTGTTCTTGATCATAAATAACTGGATTTGTCTCCAATCATTTATGCAATATCACATCCATTTTCCATCAGCAAAGAACTATAAAGAAGGAAAACTAGCAGGATGTCAAAGAGAGAAACCTTCAAAGACTCTGACCTGTGTTGGGAAGAAAAATGCCTGGATGCCCTGCCCTAGTTCTGGAAGATTTGGGGAGCTCAGAATGTGGACAGGGTGAAGGAAGGATCAGTATTCACAGAGGCTGAGTCTCCAGCATTTATACTTGGGTTTGGGTGAACCCAGAAATCTCCATTTACCCCATCACAGGGAGGAGCCACAGTTCCAGGCAAAACCAGACATAAACATGGTTAGAGGGCCTGTTAGGTGTTCATGTGCTATGAAAGGTTTTGGTCCCCCAGACTATCTCTCTGCTGCTTCTGAATGCTCAATCCTTCTAAAAAGAGATCAAAGCCTTTATTACAATTAAAAGGGAAATCTGTGTATAGCCATGCCCCTAGAGAGTGAGCAGAGCTCCTAAGCTGTGACATTAAGGTGCATGTGAGTGACTGATGTGGTTTTGGAACCTATGCGGAAAGAGTTTTCATGGCAGGTGAGGTGATGAGGGGGTGGTGTACCTGGGGACAGAGGAGGATCTACTTGCCAAGAGATGAAAAGAATGGAAGGAGGAGGCTTAGGGTCTCAAAGTCAAACTAACATCACCCTCAGGCTTGGAATTGGTGGAGTTACTAGGTTACAGAGCCATCCTAACTCTTTGGGAGGGAAACCAAAATAAATTGAGATGTCCTCTGATTGTGCTAACTCATTTCTCAGTGTGTGATCAGACTTGCTCTCTATATAGAGCTTCTCTTGGGAATGAATGTGCTAAGGCCAGGGATGGCTACAGTGTGTGTGTGTGTGTGTGTGTGTGTTTCAGTTGTTCATCTATGAAGTGTCAGACCATGTCAAGTTGGCTTCTGGATTAAATTTTAACTGGGATCCAGACGGGATTGGGAAGGAGCCAAGGGGTGTAGTATTGGGGCATCCACCAACACAGTGATTACAAATTGGCAATGTCTCCTCGACACCACCTCCAAGAATTATTCTTAAACCATAGGATTTGACTTGTCTCATGTGTGGGCTACTAGCCAGAACTTAAAAAGCTTTTGTACTACAGAGATTTCCATCACAATGACACTAGGTCAAAAAGTCATTGTGATTATCTCCTGTTAGCCTCAAAACAATTGGTTTCATTTCCCTTTCTGTTTCTTCCTCTACTTTCATAATCTTGTCGATGGGTTTCTCTCTTTCCCATCTCTCTTAGAGGAAAGCTGCCCTCTTCCCCAACCCACACCCTCTTGCCTCCTTAGGGACATTTCCATTGTATCATCATCCTCTCTTTTAAGACGAGCTCCTTCCTACGGCCACATGCACACACTCAAGCCTCTCCTACTTCACAACAAAACTCCCTTGACTCTGTTCCCCCATCTCCCACTTCTGTTTACCATTCAGTGTTTTAAGAGTAGATTCTAATTGTCCCCTCTCACTTATTTTCCAACCTGCCTCCCACCCCCCAGCCCTCCATTGACACAGGTGCTGTTCCCATGGACGGAGTCTCTCATTGCTGAGTCCAGGGCACTCTGCCCAGTGCACACTTTCCTTGGACTCTCTACAGACACATCTGATGACCACACATTTTCTTTTTTTTTTTATTTTTTATTTTATTTATTTTCTTATATCATTGTTAATTTTTGGACAGTATTTGATTCTCCCCTCAGATGCAGTCCCCGTAGTCTACCCACCACCACAGCACCCGTGACCATCACCACTGTTCCTTGTGCTCGTTCCTCCCCTGTTTTTTTTTTTTAAATAATAAATTTTATTTTTATATTCCCCCATACAATTGCAAACGCCCCATTCTGACCCCAATCCTTCCCCTCCCGCCCCCCACCCCCCAAACACTGTCTCTGGTTCATAGTTTTCTGTTGATTTTGATTTTCACTTTCTTATATTCATTTTCCTGGTCCCTTATTTAAGTTCTCTAGATTCCTGCTATGAGTGAGACCATCCGGTATTTTTCTTTTTCTTTTTGGCTTATTTCGCTGAGCATGATCCCTTCCAGCGCCATCCATGTTGCTGCAAATTGCATGTGTTTATCTTTTTTGAATGCTGAGTAATATTCCATGGTATATATGTACCACATCTTCTTGATCCAGTCATCTATTTTCGGGCATTTGGGCTGTTTCCAAAGCTTAGCTATTGTAAACAGTGCTGCTATAAACATAGGGGTGCAGGTGCTCTTTGGAATTGATGTTTCTGTGTCCTTTGGGTAAATACCTAGGAGTGGAATTGCTGGATCATATGGAAGCTCTATGTTTAGTAGGTCCAGAAGTCTCCACACAGCTCTCCATAGTGGTTGGACCAGTTTGCACTCCTACCAACAGGGCAGAAGAGTTCCTTTTTCTCCACACCCTCGCCAACATTTGTTGTTGCTAGTTTTTTTAATATGTGCCATTCTCACTGGTGGACCACACCTTTTCTTGAAACGTGCCTTGACTTACCTGTCCCCACTCCACCTTTCACCTCCATTACTTGGGGCATTTCTTCTTGACATCTCATTCTCTACCTACTGATTTTTTTTTTCAAAGAAAAACTGTATTTCATAAAGGAAACTAATATATCTTGCAATTTTTATAAATCAAATGAACTCTTATTTAATAAGAAAATTGAACTAAGTGGGAGCACTCCGTTTCCTAAACCTTCCAGTTACTTGAGGTTTACTGAACTCTTCAAAATTTAGTTGAAACATAAAATTTTACTCAATAGCCACAATTTATCTAATGAACAGCACCCTGCCACTAGCAAGACGACTGAACATCAAAGCACTAATTAATATTTGGTTGAATACGTTTTAAAATACTTTTGAAATTCTTACATTGTTAATTTTGGGACAGTATCTTACATCTCCCTGTAGTCATAGTCCCTGTAGTTATCCCACCACCACAGCCCCCCATGATCCATCACCACAGTCCCTTGTGCTCATCTCTCCCCTCTTTTGACCCCTCCTATATCCCCTCCCCTGCTGTATGCCTCAGATCTATGGTCCAATAACTTTGATACTGGAGGTGGGAAGAATTGGGTCAGACAAAAATGTCTTCCTGGGGTAGATAAGATTTAATAATGATTTTGGCAGCAAAGCAAGATGGGGTTTCAATCAAGGTAGGAGAGAAAAGTCTTCACGGAAGGTGGTGCAGATGAGCATGTCCACATGGGCAGAGGGACTGGGTGGGTGTGTGGTGGGCAGAGAACAGCTTCTCTTGGCTGGAGCAGAGTCTCCACAGTGGGAATGAGGAGACAGAAATGCAGGGAGTTTGTGCACCGGCCCTAAATGGTGGACAAAGCAAAGCAGAGTTCACTGCTCAGCTAATCCCAAGAACCCTCTTGCTTAGAGAAGTTGAATGTCATGGTTAAGGGTGTGAGTGTGACTGGATTATAATCCTAACTCTTCCTCATTTATGCAACATTAGGACAGTAGTTTCATCTCTCTGCATCTCATCTCCTCATCTTTAAAACAGGGTGCCTCATCATACCTACTCTATAGAGTGGTTATAGATGAAATGATTGAAGCACTTGAACAGCACCTGAACTGCATACATGGAATAGTTTTATTGTACCCGGGGAGATCCAAGAGCAGGGTCCAATTCCAGGCGCCTGAGTAGTCATCACAGTACATCCATCCCAGCAGTCAGGAGGCCTACGCCAGAAGAGATCTCTAGACATGCTTAACAAGGTGATACTGAATGGCACTAAATTGGAAGAAGGGCCAGGTCCGAGTTGCCCTGCAGATTGGACCAGGAGTTTGAACCATTCCAAAATCAAGTGTGGAGACCATGCTGGGTTCCGATCTGAGCAGGCATTTGGGCTGAGGACTGGGCAGAACCACCGGCTCCCTAGAGACAGACACAGGCCAGAGTGAGGGTCAGTCCAGAGCAAGGGAATTGGGGCAAAGCAGGGCGCCTCCCCCACTGCCCTGCACCGGGGAAGGTGCAGAGCCTGAGCCTCATTAGCAAGAGGAAGCAGACTTCTGAGCCGCCCCTGCCTGTGCCATCTCAGAAATGCTCAGAGAAAGTCAGTAAACAGGTATTTGGGGAGGCTTTTTGAAATCCCTGTGAACACATTCTTAGCCAAGAATATGAGTTAAGAGAAAGGAGCTGCCAACTGTGAGAGGGGTTGAGAATTATGAAGAGAGCATTACAACCCCCTCTGGAAAAGACTGACACAGCAAAGAAACTTAACGAGACCCAATATCCGGCTCCTTTGCAGGGATCTGAACGCAAATCTCTGGAGTGGGAAGGTTATTTGATGCCGGGTAAAAAGCAAGGGGGTTTACAGTGAGGGTTTGGGAAGTTTTCCTTGGGCTTAACAGGCTAGCAGGGCTTTTCTTTGCAAAACAAGAAAGGCGGGAACAACAAAGCCTGTGTGCTGAGATTCTGCAGCTTCCCTTTTAATTAACTCTTTAGAAACTAACAGGAAGAAGCCCCAGTTCTGACAAGAGGTCTCCACTCTCCTAATGTCCCTGAAAGTGCTGAGCTAGACCACTTACAAGGCACAGCCCCCCAAGCAGAAGCAACACCACCTAAGATGGAGAGACAGAATCCCTGCTCCCTATATGCTGGGTGGGGGGGGGGGGTATGAAATTACATAAATAAATAAATAACCAATCAAACAAATAAATACTTGTCCATTTTCTGCTCTTTCAGGAATGGAGAAGAAGTCGTGATAAAAAGTTCTCCAGGTGATCTGACGGTGTGGTGGGGTGGGAATGAACATTATCCTTTGTGCCAAATACAAAACTAGGCACAGTGCATCAATTATCTCTTGTGAGTGCTCTAGTAAGATTCTAATCTTGGGCATGTTGATATTAAGCGGGAAAGAGAGGAGGATGGTAGGAGAGAAGGGAGCAGAGGAAGGCAGAAGAAGGAAAGGACAGAGAAAAAGATGAAAAGCAAAGAAAGAAAAGGAGAGCGACATCGAGGAAGGAAGGAAGGCTGAAAGGAAGGTCTTGGCATCAAACAGGAGTCAAATCCCATTGCTAATAAGGCAGAACTGCAGTTTTCTCCTTGACAAATCAAGATTTGTCATCAGCTGGATGAGAATATTCTGTCTAGCAGGATACCAGCTCAAGCCTAGTACATAGTCGGAGCTCAGTATATGTGTGTTCGTTTATTAATTTGCCTGAAATGTAGAAGCGTGGTCGTAGGAAGAGAATGGAATGTAGAATCTGCAGACCCGAATTTGAGCTAGATTTTGCCACTTAACTGAATGGCAATCGGACAAATCATTCTCTCTGGACTTTAAAAGTCTCCTACTTGTGAGTGATAAAAACAATCTACCCAATAGGCTTATTGTGAAGGATGCATGAAATATTATCTATAAAATGCTTAACACAGTGCCTACCCTTTTAAAACTCTGTAAATAGCAGTTATTAGTCCCAGTTGCTTGGTAAAAGTTCTTTCAGGTTGAGAGCAGGAAGGTATAGAAAGATCTTAGCATCCTGGGCATTTAAATAGTTACATGTACAGATGCAACTATTTTGATGATCTTGCACGTTATACTCCTATGCAGTTTTTGACCTTGTACCAAGCATGGCAATTACAAAGTGAAAGTCCCTCATCTGATTGAGCTTTAGTTGTGAATGGTGAGGGCCAGTGAGTAGATAAATGCTCCAAGGCTCTCCCAAGGAATCTGCCAAGCAGGAGCTACTGATCCTCCCAGGTCAGAAGCACAGAGTTTGGGGGCTTTGGAAAATCTGTCTCTTCTTAGGGTACTGTGATATCCACCTTGGAAAACACCACTCACCTACCACTGGCTGAGAAGAGGAATATGTTGCACCACAGGTCACACACCAAATGGTCTTGCTGGAAGACAGCTAATCAGCCTCACTCTACTGCAGATGCAGTGAGTCACTGAGAGAGCATTTAGCGAAAGGAAGCAGCTGGCTCTCCTGCCCTGGGCAGGGTTGCTTCCCTCCTTGTTAGGGGGAAAAGGCTGTCCTAAAGCTAATTCCATACAGGCTTTGTGGACTCCACCCCCACCCCAGGCCAAAGCCAAAGACACTGGGAACTCCAAATCCCATCACTACCAAAGGGAAGGTGGCTGGGACCTGAGGGTGGGGTTCAGCAGCCAGGTTGGGATAAAGCCAGACACATGGGCTTTGGGGGGGGGTCCCCCATTTTGGCTCCCTGCCAGCTCGCAGTGTCCGGCCAGCCCTGAGAGTGCCTTTGGGTTTCCAGGTCGGCGGATAGGGTAGGACGCATTAAAGACTTTATTTCCCTATTTTCTCCCTGAGTTGTACATTTTCCTTATTTCCTTTGCCCTTGTCAATAAACCTTTTATGAACCTTTTGTGTGTGCCTGTAGTGGAGTATTCATAAGTCCCTTGTAAGTGCGCGGGTGAGGACCCACAGCCAGGCACCCCGTTTTATTTTATATCGGGGTTGCTCTATAACATCCTGACTCCCCAGCCTGCTTCCTTCCCTGCACTTGGCAAGCTGGGGGGTTTGGGAAGTTCCAAGGTTTTGCAGACTCATCTTTCATCTCCAATGACAGTGTGAGTTTATTAAGTAGGTGCTGCCTCTCCCCTGCCAGGTGTTGGGGAAGGTTGAAGTTGATTAATACTCACAAGGCCAGGAAGAAAAGGGAGGAATCCGGGGTACGGCCACCCCTTAGAGAGGAGAATGAGGTCAATTGGGGTATCTGAAGGGCAGCAGCCGCCCAGAGTCAGCCTGCACGGACAAGCTCTGATGGGCCACCCTGTTGGGAGGTCACATGAACAGTCAGCCAGAGATTTTTTGGTGAGTAAGGACTGAGCAAAAGGTCATTTCATGTGCAATCAAGGCTTTTGATTGGAACAGACTTGTGATTGGGTAAACATCTAGAGAAACCATGGCTGGTTGTGCTTACCTTCTAGCACTTATTTGACCAGTATAAGCTGAGTTTGGGAAGGAACTGACTTGAGAAAGTTGAATCTTAACTCTTCCAAAGAATAGTCACTGAGGGCTAGCTAGGACTCAAGCCCAGCTTGGCTGAGAGGAGAGCCAGGGTTCGTGTCTCCTCTCCTCTATCTACCTAGTGTGTTGGATTTGGAAAAGCCCATGATTCCATCTGTGCCTTGTTTCCTGCATCTTTAAAATGGAGAAAATAATGCCACTCTTTTAATTGGCATTAAAAGAGATTTATCAATCCATAAAACTATGTGCCAGGAGTCAAGTTAAGGATTCTGAGATGAAGAAGGTGAGACATGGTATCTGCCTTCAAGGGGCTTCCATTCCACTGATGCTGCATCGTCAGAGACTTCTATGCTCTTGATATTCTCTTGGCCTCACTGCCTCTTGTCCTATCTGCCACTGAATATTCCAGATTTATGAGAGCTCACCCTCACCTCATAACCTGACAGCACCCTGCCCTATGCCTCTGCTGCTACCTACACTTCTTGCTTCCTACTTTGGGCCTTTCCTGTTGACACTGTAGCGTGGAACATTTCAGGACCCTGCTGGTACCTACATATATGCAGCCCAGAAATGCAGGTGAGTTAGTGCCCCATGGGGTGAAAAATTGACCACCAGGGGTGATAAGAGTCTGATGATAAATTCTTCCCCACTTCTCTCTCTGAGTGAATATTGTTGAGTTGCTGTTGACATGGCTTCTCAAAGGAGTATCCTTGGATGTCAAGTAATCAATCACAGTAGAACATCTTCACACATCACAGTAACTCCCCTCTGCTCTGCTTCACTTTCTTAGGAATCATCCTTGTCTCCTGAAATTGCACTTTCTAATTAAGCAACAGCACCCTTTGAATCAGTTTCTGTTTTCAGCCTCCATTTTTCCAGCCCAGGTTAAGACGTTGATATCAGGAGTAGGTAGTAGACCCAAGAAAGGAGACCCATGGATGGGATTTGGAGATGAATTACTCAGTCTCACAGCAATAAGAACCCCAATGCTAAGTGTAATGAGGGTGGTGATAACCTGTAGCATACAGTGCTGTGAAAAACAAAGCTTAAAAAAACAAGTAAATGTCACATTAAATGGGATGAAATACAGAATGAGACATGGGAATAGGTAGTAGCTAAGGAACTTGCAAAGTCTAGGAGGATTGATAATTCTATGAAGCAAGCTGGCTTTTGTTAACACATTGGAAATCTTGACTAAAGAAAATGATAGTCTTTGGGAAGCTAACTGCCAACTTGAAGCACAGTGCAAAGGCTGGAGGACCTCGATGGCAGTTTTAAGGAGACTCCACTCTAAAGCTACAGGGCACATAATGCTGAGAATCAAACCTGGGATCTAATTGTAAGGGTGCTGTAACTATTGTGACAAACTAATACACACCTTCTACTCTCCGGCATTAGAGTCAACACTCAGGCAGGGAAAGAAAGAGCAAGACCATGAAACCTGGATTGGGAGCATTTGTGTAAACAAATCTGAGAATCTTGCACCGCTAGAGTCCTCTGAACCCTACAAATTTGCAAAAGCAGCTCCTTCTACCTTGCCAGGGAAAAACAGCATGTTCTTATCTGTAGACCTTATAATAAGTTCACTTGAGGTGGGGGCTTTGCAAGAAGGTGACTCTTCCTTTGAAAATCTTCTGCCATCTCTCACTGCCTCCAGGAAAATAACCAGGATCAGTGAGTTCTCGGTGCAGTAAAGGATGGTCTCTGGTTTGGGAGGAAACAGCTTACATGCTAAAGGAATTATAGAACCCAGTTGATAATATGTACTGACAGTAGAAATGAAAACTTTTGGGAGAGGAAGTAATTAGAAGGCTAAATGGGAAGCACTTGACTTAATGCACCTATATTTGGTGGTGGGGGAGAAACCTAGGACCTACACTCAAAATTCAATAGGGTGGCTCCTTCACTTGGGTATGAGAGTATCTTACAGCATTTTTAGATGATTTTAGAATGTCTTTGGTATTAATGAAGGGATCATTGACCTCCCTGGTGGCACAAGGGGTTAAACACAGCACCGTGAAGACATCTGCAGCCTCTGCAGCATGAGTTCCATCCCTGGCCAGCCAGAGAGCTACCCGCATGGCACAGCAGACCTCTCCTGTCTTCCCACTGCTCCCCTCAGCAGTGTATTTCAGAAGATCTGCCTGTTCTGCTCCCCACTCTGTCTCTGGTGAATCTGCTCACCCCCACACCTCTGGCCTGTACCCCAGTTCTTATATGCATAAATAAACCAATCTTTAAAAAAATAAAGATGGGTCACAGGACTCAAGAAAGTTATGAAGGATGCACTTTTTAAGAGCTGAGAACCCACCGCCCCAGAATGGCCTAGAGGACATCCAAGAAACTCTTAATGAGGGAGGCGCTTTCCTCTTTGAGCAGCTTAGTGGGGCTCTCCTCTGTGATCTCACACTACTGGTGGGAGAAGCTGCCATGGACAGGCTTTTCTAGTAGCAATGAGCTTGATAGAATCAAAGAAAGACAACGATTACGTTGCCGTGCTTTAAAAAGGTAAACATAATTGCTGTAGTCGGCAACTAGGTTAGAGTGGAAAACAGCATGCTTTGAATGCTTTATCTAATAATATCTGTGATATAACTTCATATGATATGACATGCTGGTAAATTTTTAACAACAGGCAATCAGAAGGAAAGAAAAACAAAATCTTATTTACAGCATTTGCGAATCACCATGGTGTAAATACTTCTACTATGATCATTTTCAAGCTACCAGTCTGATTTTATTGAACATTGAGTTGGAAAGAAATATGCATAACAGGTTCTTGTCCACTGATGTGAACTGACAACGGCAATGTCAAATAAACCACGGTGCTCCTAGAGTCATCTAGAGTCATCTAAAGTCACCTAGCATCGCCTAGAGTCATCTGGAGTCATCTATTCTATGTGGCTCCTGATACTGACCCATGGGACCTGAAATGCCATCATAATTCTAAAGCTAGAGGAGTTCACAGAGGTCCTCTAGAGTGTCTCTCAACTTGTATTTAAAAATAAAGTTCAAGAGCTGGTGAACAGAAGGCTACATTCAGTCATCAAAATAGAAATTTGTGGTCCCTGTTTACTTTCTTGATCTGGGCCAGTACACTGATCCACAGCCTCCTGTTTGAAGGTAAGACTGGGTCTTCTTGAGTAAGGACCATGTCAAGCCACTCTAAGTTTACATGGTAACTATTCCCTTGATCCCTCCCAATAGGGACTTCTGGCCATCACCAGCATTTCTATGAGGAAAGAATACCTTAGTTTTTCAATAACCATTCTATATGGCACCTGATATTGACCCATGGGCTCTGAAATGCCATCACAGTTCTAAAGTTAGAGAAGAAGTTTGTGGAGGTCAGGTAGCAAATAAAATCCTGGCCTTAGACTATCTCACACTGGGCCCGATGGGTCTGTGGACTTGTTTTATTCCTCATCTCCAAAAGTATAATTGGGAAAGACATGCTTGGCAGCTGGCAGAGGCTCCCACTGGTCCCTGACCTGTGACATTAGGGTCAAATGGCCAAGAGGAAGCCCCTGAAACTCACCAACTGCCCACCTTCTAATACTGACAAAACTAGTAATCAGAAGCACAGTCCAGGAGAAATGGCAAAGGTTAGTGCCAAAATCAAAGATTTAAAAGATGTAAGGGTAGTGGTCTTAACATTATTTTATTTACCTGGATGGTCCTTACAAAAACCAGGTGAATACAGGCATTTGATGGTGGACAGTCATAATAAGTGGTAGACCCTATCATGGTTGCTGTGATGGATGTGACATCTTTATTGAGGCAGACAAACACAGCCCCTGGTACATGGTATGTGGCTATTGAACCGGCAAATACCTAGTCCTCAATCTCTACCAATAAGAGGACAGTTATCTGCATATGACAAGAGACAGCAGTGTGAATTCATTGTCTTTCTCCAAGGCTCGGTTAACTGTGCATCACAACATGGTCCGTAGGGATCTTGAGAGTGTTAGAATTCCACACATTATTAGGGTCCATTATTAGTAATATCATGCTAACTTGACTGTGAGCAGGAAGAGCCAACTACTCCAGAAGGCCTAATAAGACATGTGCCTATTAAAGGGTGAAGAATAAGCCACAGGAAGATTCAAGACCCTGACATATTGGTAGAGTCTTTGGAGTCCAGTGGTTTGGAGGATACCAGGACATGCCCCCCAAGGCAAAGTTCAAGTTGCTATACTTTTCTCCCCCCTACCATAAAGAAAAAGACACAGTGCTAATAGATTTCTTTGGATTTAAGGTAGAATATACTACACTGGGGAGTAATACTCTGACCAACATTTTGGGTGACTCAGAAAGTTGCCAGTTTCAGATACAGCCAAGAGCCTACAGAGCTCTGCAGCAGCCCTGATGGCAGAATAACCCGGGGCCCCTGGGGACGGATGACTCAGCAGACCCAGTGGTGTTTGAGATAACAGTGGTGGACAAGTTTGCTCCTGTTGGCAAGCTTCAACCAGAGAAATAAAGCACAGAGCTAAGGTTCTGAAAAAAAGCAATAACTTATGTAGCAGAGAACTACTTTCCATTTGAAAAATAGTCCCTGGTATGCCACTGGACCCTAACAGTAACAAATGCCTGACCATGGATACTGAGTATTAGGTGACCTGAGCTACTCCTCATGAGCTAAAAATTACCATATCTACCAAGTCATAAAGTTGGGTGAACACAGCAACAATCAACTGTATAATAGAAGTCATATTTTTGGAATCAGCCCCAGTAAGATCAAAAGGCCTAAATAAATCACATAGATATGTGGTTCAGAATTCTGTAGTCTCCCCCTCTCTGCCCTCATGTCTCATCCTCAACTCAAACCTATGATCCCCTGTGGGTTTTCCTCTGACAAAAGGCAGTAACTTCTGCAGCAGAGAATTACTTTGCATTTGAAGGAGGAAACAACTCAGCAAGGTTCACAGATGACTCAACATCATTTATCGATGCTAATTGAAAGTGAACTGTTGCCATAATACAGCCCCATTCAGGGATGTCCTAACTGTGGTAGAAAAGAGAAGTTCTCTCAGAGGATAGACCTGGGAACAGTATGCTTGCTCCTTCATTTGCATGTAGTGAGAAGTGGCATTCTTGGCATAGGTGAATGATTTGGTTGGTTAGTCAGGGATTCATAAGAAGGAAGATTAGAAAATTGGAGGATAACTGCCTAAGAAGTGGGGACAAAGCATGCAGATCTTTGTGTTTGAGTTAATGCCCACCAGAGAAGGTTTTGAACAATTAGCTGAATGGGTGCCTCATCCCAAGATTGCCTTCAAGCCTTTCTCCAGCCACTCCAGTGATGGCACAGTGAGCCATTACCAGAATCATCATGGTGGCAAGGATAGCGATTACCTATAGGGCCAAAAGCATGGGCTCCCAAGGCTGATGTATATGCTGTCACTGTGCTGATCCCTGGGTATGATACTATCGGCAAAGAGATTAGCTCTTAGTGGTAGGTCAGATACACTGAACCCTTTTCACCCTGGAGGAGGCAGAAAGCCATTGTTATTGGTCAATGCCTTCTGAATACCAGTGCTGAGTTTATACATGCTAATGTATTACCTCATGACATTACATACTACCAATGGAGTTATTTTACAACATAAGGAGATACGAAAATGGGTATGTGATCATTAATTTGCTGTTCTTACTATAGATCCCACCAACCATTCAGGGAAACCGTAAGGACTACATTCAATTTATGATTGTGACTTCCACCTGCTCACTTTGGGGTCCTCATGCCATTGGACTGGCAGTCAAAGAATGGAGTTTCCGAACCTGTGGGGGTACTCAAACTTGCTTACCATGAAAAGTCAGAGTTTCTTCTACATATTAATTGTGGAGGACAGTGAGAAATGTTGGGAACTCATAAGATTTTGCTGGTCTCTAGTGCTTCTGTGCAAGTGACAATGGTAAATGAATGGCTCTAGAAGCTCCAGCTCTACTTCTTACAGCTCAGACTTCTTGAAGATAAAAATTCTGAGCCCCCCTACTTCACAAGTAATCTCAACCAACTGAAGTGTTGGCCATATTGGAGAGAAATCTAGATAGACTAGATGATGGAGGAAGGAGATCGTGAGCATGAGATTATGATTTGGAACCAGAACTAGCAATGGGGACTATAGCTTATTTCACTAACCCTCTTTTCAGAGGTTGATCCTGGCCACCATCTTGGAAAAGACTCTATAATTACACTTGTATCTCATTTCTCAGGGAAAAATCAAGGTAATTTTGCTCTCATAAAAAACGAAGTCTCCATATTGTGAAATCGGAACCAGATATAATCAAGAGCACAAGAGGGGACTGTGCAGCACAAGGGGTGGACTATAGCAACACCTCTAGTGCACCATTTCATATCCTGTTGGATCCTGTCTCCTGTCCCTTCTTTCAGTCATTGCTATGTTAACTAGATCTGCATGAGCTTTGATTGACTTCAAGTAGATATAGTCTTACAGTATCTCAATTTATGCCTGTGCTTGGAACAGCTTGTCTCTTGTCACAGCACACCCTTGTTGTCCCAAAGGTTTAACATGCTATGGAGCTGCTTTGGCACCCACACATTAGAAACCCAAAAGTGTGGGAGAGTCAGCACTTCAAGGGGCAAGTCTTTGACTAATAGGAAAAAGGAATTAGTGGATAAATTCTTTGCCCTGTTTCCTCCCAGATTCTGAGATGTCATTTATGCAGCTTCTCAAATAACTAAACCTAGAAACAAAGCAATCAGTCACTTGTAGCAACAGCTAGCTCAATAATGCACCCACTTTTAGGTGTTCTCTCTTTTCCTGCTTAGAGCCCTTTTCCCTTGCTCCTGATTCCTGGGCTTGCGTGCCTTAATAAATTCATATTGCATAAGCCTCTATCTCAGGCTCTCTTTCTGGGAAACTTAGATGAAAACACTACTCAGTAAAATTGCTGTATTAAATTTTGAAAAATAACAAAAATAAAATGCTTTGCAAGCACGTTTTGTACTAGCACATTATGTAAATATTAGCTTATTGTTGAGTCAAGTGTATGTCATACATATAGTGGAATAGAAAACTCCATAAGCTATAGAGCAGATAAATACATACTCTCTTGTTCATCCTTAGTCCATTTCTTTGCTTACAGGTATAGAGCATTTGTCATTCCACCTACTTTCCTTACATTTCAAGGGTCACCTCCAAAAAGACTCCTTCATTGATCTTTTTTTAAACCCAGTGATAATCAACACCACTAACAACAAACAAAATCTGACACCATAATTTTAATAGAGACCCTCACTGACTAGAATTTAGCCTTGTATGTTATGTTCGTGAGCTCCCTGAGGGCAGAATCTGTTCATTCTCTAATGTGGCTCTTGCGGGGTAAAACAACAACTACTGGGCTCTATAGCTGATTCTTCCTCAGGATGGCAGGCTTCCTAACACAGTGAGGCTGAACACTTCCACACTCTGCCTGCATCCCTCTCTGGCATAAACTATGTACAATTGCACAGAGTCAATATAGGAAGGGGACAGTAGCGGAAAACCTGGGACTTGTGATAAGAACATTTGCATCCAAGTCCTGGATCTACCACTTAAATCCTCCATGATTCCAAGTCCCATCTTTGTCTATAAAATTGGAATGCTTCCAACCCCCCAGGTATTATTGTGGGATTCACATAGAAAATGTATTAAAAGCTGATTTTTTTTTTTTGCAATTCTTATATTTATTTATTTTTTAATTTTATTTTTATATTCCCCAAACGATTGCAACCCCTGATTTTTAACTGCAAGACCTTCATGCACCTATTAATTAGAATGACCACTACTCTCCAGGTCAAACTTGGAGACCAGAAAGTAATGTGCCTCTTTTACTTGAAGAAGGATTTGTTTTGCAAGTCACAGAGTACAACGGGGACCTTTTCTGACATTTGACTTTAGGGCCAAGAGATTTGCCCTAAGCAGCTGGGATCAGGAGAAGTGAGAGGAATGTAGCAAACAAAGCTTCGCTCTAATATTTCATCTTAACCAAAAATAACTTATATTTGTAAAGCATGTTAGCATTTCCAAAGTACATTTAACAAAGTGCATCTCATTTTATCCTTACAACCCTGTGAGGCATGTATAGTTTTCCCCATTTTACAGATAAAGAAACTGAGGTGAACAGAGCTTAGCATCTGGTATGAGGTCTCACAGCATGAGAATATTTGATCTGGAACTCATGCAGTCCCTCCTAATCCTGAGTGCTTAATTTTCCCATTAAGATCTACTAAGCAAAACTCCTGGCCCTTCCTCTGGCTTTTTGTTTTCTTCCTGGATTCAGCTGCAGATCTGACTACAGAAACTAATCAGATGGAAAGGAAAAAGGAATTCCCAAGCTTTTCCTAAGACCCTAGTTCATATCTTTGGTACTACTCAACACCTTTGAGAAAAGAACAAATATAAAGAAGCAAAAGTCATGGACAACATTGCTCTCATTGTCTATTGAAGCTAAAATAATGGTTCTGTTCTTTAAGAAGAATCACCAACCCAAGGAAACTTGCTAAGTTCAAAATCTTCAGATACTGAATAGACCGCTCATAGGTGAGGAAGGTGGTTCTACCCACCCCATCCATCCTGATCACTGGGACACTGACTCAAGCACAAAGATCTTCGCGTCTTCAGAATTTTTGCCAGTGCTTCTCTCATGGGGCCCTGGCTGGATCTTCAAGGTCTCGGGAGAAAGGAGTGGTTTCAATTTCAAAGTTGCAAAGTCATTTCTCGGGAAAAGGAAAAAAAAGAGGTAGCATATGGAAAATGGAGTCAAATTTCTCTAGTGAAGCCATTTGCAGGGAGATGGGTAATTCACCCAATACAGGACAATCTTTGCAGCTGGCTGGTGCAGTGGGACACCATGGAGTAATTTAGACTGAACTGCAGAGACTTTGGTTATGAGATTGGGTTTTCCACAAGGCCACCCTTACAAATGTCTCCTCCTTTTCATTAGCAGCCCCAGGATGGAAGAGAACAGGTGGAAAGATTTTAATGAAGTTAAATGTTTAGAATCCTGCACTGCCCGAGATATTATCTGCCTTCAGCAGACCAAAAGAAGGGCACCCAAGTCCTTTAGGGTCATTCATTCATCCTCCAGACTGTCCTTGTAGATCTTCCTAAAGATTTGCAGCAACAGAGGAAATGCTGTATTTCCAGAGCTCTTTTCCTTTTCTCTTTTCATTGCGGGTCAAAACTATAAAACTTTGGAAAGCAAGGAAAGAGCCATCTAGAGTGTGGCTTACAAGCCAGCACCCAGGACAAAGTGACAACAATACAGTTTCAAGAAGTTACCATCTGAAGGGTCAGAACAAGCTTGCCTGACAGCTGCCTCCTATCTCCTGCCTTGGTGCTCGACTGGACACTGTTGAAAATCTCCTGACAGCAAGTAATTGTGTGAGTCACTGACCCTGGACTTCAAAAACTTCTGTTCCCATGGACATTGCTCTCCTGGCCAATGATGTCCCCCACCCCCATCAATGGCTTTTGCCTTCCAACCTTTGAGTTATTCTTAAAGTAAAAGATTGTTCTTTTTTATTGAGAGGCGATGCTTAACTGATGAATAAAACAGAGACTTTTGTAAACATAATTTTTAAATATAATTTATCTTAATTCTCCACAAAACACGGGGTAGATAGTGTTATTTCCATTTTACTGACAAACAAGGAGGTTAAGAAACTTGTCCAAGTTTGCACAGATGGCAGGAGTAATTGAACCTGAACTTGACCCTAGGTCTGACCAACCCCACAGACAGTTCCTTACCCTTGCTGCATTAACTTGTCCCTGTGTGGTGGTCTCCAAATTCTGATCATGGTGGACTCTCAGCTTCTGGAGATCATGAATGGTACAATTTGACTCATATAGAACATGTGCGACAGGGTTTCTAATGTCACAGTATTATGATTATTCAACTGGCACTTTGGAGTTAGACGTGTCAGGTTTGAAAATTATTTGTCCTCTTAGTAGCTATATAACCTTGGACAGAGCATTTTTCCTCCCTGGATCGTCATTTCCTCATCTGTAAAAAAAAGAAACCAAAGATTTCTATCTTCTAGGAGTCTCCTACTCTTCCCCTACTATTAAAAATAGAACATTTGTTTTTGATATGATTTGGCAGGTCATTTTTTAGGTCTGGGAATGCTGAAAACACTTGCATATAAATTAATGGCTATAGTATTCCCACACATAGCAATGACTTCCCAAATTATAGGTACTCATTGCCAAGCAGGGCCCCCGCGCAAGGACCACAGTGTGCCCCATCTAAGCAAGGTGAGTAAGGGGGCATCCCAGTAACTTGACGTTAATGCAGCCAGAGGTAGAAAGAAGGGGGGGGGGCCAAGGTGAGCCTGAATGGCACAGTGACTGGCATTTCCCAGGCTCATTCCCTGCCTGGGGCTCCTTCTTTCTTGCATCCTTTCAACCTGTGTAGGGGAAATGTTTGTCAGGCTTTTCTGCCCTCCCCGCCATTAGGACTGATGATGGTCCAAAACGCATGCCTGATGGCGGGCACCTGGAGTGGGTGTGGGCATTCGTAGGCGGGATTCGCCTGGGCCGAGACGGGACTTATAAGGGCGGCGTGACAGGGACGCCAGCAGAGAGAAGGAGAACAAGCAAGAGACAGGAAGAGCAGCAGCAGAGGAGCAGAGGCCGCAAGAGAACACTGGAGAGACCAGCAAGAGTGAGGATTCGCCGGGGGCTGGGAGGCTGGCAGCCCCCTGGCTCCCTTGCTGCACCCAACCTGGGAAACTCAATCAAAGCTTGAAAAGCCACTAAGGGCTCCAGGACTCTCCTTTACCCATCTGCTGCAATCATCGAAAACCTGCTCTGTGTCCTCCTGGCACTGCACTTGGAACCAAGGAAATAGAGACTGAGCAGGAGAGGACAGTGGGCAGTAAGGTGTAAGATGGAGGAGCTACTACAGTTGCCTTAGCCAACCAGTCAGTGAGTTATAACAGAGATGCCAGTCTTCTCCGCCTAACTCATCTATCTCCACCTGCTCAAAAAAGAACAATCTGGGTTCTATGGGCAGTAGCCTCTTAGAGAAACTCCAGTGTGTTCCCTGAGGAGAGTACCAAGATACAGAGAAATCTCGACAGGGTGAAATGATGGTCTGACTCTAACAAAATGAACCATAATGGAAATAAATCCTTCATTTAAGTCCAAAAATAAACAACATAAAATAACTACCAGGAAGGCTTCAAGGAGACCTTCCAGTTTAACACTGTACCTACCTTGGTAACAGTCCCCAGTGAAGCCTTTATCAACGTTTCCACTAAAATACCACAGAAACACAGATAAGGATGGAAACACACCACACTGAAAATGACGACTGATGGATGACAATGACAGAAGCTGGATGGGATCTCTGCTTTCTAGAAGGCTAGCAGTGGGCCTCCCTTGTGGCACAAGGGATTAAGCACAGCCTCTGCACAGCTATCCACAGCCCCTGACGGCCAGGGAGCTGACCCATAGGGCACAGCAGACCTCTCCTGTCTCGCCCGCTGCTCCCCTCAGCAGTGTGTTTCAGTAGATCTGCCTGTTCTGCTCCCCACTCTGTCTCTGGTGAATCCTCTCACCCCCTGCACCTCTGGCCTACACCCCAGCTCTTGCATGCATAAATAAATAAAACAAATCTTTAAAAAAAATAAACATGGACCCTACCCTTGTGGGGCTGACAGACCAGTGGAACACACCAAGCATGAGACAAGTAATGACTCAAATGAATGAGTTTAGGAAAGGCGATGGTATTATAGGTCACCTGCTGGGGGCTCTCAGACTGTCAGGAAGTGAGAGCAGGTGTTTACGAGTAGAGCACGTCACAGCCAGAGTGGGAGCAGGAGAAACTGTCACTGAGAATGAGAGTGAAATGAGACACATGGACCCTGCCCACCGATTACCCAGTGTACAGGAAGGAGGCCGGGGGGGCCCAGCACCCACCTGTGGGAGAGCATCCAGCCTGAAGACCTTGCTTTGCTCAAGGTGCGAGAGGGTGTAAGAGGGAGTCTAAGGTACAAGGGAAAGGAACCTCATCAGAAACCTTGGCAGGAGGCCACCAGGTGAGCCACACTGAGCTCCTGGACCCAGGGTAGGGGTGGGGAGTCAAGGAGGGATCCTGGGCTCTCAGGGGTTTTTTTGTAAGAAATTTGATAAAACTATCAGACATCCATGAAATCATCTGTAAAAGAAAACTAACTGATTTCTTATTCCATTTGCTCTCTGATCATATACGACTTAAGATGTCTTTATTAAGACAAATTTAAAACCACTGCCATATCCAAATAATTTTTGCCAAAAGTAAAAGCAATTTAGTCACTCTGCTTCTAAGTCTTTGAAAATGATATACTCTTGGGCCCAGAAGATTCCAGAAATGATTTCACATTTTTAATAAATATAAGACTATAATATCTCTAAATAGGAGTCAAACTCAGGACACAGTGAAATAAAAATCAAATGATTGAAAAAATAATATGATTAAGAGATGGGTGATATAAGGAAGAATTTGAGGGAATGTAAAAATGTGTGTTTTTTAGAAGAATTACAGTCTACATTGGCGGCAGTGTGGAAAAATGATTTTCATTGTAGAACGGGAATCAGCAATTCGAAGGCCACATTTGAGAAGCCCCCCCAGAATGCTGAGGCAAGGAGCACAGAGATAAAAGTGAGATAAGAGAATTGAAAACCCCAGGCATGTTGAAATGAACTGGGCAGGAGAAAGAGTAAGAGCTTGTTAGAATTTTGGTCTTAAATAGGCGCCATCCAAAAATAATTTCGCGTTGACCTAGAGCATTCAGTAAAATATAAAAGTAAAAAATACAAAAAGAGAACCTTTTAGACATGTAAGAGTATGCAACATGGCAGCTCTGATTTCAAACACAGGAAATGATAAAAAAAAAAGTACAAATACCAAAAGAGAAAAAGAAGGTGCAACGGCCAGCGCATGCATGTGGATGTTTGCTTTTTTCTGGTTGCCCCACCTCTGGCTGCGCTCTGACTCTGGTGACAGAAGCTCAAGGGGGCCAGGTCGGTCTTTCTCTGGCATCTGGGTCAGAATCTTGGACTCAGCTAATCAGATGCTCCACCCAAGGGCACTGAAGGCTGAGAAAGCAGCCAAAGTGTAGGTTATTCAGAGATTGTGTGCAGGTGGCTGCAATGAAGTCAAGGGCCTTGGAGCCCAGCAGAAGTGACCAGAAAGGGTGGCATCCAGCAAGGGGTGGTTAACACAGGACTGGGTGCTGTGTCCTGCATGTCCCTGGAGCATTCTCGCGAGCGCAGCTCTGTCTTGCCTCCCAAAGTCTCTGCTTCATCACTGAGCCTTGTTCTCGTGTTCCCTGCCAGCCCACAGTGCATCCTTCCCTGCTCGGTTACAGAGATTAGCTTTCTGTTGTGTACCAATAAGAACCCAACTGCTCTATCAGAAACCAAAATAATAGCAGTAAACCCACAAAGGTGTTCTAACAATAAAAATAGATTTAAAAATCCCTTTCAAAAGACCAAAGACATCTCAAGTTGAGCTTAAAATTTTTAATAATGTTATTACAAGGGACACCTAAAATGCCATAGCTCAGAAAGATTAAAAGTAAAAGCATTGGTGAAGGCTCATCAGGTAAAGGCAAATAAAAAGGAGCAAAGCTGGAATATTGATGCCAGTTAAAATTGAAGTTGAGAAAAAGGATTTGAGGGATCTCAGAGGTTAAGTTTATATTGGTATTTATTTTTAATCACACAAATTACTGTGAGAATACTTATAAAGACCGTCAGTACAGAAATACCCAGAATGCACGGGGACAGGTTGCCCTCAATTCTAGATCACCCGTCCCTGAGCGGGCATCTCTGTTAAGTGCCTGGTGTATGCATGTGATCTGCTCACATATCCACAGACTCATGACATCGGGAATTTTTTTAATCATAGTGATGGCAGTGACGGTGCATCCTCCTGCCACAGCCCCTCCAGACCACTTCAGTGTTGGAGCCAAGGCCATGCCCTTCCTGAGCTGCCACCAGCAGATCCCTACACAGCGGGGCTCCCAGAGCGCCTTCTGCTTCTCTGTGGCAATGAGGTCCACGCTCTCCACCGCAGTGGCTGAGACCTCCTGGGACTTTCCCTTCCTCTCGTGGGGTCACATCTGAATCATGGCTTAAAGACTTCTCCTGCCTACGCCACATCTGCCTTACCTTTATGTTTTTCATGGGTGTACCCATTAGTCATTTGTGCCTCTAACCCCATTTTGGCATCCAAATGGCACAGCTGATTCCAGAAGCACTCCAAGAAAGCAGCAGCTGGGGTGGGGCTTTGAGGCAGGATTACTGACAGACCAGCAGCCCCGGAGGACCCTGGTGAATGGTGGGTGCGGCCATGCTCAGTTCCAGACACAAAGTCATGGCTCCGTTGTTGAAAATTTCACAGTGGAAACTTGAGAAAGCAGCCCAGGGAAGGGAACATCCTGGCATTTGAAGGGTTGGGGAGAACAAGCCATGCAAGGTCAAAGGCATCGACTGATTATTACAAAGTCGCACCGATGTCCTATAGAGATGTACTGAGCCACTGAGGGTGGTTGACCTTTAAAAACTGCATGTGCAAACTAGAGGCCTCTTTGGTACGGTTTCTTTTCTCCCCAGGGGAGAATGGATACAAGTCAGGATCTCATAGTTAGGGTCATGGCGCTTCAAAGATGATCTACAGCTCAGCCAGGCAGTTCTCTTATGCAAAGGTCAGGGACCTTATTGGGAAAACGTGGGACCTTGAAAAAATGGATGGCACATCTTGGTGGACACCCCCCAAGAACTGTGTCTTCAAGCCCTTGGGACCTATGGGAAGACCCGCCTTCCCTAGTAAGCGCTGGGATGTCTCCCTCATGGGACGACACTGCAGAGACTCTCCCATACGTGGGGACAGCCCCCTTCAAGAGCTGTCTCTACCTCCTCCTGGCTGCCATGCTGATAACCAGTGCTAAATCTCAGCACGACCAGCTAGAGAAATGCTAGGTCTGATAAAAGAGGAAAGAGATTACACTTTGAAGGAGCTGTGAGAATTAGCTAACATGTTCAGGCAGGAAGCAAGGAAGCTCTCCCAGGACTGAATTTCTGGGATGCATGCTCAAGGGGACACAAGAATGGATAAGCAGGGTTCAGTGACTTTGGGGCATGCTCTTGGGAAATGAAATTTAACACCCCAATAAGAACTCCAGTGGCTGGGACACTGCTAGGGTAGCTCTTAGAAGCTTGGAAAAAAAGTGAAGGCCGAGGCTGGGTCAAGTTGAAATGCAAAAATTGCTGTGGCAGGTGCAGGCGGCAGGAATAAAAGGCAAAGGAAGCATCACGCTCCCCTCTGCAAGCCGGGACTAATGGTAGGAGAGTTCACAGAGCCTGGCTGATTGGCAGTGAGGATGATGCCCTCTAAATACCCTCACGCCAAGCAACAGAGGTCAGGTGATAGCATTTAACCATCAGAAGCCAGAAAGTTGCAATTACTGTAATGACTGGCAAAGTCAGAGTGAAGCCAAGAGAGCCTGACCTGTGGAGAGTGATTGGGATGGTTCACAGAACACAGTGTTCCTAGAGGCAAAATATATGGGCTCTGTTTAATATATGCAATCAAAAGAAGGTAAGAATGTATTATCAGGAGAAGGAGGAGGTCAGTTGCTCCAGCAAAAAGTCATGATTCCTTGAAGAGCCAATTTTCAGATATGGAAATTATCTGACAAGGTGGTCAGGTCCCCAGAATGAAGGGAGCTGCAAGGAAATGGCAAGTTGATGCCATAAAGACTCACCATCCTTCCCCAAAGAGACCCTCAGCCATTTGCTTGAGTATCTGCACATGGAGGCAAGATAAATGCCCAGTCAGAGGACTACTGGACACTGGTTCACCTACACTTTCCTTGAGCCCCTATAAGAGAGGGGACAAAGAGAAGCCAGGTGAGAGGTGCAACCTAACAATGTCTGTTTCCAAGGGCCCTACTCAGTCTGTGGGCCCATCGGTGTCATCATTTCCTGATCCATGAATGTGTCACTGAGATTGACATTCCTTGCACAGTTGGAATAAAGTCCACACTGGGTCCTTGAGAAGACCAAGTAGAAGTCTCTGAACTCACCCTCTTTTTAGTCAAATAGAAAATGAAAAATCGGGCAGCATCCCTGGAGGGAGGGCAAAGATAAATCCTGTCTTTAAGGGCACCGGGGTGGTAGTAACCTTTCATCTCTCTATTTAATTCTCCAGCCTCCAAATGAAACTGGGTGGACTCTAGGAAAAGGCTGTAGATGCCCACCATGGTAGCCTAGTCCCAGCTGCTACATAAATGTAGCATCTGCTAAAGCCGGGTCCTAGATGCTCCCATTGATGAGGCAAGTGTTACCTAGATAGAGACTTGGAAATAGTTCACACTTACATGGAACGGACCATACTCACTTTCAGTTTCACCCTGGCTGTGTTACTCTTCTACCTCCTGTCATGTAATCTAAGGAGATCAAAACCAGCCAGTCATTCCACAGAGCCTCCTTCTGATCCATTGTGCTACACCTATGACATCATCCCACTGACCCATAGTGATACACTGATGACATCAAGTTGCTTGAACAAGAGGTGGCTGGTACCCCAGGGGGAGGGCTTGTTCATAGTGTGTGCTCTAGAGGATGGAAGATACACCCAGGAGGATTCAGGAAGCTTCTGTTCAAGTATAGTTGGAGGGCTAGCAATCAGGAAGGCGCTATAATATCCTAGCCAAAGACAAACTGCTTCATCTTACACCTCCAGTGACATATGGAAGCCACATATTTTACACTTAGGAATACTGTGCTGACCCTTATGCTGACTGACTCTGGAGACTTCCAGATCTGAGTGGGTCCTGCAGCAGGATGAGTCTACAATCAGTAACCTCTGTGGTGTTGGAGATATCAAAAGTGGGGAAAGATGCATTGTGGCGCTTATTACAAACCCCAGTAGGATAATCACCATGCAGACTTCTGGGATTTTGAAACAAGGCCAGCATTAAAAAAAATGCTCCTGGGGCCTCCCGGTGGCGCAGCGGTTGAGCGCTGGGTTGCGAAGCTGCCCGAGGCCTCTGCAGCACCGGTTCGATCCCCGGCTGCTCCCCGGCCACCGGAGGAGGGTCCCACATGGCGCGCAGACCTCTCCTGCCGCCCGCTGCTCCCCTCAGCAGTGTACTTCGGTTCTTCTGCCTGTTCTACTCTCTGCTCTGGCTCTGGTGAATTCTCTCACCCTCCCGTGCTTCTGACTGTACCCAGTGCATGTATAAACAAAACAAACAAACAAACAAATAAATAAATAAAACATGCCTCTATTTAAAAAAAAAAAAAAACTTAAAAAAAAAAAATGCTCCTGGAGTGCATCGAGTCTGGGAGAGTTAGAACAGTTGACTACCAGACACTCAATGCAAAGTGCCGTGATCTGTGATGTTCTGAATGCATCAAGTAAATGTGAAGTTGGCCCAGGAGCAATTCATTATAACATGGAAACAGTATGCTCAGGATTGAGCCTGAGCAGGGCCAGAAGAATGAGGAACTTGTGTGATATATAGCCCAGAACCTCAAGTAAACCAAAGTGCAGCTGTGCTCCCCTTCAGCACACACCTCTGGCTGGATGGGAATGGGGAGAGAACTATGTAACCAGTTACAGAAGGAAAGGCTGGGTTTTGTTCACAAATGGATCAACTGGACATGTGGCCACAAGCCAGAAAAGCAAGATGGTGCCTCTTGTCTGAAACATTCCTCTTCCAGTCAGTCTCCAAAATGACCAACACGAAGGGAAAGAGGCACCTGCTACATGTTCTCTAGGTCTTTTAGAAAACATGAATTTGTCCCTCTGGCCACAGACATGCGAATCTACAGTGAAATGGTAGACAACAAGGGGCTAGGCCCTGTTCAAAAAGGAGTCCCCATGCATGTTACCATGGCAACACCAGAAGAGTCTATAATGTTACCCACCATGCTATGGGCATTGTTGTAAACAAACAAGAGCAAGATGCTTGCCAAACAGAAGTAATGTTCATATTGAGCATATTAAGCTGAGATCGCTTCCTGAAGCGTGTGAAAGATCAGGGAAAAAAGAAAGCTAAAGATAAAGGTGCTTGGGTTCAACGGAGCACCAGCTTGCTCCCCGCTGAGACCATTCATTTTATGAATCCAACATATCCCAAACTAAATCATAAACTTGGGACAAAGGGTCATGTTGCCCAACATTATCTACCAACATAGTGGTAAAAATCCTGACCATGGGGCAAGCCAATAAAATGTAAAACCCTATGTATGTTTAAAGCAAATAAAACTTATTTCAGAAATGTAAGGATGGTTCAATATTAGGAAATGTATTAATATAATTTACAATATCACCAAATCCTCAATAGATCAAAGGAGTAAAAGTATGGTCTTTTAATAGCAAAAAAAAAAAAGAAAAATCTTTCTTACTATAATTTGAAAACTCCTTAGGAAATTGTGAAGAGATAGATTCCTCCTTGATAAACAAAATTTGTCTCATACGGCAAGTCAGTATTATACTGGATTATAATGGCTTAGATATAGCCCCACTAAGTTTCAGGAATAGAGTAAGAATTCTCATAAATTACCTGTTTTGAAAGTTGGAGCTAATAAAATGTACAAATAATAAAAATAATTAGCATTTTATTGTGTGCTGACTGTATTTCAGGCACTGCTTCAAGTACTATTCAATTTTCACATAATTCACATATGTAGCCCCTTGAGGTGGTTCTATTATTATACCCATTCTACAGATAAGAAAAGAAGTCACTGATGGTTAAATAACGTACCAATGTAACTCAAACTGGCAGAGATTGAAAAGCGAGAACATGATTACCACAATCTACAGATGGCATGAGTGCCTAAGAGGGTAGAAATTCAATTGGAAACCATTCCAAAAGTAGAAATAATGCAACATCGCTCCCCACCCCTCTCACTCTTTTCTAGAATTCTACAAGAGTCAGCACGTAGGACAGATGTTTAATTTAGTCCTGGCAAGAGGGCAAGTGTCTGTCTTCCCATTTACTCATCTTAATCTGTCATTGCCACCCACCCACCCTCCTCAAGCAGCCTGTCTCGTTTTACTTGCTCCTTGCAATCAAGGTTGAGCCCCAAAGACATCTGGAGTCTTAAAACTCAGTAATGATAAACAGAAGCAAACACAAAGCAGTAAATCCTTCAGAAATCTCTGCTTGTAGATGATGTGTATCTGTATGGACCTGAAGGCTCCAGCCCCCAGGCTTAATTGTGGGGCAGGAGGAGGCAGGCTTGGCAGACGTGCACCCTCTTTAAGACCCAAACTCAGACTTTGTTGACTGCGGCTGCCAGGTGGTCCAGAGCTGGATTACAGCACCAGCATCTGGGAATTCTCTGAGAGCCAGGTCTGGAGAGGGATGCCTGCTAGGGTGGCTTAGAAGAATTCTGGGCAGTGAGATGCATCATGGGGCCCCTAGACATCCTGGGGGCAATAGCAATGGACAAGCAGGGAGAGGAGTTGAAGGGACAAGCACAGCAACTAAAGCTGACCCTACATTGTCCTCAGGAGAGTGGATCTTGGCCAGTACAATGACCCCCAACTGTTTAGGGAACAGCATGACAGAGTGGGAAAATACCGCACCCAAATCCAAAGACCCGCACGTGTGTCCCCATCCATCCACTACTAGCCACACAGCTTTTGATGAAGCCCTTCATCTTTCTGAAACTGCACACTCTTTCCATGGTTGTTGGAGTGTTGCATGGAGCTAGTTGAGACTGCTTAGAGCAACATGAGGGCCTATTTCTGTGCCTTGATTTTAGCACATTAACTTCAATTTCCCAATCTTTATTGAGGAGCTAGGGCTGCAGCAGTGATCTGAGGTTCTGGACATCATGCTCAGTGAGTCTTTGTTGTAGCATTTACCCTGTCTGCTCTGTGGAGAGCACCGCCTAAGCCTCAGACCCCTGGCAGGAAGATATTCTTCTGCATTCTGTATATTGGACATTCGACAAACACAAAGTTAAATCTGTAAAATGGACATGATCACTCCTTTCCTGACTATTTCACAGGGCTGCCATGAGTATGAAAACAAATACCAAAGTGCTGTGTAAACTGCAACTTGTATACAAAGATGAGGGCTTATTATCATCATACCAATGGTCCTTTAAATCACCATTCCTTTCTGCCTACTAAGCCATTAGCAAACTAGTGTAGTGAAAGCTACAAAGGTTCTTTGTGGGGAGTATGTGAACAGAGCATGTTCAAAGCACTTGACCAATAATATTAGGCACAATCACTAATTGCTCCCCAGAGGCGCAGATCCCCAGTGCTCCCTGCCCCCCCCCCCAGGATACCACTTTTTATCCCCTCTGCAACCTGATGGCTTTTGCAGACATCCTGGTCTGACTCCAGAAATGCATTCCTCCCTCTTTCGCCTTCCCCTCCCTGTCCTTAACATCTTTCTATCTCCATACGTATGTTATCAACTTAAGCGAGAATACTTCTTGCCTTGGGAGTGTGTCAACTCTCTTCTGTCCATAGACATGGTAGAAGAGTCCCTTTTATTCTTTTTGTTTAATTCGCGGTTTTGTTTTGTTTTGTTTTTTTTAGCTGAGGTAATGCTGGCTCACATTAGTGTTGGTATTATGGGAGGATAGGATCTCCCCCTTCAGGTATAGTTACCATGACAGTCCACCACCACAGTCCCCAGTGCTCCCTCTTTTTGTTCTCACCTCTCCCCCACCCTGAGTCAACCATTCATTTGTCTGGTCTCTGGGGAGTGTTTTTTCATCTCAAACCATCAGTGCAGCTTCCAAAATGATAGTGAGTATATTTCACACCCAACCTATAATCTGAAGAATCCAGGCCCATATGAGAGGCTATTGGCCACATTTATCAGGAAAGCTGAAGCAAAGTGCAATAATAAAGAGTGAACAGGGTGGAGGGGTGGGGGAGGCAATGAATAAACTCAAACAAGATGGAATATTCTTTCCTGAATCATAAAATCACACCGCTTCATGGGTTCCATGGGCCAAAGACAAGACTTGAGAATGGAAGGCAAGCAAACTCCAGCCTTTTGCCTTCAGTAAGCAAGAGACACACCTGCTTACCACCTAGCAGCCCCATCAAGCAGTAATGCCAGAAACAGAAGTGGTAACATGCCCAGGAGGGCTGGATGGACTCAGAGCTCTCCAAGGTCTTGACAAGGAAGCGCCATCAATTTCCAGGGCTTTAGGGAAATGGAGTGGGGTTGAGGAGTAGACAAAAAGTAAGGCGGTCATGAGAGGCTAAGTTGAAATGGGAGGGTAACAAGGATAGGGAGTGGAGCCAGCAGAGAGGGTGTTCCTGAGAGAGAAAAGGTTGAGGCTGAGTTCAGTGAGGCCACCCACTCCAGCTGCCTCCCTGTGCACTGCCAGCAGAGCTTGTAAGTCACCAGCGAGGTCTCCTGCTGGGAGAAATTCAGCATACATGATGTGGAGATTAACACTTGAATTATGACATGAAGGTGAGTCACCTCGCCGGAGACAAGGGAACTGGGCAACCATTGAGGTTTGTGGGTGGGAGGGTGGGAACAAGGGGGGAAGCTAGTCTCCAACAATATGTCTTCATTGTATAGCCAGTCCCTGAGGTGCTTTTGCCAGCCTGAAGATACGAGGGTAATGTTCCATATAATTCCCTTGGTTTTGAGCAATCGACACAGGCTCCATCCTTTGCTCTTTTCACCTTACTCTGCAGACTCCATTGCTGCCTGGCACCCCCCAAACAGGGCTGCGAGTCTGAACCACCTTGGCCTGGGGTTCATGGGCTCTGAACTCTGCTTCCTGCTTGCAGGTAGGTGATGGCCAAATGCCCTTAGGGCAGCTGCCTGTTCTCTGTTGACATTGGAACCAGGGGACAAACAGGACTAAAGCTGCTACAGGTGGCAGGCTGGAAACAGCCCCAGGCTGTAATAAGAATCTCTACCATGGGAAGGAACCTGGGTTCAAAGTCTAATCTGAAGATCCAAGAGGCCACCTCATAAATATTCCATCTGTGTGAGAGATTTCTACAGTGGCCATTTCATAGAAGGGCAGCCATTTCTGCCTGCTAGCCTCACGAGATCTGTGTTGCTGCCTAGATTAAACAGGTGCGTGGTTTCACTTGTAACCATCTTTTCTATAAACCTGTTGGAGAATGAGTATAACCTTTGACTTCTCTCAAAAACCAGGTACCAGAGTTCTTCACTCCATTTTGCATCCTTCTCATCCCCTTCTTGTCAGTCTTCTGACAAGTTCTGCAACATTTAGACGTCGTGTGTTGCCAGTTCATCAGGATGGCCTATAATTTTTTTTTAGGTCAAACTAACCCAATGGGTAGCTGGAAAAAAACAGCTACTTAGACTGTGACTTCACAGTCACCAAATCATCCATTTCTTGGTGGTACCTCCTGTGCCAGTTGCCAGTATCTAAAATCTTACCAATAAAGATACATTCCAATAGGATAAGGCAGAGTGTCACCAGGAATATCCACTAGGGTGAAAGCAGCCTTGCCAGAGATCAACTCTGTCATGTGGCACTTACATCTCCATGCATGCAAATTTCCTTCCTCTCTCCAAAATCATGCCTGAGCCTTCCCAGGTAAGCTAGGGCTAGGCAGTTCGAGAGTTCCAGATATTACAGAAGTGGAAAAGCAGTACTACCACTGAGAGAAATTGTAGATTGGAAGGTAAAGTTGGACTCTAAGCTGAGGGAGCTTGGCCAAGCCACTCACCTGCTCCAAACCTCAGTTTCCACCTAAAAAAGTTCTCTATTCTAACTCTCAGGGAAAATATTAGAACTTGGTAGAAATATTCTGAGAATACATGCTTCAATAATCACTTATTGCACATTCACCAAGTACAGGGTCCAAGAAGTAGCTGAGAATTCTCAGATAATTGAAACTTGGTCCTTCCATTCAAGGTGATTTCAGTCTAGTAAGGCAAATAATTCACATCAGTGTACTAAGTGCCTCAATAACAGACAACGCACGGGAGTTGAGAACTCAGAAGGGCCATGTAACCCAGTCTCAGATGCAAGCAACAGCCAAAGAAGTTGCCCCCTGATTTGGAAAACTGGGGAGAATAAGGTGAAGGAGGCCAGGAGGATGGGAAGGCATCCCTTGCAGAAGGATGACAGGAGCTAAAGTATGTTGGAAGAATATTGAGATATATGAGGGTAAGTCTGACCAATTAAGGATGTCTAAAGCTTTAATTATGAAGAATGGAGTGTCAGGAAATATGGCTGAGAAAATATGCAGGAGCACCTTTTGTACTATGTGGAGAAGCGACATGCCCCAGGGTGGTTTTGAGGTAAGGGGCAGAGTTAAATTTCAGATCTCTTGGGCAGCAGTGAGGTAGGTGGGCCAGAAAGTATGAGAACAAATTGCTCTGCAAGCTGATGGGGCTGGAAAGCTGAGTGTCCATGGTTTAACCAGGATGCAAATTAAAAGCTATCTTTGTTTAGAAGTCATGGCTGCCTAGGCTCACACTAGGCTGAGCCCCTCATGGCACCATCATCTGCAGAATTTTATTCCATTTGCCTTTCCCATGCCCAAATATCCTAGGCACAAAGGAACATCCTAGAGGGAAGTCTTCACTGCACTGTGTATCCTGGTATATAGGTCTCTCTCCTGTGTGTCCTGGTGATGTAAAGCTGAATATAATAATGTATTGTATGCCAGAATAAAGACTAAAATTATTTTGATAGACTGAAACAATGATTAAAGCCAATTAGATCAACTTAACCAGATAAAGACTAAGTCTTGCCTTTAGTTTCCTTCAAAGAGTTGGAAAATCTGGCTTCATGAGAGAATTATTTCATTCAGTTCATCCAGTCTTACAGAGAATCTGCTATATTTCAAGCCTACAGTGCCCTGTGCTTCTATCACTGTATCTGGTTCATTTTATTAAAATCAGTTCTGCTTCCCCTGTAGGTGAGGAATTAAGCCTCATCTTTGTATCCCAAAGCCCGGGGCAAAGTCAAAGAAAAACAAAGACTTCTAGACTTTCACATGTGCCAGACCTTTTATTCATAATCTGTTTAATTCTTACAATAATCCTCTTATATTTATTTCATAGAAGGTGAAGTTAAGTTTCAAAGATGGTGACTAAATTGCCTTTGATATTGTTGCTAGCAGATTTCAAAGCCAACATGGGAGCCCAGATCCAACTGGCCCTAAGGTTGATTCTCTTTCCACTACTCCACACAAATTCCTCTTGCACATCCCAGTTATGTGCCTGGTAGCCTGTGTGCACTTCTGCATACTGCACTGAACAGGACCGAGCCTCTCTTCATGACCTGACAGTCTGGTAGGTTAAATGGACAAGACCCAGGGGCACAGGATAGAGAGTGGAGGGGCAGGTCAGAGCTGGTCACAAATGCCGTATGAGCCTCCAGTTAGATTTAGTTGCTCAGAAAGGGACAGTCGGGTTATGGATCCTGGGACAAAGGCTGTGGCACCCACCTTTGTTTTGTGTTGCTCAGACTACATCCGGACTCTGGTCCAGTTCTATCTAGCTAAGACGCTTTTGGAGGGAACCACTGCCAACTAGAAATTTACTCAGAAGATATTCAGCATTGAAAGGGCCTAGAAAGTAGGCTAGAATATTGGGGAGAAAGATAATATTTCTCTAGAGCAGAGAAGGCTCACTAGCCAAAAAATTATTGTCTTCAAATATTGAAAGAGGTCATTGTATAGTTTTCCTCTTATGTTAGAGATGTTTATTTGTGTTCATGTAGTGTGGTTTCTGAATATTGGAGGAATTATGGAGAACTAGCACCTTCTGGATATATTGCCAAGTCTTCTACTTTACAGATAAGGAAGAGTTTAAGAAATCTGACCAATAGTCCAGATTTTTGTTTTGTTTTGTTATAATTATGTACCATTGTTTCACACCCTTGGTAATTTTTTTTACAGTATAGGATTTCTCCTCTCCAGATGGTTACTGTGGCTCTCCTACCACCAAGGCACGCACAGTCCTCCATCATCATCCATTAAGCTCTCCCCTCCCTTCCCCCCAGCACCTCCCTTTTCTTCTCCCTGCCCCCCATTTTTAAATAGGAGAGTCAAGACATGCCCTCAAGTTTGTTGTTGTCTTCTCCTATATTCCACCAATGAATCTGTTTGGTCATGCTGGGCACCTGCAATGGATGGGCATCCCAAAGACCATTTCACTATATGAAAAAGGTGGGCTCACAGATTCAGGCAAACCCCTCTACTCATGTGTTCACTGCCACCATCCTACCCACCAACCTACAGCCCTCAGTCTAGAATCCAGCGGAGTAGAAGGGCCTCAGGTTCTTTGGGTGAAGGTGGCACAACCATTAACCCAACACCTTACCAGGACCTTCAAGGCCCTTCAAAATCTCGTCCCTACTTACCCCCACATTCTCTCCTCTCAGCACCTGTCCCTTCCTCCAGCAACCTCCAACAACAGACAATTTGCTCTCTCTCATCCCAGCTTTGGTACACACTGTTTCCTCTACCTAAAATACACTCCCGGTGCCCTGTTGTCCTGATTGTTGCCTACTCATTCTTCACATCTGAACATTCATCTCTGGGTGGTTCCCACCCTGGCTGGCTTTGGGATGCTTCCTATGCACCTACTGACCCGCTGCCCATCTCTGTCCTAGCACTTCTCTCTGATGGAGCTATTTTGTAGCCCTTTGAAGGAAGGACAGTGTCGTGGTCTTTTGTATCTCTAGGGCATAGCACAGAGCCCCTTACATAATAATATGTCAAATGAATGAATGAATGTAGACTCTGAAGTCAAGTCTGGGTTTGAAAACAGGCCCCACTGCTCACAGACAGGGTTAAAACCTTAGGGAATTTACTTAATATCAAAGTTTCAGTGTCCTTATAAGTTTCTGAAACCTAAATCATAGGGGTCATTGTGAGAATTCAATACATAAGAAACCAGCCCTTACAACTTAGGCAGACTTAAGAATGTTAAGGCTCAAAATATTCTTGGAGTCCAAACTGATCTACTCACAAATGATTTTCTTACTCTGAAAGTCATTTTTTTTCAATGCTAAGAATAACAAAATTATATTAACTAAAGCATTTGACTCTGTGCCTCTATATAGACAGTCCAAGTGGACACTCCTTGACCTGAGTGTGACCTTCTCATGATGACTGATCTGCTTGGGTTAGGGCATTAGATGGAGCAGACACACGGCCCTGGGAAGCAACCAGCACTTCATGCAGAACTTCCTGAGGCTTCCCAAAGACCATACTCTCACCTGGAGGGCTTCCCCTTATTTTTGTCTCAGCCAGCCACGCCAAGATTCGTGGATTTCTCCCATCCCATCCCTCACCTCTTATCAAACTCGGCTGGGTGCCTCTTCTATGTCTGACAGCTCCCGTTCATGACCTGAACATTTGCCCCCCAGGCCTGCTGGTCCCTCATCATCAACCTCTCCCCCCAGGCTGGGAGCTCTGTGAACAAGTCCCACGCTCACCTCCCCGAGCAGACCCTACTCATGTGCATGCCAAGATACAGCGCTGGCCCTGGCGGGTGTTGACATGGTGAGACTGTCTGGCCTAGGCCCACCAGCTCTCACCCTGGAACCTCAGCCACAGTGGAGCTGCTGCCCCTGCTGGTCCACATGTGGCCACCTGACCGGAGATGGCCCAGGCTTCTTCCCTGGGTCTTCAGACCAAGAAGTGAGAGCACTTCAAAGCCATTTTGTTCTTGGAGCTCAAAGATGTAAAGCATGGATCTGGGGGCCAGGGCTCCAGCATGTGGAGAGAACTGGACTACAGTGAGTAGGAAGAACAAGGTGGTGAGTCCTGGCAGTGTGAGGGTCGCTCTTTCTGAAAGTTCCTGAAGCTCAAGCTTCCTTGCCTTCTGACAGCTATCAACATTTGAATGACCAAATGAATGACTACCCTTAAAGGATGTACACGTTGAATTTAGACAGCACAAAAGCAGTGGGCCAGACAAACCAACCACTAGGATGGGAGTTGGTGTGAAGAAACCACAGCTTTCTTGTCTCTCACGAAGACAGTGCCGCTTGCACCACAGGGTCGCCAGGGAGGACAAGCTTTGCCCGCTGCAGAAACCTGCCCATTTCTTTTTTGTAGGTGCTGCTCCCTCTCTGATTCACCCTCCCCTTTCTTCACAGTGCTCGCTGGAATCAACTCCCGATAAACTCTCTGCACATTCTTCCCCTCTAAAAAAGAAATACCCCAGAGAAATAGATAGTAAAAAAAATAAATAAATAAGCATTGAGAAGAGGCCCCAGATAAAACACTAACCAATTTCCCTCAGTCTCTAATCTCTACTCCCAAACCATAAAGCAGACTGCCACTCTTAACGCTGGCCTGTCTGGTGACTTTAAGAATCTCTAAGTATGTGAATGCATTTTTGTTAAGTCATTAGCTTGTAAGAAATAAAAAATTAATTAGCATTAGCATGTTGAATCACTTAGGTGTCAGTAGCTAATATGGCTAATTGACACTTAATAAGTCTTGCTATCTAATTTACTATGAATTACATTAAATGTTAATTAATTGCTTAGTTATTCTTTACACAATTATTATGTGTTAATGTGCATTTAATAGCTTATTATTTGGGTGATTATCCTGATGGCAAGCAAAGTTACCTGTTAATTCTGGTTTGAACAGATTCAGCACACTCCTAAAATCATTCTCTTAAGCATAATCAATTAATGGACTAATTAACATAATTTAAACCCATTGAAAAAATAACCATTGGTTTTTTGTGCCACAAAACCCTGGTTTAATTGGCAGAGATTTCTGAGGTTTGTCTGCTGTTAGCATCAGTAACACACAATAATATCCTTACCAATGCCATTAAGCTATTTCCTGACTGATAATTAGCATGCCTTATAGTCTATTATTACTGGCTTATGTATAAGTCTCAGAAGGCTTATTACAACAGTAATGTGTCTGACACAAAAGTTGGTGTAATTATTAGAAGCATAATGTCTAAAACAAGGGAGGTGATAGTCCTTTTTTGTGCTGGTCTGGTGATACTGGGAGTATTTTGTCAATTCTGAGTATGACATATTTAAAGAGATAAGACTTATGTCATGTGAAGAATTGGTGAAGAGTTAAGGATGTTGGTAAGACTTAGGAGAAAACTCCTGGGACAAGAGAATGTCTCCCTTCCACTATGCGATGAGGTTGGTGAAAGATAAATGAGTTATCTTTTTTTTTTTTAATAATAAATTTTATTTTTATATTCCCCCATACAATTGCAAATGCCCCATTCTGACCCCAATCCTTCCCCTCCCGCCCCCCACCCCCCAAAAAGTGTCTCTGGTTCATAGTTTTTTGTTGATTTTGATTTTCACTTTCTTATATTCATTTTCCTGGTCCCTTATTTAAGTTTTCTAGATTCCTGCTATGAGTGAGACCATCCGGTATTTTTCTTTTTCTTTTTTGGCTTATTTCGCTGAGCATGATCCCTTCCAGCGCCATCCATGTTGCTGCAAATTGCATGTGTTTATCTTTTTTGAATGCTGAGTAATATTCCATGGTGTATATGTACCACATCTTCTTGATCCAGTCATCTATTTTTGGGCATTTGGGTTGTTTCCAAAGCTTAAAACTACCATGAGATACCATCTCACACCAGTGAGAATGGCACATATTAAAAAAACTAGCAACAACAAATGTTGGCGAGGGTGTGGAGAAAAAGGAACTCTTCTGCACTGTTGGTGGGAGTGCAAACTGGTCCAACCACTATGGAGAGCTGTGTGGAGATTTCTTGACCTACTAAACATAGAGCTTCCATATGATCCAGCAATTCCACTCCTAGGTATTTACCCAAAGGACACAGAAACATCAATTCCAATGAGTTACCTTTTTTAACCTACTGACTCAATGGAGAATACCTGCACCATATATTTGAAGTTAATGGGAATAGAATTTGGACTCAGTCAGTCCAGCTGCCTCTCGAATAAGAGCCCCTGCCACAGGAGGAGTTCCAGCATAGTCTTAGCAATCTGTGTGGAAGGGACTGGATCTTGGGGTGGAGGAAGTGACCTCTCCGATCCTTCCCAAGGCTGAGAGTCCACATTAGTCGTCTTGAGCTCTCATCACCTGGTGCACTTTCAACTTCAGGAAAAAAACTGATGGGGCCTCCCTGGTGGCACAAGGGGTTAAGACGCAACCTATGAAGCTGTCCACAGCCACTGCAGCATGAGTTCGATCCCTGGGCAGGGAGCTACCCACATGGCACAGCAGACCTATCGTGTCTCGCCTGCTGCTCCCCTCAGCAGTGTATTTTGGTCAGTCTGCCTGTTCTGTTCCCCACTCTGTCTCTGGTGAATCCTCTCACTTCCTGGCACCTCTGGCCTGTACCCCAGTTCTTGTATGAATAACTAAATTAATCTTTTTTAAAAATTTAAGGAAAAAAAAAACTGATGGGTGCATGGAAGTACTTGGGATTCAGTTCTGATTGGTAACCTGACCTCTAATACCACCTTGCCCTCTTGGCAGTAAAAAGATGACTTGGGGGGACCACTGGCTTGTTGGTTTCCCCTGGTCACACCTCAACAGCTCTTCAGGTGTCCTCCAGCAGCCCCAGCTGGAGGCCTGGCCTAGGAGGGGTCAGCTGAGGCACTGGAGTAATTTATCTTTGACAGGACAGGGCAGGAGAAAGGGCAGGCCTGGCAGGCAAATAAACTTAATGAAGTTTGTAATGGACTGTGGAAATATCAGGCTCGTGATCAAAGCAGGCATAAGCCACAAGCAACTATTAATTAAGACTCTCACTTATCTCTCTCTTCCCATTTCCTTCTTTACTACAGCAGTAACCTCTCTAATTGTTCCCAGCCTTTCAAGGATTCAAAGACGACTTTCCTTTCTTAGATTTCCAAGGAACTTTGGGGGGTCAAACGTCTGTCTGGTGTTCTCACTGGCAGGCCCCAAGTTTCCTTGTGTTCCAAGCTTTGTCCCTCTGAGTGTCAGGGAGGTGTCCTATGTCAAACGCCTGCTCGCTCCTGCCCTACACACAAAATGCTCTGCTCTAGAATGTTCTTCCTGACCTTTCAGGCTTGCATCAAAATTCCTGTCTCCGAGAAAGCCTTCTCTGACTGTGCCTGCTGGGCCCTTATCCCCTTTCTCCAAGCCCATGCTTCCTACCTGCGAGTGCTTACTGCTGAGACTGTGCTTGTGTCAATTCTTTTGACCTTAAAGCTATTTCTGGGCTTGGGAAGTAGACATCTGTGCAAGGGTAACATTCAAAATAATAACCAACGCAGTCATATAAATCAACACCTAAGTCAATATACAAATAACAACATTTTTAATCTCTACCCTCTTGTTCTCAAAAACTGCCTTACCAAGAGCTGCAAGGTGTATTGCAAGTCATTCATCAGACCATTTCAATGACATCCTATTTGCTGGTTGATTTAAAAAAAAATGTTGGTGTGATCTTTTGTTTGCTGCAGCTGTCAGCAACTAAGTGATGGCCCTCTCTGATTATCATCAGACATGGGAACCTCATCAAACTCTGCCCATGACTTTTCTTGTCTTCCGGGCTGGTTAGGAGGTCTCCAGGGTCAGGAGCTGTGTGCAGAAATCTCACCAGGGCTAGGTGGGCACCTGATGCCAGCGCTGCACACCTGTCAGGTCCCCCGACAATGCTACCACAAACCCTGCCTGCCTCTGTTACAGTATCCCAGCAACACTGGGCCCCTCTGGAGGAGTCCCTCATATCTGTTCCCCCCTCTTCCAAGCCCTTGTCACCCACCATGCTGACAGCCTCCAGGCAACATCAAATGGAAGCTTAAGGTCTCAGCCTCTTCTACTGGTTACCTACTGGAGGGGAGTGCTGGGATATTTCAGTAACTAGTTCACTGTCTCAATACATCACATGTCCTGCCTCCTTGCAAACCGTCACGTCCCTAAAGGCAGGTGTTCTAGAAGGGATCTGCTCCTTTCAAAAGAGACAGTAAATCTGTGAAGGGCCCCACAAGAGCAACAAACGGCATAGCTGTTTTGCCAGTTGCTCTGTTCTCAAAATTGATCCCCACATTCTTCTTCCCCTAGTGTATCTCCAGACTAGTGGAAGGTCTGGTCTCCATTCTCTCCCCCTGATATTGCATCATGAAACCCCCCCCCTCACTATTCAGATATTCGGATTTAGGCATATAGTAAAGCATAGCAGAACAGAACAGAATCAAACAGAACCATAGTTCTTTTCCTAAGGGTGTCCAGGGTACGGTGGAAGGGGCAGACATAGCAGCCAAAGCTCCTGTACAAACCTCCACCTTCTCGGGAGATTTATGGAGATGAACGGCTCTGCGGGGGTGGGAGGGGCAGCAGCCAGGAGCTGAAGGAATGACTTAAGATTGCTGTCTCCACAGGCAGGCCCTTGTTGTCAGAAATGGCTTTCTTGTTCCTTCTGTTGGTTGCAGCTCAACAAATGTAGAAAGATGAACTGGGGTCTTCATCAGGGTCTGGGATTTTTCCAAGGCTGAGATCATTAGCAAGAATTATTCCTCTCCATGCCTAGCATTTATCATCTGCTCCCTTGGCAGAGGCTGGGGGTGGGGGTGCAGGGGAACCTGGCGGTTCCAGAGGAGAGCAGTGGACAGTGTGAGATCGGGGTGGGAATGACTTTGGGCACATTCAAAGCGATCAACTCCTGCTGCCCTCGGCCCCCACCGCCTTCTTCAGAAAACTTGGCCTGTTCAATTAGCTTAATGGCATGGTGGGAGAGGGTGTTTCCAAACAGTCAAACAGCTGAGCTGTGATCGCTCTCGCTGCTGATGTGAAGCCTGTCAAAGCAGTGTCGGCGGTGGCGCTGGGCCCCTCTCAGCATGACACACGTTTTGGCCAAGTGCTGCTGTAATTCAGTCCTGACACCTGGATCAATGGCACCCATTTCAGAGCACCATCTTCCCAGGGCAGCAGGCAAGGTAGATAATCCTCAAAGGGCTCAGGGGTGTAGCTGGATATAGATCTTGCCCCCAGCCCTCCACCTGCTTTCTAAGGTGCCGCTGCGTCTACTGAACACTCGGGCTGAGTGTGGGCTCTGAGACTGGACAAAGGCTCAACTCCTCATATAAGCCCAGACAAGTTACTTGGCCACACCCTTCCCCCTCGCTAAAAAATAAATGTCCATCTGTGGAAGAATAAACCAAGTGTGATCTGCCCATCAGTGGATCACTGTTTAGCAATGAACAGGAATGCATGACTGATACACAAGGCACCAAGGAACACTGAAAGCACGTGCTAAATGAGAAAATAAATCCCAAAGAAACACATGTTGTGTGATTCCACTTATAGGAAGTATCTAGAATAGGCACATCCAGGGACAGAAAGTGGTTATTGGTCTCAAGGGTCTGGGGCAGAAAGAGTGGGGAGCAACCGTGACCGTGTACACGTCTTTGTTGGGGGAGGTAAAAAATGTCCCAGAGTCAGATAGTGGTGATTGTTGTACAACAAGGTGAACATACTAAAAGCCACTTAATTGTACAAATTTATTCTTTAACTATCTGGAGTGTTTATTACATCTTCATTCTATTTTCAAAGAATGGAGAGTCAATTAACCAGGACTCTTTGGGTTAAAAGTAAAAGAAACTCCAATGTCAACTTGCTTTGGTAATAAAAAGGAATTGATGGGCTCACATTAAAAAAAAAAAAATCTGTAAGACAAGCCAGGTGTTGCGGATGTGAAAAATGAAGGAGCGAATGCAGGAGTTCAGGAGAGACCCCGGCCCGTCAGAGGCCTTCGAGAACCCTGGCCTGTCGGGCCCCGGGGCTTGCGCGCCTCTTTCTTATTCTGTTCCCTCTTCTCTTTCAGTCTCTGACCCTCTTCCCACACATCCTTCTCCAAAACGTCCTCTGCTTTGGTTTTTGTCAGTTTGTCTCTGCTGTTCATTCCCTCCCTCCTCTGGGGATGCCTGGGTTTCCTCCTCTGCCTTCGTCTCTCTTCTCAGCGCGTCAGTCAGTATTTCCTGCAAACTCAGAGGCCGCTTCCATTCCTTAGACTGGGGCTGTTATGGGATCAGAGGGTTTCAAGCCCCAGGCAGGGGAAATAGACTCTGAGTGGTGATCGCCCGCCTCCCTGGAGCTCCAGCTGTGAAGCCAGAATGAACCGCAGCCGTGGCCGGCTCAGGCTGAGCCAGCGTGGCTGGGCTGGCAGAGCACAGGCCCAGCGGGAGCCAACCGCCACCTCCACACTGAGCACGGCCAACTGTCTGGCCCTCTGCTGGGTGCTAAAAATAGGCATTGGGGGGCCAGAACAGCTGAAAATACACTTCCAACCATGCAGCCTTCCTGTGCCCCATAGACTGTCAGCAGCCTGGGGATCCCCAGGGGTCCGCAGCTGCATGGCCCCAGCTGGGCAGGGAGGAGGAGGCAGAAGCATGGGCAGACACCAGGTCTGCAGGCCCACCGCCAACTTGGGAGCACACAACAGGTCACACAGGCCGTCACAGAAGCCAGGGCCTGCAGAGCAGAGTGCTGCTCCCTACCCCGGCCCACCCCAGCCAGCAGGGAAGGCACTCCCTAGGGGCCAAGTGGACATACCCAAGACTGCTGGAGTGCTCATCTCCTCGTTCCGATCTCTGCTGTCTCCCCCAACCCCCAGACTACAGCTTCCCTCACTCTTTGCTCTTTAACTCTCTATTTCTCCACCAATTGAGGCCTCCATGGCCCCAACATGGAGAGGCTTCCTGGCCCTGCCGCAACCCCCAAATATCTAGCATCCAGACTTGCTCTCCTCCGCATGAGGGAAGCTAGAAAATTGTCTTCACTGAACACAGGCTTCTGGAACGCCCCAGCCGTCCTGGGAGGCCTCAACTCTCAGATGAGGAACTCCAGGTTCAGAGATGCAAAGCATCTTGCCCAAAACATCTCAGCTGGTCATGGTAGAATCCGGATCTGAGACTCTTTTAGCCCAAGTGCAGTCGTCTGCTCTGTCCTCTTGTAAGGGCAGGAACTGGAGCACAGTGCAGGTTTTCTGATCCCATGCAGACTGGGTAAAGGAGGAGTCAGAGTCCTTAGTGTTTTTTGCAGGTCTTTTATTGGGGTTCACCAGGCATATGGCAGGCAGGGGTGCTGGGGGGGCGGGAGGCTGGCAGGCCTCCCAACCCCCAGCAAATCTTCATTCTATCTGGGCTCTCTGGTGATCTCGGCTTCTCTTTCGGCTTCGGCTTCGGCTTTGGCTTCGGCTTCTACTGCTGCTGCTGGCGTCCCCGTGACGCCGCCCTTAAAAGCACATTCTTAGCTCAGCTGAATCCCATCTACCTATGCCCACACCCTATTCCAGGTGCCCGCCATCAGGCATGCATTCAGGACAAGGATCCATCATCTATCCTGATGGCGGAAGGGCAGGAAAGCCTGACATTTTCTTTACCCTACACCTCTCCATGGGAGGTTCTTAACTGGGGTGATCACGCCCTGCAGGGGACACTCAGCCATGTCTCCAAGCAGTTCTGGTGGTCACACTAGGGGAGAGTGCCACTGGCATCTAGTGGGGGAGGCCAGGGATGCTGCTACCGCCCCTACAATGCACAGACAGCCCCCCCCCACCCCAGAGGTGCCAGACAAGACGTCAAGGGTGCTGTTGTGCCAGTAAGGCATGGGGCAGGTTCTCTATCAATTCCAGAGACGGGTAAAGGAGACTCCTCAGTGGCCTTTTCAGGCTTTAATGATCTCTCTACACCATTTGTAGTGAGGCAACCAGGTGCAGGCAGGCAGCAGAGCAGGCAGGAGGCCAGGGGGGCCAGGAGGCTGGCAGGCCTCCCAGCCACTGCCAAATCTTTACTCTCTCTTTGGGCTCTCTCTGGCATTCTCTGTGGTCTCCTGTGGCCATTCTGCTGTCTTCTGCCACTGCTCTCTGCCACACCATCTTCTGTGACTCTGCCCTTATAGCATCTGTCTCTAGGCTCAGGTGTGCCCACTTAGTCATGCCCAGACCACACGCCAGGTGTCCACTCAGGCATGCATGCCCCGAGCCCATGCTCCCAAGCGCCACCTGCATTCAAGGCCACAGGTGATAGCCACAGAGGCCATTGCTGCAAAAAGCCTGAGCATTTCATTTACCCTACAGTGCTGAGGTTGGGGAGCCTGGGTCTACCCTACATCACAGAACTGTCTCCATCTAAGTCATCGTCAAACCTGGTGGCAGTAAAATCACTTGGGGAGCTTGTTAAAATCAGAGACATGAATCCCAGCCCAGGCAGTCACATTCTCTGGCTCTGTGGGTGCCTGGGAATCTGCATTTTATCAGCCCGCAGCACACCACCACCACCACAGAATGTTTCAACTGTGGTGTTCTGGGTATCACACTGAGAAACACTGTCCCAGACGAAAGTTACAAAGAGCAGGTGCGAGGTCCCTGCCAGCTTCTGCATAGGCCCCTAGCACTAGGTAAGTACTTGGAGAACATTCCCAAACACACACATACACACCTCAAAGGAACCAAGGAGCCACATAACCACAAAAGGTAAATCACTATGATCCATACATAGACCCAATTTTATGACCTCTCTCACCTGCATATTAATTTACCTAACAAAATGCTTATCTTGGCCCGTGGTTGCTGAGATTATGAATCAGTGTGCCTCATTCCCAAGTCTTCTCTTGATCTAAACAAGCCAATATGTTTCACAGTTGGGAATGTTTGGATTAGCAGCCAAAGGAAGAAATGAGGGAAACCACAGGTGCATTGTCAAGATTAATATGCAGGCAAGTTCAGCATTGGAACGGTACCAGGTAACAAGACGCCCAGATAGGGAGGCAGAGTAATATGAATTGACTAAAGACAAAGGGAAAACAAATGGAAAGTGACAAGCACAAAGGGGAACAGCAAGAGCTAATGGGCTGAGTAACTAAGAATCCCATCCAGCCTATCACCCAGCCTGCCCACTTGGCTCCTTCTTCCCTGTCTTCCAGGAAATGTCCCCAGGACTAAGCGCCTAAGCATCTGGATGGATGGGGCACCGCGCACCACGTCAATAACAGCTTCCTATTGTTATCAATCTGGTTCAACAGATGTTCACTTCAAACGGTGGAGACAAATGAGATCCCATCATAGAAAAGAAGAGCCATGTGCTCTGAGCATCTTCACCCCATAGGAAGTTTTCCTGTAGGAAGAGCAAACAGGAGCGTGAGCAGAGGTGCTAACGCAGCCTGGGTCAGGAAGAAAGAGGCCCGCCCTCCTCTCTCCAGGAGCAGGCAAATTTGGTGGCCTTGGTGGAATGCACCCTGCACCCGACTACCGGAGAATCCCTAAGCAAGTGCTCCCAGAGCATGGATTTGAGGTTTGAGTTTGTGGTAACTTTGCTTTTAATTCTGCTGCTACCTTGGGGGTGCAGCAGGCTTCAGTTATAGGCTGGCAGGTATTATTGGATAAAGACAGGTGACCCTCCAAGTTGAGAAGAAAATAAGTTTGCACTCACAAGCAGCCTAGTGTCACACTGACATATTGGGACATCTTGACAGCCCTGGGGTGCTGTGGGAATAGGATTATAGCGAATCCCTCCTCTATGTGTGCTGCTTGCTGCACATTTCCCCTGTGTGCCAGGCTACTGGTAGGTGCTCCGTGAATATTTGAGTGAGTGAATAAAATTTTGTTGTATCAGTGGACATAAAGAATGATGGGTCTTTTCTTACAGTCCATTTTCTATCATGTTCTCTTTATTCTCAGGCTGGTGATATTATAAATCTTGGAAAATTAGAAAAATACAAAGATTCTTAAAACTTTAAAATATGCCCTCCCCACCCCCATGCATGGTATCTGACAATGGTAATTTTCAAGCCAGTACCTGCTGTGCATGGTAAATTAATGGACTTGTCCACATGTTTTAGATTCCAACCTCCATGGCATGGACTTGACCTACCTCCCTTAGATTTCAACCACCTGCTGATGGGGCCAGGTGAGGACCCAGCCTGAACTGGGACATTCATGCATGCAAAAGTCGTTATTGAATTCCTAGTAATACAAACCGCGGTGCATACAGCAGCGAGTAAATAACAGACATGACATTTCTCATCTAAACTATAGCCTAGTAGAGAATATTAATCAAATGGTGATGAAATTATAAAATTCAACTGCAATGATTGAATGCTCTGGGTAACAAGAGTGCTTGAAAAAGTTGATTTAACTAATTTGGGGAGATCAAAGGAAGCCTTTCCTTAAATAAGTGGTATTTTAGCCGACAACAGAAGGGTGAGTAGGCTTTAAAGATATTGGAGTAGGAGGATATCGCTTTCTGAATAGAGCCCCAACATTGGAGGGAGCTTGCCATTTTAAGAAATTGAAGTCAAGGCCAAGGAAAATCAAGGAAGGAGGAAGTCAGCACAAAATGCAGGTGGTTTAACAATACACCTTCATGGCTTGTTGCCTGGAAACTTTTTCCCACTGAGTTTGCTCTCCATGACCTTGACTTTAGAAAAGTCAGTGTGATGAGAGTGGGAAGAGTAAAGAGGGTGACCAGAAGATGAAGTGGGAGGCAACCCAAAAACGGCAAGATGTCAAGGATTTAGGATTTTATTCTAAATTCAAGGGGAATACATTAGGAGTTGTTGATAAGATGTACTCTTTTTTTTTTAAAGTATCTTTGAGCACAATATAGAGAACATGTAGATTATTAGAGAAAGGGTAAGCTGATTCAGAAGCTGTAGCAGTAATGTAATTAAGGGGTGATAGTAGCTTGAACTAGATGGGGGTGTCATGGAAGATGAACCACAGAGAACTGATTCAAGAGATAAATTTGATGATGGACTAGACGTAGGGAATGAAGGAAGGGAAGGTGTCAAGAATCAGTGAGCTCATCTCCGGATGGATGACATGCGAGGGACACTGGACAAGCACCTGCTTGGATGGGGTGAGGGTGGGGGAGGTGGTAGTGCACAAGGTTTGTTTTGCGCATATGAAATTAGAAGTGTCTTGGAGGCCAAAGAGTCAAGAAATCAAGTGGACTACTGGATTTGTGGTCTTGAGTTTAGACAAGATTGTCTGGGGACCTCTTGAGGGAAAGATGGTCAGTGTGGTTACTGCAGGTCTAGGAGTGGTTGTGAGCCCCAAGAAGTCACACAGGGTGACAGTATAGAAAGAGAACAGAAGGCAGAGCAGGCTGAACCTGCAAAGGATCAAAGAACTGGTTGGTGAGAGGGTCAGGAGGGAAACTGAGCATATGGCATCAAGCAGAGTCTCCCCCACTGGACTGTAGTGGAGACTCAGCAACTAGAGTGAGGTGCTTCTAGGCAGCTGAGCTGAGGGAGAGTGGGGAGCAGAGCTGGGGCAGTTCTGCCATGTGTGTGCTGTGCCAGCAAAGCCAGCGTGCAGGAAGTGATGGTCGGGGGAGGCAGGGAGAGAGGGCAGCACATCACAGGGCCCAGACTGATGGACAGCAAGGTTGCAGGACAGATTTCCAGCTTCTGGTCTGCTCCTTCGTGTTCCCAGGTCCCAGGAGATACCTTTGTGTCTTTCCTAAAGTTGTCTTTTTGTCTCAAGCTGGTGTGAGTGGGTTCCTCTTTCTCGATGGTGAAGTGTGAAGCCATGAGAGAACAAGTCGTGCGTTGGTGGGGAGCAGACGGGCCTGGACCACGTGGGCACAGACACACTAGCCAATGAGAGGAAGACACACCTGTTACTGGGCATCACATGTTTGGCACTTACATGCGCATTCTCTCAGCGATCCTCATCAACACCCTCAAAGATAAGAGCTGTTACCCCCGATTTAGAAGAGAACATAGCGGCAGCAATTTTCTCAAGGCCACAGACTAGTACACAGAAGAGCGAGGGTGGCAGCTAGTCCTCCTGTTAGGGCAGGAGAGTGGTTAGATGAGAGGGACAAGAGTAGCATGGAGACGGATCTGTAAGGGGCGATCACTAGGAACCAGTATGGATTTATTTGAGTTGGTCATTAATGGACTAGAACGGGCACCAGGAGGGATGATTAGAAGTTCTAAGAGAAGCAAGGATTAAAGCGGGAAGCAGGAGGCAGGGAAGTTAATTCCCACATCTCGTCCTAGTGGGCAAGGGTGATGTCTCCTGTCCTTCCAGAGTGGGGCATCTGAGAGGCAGGGCTGGAGAAGACAGAGAGAGGAGAATTCAGCATCTCCGTTCTTGAAATAAAGCCTCCACGGGCAGAGACTGACCTGCGTGGGCTCATTTTTCTCAGGGACCTCACAGCGCCTCACAGCCTAGATCTTGCCCGTTGCTCTGGGCTCACTCACCGGGGCTGCGGGTGATGGCAAAGGGACGAGGTGAGTTTGGGCGAGGGAGGCTGAGTGAGCAGGCAACCCACCAACAATGTCCGCCACGCAGGGTGGGGCTCAAGATGGGAAGGGCAGGAAAAATGACCTGGGAAAATTGCCTGTGACCTTGAACTGGTACTAGAACCTGAGGCTTCAGGACTTTCCTGAAAATGGGAACCTGAGTTAAGAATGGAAGAAATGAGCTTAGAATAAGCTCGGAATGATCTGGAAATGAAAGGAGATCCAAGGAATGGGTGCTGTTGATTAACGAATGTTCTAGAACGGGTGGGATCCCCTGGGGTTGGGAGGATATGGTGCAGGAAAGCAGGACTGCTTGGAAATGTGGAGACTGCATCTGAACTAGGAACTAGGGAGGTGATCTGTGAACAGGCTGTGCTGGGAAGGGAGCTCAGTGCTGGGAGCTGGAAACTGTGGGCCTAGGAGACCTGAAGTCCATCCACAACACAAAGTACTTTTCTGAACTGACTTGGCAGGGGCATCCCCTTTCCAAAAAGGTTTTCTCCCTGGCGAATGCAAGGAGGGGACCTGCAGAGGGTCTGCACCCGCTGGGGCGGGTGATGAATGGGTGGCAATCAGGCCAATGACTTTCAAACGTTTTCCGTCAGAAAGAAAAACCCTGTCATCTCATTCCCAATTTTATTTCATTCTGTTTCACCTCATATTTCACTTAATGGGAGCTGTCAAGGAGATGCTTTGATTTTTTCACCCTGCTTCTCTGGCAGCATTTGCAATCTGACAGCCGAGAGACGAGAGTGTGGGGAAGAACCACCGTGAAATATGTCGCCAGGGCCTCCGGCGGGAGAGTCCGCGTATTGGCACCACCACTGTGGGGGCAGGCTGTGCATGATCTCCTGTGCGCTGCCCAGTGCGCATGTGTCGGGGGTGTGTGTGTGCAGCACTGAATCCCCTCAGATGGGGAGCTGGATGTGCAAGCTGGAGTTTTGACAATCAGGGTCCCCGTGTGCCCTGAGTCTGTGCACTCTCACGTGAAGTGGGTGCAGTGGCAAAAGTCATCCTAGGAGAGGGTTATCGTGGTGCTCTCAACCAGAAATACCCCCTGTGACCAATAAATGGTAAATGCTATCTATATTACAAATACAGTTAGCACTTGCAAGGGCTGCCTCTGATCCAGGCTGAGCTCCACAGAGCCTGCTACGTTGCTGCTCCTCTGACATCCCGAAGCCTTGATGTCCTCGGAGCCAACACTAATGCCCCTGATCGTGGCCCAGTTCCTCTAAATGCTCCCCCCCACCCGTACCCCTCTCCTTTGCACAAGCTGCTGACCATGCCAGGGAGAGTCAGCAAACACATTTTAGCAGGGCATCCTAGATTTATTCATTCAATAATTCAACAAACATTTATTGAGCATTTACTACAGGTAAGACTCTAGGCTTATCTCTGGGGACACAGAGTGAAATAAAATGGGTCCCTGTGTGCTTGAGCTTTCAGACAGGTTTGAAACTTACAGTAAACTGCAGAAGTGTTAGGGACGATGCAAACCCGGGGACCACAGCAGTACAGAGGAGGTACCCTGATTCGGTCAAGGGTGAGGTGGCAGTGAAAGCTTCCTGGAGGAGGTGACCCTTAAAATGACTCTTGAAGGATGAGAGGAAGTTGGCCAGAGGAAGGGAGCATGTGAAAAATGACCCTTTCACTGCTTAGAAAAGCATTTAGTCCTCTTTTGGGATCTTCCACGTCAATCTCCCAATTTCTCTTCTAAATCTTTATTGCATCCTTCAAGTTGTTCACGGCATCCAGATCTTTTTTCTCTAGCATCCCAGCCCAACCACTGGGCTAATCCTCCCAAAGAAAGCATTGACAGGATTGTGTCACTTACTACTTAAACACACTTTACATAGAACAAAGTCCCAACCCCATATGTGGCATTCAAGGCCCCCCACAAGCAAGCAGTTAATCAAAGCTATTTTCCAGACTTTGTGCCCCTTCCTATATCTCCATCTCATTCCTTTTTCATACCTGGAAAATCCTATCAGCTTTCCTGTCCCATTTTCCTCTGTGGACATCATATGGGCCCCCTGGGTTCTAGTTAAGTGTCCACCATCTCCAAACACCTTCTAGAATCCCCTATTCCTCATTCAAGAAAGAGTTCTCCCTTCTCTCATGGAACCCCACCACACACAGACAAAAGGGACTACTTTCAAACCAGGGACAAAAAGAAACAATGGTGACTGTGAGAATCCGAATGAATGGAGGGCTGGGCAGAGGAGACCAAGGTGTTCTTAGAAATCCCTGCACATGGCTGGTTATGGATTCTGATAGAAAAAATCACACAAATTCTCAAAACTCAGAATTTCTCAAGCAAGTGAAAATTATTTTAAAAGCTTAAGTCCACACGGACAACAAAACATGGAAGTAGATATCAGCAAGTGAGAAATGTCAATGTAATTTTAGAAAGTGGAAAGCAGATGGGAAAGAGATAACTGACTTCGCAGAAAAGAGCAATCTGCATTCCTGTCGTGAGCAGCCTCTAATGAGAGGCAAGCTGATTCCCACCTCCACCAGATGCCTCCTGTGCATCTTGGTCTTTGCTTGTGCTGCTTGTCCTTCACCATCCTCTGCACCATGACCAGCTGTGCATGGGTTCCAAGCAAATTCATGTCAGCACAGTCCAACAGCACCTCATCTCATGTCTACACTGCACACCTCTGTTGCTCTAGAACTTTGCCGTGGACACTAAGGGACTTGCTTAGTGTCCATTCACTATAAGCAACTGGGAACTACAGGTAAATTAACTCCCTGTAGGGTGAACCTTTGAACCAGTAGGAGCATGTGTGAATAACTAGTAGATAACTTCTCTCTCCCTGTCCTCAGACAGATTGTACCCAAGTGCACTCATTCATATCCCAAAGTCAGGCCTGTAAGACTGGAATCCATTGTTCTTGAGCTAAGAGGTAGCCAGACAGTGTATCCTTTTCTCTTGGTTCCCATTCCTTCCCCACTTTACTCCCATTTTCCCTGTGATTGTGCTGCCTAATAAATTATAGCACATATATAACTTCATGCAGGGACCCAGGGACTGTAACACTACAGCTACGTTTCCATGGAAGTCAAGCTGAGACACTATCACAAAACCATACAAAGATCCCTGAATAGTCAGCCTCCAGTTACCTCTAAAAGCAAGTGCAAGGAAAGTTGGTAAAAACAGGAGAATATTTAAAAGTCTATATTGGGAAGTCCAGAACCCCATTTCTACTCCAAGATGTCATGAAACTATACTTCTACCACCCTGCATAAGCCTGAGTTACAGTTTATTATCAGAGAAGTTTAAATAGGACTTTGGGGACACCAGGCCCTACTAAAGGTAGGACTGAGTCACCTTAAAGAATGCATGGAGGTGAACTGAGAGGCTAAATACTAGAAGACAGACTCCAAAGAAACAGTAAAGTTAAGGAAACAGACAATGTACAAAATAGAAAATAAAGCAATCTAGAAAGACTAGGGAAACTTAAAGCTCTCATGGGTAATTTTTTCCAGAAAAAAAGCATAACAGATTATTTCATGGGTTCAACTTTATTGAAAAGAGTTTGATAGTTTGGTCAAGGAGCTTGCAGATGAATTATTTATGTATTACATACTGAGCAAACAACTAAAATAGGCAAAGATTGATTCTAGGGAAAACAAAAAGTTATTCAAGAACAGAAATATAATCAGTACACCATGCGGCTTAACTGTTAACATTTACAGAGCAACAGAAACATGTACACTTGTTAATCACTCGTTAATAAAAAAATATTACATAAGTATATTAGGAAGGCAGGGAAAGGGAATATTTGTGCTGGGGAGGGTGTAGGAAGGAGGCTAGAGAAAGATCTAAGCTTTCCTCTCTGCATGGGGAAGACAGATCATATGCAAAATTTAAAGTCAGGAAATGATTATAAATGTGTGACATTTAGAAACAAGGATGTAATTACCAAAATACATAGCAGAAAATGCCGAGAGTGGTTGCTTCTCAGAAAAGGGACATAGATTGAATGGATAGGAGAGACAACTGCTCCTTTCTGTTATTAATCTTATAATACTGGTAGACTTTGAAAACTGTGTGCATTGCAAATATGAGAGACTCAGAGAGACATGAGACCGAAACAGAGAATTTTAATATGTTAGACTGAACTGTTTTAATTGTCTTTGGGTTTGCACTGTGGGACCCAGAACTGGGGACAATGATGAGTGCGCGCCTACACATTTTTTTAAAGATTTATTTATTTATGCATACAAGAGCTGGGGTACAGGCCACAGGTACAGGGGGCGAGAGGATTCACCAGAGACAGAGTGGGGAACAGAACAGGCAGACTGATTGAAATACACTGCTGAGGGGAGCAGCAGGGGGTGAATCAGGAGAGGTCTGCTGCGTCATGTAGGCAGCTCCCTGGCTGGGGATCGAACTCGTGCTGCAGAGTCTGCAGCTAGCCTCTTAGGTTGCATCTTAACCCCTTGTGCCACCAGGGAGGCCTGCATGCCTACACATTCTAAGGAGGATGCTTAGACCCAGCTCATCTGTGGGACTTACCAAGAAACAGGGAAATTTATTTATTTATTTATTTATTTATATTACTTAATTTTTTCCTCACATCATTTTAGTCCCCATAGTTATCCCACCAACATGAACCATCACCATATTCCCTGTGTTCATCCCTCTCCTAAGAAATACGGAATTGTAATCTGTGACCTTCACCTGATCACCCACCTCAGTCTCACAGAGAAGAGAAGGCCGAAGGTTAAATGAGGATGGTCACAGAGGAGATTCTCTGGAAGCTGTTGGCCTAGGAAGGGGTCCTGATCTCTGCTCCTTGAGCTCAGTCTTAAAGGAAATCACTTCTAGAAGGTACAGAGTGTAGGTACAGAGAAGAAGGAAATCTTTGCTCCCAGCGAACTGAGCAAAGCAGAGACGAGTTTCTAGGATACCTGAACTGTATGTACCCTGGCGATCTGGAAGGGTGTGGAGATGGGAGACAGGCACCTGATACTTATCTGGCAGTCAGAGGTAAGGGGCAGGCAGAAGCTGTGTGTACAGAGCGTGTCCTGCGCTCTGGTGGAACTTCTGCTGGGTCAAGTGGATATCACAGCAGGAGCTGACCTGGAGGAGCCCTGAGGGCACCTGCTTGAGAGGACCAGCTGTGGGGGTGAAGTGACCTCAGCAGAGAGGTCTCAGTAACACTGGAGGAGGTGCTGAGATATTGCAGGGGGGTCATGATTATTTTAAGTGCAGTATTTAAAGAACCCACAAAAGAACCCCCAGAGGAAAGAGCATTTTTCTAACTAGGTGGCATTTTTTAATTAAAACAATTGTTACCACACAGGAAAGATCAAATTGAGGAGAAAAAGAAATATTGAAATGTATTATTAATAAGAATATTATTGTCTTTTCCATGGAATCACAAATTTATTCACACTACACTCATATTTTTTTATTAGTCCCTAAAACACTTAACTCTTCTTGAATGAACAAATGGATGATGCTCATACAAATAATATATTGGGGATGGGAAACAATGCTGTAAAATATCTTTTTGTTTGTTTGTTTGGGGACTTTCTTTTTTAAATGCCCATGTTTATTTTTTCACAATATAGGATTTCTCGCCTCAGGGGCAGTCACCACAGTTTTCCCACAACCAAAGAGCACAGACAATGGACTACTACTCGGCCATCAAAAATGATAAATGCATGCCATTTGCAGCAACATGGATGGGACTGGGACGGATTAGTCTAAGAGCAATGAGTCAGAAGGAGAAAGAAATAGACCGGTGGTTTCATTTATATGTGGAATCTAGAGCAAAGTATCAGACAAAGACAAACTGTACAAAAGACCCCTGAAAGCAGACCTAGATCTGAGACATTCACAAGGGGAGGAGGTGAGAAGAACTGGAGTGCGGTAGAAAAGCCAGCACTTTTTGACGCCAGAAGAGCATGCAGAGGATTCAGCTACCAAATCACAACAGCACTCATGGCCTGCTCCCACCTCAGCACTGGAGTAGCCCCAGGCAGTGGCCAGGTGGGTGGGAAGGGATGGAAGTGGAAGCTTAATGAAATAAACACCCATACCTCCCACCCCGACATTGGTTACTGAGCATGGGACCTGAGTTGAGAAGAAAAAGCTTAAATTGGATGTGAAATGAAAGTATTGATTTAGATCCACCTGGCCTTTTTAATACCTGAAAATAAAACTTCCAATATCTGAAAGTGACTGGAAAAGTTATAGAATGTGGCCCGGGGCACAGAAGGGTGATCCAAGAGGGCAAGTTTGAAGGATAAGTGCTTGTTTGCTGGTCTGTTTTTTTAAGTTACCTTATTTTTAAAAAGAAGAGAACTAACATACATCGACATCTACTATGTAACAGGCATTTATCTACCTAGCTCTCTAATCTCATTCAATCCTTACAACACTCTTTCAAGGAAGTGATAACGACCCCCATTTTGCCAATCAGGGAATTGAGGCTCTGGGGGCATGACATTCCCAAGAGCACGTTGTGACAGAATCAAATGCAGGCCACGTCTCCAGGCACATGTGTGTACCGGCCAAAGAGATTAAAAATCCAGATATTGACACTGAATAGATGAGGTCCCAGCCCTGAGGTAGACAGTAATTAAAGTCATGTCTTTTGAACAGATTATTTGCTCTCCTTCAGCCTCAGTTTCCCCATCACAAAGACAGTATCCAAATGGGGGGTAGGGAAATGGATGGAGAGAGAGCACAATGGACTGTGGTGAAGATTATGGGGGCTTTGGTGGTGGGGGAGTTCCAGTGAGCTCCTGGGGGGGGAACAAGGATGTTTAACAAGGATGTAAAACAATGCACTTTAGTAATTAAATAAAGTTTGTAAGTACAGACCAAGAAAAAAAAAAAAAAACAAACCAGTATCCTAGTTATAGGCGAGATTAAATGAGATTCTTCATAATGAGAGTTGAGCACATTGCCTGACACAGAGCAACTCCTGATAAACAAAATCTACTCTTATCATTAAATTATAATGCACACTGAATAAGAAAGTTATTGCCAGGATGAAATGAAGCAATAATTCAGAAGTGCCTAGAACACTACTGAATAAATCGCAGATACTAAGTAATTGGTTGAATGTAAGCTGAGTTTCTTCTCTGCTGTGATATTGTATATACTCACACAGGCTGTGCTATGTTCTGCAGTGTCTTGTAGACATTGCCTAAGAGAATCACAGAACTGGATCTTGTGAGTGTTTTATTTAAATATTGCCTTCCCTAATAGATTCCAAACCTCTTAAAGAGGTCATATTTTGGAGGTCATATTTTGCATTCACTCATTCATTTACTATTTGTTCAAGAAACACATATGTAAGATATCTGAACAAAATACTGCTTGCATGAGATATTTAAAAAGAGCCAGATGCCTAGAACCCAGATCTTGCTTGCCCCTGGGGTTTATAACCTGAGCAAAGCTGACAAGACAGTATTAGGACAGGAGGTTGTGAATGAGGCCCCGGGCAGGTCAAGACAATCTGCCCCAGGCAGCATCCCTCCCAGTGCCCGGTGGGCGAGAGTGGGCACACAATAACAAAGGAGACTGTGACTTAGAAAGTACATGCACCCCAAGGGACAGGAGACTGACTGACTTGCGCACACAGTTATAGGGATTAAAATTTCATGGTGTTTTCCAGAGAATGGATGGTGTGCCATCTCCCCGCCCTTGGCTATTTGTTCTGTCCATTCCTCTACCTGCTCTGTGCTGAGCTGCACTCTGGACTGGAGAAGTTTATTGGGCCCATCCAGGAGACTTGTGGGATCTAAATTAGATCCCCATTCGCAAATCCTAGACCAGCCTGAGCTCTGGCCAGGGTCTTCCCTGATGTGTCAGAAGGCCAAGGGGAGAGAGGACAATGAGAGGGGAAACTCTCATTGGTTCCCACTACATGAAGTGTCTCCCCTGTGGGGCTCTCCTTTGATGACTGTCTCTGGGAGAGAAACAGACTGTGGTTCGCCTTCCCTCTTCTCTCCTCTCGTTCTAGAAGCTCAAGGGTGTGCACGGGAGCATCTACACACTCACACATAACTCCTCGTGTTCTCAGAGATGCACCCCACAGGCTCTTGCAGGTAGGAGACAGGTGGTCTCAGAGATATGCCCCTCCCCCTTGTCTTGGCCTCTTGCTATTACAGTGCTACATCGGGGACCATCAGTCTTCTCTCAACAACACATTCCATACCACTACCACTACCAAACAATCGGCCTATGGGATTCCCAGTTCAGGAAATTCTGGCAGTGTCAGCTGACTGTTAAAATGCAGCCAGCCCAGGGAAAGTCCCACACTCAGGCCCTTAGTCACTCATGCTTCTGGGTGAGTAGGAAGTAGGAGACGCAAAAATGTCAAGAGGGAAAGAGAGGGACTAACTTTGGATAAGGGCAAAGGACTTGGACAAGGGCATTCAGTTCAAATTGTTTTGCCCAGGAACACAATCCTAGAATTGTGCAATGCTGATCCAGGCTTTGTTCTAAGCACCATGAAGAGACAATGAATAAGACCCAGATTCAGAGCTGCTCACACCTCAGCTGAGACCAAGTATACCAGCATGCCATAAGTAAGCAAATAATCACTCTCATTGAGGTAAAGGTTAGGTGAGAGTCAAGTGGCCCACACTGAGAGGTCAAAGTCAAGAGAGCGAGCTTCTTGGAGATGGTCACAACAGAGCTGGATCTTCAAGCTTAGGACTAAGGATGTATCCTGCCAGTGTTTGTTAAAGGAATGCACAGGGGATCCAACTGAAATTGAACAAGAGTGCTCTCTGAGAATAAAAAATTCCCACCCCCTAGAAAGACAGAGTGGTAGAGTAGAAAGGACTTTGGGTCTGGTCTCAAGTGCTGGTGTTCTCGTACCAGCCTCAACATTCTCCAGCTACATTGCATCCGATGAAGTGCTTTGCCTCTCTCAGCCTCCGTTTCCTCAAGGTGCTGTTTCTTTGCCTGCCCCCAAAGGGTGTACTGAAGACCAGATGCTAATGCTCCATGGCTGTGTTGCTGTGGGAATGAGTCATTGTTTCTCTCTGTTTTGGCAGATCCCTTCCTCTCAGAGAACAAGTGTAACAAAGGGCTTCCTCTGCTGCCACACTAACTCCAAGCTTCCCGACATCTCCCTTGAGGTTGCTGTGAGGTCCCCAAGCATCTGTTTCCAGCTCCAGGAATCAGTCTCAGGAAACTAGAATCTCCATGGGGAGACGAGTCGAGTGGAGACTCAGTAGGAAATGAGTGGCCCAGGGTTTGGGGATAATGAGCATATCAGTCATGCAGGATTAATAACCACACAATAAGGACTCCAGCAATGCCTTCACTCCGAGTCCTCTCCCTAGAAATACCAACAACTTATCTAAGCATTAACTGCAATATTGCATATTCCATGCTTTTTAGAAAAATAAAATACTCTTTCACCCTCTGGAACCACTCATATCCCTCCTCTCTATTTATTCTGAATTTTCCATTGACAAATAGAATAAAAATAGCAATCCAAAGATAGAAGGTCAAGGCTGGGACCAGCCGAGTTGCCCAGATTTGTCACTCACAGATCTGTCACGGCTTCGAAGTTTACAGTCAAAGATACATGAGAGAATTAATAGAAGAACCAAAGGTTTAACTCCCTGAAGAGCTGGCCTTTGACTGGAATGTGAAATAGATGAGCTTTGCAAAGTGGTGAAAAGAAAGCTGGATTTAGAGAGCTGGTAGCCATTAGGCAGGGAACTCTGAAGGTTAGTGTCCTTATTGATAAAGATGATCACTGGCTCACCTCCTTCTTGGAACTGCAGTGAGAATAAAATAAAATGCTGGTGATTTATGAACTATAAATTAATTAACGTCGATATATCTTATCCCATGGATGCCTCCTGCGTTGTGAACATTTTACTGATCCTAGTCTGTTGCCCTGAATTCCATAATGAAGAACACTCTCTAAGTCTGCCTCCATGGAGATGCCTCTTTTAATAAATATAATCCAAATTGCTTGACTTACATGAGTTATTACAATGGATGTGGCCATTTCACTAGTGCACTAACTTATAATAACATGTGAATAAATGTTTATATGCAGAAGCCACCCAGCTCCCAATGCCTGTTTCTCCAAATACATGAATATCTAAAGGAAATTCAAACACTAATGGGCTAAAAGGAGAGAGAGTGATCTTACCCTGATTGCTCAAATTAAACATAATTGAGCCAGCTATATTAGTCTCTGTGACCTGAAGTCCAAAGTTCTTAGCATGGTATTCTGTATTCAGAGCTCTTCATAATTTGAAGCCAACACTTCTTTCCAAATGTATCTTCCATTACCTCCAAGAATTCTTCCCATTAGCCAATGTGATCTCTTATTTTTCCACATTATATACCCCACCATTTTATTTCTCAACCACTTTATTGATGTATGATTGAATAAACTTTACATCTACAATGTATACACATCGATGGGTTTGGTGATACATATACCCATAACACCATCCCTGTAATCTATGCTGTAAACATATCCATCACCTCCAAAATTTTCTCCAGATTTTTCATTTATGTATGGATTTTGCAACATGATGGTTAAGATTTACTGTCTTAGCAACTTCTAAGTATGCAAGATAGCACTGATGACTATAGGGAATGTGCTGTGCAATAGATTTCTAGGATTTATTCAATATACATAACTGAAACGTGGTACTGTTTGATCAATGCCTGTTTTCTCTTCCCTCCAGCCCTGGCAAGCACCATTCCTGTCTCTCCTTCTATGAGTTTGACTACTTCACATTCCTCATATAAGTGGTATCATGTAGTACTTATTCTTCTGTACTTGGCTTATTTCACCTACCAAAATGTCCTCCAGGTTCATCCTTGTTGGCACATGTGGCAGGGCTTCCTTTTATAAGGCTGAAAAATATTTTGCTGTGGGTATATACTACATTTTCTAAGGATATGTATTTGTCAAGGGATATGCATTTGTCAAGGGATATGGAGGCTGCTTCTATGTCCTGGCTATTGTGAATAATGCTGCAATGAATGTGGGGGTGCAGATATCTTTCTGATATTCTGTTTTTATTTCCTTTGGATATATACCCAGAATATATCTGGGATTGCTGACTCATATGGTAATTTTATTTTCAATATTCAAAGGAGCTTCTAGTCTTAACAATGCTATCTTGAATGTGAAATATCTTGAAGATACCAAAAGCACAGGCAAAAAAAAGCAAAAGCAAACAAATGTGATACATCAAACTAAAAGGCAACTGCACAGCAAATAAAAAAATCAACAAAATGAAAAGGCAGCCTATGCAATGGGAGAGAATATTTGTAAACCATATACCTGATAAGTGCTTTTTTATAAAATATGTAAGGAACTCTTACAGCTGAATAGCAAAAAAAAAAAAAATCTAAAAAACAAATATCTGTATTTTTTTTTTCAAAGAGCAAAATAAAACTAAATAGACATTTCTCCAAAGAAGACATACAAATGGTCATCAGGTATATGAAAAGGTGCCCAATATCGCTAATCATCAGGAAAACATAAATTGAAACCACAATATCAGATATCACCTCACATGTGTGAGTGTCTATTATTGGAAAAAAAGATAAGTGTTCAACAATTTGAATAAAGGGAACCCTTAGACACTGTCAGTGGGGATGTAAATTGGTGCAGCTCTGGGATTTCATGTCCACAAGCCTCTGTTTATGCTATTCCATCAGTCTGGGATGCCCACGCTCTCATCTTGGCAGATCCAAATCATACTCATTCCTTAAGACTATGCTCAAAGGGCCTCCCTGGTGGCACAAGGGGTTAAGTACAGCACTGTGAAGCAATCGGCAGTCTCTGCAGCATGAGTTCAATCCCCAGGCGGCCAGGGAGCAACCCACTGGTGCAGCAGACCTCTCCTGACTTGCCCGCTGCTCCCCTCAGCAGTGTATTTCAATCACTCTGCCTGTTCTGTTCCCCACTCTGCCTCTGGTGAATCCTCTCACCCCCTGCACCTCTGGCCTGTACCCCAGTTCTTGCATGCATGCATAAATAAAAATCTTTAAAAAAAAAAAGACCACGTTCAAAGTCCATTTTCTGCATAAAACATCCCCTGAATCCAAGTTCAGGAATGATCTCCTCCTCCTTCCCTGGCACCTCTCCCAAGACTTCACTTTCTATTGTGAGTGGTGGTTATTCCTATATATGTCTTTGCTCAAAAAGAAAACCTGCCCCTCAACTATCCCCCCTATTGATAGCTAAAGTTTTGCCTTTAGGATCTCCTTAGTTAATCAGTACATCAATGAGTCCCTATTTGATATAAAACAAAGTAAGAGTTAAGAGGACTGTTTGGAAAAATAAGACCCTGAGGGAGCCTGAAATTTTACTGAGGATATTCCAAGTATCCAGTGAATGATACTGACAAGGAATGTGCTAGTAGTTAAGAGAAGAGACAGATCACTAACATTGAAATGTCCCTTTCTTTGGGTCAAATATTGCCTTTCTACAAGAGGTTAGAGATTAGCTGGACTTTTTTTTTTATGTATGTATTTATTTATTTATACAAGCACTGGGTACAGTCAGAAGCGCAGGAGGGTGAGAGAATTCACCAGAGTCAGAGCAGGGAGCAGAACAGGCAGAAGGACTGAAGTACACTGCTGAGGGGAGCAGCGGGCAGCAGTAGAGGTCTGCACACCATGTGGGACCCTCCTCCGCTGGCCAGGGAGCAGCCGGGGATCGAACCGGAGATTAGCTGGACTTTTGAGACACACGAACATTCCTGAGCGTGAGTAGGTGGCCACTGTGCTCCCAGAGCTCTGTCCTGAATTAAGGTATCAGAGAGTTTTCCTGATGATAAGATAGAGAATAAACATATGGACACTACTATGTAAACATTAGGTGTCTGGAGTTAGTGGAGCCAAGCCTGGTGTAGGCTGAGGTAAGTTTAGTACTTGGGGTTCAAAATTAAAGGAGGCAGTAAAATCACCCTCAGATTCATGCAAGAACAGAGCTGGCACTTAGACAAGGCAGAGTTGAGTGCCTCCTTAAGATTTTTACCTAGGAACTATGCTTACCTCATGCTAGTCCTGGCCTTAGGATAGAGGATGCAGGAGGAGACCCACAAGCACAGTAAGGACAAGGATGGCAGGGACAAAATTTTTTTTCACAATGATTCCAAGAATCAGTCTTAAATACAAGCTCTGCTACCCCTATCACCTTTGTCTTCATTGCATTTTGTCATCATGCAGAGAAAATGATCATATTGCCAGCTAACCTCTAACCTCTTGTAGAGTCATCCAAAGCCTACAAGATTAAAGTCACTTTCTATATGAATGATGCCTGAAGGGTGAGCTCAACTTTCCTATTAACTCAGGCATTGCTTCCATGATGGGTCGGACAATTACCTCTCCAACTCCAGCTCCCACCCCATGCCCTGCATTTGCCAAGCTAATGCTATTTTCGGCGCTCATCGTGGTAAATAATGCAGAGGAAGTAGCAAGAAGACTATGGAAGCAACTTTGGAAGGGTGCAGTTTTCAATGTCTCTCAAATAACTTTGCACTAGAGTGAAGAGATACCTTTTGGCATCTGTTCAAACTGCAATGAAATGAATTTATTTAAATTTTTTTCCAACACCACCCCTGCTAAGATGGAAATCTCAACTTCTTTAAATGACATCCATTTCTAAAACACTGGTTAAAAGTGCCTCTGAGATGTAAGGGGAAAACAAATGAGACAGATGAAAGGCATTTTAGCTGCCTTGTCTCCAAAATGGCCCAAGCTGTCCTAATTCGTTACAAAATACCATTTCATGGTGCCCTTAAAACGTATGTAACCTGATAGGATTTATAGAACATCAAATATTGGTCATTTTATACAACTAAGAGAAAGGACCAGAGATGAAGCCCTGACTGGTCTTTCACATTATACTTTTCACCAAGTCCACAGCTCTCTGAAACCCTAATTTAGTGTAAATGCTGCTAAGATAATTAATGTGAAATTGAAATTCCCTTAGAAACAAATCATACTTCCAGAGCGTTCCCATTTGCATCATCATTAATTTAAGAAGAAAAAAGTTATAATACTGCCTCAAATTTCTATAATACTTTACAATTATAAAGCATAGTCTTACGCATCATCCTTTTCCTGTTAGCCTGCCCACTGGAGATCCAGTCATACACCATAAATTTGTGGAGTATGGTGTGTTGAAAGTGTCCCATTCTCACTGCTCTGGATAGCTTAGGAAAGTTTTTACATCTCTGATGTTCATTATTTCTACACCACATGGCTGTCTCCCTGTCCATCCAGAATGAGAGAATTAAGGGGGACAGTGTGAGAAAAGCAGAGACAAGTCAAAATGTGGTGACGCCATTAGAGAGCAAGAATATGACTGTGTTGATCCAAGCATAGCCATAAATTAGGTCTTATCTGTGATGGCAAAACTCCATGTATTTATGTCAATCCTATGCAAGAGTCCTTGGTGTCTTCCTGCTTCCTATCAGTGAGATGTCCTTGTGCAGCTCTGAAATCTTCTAGGAACCTCAGAAGACTTCAGGGCCCAAAAGCCCAAAGATGATAGCTGGAAGTAATGGTGCTGGAAGCCACAGCTCTCTTGACTCAATAGATATTTCTTTGTGTTCTCTAAAATTCTAAGACAGTGATTCAACAGACTGTACACTGGAATCACTTGTGGAAGTTTTAAGATACACCCAAGCCTGAACATCATTCCTCCAAACTCTGACTCATTTGGGGAGTAGGAATGGGACCTGGTCTCAATATTTTATAAAACTCTGGCAGATTCTAACGTGCAGCCATTGAGAACCATTACTGTGATGTGGAGGTCCTTAAATTTTAGCAAGACCAAAACCACCCAGAGTGTTTGTTAAGGCAGGGATTTTGGGGACCTCCCTTGGTGGCGCAGGCAGTTGAGCGCTGCACTGTGAAGCTGTCCACAGCCTCTGCAGAGCCAGTTTGATCCCGGCTGGCCGGGGAGGGTCCCACATGGCAAGCAGACCTCTCCTGTCTCGCCTGCTTCTCCTCTCAGCAGTGTACCTCGTCAGTCTGCCTACTCTGCTCTCTGCTCTGTCTCTGGTGAATTCTCTCACCCTCCTACACATCTGGCCTGTACCCCAGTTCTTGAATAAATAAATCTTTAAAAAATAAAAAAATAAAAAAGACATAGATTTTGGGGCCCACTTCCAGAATTTCTAACTCAATTGGTCTGGGTGGGAGATGAGAATTTGCATTTATAACCTGTTCCCAGGTGCTGCTGGTGCTGTTAAGGGACCACACTCTAAGAAATGTCGCTTCAAAGTGTCACAAAGTGTTTAATTTACATATCAAAATCAATTCAGCTAAACCATTTAAATTTACAGGGAACACCACTCACTGACTCAGCCAATTCTACTTACTTAGGTCTAATTATTTGCCTGACTTACTGTGAAGCAACAAATTCACACAATGAAACTCACTTTTGGGCTCTCTCATTCCCTCGCTCTTTTCTTTTCCCTTTTTGTATTGATGGAATCTGGAGGGCACTTTATTTTAAAAAAATTCATAGGAAGGTCATTTCTGAAATTTTGCCTGGGGACCCTAAATGTCTACCCTGCAGTGAGGGTCCCTTCACACTGGATCAGCCCTGGGTAGAGACTGATGGGATCTGGCTTCAGCACCCTGGAGAGCGGCCTCTGCGCAACACGCAGGGCTAGAACAAGGACAATATAACTGCAGTAATCCTTCCCAGGGAAATGGAGGGAAAATGATAGGCCACAGCAGTTCCTGATCTGTAACCAGCTCCTAAATCCCACTGGGCAAACATTGTGAAATCTCTTAATAGTACAAGTCCCTCAGAAAACTTAATAGGCTTCTATTTGCCAATAATCCCATGGAAAGTGTTCAACTCCATTTTACTTGCCTTTCTGCTCACATGCCTCTTCCTCCCGATTCCTCTCCCTCTGACACTGTCAACTTAATGACAGCTATCTTGCATCTATCAGACTGTGAAATACGGTGTCCTTAGCATTAAGACTAGTGCCTTGCCTCTGGAAGTGCCCCTGGGAAGTAAATATTTATTGAATGGAGTGTTTGGGGGTAAGTATACAAATATCTCCAATTTATCTTGAAAAAATCAGAAAGCTTGAATAGTTCTAAAATTTGAGCAAGCACCAGAATCACCTGGTTTGTTTAAACATATTGTTGGATCAACTTCCAGAGTTTCTGAGTCACTTGGTCTATGGTCTGGGAAGGTCTGTAATTTACAGCTTAGACCTGTTCTCTCCCCTGTCCGTCCCCCCTACACACACACACACTTCTTAAGAAACACACCACCAAGGGAGGCTAAGGAGCTTGATTCTCACACTTTGCACACACTGACTGATTGTTTCCTTGTGCTGGAAGCACCTCTACTCCAGCAGCCTGGCTAGCCAAGCCCTGGAGTTGGTGTGGGCTACTCCATGGGCAAAAATTTGCTCCAACAACTGCCTCTCTCAGGGGTCAAACACCAAATGGTTGGTGCTCTAAGGGCAGGTAGAGGGAAAGATTGGAAGTCAGAGAGTGGTCATTCTCCCCAGGGTGAGCCACGGGCTAAAGAAAAAGAAAATTCATGACTTTTCTTAGTCACCCACTAGCAGTATGCAGCCTCCATGGCAGCTCTAAGCGCACACGTCCAACTGTGCCGGGACAAAGGCCTGGCACATTCCTCCTTCCTCTGCATCCCACAGGATCCAGGGCACTTGCCTGGGTGTGCATTACACACTATGGGCCATCACAGGGTATTCTGTGTCACCACAGGACAGGAGCAAATTCTCAGTTCTCTTATTTCCAAGAAAGGTCAATTTTCATGATGCCCAATCCCTGATCCATTCTTTCCTTCCAAGAGATCTGTGACTTTGGGCAGCAACAGAAAGGATTTTTACCAGATTTAAGACCTGCCCCAATGCCTGGATGTACCACATATTTGTCAACAAATCTGTGGCATCCTCTTTTATAAAGGTCCTGAAGCAAAAGCCCTTGTGGGTATTCTTTCTCCAAAGTCTACCCAATTTTCAGACTATAAATTTTTGCAATTTATTAGATGCTAGATGGATGAATAAAGAGGGCAAGCAGGGGTGTGGAGGCTGTTAGGACCAGGCACCCTGGGCTTTTAGTTCACCTCTTGTGAAAGTTCTTTCTCCTTCCAGCCCTTTGCACCCCTACTGCAGCCACAGGACAAGCTCAGACTGTGGGAAAAGAAAGCAGAGACTCTGCTGTGCCTATGTCATTCAGGAAACCCAAGTAGTTTTCTGTCATGCTGTTTCCTGGTATCTTTTTAGTTAGCTTAATGAAGCTCCCCCACGTGTGAGCACAAGTAGGAGAAAAAGGAGATGAGGAACAGGAGATGGACAAGACAACCCGGACGACTCATCCTTCAGGCTTAGGTGTTGCATTGTACCCTGGGAATGGAGTGGGGAGCTGGTTTTGGAGAAACAACCTGTCCCTTTCATCATCCCATAAAAGCAGCACTAAGTCAGCTGGTGACAGAGTCAGCTCCAGAGTCCTTCTCCCGGTGCTCTGCCAGGGTCCCCGGCAGCTGGACTTTCCCCAAAGCTCATTCCATAAGCAAAGCAGACCCAGAGCTTGTGCCTCAAGGAAAAGCCACAGCAGCCCATTGCTCTTGAAATTCCAGCATCCAGCATGCAATAGGAGCTCAATAAATGCTGGGTCTTTCTGTGTGTGGATGTCTGACAGCTCTCCACTTGGTCATTTAGCTCTTACTTTACTTGCCCCATCTCTCATGTGGGGACAAGCCCAGCCAGGAGCTGGTGGGAGTTACTTAACACCCTCTGCACGCAGCTGTCCCTCTGTCACCACGTGCTCTCCCTGCAGAGCAGGCCCCACATAGATTTTTCTCCTCTGAATTCTCCAGGCAGATTTATTGATCCAGTTCAAGTGACATCAATAGACCCAGGTAACTGAATAAAGCTTGTGGAGTTTGTCTTAAAATATGTATGATTTAGCCTCAAGACACCACCTGGTAGCTTCACCACCCTCATTTCCTTCACCCTTGCTCCGCAGTATTCATTAAACACCATCCCCACTTCAGCGCTCCCCTCCCGTCCACAATCCAGCCACTTCCTGTGCAGTCACAGGAAGACACGAAGCGGCTCTGGGTGGAAATTAAAGGTGAGGGTGACAGGAAATGGAGAAATCACTGAAATCCCATTTCAGGTCCCAAAGTAGACCTGGTCATCTCCCTCACACAGGGCTCTTGGGCTCTGGCCAAAAAAAAAAATGAACCAGAGGGTCATTTCCTCCACAGGCTACAGGTGTCCTCTGCCTTCACCCCCTTGAGGTGCCGCTCTCTGTGCCTACTCAGGAAACGTCTCACAGTTTCCGCCTAGTGCTGGGACTGATGCTGGCACGAACTCCTAGAAGTGGTTGGGCTCTCGTTGGCCTCCATCTGATTCCTGGAGCCACTCTACCATTCTCTCTCCCCGCCCCCCGGGCCTCCAGGATGTACTTCACACTGACCACTTTGCCACCCACGAGTCCTATGACCTAAAGCAAAGTTCTGTACTGCGGCTTCCTCCCTGTAAAGCGAAATAACAATACCCACTTCGTAGGGACAGTACAAGGATTAAATATATGTGACGTGTTGAGCCTGCTGTCTGGAACACAGAATTAGTCATTAAAATAACAGCTTCTCTCTACGGAGCACTTGCTAAGCAGTCAGCAGTGCTGAATTTAATCGTCCCAATCCTCCTGCCCACCCTGTGAGATAAGTACAATTGTCAGAGCCATTGCACAGATGTGGAATCTGAGATACACAGAGGCTGCAGAACTTGCCCAAGAACCGTGGCTGGTAAGTGACCGAGCCAGGGTTTGAACCCAGGTCTTTCTGATCCCAGGGCTGGTGTGCTGAGGTACTGCCACCATGGACCATTCACTACACCTGCTTTCTCCCGTCTGCTCCCCAGCTTCCACCTTGCCGTGAAATCCTTTACAGGACACAAGATGTGAGAGCAAGGATGGCAACTCTTTTCCTGTAAAGGGCAAAATTATAACTATTTTCAGCTCCGTGAGCCATGTCTCGGTCATGTGACTCAACTCGGCCAGGGTAGTGGGAGGGCAGCCACGAGCAGTGCATAAATGAATGGACATGACTGTGTTCTAATAAACTTATATTGACAAAAACAAATGTCTGGTTTTGGCCAAAGGTCATAGTTTTCTGACCCCTGCTCTTAAGCAGCAGCACAGCTCTAAGGAAGAGAGACCCGTCATGAGAGCACTTGGCAAAAGTAGGTGCTCAATAAATACACGAGGGTTGATTCAGAGGTCACTTTATTCATCTCTTCGAAGCCAGCACCAATAAATATATGGCTCTCCAATTACAGTTTCATGGGAAAGCTAATTCTCCTCTTACCTGAATTGTCTGTTTTTGTGTCCAATTTATGACAGGGAGGTTCCCTCTGACTTTGACTTATGTGTAAACTGAGATTATTCTCTGCTGAGAACTAAGACTATGGATCAAATACAAACTTATCCTGGACCCTTGCCCTGGGCCAAGAGACAAGGCCCTATTCTGGCGAAGCCACTTTGTCTGCAGCAGAAGGTTGTTTTATGGAAGTTGTGGGGGAGGGGATCTGCTGCCTCCCAAGTGGGTGACTGGGCCAGGCGGAAGCTCTCCTTGTCCTCTCATCCCTGAGAGAAAGTCAGACTTCATACTACAGCAAAGACTAGCTTTTTGGCCTCCTTCCAGAGGTGAGAAAGCCACCTTGGGTGGGACAGGTCCCTTCAAAGGAAGTGCCAGTTTAATGAAAGGGTGGGAGGAGTTGGGGGGTAGCCAATAGGGTGGCAGTGTGGGGGCTCCTCACCTCCCTGTAACTGTCCCCACTTACTGGAGCACCAGCCTGTAAGACACAGAGAGAATGTATTCTTAGCTGAGTGGTTGGCTCAGGGGCATGGGATGTTTGGGGTGCCCATATGATCCCCAACACAAGTTGACAGATTACAGCAAAAATTAAACATCCAGGTCCGTGACCCATGTCATCTACCATTGTGAGGGAAGCAGAAGAGCACTTGGGTTCTGAGGGCCGAGGGCCTAGCCAACTGAGCCAACTCCTACTACTTAGGGCTGCTTATTTGCGCTCCTCAATTCTCTTTCTCCTTCCTACTTCTTTCTAGATCTAGTCTCTGCTTCCCCATATCCCACATGCCTTCTCCCCAAGGCCAGTGGGGCCAGAGGTGCTCAAAACCATCACAACGGCAAGGCCTTTCCTGTCCAGGGGCAGATGCAGCACAGGAGAGGCGGGGTTGCGGAGCCAGGCAACATCTGTGGTCCCTGGTGCTTGGGCATCGCTGGCCCAGCTCAGCCACTCTAGCTAGACCTGATCTCATGACAAAGAGGATGTTACTATCCTGCCCACACCATCATCTTTGTCCCCCAATCCCAATCTGCATGGGCACATTCTCTTTTACGCTCACCATTTTGCAATTTATTATCCAGAATTTTATATTCTTCTTTAAAAATTCTTTAAAGAGTCTAGGTGTTCCCTTTCTAATTATAAGGGAAGCTCCTTCAGGGTAAGGATTAGGATTCAGAAGAGCAGCTATACGACAAATGTTGAGGACAAAGCAATAGCAAACAACTCTTGGATGAGCAACAATAGTACAATCTCTCATACCTCCAGCCCTCGGCAAATGCACGCCCACTGAAAATCCTCCCTTCCCCTCCCCCCATCACCAGCTTCCACATGACTGACGCCTTGATATCAGCCAGACCTCAGCACAAACACCTTCTCTGGTCGCTCTACCTAAAGTGACCCCGGAGCTGCTCAGTTAACACTCGTTGCATGGATGGATGACTTCAGTACTGCAGATGAGGAAACTGAGGCTCACTGTGACTAAAAATTACTTATCCATGGTCACAGAGCTTTTTCAAGGCACAAACTGACTCCTGCCGATGCCAGAATGTCAGAAGGCTTCTGTGCACCTCTTGGCAGCTATAATTTCTTATTCAATATCTATCTATTCCAGTAGCCTGCCAACCTCATGAGGACAGAGTCCATTTTCTGTCAGGGTCACTGTGTATATGCAGCTCTGCCCTCCAGAGCAGGGTGTGGGGCATCAATACTGTTGATACTAATGATCATACAACAGACTAATCTTGTCTAATCAATAAATTGCCAGCTAGATGTGTCTCAATAAATATTGGTCAATAGACTGAGGACAGTGAACCCAGGGCCTAGATGCAAAAGTTATGACCCGCACTTACTCAAACCATACGTCAAGGAGTGAAGCAGCATTTTCCTGGAATGTCCTCTGGGATCCAAGAGCCACCAGAGTGCTAAGGGAATTTCTTTGAAAATGCGGAGCAAGAACAGGGAAATTGAATATCTAACATGAGCAGTTTTTGTGCCAAGTTATAAATCTCAGCTAATTACAGCACAGCTCTGCTCCTTTGGGGTCTTTCATTCTGCATGAGTTTTCTTCACTCAGGAATCAGGGTTCACACTCCTTAGTCCCCCACTCTTAGGATGGGCTTTTGGTCTGGGTCAGAGGAGTAGGGGCTGTTGGTTCAGCTCAAGGTTGAGACTTGCATGCCTGGGAGAAGAAACAGCAATAAAGACAGAAGTTATGAGTCTACAGTCAGCAGGGAAATAGAGTGGGAAGCTGCTAACATACCGTATCCATCTCTAGAAATTTCATAAGATTTGATCCACTCTCGTGTCATCTACTAATCTACTTTTTTTTCCCTTCAGGTTAGATTCTCCTTTTTTGTCAACTACTTTTTTGCAATGTCAAGTACATTTGCTCTTGGGCTCTCTCTCCCTGCCCCTCCTCTGCATTCCATCTAGCATTTCTCCAGTGTAGTGAAGTGTGCCGGCTGTGCAGTTCCTCTGACCTAGTTTTGAATCTTTGCCCCACCAATTATTAGCTACTTGTCTATAAATGAGTTATCTAAACCTCCTTGACTCTGTTTTCTCCTCTGTACGATGGAAATAATCCTTTAAGGATTTTGTGACTATTAAATATTTATTGAAGAACTTAGCACAATGCATGACAACTAGTAAGAATTCAATATAAGGGGGCCACTCATATTCCAACTACTAATCTCATTTCTACCCCCCAACCTCCCCTGTCCCCAATTCTTCCTCTGTATTTCCCTCTTCCTTTAGCTCTGTGTTTACACACATATAAGTCTGGTTTAATAAAACACTGACCACCTCGTCCAGTCCCGTAGCTTTAGTTAGTCAAGAGGCTTGATTGGTAGTTTCTGGTATTTCCGATTTTGTGCCACTTCCTTGTTCATTTCCCCACATCCTGCTCTCCTTGAGACACTTTCTCCATCTTTCCTGAAAATACCTACAAGGCAGGGTGCATCATCAGCCCCTCCTGGATTCCACTGAGAACACTAGGCTAAGAGAGCAGGGACATGTGCCACTTAAGTCTGTCTCACTTTGCTCACCATGTTTAATTCATGTGTGTTGTAGACCATTTAAGGAGGCTCAATGAGCTGTGAAGATCAAGATATGAGCCATACATATTGTACATTATTGAATTAAGATGCTAAATATGGAGTCTAAGTGATGCTGAGGAGGGAATAGTGAAAACCTTAATGGCCTACAACGATGGAAAGCAGGGTGGGTCAAGTCAGTAGCAAATTGAAAAGATGCATGACTTCAAGGAAAAGGACATTTGTCATCCTAGAGTCCTCCTCAATTTCTCCCTCTCCCTTCCCCTCTACATTTAATCCATCATGGAGACCTGTCAGTTCTACCTCCAAGTAAACCTCAAGTCTACTTCTCTTCATTCCCACTGCCACCATTCAAGGTCAAGTCCCTGTCTCTTCTCTCTTTGACTATTGCAATAGACACATTTGTCTCTGGTTCTCTCTTACCCTTCTCGAACTCAAACTTCGCCCAGCAACCTTTCTAAAATATAAACCAAATCATGTCACTCTTCTGTTTAAAATCTTCCAGTGGATTCCTATTGTTCATCTAATAAAATCCGAATCTGTTATCATGCTTTGAGAGCGCTTTGTGACATTCTCCTTGCCATCCATGCTCTCCTTTGCTTGCTCCACTCAGGCCAATCCTGTCTCCTTTATGTCCCTCCAATTCAGCCCCACCTTCAGGTTCCTGCACTTGTTCCTATGCCTGTGTTTTGCATGGCTGATGGCTGGTGCATTCTCAACCCCCCATCCCCCAGATTTTTTCTGGTCTCCTCTCAGCGGAACCTGCCCCACTGACATGCCAGCTCACTCAGCACCTTACTTAGAGTCTCAACAGTCTTCATGACTTTTGTTGATTTTTATCTACTTGCTCCAAGAAGGCAGGGACCATTTCTATTTTATTCCTGCAGTATCGCCTGATACAGCATAAATAATATAGAACATGACTGATAAACATTTGCTGAAAGATTAATGAATGAATTTGTCACAGGAAGTTTACTTCCAAAATCTGATCTTTTTATTTTTTTTTGACTTTTTTTTTAAGATTTATTTTTATTTATTTATACAAACACTGGGTACAGCCAGAAGCGCAGGAGGGTGAGAGAATTCACCAGAGCCAGAGCGGGGAGCAGAGCAGGCAGAAGGACTGAGGTACACTGCTGAGGGGAGCAGCGGGCGGCAGGAGAGGTCTGCGCGCCATGCGGGACCCTCCTCCGGTGGCCGGGGAGCAGCCGGGGATCGAATCGGCGCTGCAGAGGCTGCGGGCAGCTTCGCAACCCAGCGCTCAACCGCTGCGCCACTGGGGAGGCCCAAAATCTGATCTTTCATTGGCCAATTTCAAGCTAAAATAATTTCCCACACCCCTCCACTTGGATTCTCAGCTGATAATCCACAGCTACCAAGATTCTCGAATGTAACATAAAGATGCAAGCGGCTGATTTATTCTCCATAAGACAAGAGATAACAAAACTTCTACATTCGTGGAAATAAACCATTCATTCAGTAAACATTCACCAAGTACCTATGATGTGCCAGGTACTGATCGAGCACCCATAATGCACTGGTGTTTATCACAGCTTCTGAGTGGAGCGCGGAGTCTGGGTGAAGTAAACATCCAACATAAATATATAATTACACCCTGAGTTAAGTGCTCTGAGGGAAAGAAAAAGTGTGGTGTTGAGAATAGCAACAAGCAAGGTGGTGTGGTTATAAAACATCTCTCTTAAGGGAAGATAAAATATTTAAACTGTACCCTGAAGGATGCCAAGTGAATAATGAAAGGAAGATGGTTCAAGGGGAAACTTTTGGCCATCTGGAGAGCAGCGGGGTGCAGCTTTGGTTGATGTCTTCACAGGTGAAGGGGCCCTTACTTAGGGGACTAGGAGGACCATGATGGAGCTCTCTGTCACTCTCCCACACTCCCCTTCAATATTAAGGGAAACAGATTTTTCTAATAAATATTTTTACACAAAAGTAACATTTGTACCCCAAGCCCCAACATTCTAAACTCAGAAGGTGCCCAGTTTCCTTTGTCTAAACAGCTTTGTTCTTTGTCTCCATTGTGGGTTTTTGGCTCCTTGAAGGATTAGAGCTGATCTGAAAAAGCTCAGCACACCAGCCTCTCTCTAAACAGCGAGGCGCCGCCACTCCCACCTCCAGAGCGGACACCACTGCCTCTTCTGACTCCTCTGGCGGCTGACAGCACATTAAAGCAACACTCAGTCATCTATGGTATCACCTTCTGGACACACCTGTTTCGGAAAAACACCTAAGTTGTTTCATAGTCCATACTCCTGTCAACTCATGATACAAGCTTAAGCATGCAGGCCACGCGGAGAAGGGAGAGCAGATAGGAGGGAGGGTAGATGTCCTGCTGGCGTCCCAGGCACTAGTTCCCCTTTTGGACAAGATCGCAGGTAAGAAACCACTCTTACCCGGAGGGTCCACCATTGGGCATGCCCACAATGGGGGGCACTCATGGTCTCCCCCCAGGACTTAGATGAATCAAAGGAGAACAATGAACCAGACCTTGGACTAGGTGTCCATGCACAGGATTTCAGCTCTGCTCATTGGCTGCTAGAATCTCTCCCTACTTTTCCACCGTGACTATGAACAAGTCCCTTCATCTTTCTGAATCTCACAATCTTCCCTTTCTCTGATAAAATGGGTCATCAAACTGCATCTGGGGTTTCCTAGCTTCTATTTAGCTGCATAACCCTTTTACAGAGGAAAGCTAATTTGGAAGCCTAATACAGAAAATAGGTGAAGTCCACCTGTACTTTGTCTCTTGGAGGAAGGTGTTCCCAGAGGTACTTTTTGGGTACCTAATGCTCCTTGAAACACAAGTTGAAAACCTTAGAATGAGATGCTTTCACGATCTTTGATTCTAAAGACACTGATTTGCCCTACACTGTAGACGGAAATATATACCCCCTCAAATTCATATGCTGCAGCCCTAATTCTCAATGTGACTGTATTTAGAATTAGAACTTTTAGGAAGTAATTAAGATTAGATGAGGTCATAATAGTGAGGTCCTAATCCAACAGGAGTGGTGGACTTCTAAGAAGAAGAGAGACATCTCTCTCCTCTACATGTACCCACTAAAGAGAGGCCAGGCAAGGGTACAATAAGGAGGTAACATGGACAAGCCAGAACCTCCCCCAGGAGCCCAGCCAGCCAGCACTGCTTCTGAGTTTCTTCATCTGGGATCCCTCCCCTACCATCTATGCCATGGTTATCTAAATGCTGCCCACCCTTTAAGACCCAGCTCAGATGCCACCCTCTCCATAAAAGCTTTCCCGAAATCTCTAGTTGGCAATCTTATCAACATCTTGCACACCTCATCACCACTGCCTGCAGACCATGAAACAGCACCCTAAGCACTGGGTGACTCCTTCAATCCTCTTCTAGGTTATAAATGTCTTGAGGCCAAAGACCATCTCTTAGTCTTATATACTGCCTGGCACGATGCCTTATAATTAGAAGGTGCTCCATAAATAACTGTTAAATGAATGGATGGATGGATGGATGGATGGATGGATGGATGGATGGATGGTTGAACTTGAAAATAACTGTATCTGATTAGACTGGGAATAATTTAAGTATAGATAGAGCTTTTAATATGCCTGTGCATAAAAGGGAAGTATGAACTTGGAATATGTGATGAGTTTGGGGGCAGATGTCAGAGATGAAAGGTACAGTAACTCATATCTCATTCAACTACACATCGTTAAGCTCTAACACAATGCCAGGAACTGTTACACAGCAGGTGAACAAAACAGGCAGGATGCATGCATTCTTAGAACTTGCAGTGTAGTGGGAGAACAGAAATTAAATAGGCACTTGAATATATATGAAATAATAATCATGACTACTTGTTAGAAAAAGGAAGAAAAGTTGCTGGAAGGGAGAATGAGAGAGGGACATAATTCAGATTGAGAGATAAGGAAGGGGCTCTCCCTACAGGGATGGCATTTCAGATAAAGGTTAACTAAGTTAAGGTTTGAAGAGTGATTAGGAGTCTGCCAGGTTTAGAGGCAGACAAAGGTCCTAGCGCAGGAAACGGATGTCTTCCATGAGCTGCAAGCCCAGTAGGGTGCAAGTGTAAAGGGACGGGAGAAGAGGGTAAGCAGGAGTCTGATTCCCATGGGCCCCCCAAGTAAGGAGTCTGGGGTTATCCTAAGTACTGTGGGAAGTCACTGAAGAGTTTTAGTCGGCGGAGGCATGATTCTCTCCTCACTTTTGCCTGCCACATGGGGCAAAGATCAGAGCAGAACAAGACTGGCTACAGAAATCGTAGTTAGGAAACTATTGCAAGCAAGAGTCTAAGGTAGCTTAGACTGAAGGTGTCATGGCAGACATGGAAAGAAGTAGAAACACCAGGGCCTCCCTGGTGGCGCAGTGGTTGAGCGCTGGCTTGCGAGGCTGCCCGCCGCCTCTGCAGCGCCGGTTCGATTCCCGGCTGCTCCCGGTCACCAGAGGAGGGTCCCACATGGCGCGCAGACCTCTCCTGCCGCCCGCTGCTCCCCTCAGCAGTGTACTTCGGTCCTTCTGCCTGCTCTGCTCCCTGCTCTGGCTCTGGTGAATTCTCTCACCCTCCCGCGCTTCTGACTGTACCCAGTGCATGTATAAACAAAACAAACGAACGAACAAACAAATAAATAAATAAATAAAACATGCCTCTATTTAAAAAAATAAAATAAATAAAATAAAAAAAATAAAATAAAAAAAAAGAAGTAGAAACACCAGAGAAATATTCTGGAGATATAATATTTTAGAGGCATTTATTGATATCTAATTTACTATACATACACTATATTTTATTAGTTGTCAATGTATCTATCTGTGTAGATATATATATACACTGTGTGTATTTTATTTTACTTATTCTCAATGTTTTGCAATAATGTCTCATGAGAACAAGAATTTGTCTTATACTTTGCTGAATCCCCAATGCCTATAACAGTGGTTGGCATATAGTTTAAGCACTGAATAAATATTTGGTAAATAAACTTATGACAGAATGATTTATATATTAGGGCGTGAAAGTGTAGACAATGAATTCCAGGGTTTTGGCCTCAGTACTAAGGAGGATTGAGGTGAAATTTATTGAGATGAGGGTGAAAATGAGAAGCTGTTTGAAGGCATAAAATCAAAAGTTTGTTTTTGACACATTGATTTTTATAGATGCCTATGAGATATCCAAATGGATATTCTAGATGAATGAATGAACTATTCTGGTCTGAAGATATAAATCTAGGAATTAGCTACACAGCTACGACATTTCAAGCTGTTGGACAGTCTAGGACAGAATTTCTTGATCTGAAATCTACAAATGTGTGTCATAATCGGGGGGGGGGGGTTCATAAGCTGGGATAGGAAAAATATTTCATCTTCCTTTTACTGAACTAACTGAAATTTAGCATTTTCTTCTGATATGAATGTAGACAGCAAATTACAGCAATATATGAAACGTCTGTGACTTGTCAGTAATAAAAATTACAAATATTTTCATGTCACGTAACAGCTGTTACAGATAGCTTACAATATTATTTGCACTCATCGCTACTTCAATATTACAGAAGCGACTGGATGGATCAGCCATTGGAATTTGTAGTTTAATACAATGACTAAAAGGCACGTATATTGTTATATCAAAAATTTGGGGTTTTGTGTTTTGATCAATGTTTTTCATCATCATGTATTTCTTTAGTTGTCCTATATATTTTGCTTAATGTATCTAAAAGCATTACTGCAAGAAAGGTCACAGTAAGGGTGACCAGACAGTCAAAGGCTCCATGTCACAGAAAGGGACAGAGTCCCTGGGAGGAGCTAGAGGCTGTGTCTGGGGAAGGAGGGGCTGCTGGGAGCACCCAGGGTGGGGAGGTCAGGAAAGGGGTGAGAGAGGCTAGATCAGAACAAAGATGCACCAGTCAAGGTAAGAGAAGCAGGAAGCTGTGGAAATCTTATGAACTGGAGAAAAGGGAAGACTTCCAGGAGTTGACCAGGAGGCTTCCCACCTGAGAAAGAGAAATCTGGAAACAGAAGGCCAGGGAACTCTATTACACTCTATCAACGGCTTCTAGGGGAGACCCTGGAGAACCTGGAGCAAGTCCTTCGAAAGGGGGCTGGGATCCCCCAGGCTTGGAATAAGGCTGCCCCGGGGCAGGGTGTCCATGAGGGATCTCTGACCGGGAGGCTAGTACCCATGTCTTGTTCCCGACCAGTTCTGTGACTTTGGTTCAGCCTGCATCCTTCCCAGAGTGGGTCTGTTTTCTCCTCCTCTGGCTGAGGGGATTAAACTAGAAGATCTCTAGGCAGCTCTCCTGTCCAGACAGTGCAGGGGTGGGCACCTCTCCATTCTGAGGCCACTGTGGGAGTGGCCCACTGGTCACCCTCAACAAATGCTTTGCCTTCCTCAGCTACTGATGCTTAAAATTCAGAGATTGGTCAGATGTGCACTTGCCCCCCTTCAGCACTCATGACCTGTTCTTGGGGCTACTATTAACCACAACCAACCACAAAATCCAGGGAAGTCCAGCCAGAAGGGTCTTGCTTTATCGGGCCAAGTGGCAAAGTCAAAGGAGAGCCTCACCTGTGCTGGAGGTAAAACAAGGTGGGAGCAGGAAGTGGGCCACACTCAAAGCCCCTTCTTTCCTTTCTCCTTGTCAAGACTGCTCTGGCAATGCCTCGTGGCCCTTACTTGTTTATAAATCTGTGGGTTCCCATCCCCTCTTCCTCTCCTAGTCTATGAGCTTCTTAGACCAGAGACCTGACAGATTTGCTGTTTATTTCTATTACCTGGCTCAATAAACATTTGCTAGATGAATGAATGAACTATTTTGTGAATGAATGGCATAACAGTTATATGTACCCAATCACTTTCAGAATAAGTATTTGATTGGGGCAAGGATAATTAAAATACAAACCAAAGGTCAAGTATGTCAGCGTGTATACTAGAAATGGATTATGGTTAATAGGTGGTGAATATCAAATTTAGGGGACTGTGTTCCTCTGCTTTACCTTACCTGTGTAGGGAAATAATTTTTTAGGAAATAATTTTAAAGGAAAATAATTTTTATAAATAAATCACTCTGAAGAAGAGTATACCTAAACCTCTGATCATATGCAGTATGTAAAAAAAATGCTACCTTAATTTAAAAAAAAAATAAAGAGGGAAAAATAAATTGCTTCATTCTGATTGCTCTGTGAGCAACGAGCTCTCCACAACCATGCCCACCCCTTTCTGGATCTCCCCTCCAAGGCCCCAGCAGAGAAGTCAAATGCTGGTCTCACCGGTCAGACTTCAGGCCATTGATAGGCTCTCTCTTCTGCTGCCCATCCCAGCAGCAGTAACTAAGTCACTGCCTTCTCTAGCCTGAGCAAAGGATGCAAAGATCCTCATGGACTTGAGCCCAAGCTGCATGTTCCAGCCAGTTTTACAAAAAAGTCCTCCAAGTGAGGTACCAAGCTCTAGCCCAACCAATAATTGGGTGATTCATGGTCAGCTATTTGCTACAAATGCATATATCCACCTCAAGAACATGAGGCAAGATGAGATGTGGGTATCCCTATGTCCCCTCGGTCTTGAACAAAGAAATCCCCATTCCTTTGGAGGCCTGAGGGAAAACACCATGAGTCAGAGTACATTAATCATTGTGCAGAGGTCAGTGAGGCAAATTGAGAAAATGAGAATATCTTAGAAATTGTTTAGTTACAAGGAACAGAAAGTCACTTCAACTAAGTGAGAGGCAGTCATTGTAAAGACACTGGGAAATTCAGAGAATCAGACTGTATCAAGGGGAAAGTCGAGGAGAGATGGCACAAGGATGAGGAGTCACTGAGAAGTTAGTGAGGGAGAGAGAGCAACTCGAATGACTCTGAGAAAGTTCAACAATAAAACAGAGAAATGAGTCAGTATCCCCAAGGAGAACTGGAGAAGAAAAGGTTCTTGGAATGTAAATTAAGGACTAGGAGTCAGCAGAGGAGCAAGTAAGGAAAGAAAAGATGAGGTGATTGAGGCATAGTAGATGCTCAATAAATATGTGCAAATTAATTGAAACCACCTGAGCCCAAGAGCATTAAAATCAAATCTGGTTCGGGCCTCCCCGGTGGTGCAGCGGTAGAGCGCTGGGTTGCGAAGCTGCCCGCGGCCTCTGCGGCGCTGGTTCAATCCCCGGCTGCTCCCCGGCCACCGGAGGAGGGTCCCACATGGCGCGCAGACCTCTCCTGCCACCCGCTGCTCCCCTCAGCAGTGTGCTTCGGTCCTTCTGCCTGCTCTACTCCCTGCTCTGGCTCTGGTGAATTCTCTCACCCTTCTGCGCTTCTGACTATACCCAGTGCATGTATAAACAAAAAAACAAACAAATAAATAAATAAATAAAACATGCCTCTATATAAAAAAAAAAAAAAATCAAATCTGGCTCAAAGGATACTGAGCCTGTCCTCCAGATCTCTGTCCTCATGTTAGGTGACCACTCTCTGACCCCCTAGAGCAATGCAATGTGAGTGAGGGTCAGGCATTACCCCCTGAGGATACCAGGTCCTCTGGAGCTTCAGCGTTGGGGACAGGGGGATACTGCAGCAGTTCTCAAAAACACAGGCAGTTCCCAAGGCCAGCTACCTTTGGTTCCTGCTTTTAGACCAAACAGATGTGAAGAGAGAAGAACATAGACAGGAAAAGGCAGGATCTTTCCAAACTGATGTCATGGGTCACTATTAGCCAAATGCCAGTCCCAAAAAAGTTGGTTTTGCTCTCCAAGGTGCAGTCTTGCTTCATGGCCAGGGGATCTGGAAACAGGGCCAGTAGGTGAAGATAATTATTCTCGTCATCATACAGGAACTAAATAGGTAAACTGAGTAACGCTTGAGCTGTCTTTGGGACATTTTGGTTTATTGATTTATTTGGTTTATTTGATTTATTCAAGCTGACCTAAGTAAATAGAATATTTTTAAGGAACCAGATCATAAAATAAAATCACTCACACACACAAATTATGAAGGACCTTAAAGGAAACAGGGAGTTAACATGTTTTCTCTCTCATCCTTCCTCTTTCCTCTTTGTACCTCAAGCTGCACGTCTTTCAAATTTTCACCATTATTTTCATCTCTTTCTCTCTGCAGAGCTTCTATGCTCATTCACCCACTTTCACATGGTCCATCACAAATACCCTGGAATGGGGCCTCATGAACCACTCCCACTGATGGGACGTTGAAGTCCAGCTTCCCCCGATGACTGACTTAGTGCCTGTGGTCCCAACCCATATTCCCAGCAAGGAGGCGTTATTAGCCAGTTGTCTACACTAGTACAATTAAGTACTACAAAGACAGAGACACATGATAATCATCGCCACCCTTTCCAGGCTGTTGATGGGCAGGATTTCTAAGGATGAAGTGGCATGGGGGGAAAATGATGGACACATTCAGTTCAGAGGGTCTGGCTGGAAGCCATACTCTGCGCTGAAGCTGATTTACCAAGTGCTGTGAGAAACGTTAGCTCTAGTCCCTCACCTTCCCATAAGAAGTAAAAATTCTATGGGGACAACACCTGGAGGAAGGGAAGCAAATATTCATTAAAATGAGCAATGATGTAAAAAATAAATAATAGCAAAAAAAAAAAAAAAAAGAAATACAAGTTGGGAGAAGGGGAGGGGGAACTTCCTAGGGGTTCACATAAGAGATTACAGCAGTTGCCTGTCACCTCATGAGTTGCCAAGCTCCCATCTGTGTTAAAGAAACTCTGTGGCCCTGCAGGAGCCACTCAGGAACGCAGGACTGTATTTGGAGAAGCAAACTCCCCTGGAGAGAAGCTGTTGGCCTCAGTCTGCCTGTCCCTGTACTGGAAGAAGTCAAGCTCTCTCATTTCTGATGCTGATTCCTCTGCAAAATTTTCCTCATTCCTAGGGCTAACTGGTCACAATGCTGGGCTATCCCATTGATCTATTTTCATACCATAAAAGCCACAGGCTCATCGCTTGTCATAAATCTGCCTTTTCCAGACTATGATAGTCACGTTGGAAGATGAATTAGCTGACATTAATAGAATATTCTACAACAACCTCAGAAGACACATTCTTTTCTCGGACACCTGCTAAATATTTACCAGGATAGGCCATATTCTGGACCACGAAACAAGTCTTAATAAGTTTAAAAGGGTTAAAATCAGTCAGATAATATTCTCTGACCACAATGAAACTAAAATAGACATAAAGGAAGGTTATATGGAAAATACTCAAATATTTGGAAAGCAAACAACTCATTTCTAAATAACCCATGACCCAAAGAATAAATCATAGGGGAAATTAGAAAATACACTGACTTTAAAAAAATGAAAATACAATATATCAACGTTTCTTTTTCTTTATGAAGTTAAAGCTGGACATAAAGAATAACTTATAGTATTGAAAAGCTTCTACTAGAAAAATAAAAGATTTCAAATAAATGATCTAAGCTTCTACCTTAAACTAGAAAAATAAAAGCAAATCCAAAGTAGGCAGAAGGACGTAAATAATAAAGACCAGAAATGGATAAAACGGAAAACAAAAATAAAGGAGAGAACCAATGAAACCAAATATTTATTATAAAATATCAACAACAGTGGTAACTTTCTAGGCAAACTGATTGGAAATAGGGGAAACAGAGAATGAATTACCAGTAGCAGGAACAAGAGAAAGGGATTATTGAAGATCCTATAAACATTATAGGAGGCTCCCTAGGGTCCAAAAATGATTTGAAAGAGCAATGCGGAAGAACCGGGTTCAAGTTTCATGGTGATTGTGGAATGGGAGCAGGATAAGGGCTTGGGCTTGAGTGGTTTGAGCTTCCTAGTGCCGACAAAGCAGGAATGACCCTTTCTAATAAGCTTGTCCAGATGTGGGACAGGAGGAGAAAGGGAAATAGACTTTAAATCATCCACAGTCAAACATCAAAAAAGGGGGTCAGACTCCTTACTTCAGAAACACCATCAGCGATTCCTTCAAAGGGCCGCTTTCCCAACTCTCCACCCTTGGCATGAGGGGCATCCCCCAGGCCCAAAGCACTGCAACATGTGTCTTTGGGAGGAGCAGTTTGTTGGGGCGGGAGCATTCCTCCCACACAAGGAGCAGCCATATGTGCAGAGGTGACAGGACCTAATGAGCTTTCAGAGAATATTTAAATTGCTAAATGGGTGAGCATATTTACTGCCGTGCTAAGCATTTGCAGTAAAAATCAAAGTGATGCCATTATGTGATCCCCAGTGGCATGTACTTGGAAGCACTCCGTTTTCAGTGAAAATTGATTTGGGGTTGTATATAATTCTCTCTTTCAAACAGCAATTGAAAATCTGAATGATGGAGAATTAAGCAGAACATAGAGTTGCTTAAAGCAAAAGCAGGAAGGAATCAACTCACCTGCCCTTGAGAGACAGTTGAGACAGCCTCACCCCTCTTCACCCCGCCTAGTTCAGGGACCCCCATCACCATGGTATAAAGGGATGGATGCACATTGACATTGAAGTCACCTGGCCAAATTTTAACTGTGACCCTTAGATGCTCACTTAACTCTTGACCTTAGTAAATGTATTTTCCCATCTGTGGATTAGGATAATAATACTTACCACAATAGGTTGTTATAAGGAATAAATAAGAAAATTCATATCAGTTTCCAGTATCACGTGTGCTACGTTTTCAACAGGCACTCATCAGGTATTAATGCATTTCTACTACTATGCTAACCATTAAGACAACCACCGATACCACAAAATAGTGAGTTTAAACACATGTTTAAAGAGTTTAAACTCTTCTGGCTATGATGCATGTTGCTCTCCAAAATTACCAATAAAAAGGTCATCATATCTGTACCCTAAAACCTCCAGACCATTCACCACCTCCTCAACACCTTTTGTCCTCTGGACACTAGGAGAAAGTTCTTCTTTAAACTGAATTGAAATATTCTTGTCATGGCAGAGCATCTTCCAAACAACTGCTAGTGGAACACTACTCTGGAGGATGTTAGCAATGGAGTAAAAAATAAAATAAAAGTCTTAGATTTCCATCTATCACAATATGTCAGACCTGATAGCTTGAAGAAAAAAAAAAAAAACATCCAAAATCCAAAGAAACCAAGAGGCTACATGAAATGGTTTTAAATATCTTTTTAAATCTAAATGTATTAGCAGAGATGGCATGGCAAAAAAGAAATTCTCATGAGCCAAACAGGAGACAAAAGCACCAACCGAAAGGGTAAATGCCAGACAGCCAGCTGCCCTGAAGACACCTACTCATCATTGGCAGAAGAATCTAGCGTTTCTTTTTTTGTGGGTTTTTCCAGGAGAAAAGGAGAAAAGACCTCAGAAGGTGCATCTGAGACCCTTAAAAGTTGATCCCCTTTGCAAAAAATGAGCTATCAAAAATAATTTCATGAAGAGAGACACAGAAATTTGCTTGTCTGAATCTTCAGAGAGAAGAAAAGAAGAGAAGAAAGGCCTCCCTTGAGACACCCACCAGGAAGATTATGGATGGAATTCACACAATCTGAATAAGTTAAAGAAGTCTCATGTGTATCACAATCCTAGGCTAAGTACGGCAAATGCAAATTCCCCCTAGAGTAATATACCTTAAGCCTAGACTTAAGAGAATTTTCACAATTAAGTTCCAAAGGGCATGATCTTACAAATTAAATTCATAAAATATGAAGATCTTACAAATTAAATCCATACATATGAAGATTTCAGTCTGTTTATTGGAAATAAAAATAAGAAATAGTGTAAAAAAGTTATCTATTAACAATATATTTTGACAAATTACATGTTTTGATTTTAAGGGTAATCACCCAAATAATAGAAGTAGAATGTATAATGTCCAAATTAGTAGACATTAGTAAGATGGAAAGACTTAAAAACTCCAATCCAAAAGATGGTTAAAAAGGAGAGCAAAAGAAAAACAAAATAATGGGGGAATTAGAAGCACAAAGTAAGTGACAAATTTGAAATAAAATATATCAGAAATGATATTAAGCATAAACTATTTTGTCCAGTTAAAAGAGAAGCATAAAGGCTACTAGACTAGATGAAGAAATAAAATCTAACTAACAGCAGAATACAGAAATATTGAAAGTAGTAAAAATACCAACCAAACCTGATAGATTTTCACTCTTAAGCAAGATAGAACAGCAGGAACTACATTTACCCTCCTACTGGAAATGACTAAAACAGACAATCTAAATGGAAAATAAGTTTCCAAAAGGCTGTCCATTCTGTCACAAAGTACAGTGACCCCTGAGAGATGAAAAACAAAGGTGATAAGACTACAATTGTCCAATCTTATTAGCCCGACTTTCCAGGAAGAGGCAACTCAAGCAGACTCAAGGGACTCCCTGAGATGAGGAGACAATGCTGGGTCATGCAGATAGAGTTAGCAGAACAGAGTGCCAGAGAAGATGGAGCTACACGGAGAGAACTCTAGTGGTTGCACAGGCCTCCCTCCAGCATTCACCACAGAACTGATCAGCATATGTACATGAGGAAATTATCCAAGCCCAGAAACGAACCACCCAAAGGATCAAAGCTAACAGTGCCCAGTGATCACGTAAAGAATAGTGCTTGTTCTTACCAGCCACAGTGGAAAAGCTCAAGATTCACAAGGTACTGAGTACCATTAACAGAGGCTTTGCCTCAAAAATGGAGAGTGATTAGTCTTAGACTTAGTGCCTAACAAAGCATAAAAACAAGTTCTGAAAAGATCAGTAATTCCAAGTGATATAAATGCACCTAGAGCAAAGCTTAAGAATATTTGTAGGCTTACTAACCAACCAGCACCAAAGAAGGTAAAGTACACAATGTGTGACACCCAGTCAAAAACTATCAGATAGGGCCACCCTGGTGGTGCAGAGGTTAAAGACAGCACTATCAAACTATCTCCAGCCACTGCAGCATGAGTTCAGTCCCCAGCCAGATAGGGAGCAACCTACGTGGATAACAGCAGACATCTCCTGCCTCACCTATTGCTCCCCTCAGCAGCATATTTCAGTAGATCTGCCTGTTCTGCTCCCCACTCTCTCTGATGAATCCTCTCACACTCTCTCTCTCTCTCTCTCTCACACACACACACCTCACACACACCTCTGGCTTACATCCCAGTTCTTGTATGCATAAATCAATAAATCTTTAAAAATAAAAAATCATCAGATAAATGAAGAAATATAAGCCACAGTGAGGAGAAAATTTAGTCAAAATTGACCCAAATTGACACAGATATGACAATTTTTAGAAGATATATTAAAATAGTTATTATAAGTGTATTTCATGTGTTCAAAAGTTAAGCCATGGAAGATACAAAAACATCTTAATTGAATGTCTAGGAATGAAAGCTGAAATGTGTGAGATGAAAATATACTGGGTGGGATTAACATCAGATTAGACATTGAAAAAAAAGATTAGTGAACTTGAGCACGGAGCAATTGAAATTACACAAGGAAAAGCAGAGAGAGAAAAAGAATCAAAAAGAATTTAAAAACCCACTCTCTTAATAGTAGTGATGATTTTATAGACATAAATGTGTGTATATATATGTATTATCACAATTTATCAAATTATACATTTTAAATATTGAGTAGTTTACCATAAGTTATACTTTAAGAAATCAGCTTTATAAAAAAATGGTTAATCTGATAGTCAGTGAGGTGACTATAATTAATAACTGCAATGTAAGTTGAAAGCTGTTAAAAGAATATCTTAACTCTCCTCACCAAAAAAATTGTAATTTTGTGAGATCATAGATACATTAACTAACCTTGTTTTTTTTTGTGTGTTTTTTTTAAAGATTTATTTACTTATTTATACAAGCACTGGGTACAGTCAGAAGCATGGAAGGGTGAGAGGATTCACCAGAGCCAGAGCGGGGAACAGAACAGGCAGACAGAGGAAGTACACTGCTGAGGGGAGCAGCGGGCGGCAGGAGAGGTCTGCGCACCCATTAACTAACCTTGTTGTGGTAGCCATTTCACAAAATAAACATACATCAAATCATTATATTGTATACCTTAAGCTTACTGTCAATTATATCCCAATAAAGCTAGGGGAAAAAACAATAAAATTTTGGTGCTGCTATGTTAATATCAACCAATAAACTTTAAGATATAAAGCAATACAAAAAGTAAACACACTTAATAATAATAAATTCAATGGACAAAATGTGTTTAATGTTGCTTTTCTGCCTATGGACAGCACCGAATAAGCAGCATAAAAGACTCCCTTCCCACTACCAGGATTTCTAAGTCAGAGTCTCCCAAAGAGCTGGAACAGCTACGAAAGTTTTTCATTGGCGGTTTAAACTTTGAAACAATCTATGAGAGTCTGAGAGGCTGTTTTGAGCAATGAGGAATGCTCACAGACTGTGAGAGAACAGGCTATTTTAGTGTTCCTCTTTCCATAATTGATAGAACAAATAAATTCAATAATTCTATAAACTATTTTAGTAATTTGATCAATGAACCTATAATATAGGTTCTTTTCAAACACACATGGGAGAGTTAAGAAAACAAGAATATATCCTTGGCAGCTAATTAAGGTTCAAAAATGTCAAAGTGTTAAAATCATATGGTGTGTGTTTTCATAATACACTCAAGTTAGCTGTCAGTCATAAGCATTTTAAATCACCATGTTTAGAAATGAAGCAATATACTTCTCTCAGTCCATAAGTCAGAGAGAAAAAAATTAAAATGGAAATTTAGAAAATATGCTATACCTTGTGTGCCTGGGGGTATGGGCACAAGTGGTTTGATGGAGGATGAAAAAAAATTGTAGCTGTTACCACTATTAAGATAATTGGCTCTGTGTCAAAGGCATGAAATACAGAGAAACCAAGAATAGAAAAGACTGGGAAAAAAACAGAAAATATTCTCATCTTCACAACAGTGAAAATACCATGTCAAATTATGAGATACAACTAAAGTTTAGAAAGCAAAGAAGTTTAGAAAACAAAAAAGCTAAAAATTAATTAAGTATTCATTACAAGTTTTTTAAACTTTTATTAACATTAACCCAAAGAAAATAATAGGTATATCCACAGAAATTAATAAAATAGAATACAACCATAAAATATAATAAGCAAAACCAAAGTTGCTTTTTTGTAAAGAGTTAATAAACCTCTGAACCAGCAGAGAGAGAAAGAAGGCGCAAATAAATGTCAAAAGTGAAAAGGGAAATTTATTATAAATCCTGCAAGTCTCAAAAAGACATTATGAATAACTTTATGACAATACATTTGAATATTTGAGAAGAAATGGGCAAATTTCTAAAAATATGAAACTTGCTAAAACTGTCTCAAAGACAAATATAAAATTCAAAGTCTAAAATCACTACAGAATTTGAATTTGTAATTCACTACTTTTTCAAAAGAAAATATCAGTCCCAAATGGCTTCACTGATGAGTTCCACCATATATTCGAGGTAGAAATCACTTCAATCTCACACTTTTTTTTCAGAGAACAGGAAAAAGGACATAGTCCAATACAATGCATAATACTGATCCGGGAAAGGCAAGTATTGCAAAGGAAATTCATAGACCAATCTTGGTATGAATATAGATGCAAAATCTGAAACAAATATTAGCAAACTGAATCTAACAATAACCGGCACTTTGGAACATTTAAATAACACCAGTCCCCCATAACATGGTTCACATTCCAATTACCAGAGAATTTTAACTGTGAGTAATTACAGAAAGTACAAATTCCATTGCTAGATCATCAGCCAACAAATCACTGCAAATAACAGCTCATAATTGATGACCAATGACATCACTTCTTTTAAAGTCTGTTTGTGATTAGTCACTGCCCATCTGTTATTCAGTTTACACATGGACAGCAAAACATGTAGTTATGTTACTTCTTTGTATCTTAGTAATACGCTCTTGTGACACATTTCCAAAGTGAATACTTGAAAGAGGGAATTGGCCGACGAAATTGCAGCAAAGAAATGAAAAGTGATTACATGAAAGTAAAATTCAAATAGAATGTAAATGAAGTTGTAGAAGAAAAAGTTGACTGTAAGATTATTGGCACTGCAGCCTTCAAGAAATTCTAGATATGCAAACAAAGCAAACTTACTGACATACATGAGAAGGTGATGATGAAGAAAAGACATTCTCAGAGCAAATGACACCAGCAAAAATTCTTCTCATTAAAGGAGTTCTCAGAGATATTTCACAACATTGGAAGCTTAAAAGATAAAGTGTTGGAAGTTTACCCAAACTTGGAGTATGACAAATCTCCAAGCATAGGAAAGATGCTTACTCCATAAGTTACATAATACTCAGAAGGCAAGCAGTGTCCTAACTACTCTTTGGTAATTTTTCTGCAAAGAAACAAAAACATTATAATTCTCAATGTTCCAAATGTTTTAAAATACAGTGTACCAAATATCAGTTATACTATTTTTCCCCATTTATCTCTCTCTATATAAAACCAACAGCAAGTTTTTAGTGTTTTGCGAATAACTAAAGGTCACAGAAAAATTACAATTTCCATTGATTAGAAGATTGCTTGCCATAGTTTCAACTTTCATAATCATTTTTACAATCTTGCCCAACCACACAGAATGAGGATTGAGTGTATGTATTTTTTAGCAATTATGATCAAGTTGGTTTGTTTCAGAAATACAAGGCTGTCTTACGACTAGAAAAATCAGTCCATTAATTCAGCACACTAACAGATTAATGAGAAAAACAGTTGCATCATCTCAGCAGATTCAAGAAAAGTCATTGAAAAAAATGCAACTCAACTTCAAGATAAAAAAGCATAGCAAACTAAGAATATAAAGGAATTTCGATAATTTGATAATATGTTTTAAAAATTAAATAGGAAGCACAAAATGGGTCCAAATACATCATCACACCAAATGTATGTGGAATAAATAAAAGCTCCCATACCAAATATTTTAAGAACCTAATCATATTTTTAGAATTGAGATAGAAATGGGACATAAATACATAGATGGATGAGGAAAGGAGAGTTACTAAATAGTAATAAAGGCATTATTCACCTGGAAGGACATAATAAATATAACCAGGTATGCCTCTAGCTCCAAATATATAAAGCAAATATTGTAAGAACTCAAAGGAGAAATTTACTAATTCACTATCATAATGGGAAATTTTAACACCAATAATTGATAGAACCGTCAAAAATCAGCAAGCAACATAATTCACAAGCCCTACTAATAAATAGCTAGAGAAAATTGCACTAAACTTGCGGATAACATACATTCTTTTCAGATATTCATGAAAACTAATGGAAATTTACCTTGTACATGGCTATAAAGTAAGCCTCAAAAGTTTTAAAGACTTGATACAGACGGGCAGTGTTCTCTGGCACAACACAATACATCAAAGTGATACAGGGCAGCAAGGGGCACTAAAGCTGGCCAAGGATACCGCCCAAATAGTTTACCAGTCACTGAGTTCTTTACCCACACGCACAATTGCAAGACTGCTCAGGCTCAGGGAACAACAAAGGGATTTATTTAACAAACCAGGGGAAAACAAAGCATTACTGAGGCCAAAGTGGCCATTTACCTCACTCAAAGCCGTGTGCAGTGTTTTCCAGTCCTAAACAAAAGCAGTTAAAATGGTGTCTTCCCACCACTGAGGACACAGATCTTCTCTCCCAAACCATAGGCCATGTGTCCAAGATGGCATCTTCCTGCCACTGTGGACACGGCAGCCAGACCGTAAGCCAGGTTCCAACTCACGAGACAGCAAAAAACACAACAGGAGATGCCACATGAGCTGCCGAGGGACCCCAGCACAGCACCAACGAGCGACACTCAAAACAGCAGCTACAGGGCCTCCCTGGTGGCGCAAGGGGTTAAGCACCACACTATGAAGCAAACCTCAGCCTCTGCAGCACGAGTTCGATCCCCGGCCGACCACGGAGTGACCCACATGGCGCTGCAGACCTCTCCTGTCTCCCCCACTGCTCCCCTCAGCAGTGTGTTTCAGTCGTTCTGCCTGTTCTGCTCCCCGCTTTGTCTCTGGTGAATCCTCTCACCCCCACCCCCACGTCTCTGGCCTGTACCCCAGCTCTTGTATGCATAAATAAATCTTTAAAAAAAAAAAAAAAAAAAACACCAGCTACAGCAGTCAAATTGTTGGGGGAAATGGCTGTCCTAAAGCTAATTCCATACAGGCTTTGTGGACTCCACCCCCACCCCAGGCCAAAGCCAAAGACACTGGGAACTCCAAATCCCATCCCCACCCAAGGGAAGGTGGCTGGGACCTGAGGGTGGGGTTAAGCAGGCAGGTGGATACAAAAGGCAGACACGTGGGCTTTGGGGATCCCCCATTTTGGCTCTCCGCCAGCTCGGAGAGTGACTTTGGGTTTCCAGGTCGGCGGATCGGGTAGGACGCATTAAAGACTATTTCCCTATTTTCTCCCTGAGTTGTCCATTTTCCTTATTTCCTTTTCCCTTGTAAATAAACCTTTTATTAACCTTTTGTGTGTGTCTGTAGTGGAGTATTCATAAGTCCCTTGTAAGCGCGCGGGTGAGGACCCACAGCCAGGCAACCCGTTCAATATCGGGGCTGCCCTATAACAAAATACCCAACAAACAGCCACACTCACCAATCTCAGTAATATGCCCGGGGGGGACTTCGCCTCCTCTGCCAGGCGGCAACAGCAGCAAAACCAGAAATAGTTTCAGTCGCTGAACTACTTATAAAGCCTCCAAACTTTTCCTCTCTGAGGTTGGCTGCTGAAAGCCTCTACCTTCAGAGGCCCACAACAGTCTTCTGAAAGATTGGCATTGTGGGGGCCAAAATCCGCTGACCCCTTGTAGGGTAAAGAAAATATCAGGCTTTTCTGCCCTTCCGCCATCAGGATAGATGATGGATCCTTGTCCTGAATGCATGCCTGATGGCGGGCACCTGGAATAGGGTGTGGGCATAGGTAGATGGGATTCAGCTGAGCTAAGATTGTGCTTTTAAGGGTGGCGTCACGGGGACGCCAGCAGCAGCAGCAGCAGCAGCACCAGTAGCAGCAGCCGAAGCCGAGAAGAAGCAGAACGAACGCTAGAGAGCCCAGATAGAGTGAAGACTTGCTGGGGGGCTGGGAGGCCTGCCAGCCTCCCAGCCCCCCAGCCAGCACCCCTGCCTGCCATATGCCTGGTGAACCCCAAATAAAAAACCTGCAAAACTACTGAGGACTCTTACTCCTCCTTTACCCGGTCTGCATGGGATCAGAAAACCTGCACTGTGCTCCAGTCCTGCCTTTACACCCCTCATGCTGAATCCCCAACACTGAAAGAGTGTGCCCCCTTCTGTAGTTACTTATATTTTTTATCAGTCACTCACCCCACTTTTTAGCATTTTCCCTGGGGCTATTGATCCTGCTAGCAACCCCCTCCAAGGCACACCACCTGTGTATGGCTTCATCCACCGATTACAAAAGCATAAAGCGAAGCTTGGAAATCTCCAAATAAACTTTAAAACTCAATCTGATCAAATCTGCTTACAACATCGACCAGTGTCCTGGAAATACTGGAGAGAAGCACATGTTAAGTTATACCATGAGGATGCCTTCAATGAGACTCAGATGGTGGTAAAAGCAACAGGACAGACAAGCCAGCTCCTTAAATGTGTAAATCTCTGTTGGGGGAGGTGCAGAATGAGGAGGAAACATAAAAAGAAACTTAAAGACATTCAATTAGTAACAACATATGAATTTCATTTGGAATGCTGAGAAGTAGGGCATTAAGACAGAAGTAGATATCCAGATACTTACTGAGACGGGAAGGGTCCGAGACCAGGACAGGATAGGGCTCTAGGACAAAACGTTGCTGTTCCTTAATAAGGAGTTCTAGACCTTGAGACCAGACCAGCTCAAACTGGAGCTGCAGGCACAAGGCCTCCATGAGATAGCCACCTTGGAGATGGTCATGACCTTGCAAGTCCCCCTGCTGCAGCTGGTTTGTGCTCACAATTAGCAACAGTAACTGGACCACGTTCAGATGGACAAATTAACTACAGCCCAGTCCAGTCTCCTCGCTTTCTCAGCCAATAAAGTTTAATTCTTTTAGTCTCAAACTCCAGTCCTAAAACCTATACAGACCCTCTCGCAACAAATCACCCGCAGGGGGCCAGGCAGCAGGGATGCTGGGGTGCCAGGGGGCTCAAGAAACAACTGAGGCTCCCAGTCCCTGCAAATCTCTGCACTTTCTCACCTCTCCCTGGAATTCTCGTGTTGTTTCACTGTGTTGCCTCAGTGATGCCGCCCTTTTACCCCTAGCCTCTAGGCCCAGGTGCGTGCATTTACACACGCGCACGCCCATGATCTTTGGGCTCAGGTGTCCATAATCATGGCAGGAATGTAAGGCCGTAGGTGGGAGTCATAGAGACTAGCAGCGGGAGGGCATAAAAAAGCCTGATTCACCTCATTTACTCTACAGACCCTTAACCTTGGCACCTCAGGGAGTCTCTCATGCCCAGAGAGGTATCCCCAGACCTCTCTTTCCTTACTCTTTCACTAATTAATAAATGCTGACTCCTGGCTTTTACTAGTGTCTCTTTTCAATCTTGACTAGAGGATCTCAAGAGCCCTCTCCCAGGAGGGGAGGTGGTGCCCTCAGTCCATCCAGCCAATTCCCAGGAGGTGTTGCAGTGGCCATCACTCGATTCATTCCTAGCTTATCCACCTGTGTTGTTGTGGGGGTGGGATAGGACTGAGGGAGCCCCACATCCTCTCCCTAGTCTGGTGACATTTACTATGTGTTGATAATATTAAAGCATTATTAACTGATATTTGCTTCAAAGTAAAGAGGAGTGAATGGGGGACACAGAGCAAAACAAGATTGTCTATGAGTTGATTATTGCCAGTTAGCCGGGAGAAGCATGGGTGTCCATTAAGTAATTCTATTTTTGTATATGTCTGAAATTCTCAGTAATAAAATCTTGAAAGAAATTAATAAATTTGGCAGACTAATGAAAATGGCAGGATAGGCTCCCTTGTGCCCATATGTGCCTTTCTCAACTTCACACCTGCTCTTTTATACTGTGCTCTGCACCACTAGAGCTTGAAGTCAGCGACTGGTTTTCCTGCAGATTCCACTACTGGGAGTCTAAGTTACTGTTGGAAGATCAGAAGGGACAAAGACAGAAGTATCCTCTTTGGGCAACCAAAAAAATTTGGCAGTGCTGGTTGTTGTGAGGAGGCACAGGTAGGGAGATCCTGAACTCTTACAGCCTGAGCCAAATCACCATCTTGATTTGGTTTGAATCCTAGTCAAAGGTGGCACCTTTTTTGATGAAGCTGGATCTTGCTGAGCTCACCTCTCCACGGCACTGCAGCAGGTGATGAAATGGGTTCCAGCTCAGGGACATTAGCAGCTTCTGATTGTTCAGTATCATCTCTCCTTCCTCTTTATTTCTCCAGTATCTTCTCTTTCTTTTTTCTCCTTTGACAGATATTATAGCCAGTTCCCTATATTAAATTATTTATTCAAAATACCTAGAGTGGTTTATGTCTGGTCAGATCCTGACTGCCTATAGTATAGCATCAGGAGTGGTCTTAGAAAAAGAACCTCAAAAATGAGATTCTGGAATTGGGTTGATGGCCCATTTGAGTATCAGTACAGTAATAATCTCATCACAAGTGGAAAATGAGAAACTTTAAATCCACAACTTGTAGTGCCATTATGATTTCTCAAATCACCACTCATGGTTGCTTGGAATGTGAACCTATTAAAGGCCAGGCCTTGGGTGGTCAAATGGCTGCTGAACTTGACTGTTAGGACGGTGATGATGACTTATAGAGACTGAGGTGGGCTAGCTGTTTCTGAACACACTCGAGAGTTTACGCAAGAAAATGAAAATTTTAAAAAGATTTCAGCTTTTAGCCTAAGGCTAAATCAGAGAAGGTGAGAGAGTCTGTGGCAGCACCAAAATTAGTTCTTAACTCTTGTAGTCACAGAGCAGACATGGTTGAATAGAAGATTCCAAATGTCACTGAATGTAACAGAATTACAAATATCTAATCCATAGCTTCACCAATTCTCCTATGTGAAAATTAGGACTTGACTGCAGAGGAATAGGACCTGAGACTGAATGGAAACATTCTGCTGGTCTTGAAAGAATCTAAGAAACCAATCACATTCCTTGAACCTCCCTTGCTAACAGTTACTTCTCCTTTGTCCAAGGACAGTTGCCAAGCCTGGTGGTAATAACCTCACCTGAGGCCTTTCAAGAGACCTCTACACTCTTCAAGACTCACCCAAATACATACCTATTATTTCCAGATTCGTACTGATAATGAGATTCACAACTATAATCAGTAGTGTTTCATACAAGAGGTTATAGCTTATATACATGAAAGACGGGCACATTTCTACTCATAGTAGTAGAAACCCTAGGAACATGTGTGGGAGTGGATCCCAAGAAGGCTGGCATATAGCTTTGGATCAGGCAGAATGTATCAGTTACAGGTACCCTCAGCCGAAATTCCATATTTAATGTATTAGCATTAATAATTAGAAATACTGGGGGCCTCCCTGGTGGCACAAGGGATTAAGCACCTTACTATGAAGCAATCCACGGCCTCTGCAGCATGAGTTCACGATCCCTGGCTGGCCAGGGAGCTATACCCACATGGCGCAGCAGCCCTCTCCTGTCTCGCCCACTGCTCCCCTCAGCAATGTATTTCAGTCAATCTCCCTCTTTTGTTTCCCACTCTGTCTCTGGTGTGTCCTCTCACCACCCCCACTCCCTGCATCTCTGGCCTGTACCCCAGCCCTTGTATGCATAAATAAATAAATCTTTTTAAAAAATGCCTCTAATGATTTGCTTGATTGACTAAAATCTGGGCTCAACAATGGTCTACAATAAAAGAAACTGATATATCAAAATGCATAAAACAGAGAAGAAACTCAGTTGTTGGAACTCTAAGAACAGCAGCATTTAATGTTATTATCTTTGCATGTCCCATATGTAAACAGCAGTGAGTCATAGCCAGACAGGGCTAGTGGGGTGAATCCTGCTGGTCTGCCTGCTGGGCTTCCTGGCTTCCGGCCTTTTTTCTGAGCCTGGACCTCCAGTCTTCCTGTAGGTACTCTGTTTACTTTGATATTCCACCCCCAAATACCTTTCCTACGGAAATTATCCAGAGTTGCCTATAACAAAGAGCCATGAATTATACAATTTATAATTTACCTTTCAGCTACAAAGGCTCTTTATAACTCACATCATGTTGCTTTCCATTTCAATTGTAATCTTTGATTCCCAGGCCACACATTTGCAGAAGACTGGGAGAATAGGAATGAAAGTGGCAAGTCCAGAAAATACTGCTTCAGAATTATGAGATAATCTTTTTAAAAAAAAATTTTATGACTTAGTTGGCTGCCACTTTAAATGCTCATGAAGTTGGGGAAAAGCAATAAAAAAACAAACAAACAGAAAATGTCTTCTGCTAAATAATCTTGTTTATTCACCTGCTAGGCAAGTTTTGTTTTGCTTGTAATTATAGGATGCAGAAACTTTAATATGGAAATGTAAATCATAAATCTCCAAAGAGGGGTTTAGAATTCCATAATTCCCCAAATTTCTTAATCATGGAGTATTTAGACTTGGAATACCTAAAATACAGATCTGGTTTGAGGAAACTTGTATCTGTTTGTGCCAGTTCCACACCACACCCCCCTCCCCCAGCCCAGAATTATTCATTTCTACACTTCTGGCTACAACCCTTCCCTGAGCGTCTAGAACACTTCTCCCATGTCTGCCTCCATGGGCTCTTGTTCGTTGCTGGCTCCTGACTTCCTAGAGATCATGTAAGACCTGCAGGCTTGGAATAGACCACCTTCTTAGATGCCCACTTTGGCCTGAAGTAGAATCTTTCTGGGCTGTTGTCCTCAACATATCCTCTAGTGCTTAGCTCTAAGACCAGCTTTCTCTTGGTGCTTGCATGGTCCTGCAGGCTTGTGTCCTGCACAGCAGACACATGGAGTTCCAGATCACCAACCCCCCTCAGTTTCCTCCCTCCTGTACTTTATCTGTATTGGGTGTGACCTGAGATTTGATGGTGACACTTGAAAACAGTTGTCTTGCGGATGGATAGAACAGAAGTGACAGAGAAGTAGGTAGAAGGCTCCAGAAAGGCATTGTGACACTTGTCCATGAGGTCGTTACTGAGTGCCTCACCATTTATGGGGCTCAGATGACAGCCCAGAGCTGATATAGCTGGGTGACTCCAAGGAGAACCAGCCAGAATAGTTGATAAGTAAATATGATTTGTCCAAACCACGCAGCTCACAGACAGATAGGAATGGAAGAAGAAAGACAAGAGTCCCTGGAGATCTTCAGGATGAGCAAGGGAGGCGACCATAGGATTAAGCGCCAGGTTGTAGGAGGCCCAGAAGTGTTGTAGGGGTCCCTGGAAGGAAGAATTGGAGTTCCCTATGACGAACACTGTTCTGAATCTATTTTTGTCCTCTCTCATTCCCATTGATGTGGTCTGGGGAAGCAAAGGTCACAAATTATAGCTGAAATTCAAATTAGTATATTGCAAGTTACTAAGTTGCATTTTCATCCTAAGACAAAAATCACATGGTATAAACTAGTGTTCTTTATTATAAGCAGTCTGGCTAACATTAAGAGAAAAGAAATATTGTGAAGACTATTAGAATCAAAGAAAACTGGAGAATCAAGTACTAAGACAGGTCAGAACAGATCATCAGTGAGAACAATCCAAGCCACGTGTCAGGACCCACCTGGGCGGCACAGTCTCCCTGCTGCCATGGGCCACTGCAACCTCAGACCACCGCAACCTCAGACCACTGCAACCACAGGACACTGCAACCATAGGCCACTGCAACCACAGGACACTGCAACCACAGGACACAGGACATGGCAACCTCAGGTCACTCAAAGCCAGCACGACTGAGTGCCAGATCTCAAGGGCTCTGCCACCACCGTAAGTATTTCTGAACCATTCCTGGATCTTAGCATGGCTCCCTGGAGATCCACATGTGAGATGGCAGTGCCTACACTGCCAGCTAAGCTCGCAGGCCAGGTCCCTAATGGCCCAGGACCTGGAAAAGAGACTTTCTCCTTTGGTTTCCACTGTCAGAGAAAACTGTTTTGCACACAGCGGGCTTTCACAAAACTAGAATAGGGGTATTGCTTGCTGAGAAGCCCAAAGAAATGATAAAAGTCCATGCTAACATTATAATGTAATGTGGAGTTATAAACCAACCTCTGTGAATAGAATGAGTTGAGCAAGAAGGATTTCAGCAGAAAATCAAAGGACACAGCTCCAGAGATTGCAACCTCGAGACCAGAGGATCGGAACAAGGGGGACAGCTCAGACCTTACAGAACCCACTAAGGAGCCAGGAAAAGCCTGGCTAAATAGAGGAAGCAGCCCCCAGCGACATCCCCTAAACTACAGGTGCAGGCTGACAGTGGCCATCTCTGGTGATGGGACTTGCTGGAAGTGGTTGTTTCTATCTAGAATATTCATTTCCCAAATTTTCCACAATAAGCATGTGTGCCTTTTTCATAATAAAAAAAAAAAAGAAAGAAAGAAAGAAGACAAACCAGTTGGAGCTGACCCTTCCTTTTATCTTCCTGCCAGAAAAATAACTTCTCTTAGGATAACAATTAAAAACTAAATATGCAACACGGGATATGTGTCTGGTGTGTGTGCAAAAGACATAAATTAGGGCCTCCCCTGGTAGTGCAGCGGTTGAGTGCTGGGTTGCGAAGCTGCCCGTAGGCTCTGCAGCGCCGGTTCGATCCCCGGCCGCCGGCGAGGGTCCCACAAAAAAAAAAAAAAAAAAAAAAAGACATAATTTAGCAAATTTTGTAAAGCTCTAAGAAACTAGAACTTGGTTCTACAGTTTGGTTTGGATTGAGTCAGGATGACTGCCAACGTAATGGCATCTAGCTGGGCTCTCCCTTTGCAAAAGAACAAACAAAGCCAAACCTTTTTTTAAATTCAATTTGTCAGGAATCTCTTTTTGGGTCTACATCTGCCTCCAACTTCCTCCCCATGCCATGTTCATATTTTTCTGTCATCCAGAGCAGCCCATCCAGTCCCCAGAGAATGTGCACAGATTATTTTGCAGCTCTTGGGAACGACTCCTGGACAGCGTGACGACAGGCTGGAGCAACACCCCCTCTCCCCTCTGTGCAGAAAGCTGGGCACCAGGGGGACACCTGCAGGATGGAGGAGCTGTAGCTGCAGGTCATGAGAAGGGCAGGGGAAAATCCCTTCTTCAGGACACCAAGACAGGGTGGGGAGGAATCCAATGCAAAGAAAGATGGTGGGTAGTGGGACTTGAGGAGCACAGAGCAGGTCATTTCTAAGAAATGCATTGAGGTGCCATAAGGGATTGTTCCAGAAAGGGCCCAAGTGCCAGAATCTAAGAAGTCAGAACTGAGAAGTAGATAGGCTCTGTTCTCAGGTACCACATGTCCAGCCTGACCTGGCCTCCAGGGAACTGTATCTGCCCTGTTCACAAGCCACGGGTCCAGGACCCAACTTCCTCAGCCATCCATTCTATCCATCCACACCCCTCTGCATGCTCTGGCTTCTCCATTTTTATCATCCCTGTTTCTGTGACACCGCTCTGCTCCACTGTGCAACACCTTTCCTTGCTGAAATAGTGACTCAAAGTGACTCATCACTCTTCTTTACTGGGGACAAGTCACTAAGACAAAAACGCTAAGAGGTGATAACAAAAGAGTCACCACAAGACAGTCAGTCTCCCCCTGCATAGTCACAGGAACTGAAAGAGCACTGAATAAAAAAGAGAACTGTGAGGGCCTCCCTGGTGGTGCAAGGGGTTAAGACACAACCTAAGAAGATATCTGCAGCCACTGCAGCATGAGTTCTATGCCCGGCAGGTCAGGGAGCTACCCACATGGCACAGCAGACCTCTCCTGTCTCACCCGCTGCTCCCCTCAGGAGTGTATTTCAGTAGATCCAGCTGTTCTGTTCCCCACTCTGTCTCTGGTGAATCTTCTCACCCCCCACACCTCTGGCCTATACCCCAGTTCTTGTATGCATAAATAAATAAATCTTTAAAAATAAATAAGAGAACTGTGCATCTAACCAGTGGCATGGCAAGGACAATTTTAGCACTAGCATTGCACAGAATGGTGATTAAAAGAGCAAAATGACTTTTCCTTGGTTTCATTACTGTTTTAAAGTTCCCCACAGACCACGTAACTCCTTATTTCTTGCAGCCAGGGAAGACAACTCCCACCTCCTTTGGTGTCTACCTGCTCTCTACAACTTTCTGTTGTGAGCAAACCTATGCTTTTCCAGCCTTGATCAGAAGTCTCTAGCTTCTCATCCATAAAATAGAAAGGAGAAAACTAAGAAGGGGGCAGTTTTAATATCAGCTGCTCCAACCCTCCCATTTCACAGTGAAGCAATCAGGTGCAGAGAGATGACATGATTTGCCCGAGTTAGCAGCAGAGCTGGGCCTTGACCTCAAGCTTCCTGGTCCTCCGCACCCAGGACATACCTAGCACAAAAGGAGGCACAGCTAATTCAGTACTTTACAGTTATGTGAAGGTCCTTTCTGGAACTTTTTCTTAACTAATAACTTTTTTCTTAATTACTGAGGGTCCTGGTGCAGTAATGTGCTCTCTGCCTGGGCCCCAAATCAAGCTTGCTCAGAGCAAGATCAAAATCTCTCCCCTTACAGCCACCTCAACATAGACTTACGGCTCCCTGGATTCTACTCACAGAATGTCCCTGCAATAAAAAATGCAGGAAAAATATCCCTTCTCAGGCATGTGATCTTTAGGGTCAAAGATTTTGTGCTGCTTTGACTTTTACAGCTTTTTCAATGGACTGCTCTACACAGCTCACGGTGTTAATTATTATACCTCCAAGTTTCTAAAAAATGCATCTGAGGTGCCATGAGGGAAGTTTCCAGAAGGTTCCAGAAGGTTCCAGAAACCTCCAAGTTTCCCTCTGCTCCAGTCAGCCCAGCAACCTCAGTCCCTGGGGGAAGAGCAGACTCACACACACCTCTCTAGTCCTACTTAGATCTTAGAGATGGCAATGCTGGACACATTAGCACCTCTGGGACTCGGTGATATTTTTATGCCACTACCCTTGGCCAAACAGGAGTTTCTCTCCCTAGGACCCCATAAAGCTGAGACTGTGACATGACGGCCACTGGCTCTCTCAGGAATAAGCAGATTTAACAGCAGCCAGAGCAGAGTGGATAATGAATAAGCAAATCAGCTGCTCCCTCTTCACAGCAAATCAGTGAGCAGGATGAAACTCTTGCCCATTGTCCATTATTTGTAGGTTACCCATGCTATTCTTCTCCTCATTAGCCCAAGTCATTGAGAGTGCATGTTTGGTGTGGCTGAATCACTGCCCAAGTGACTCAGCCTCCTGATTAAAAACAGAACAAAAAAAGCTTATTAGTTCACTATTGCTTCTAGAATAATGTCTCCCCACGAAGTTCTTCAAAGCTTTTCGTAAACTGGCCCAAGCAACCTCGCCAAGTCTATCATCCATGGTCCCCAGAAAGTCCCTCTCTTTCTTCCCCACGCCTCCACTGTCCAAGAGTGATGCCTCGTCATTTGTCAGGATTCAGCATAAGTGGCCTCCTCCAAAGTTACCCTGACTGCATCTAGACCTCCTCTTACCTCCACTTTAGACTTAGCACCATGCTTCTCAGTCAACTGTCTCTTTACTTGTTTCTTTCACCAGACTGTAAGCTTCAAGAGCCCCACTGCAGGATAATGTAGGCCCTGGACAAGTCCTTGAACCTCTCTTAGTTTCAACTTCATCATTTGTAAATGAGAGTAAGAGTGGGGCCCTCTCCTGTGACTGTTAGGAGGAAAGCGTGAGCTCATACATATGAAGCACTCAGTAATATCTGCCATTATGATGATGAGTGTTTAAGGCAGAGGCGAGGTTGAAATGTTAGTCTCCCAAATATCGACTCCAATGTTGGAGACACAAGAGATACATAATAATTACTTGTTGAGTAAGTTAGTTAATGAATGTATTCCAACCCAACCAGATTATTTGTCATTTCCTAAATGTGCCATTTACAACTCTTTAACCCCATACACTCTGTTTTGAAGACCTGTTCCTCCCCGCCTTACAACTGTTTTATACCTGATAAAACTATTTATCCTTCAAGATCAAATGTCACCTCCTCTTTTCTACCCTTCCAGATTCCCTTGGAGCAAATTTATCTGAGCTTACACCAGAACTTTGCTTATATCCCTATTGTCATGCCCATGACATTGCCTTACAGTTGTTGCAATGCCTGCTTGTATATCAATCTCTCCCTCTTTACAGTGGGAGGTAAAGCAGTGATTGATTGAAAAATTCTCCCCTCCCTGCCGCCGTCCTAGTAGCTAGCATTGTGCAGGCATACATTGGGCACTTCATAGGCAAAAAGATTCCCAAGTCCAGCGGTTAATCCCAGTGTCAGAGATTGTAAGAGAGAAAAGTCTAAGGATTTGGGGGGAGGCAGGGACTCTAGTAGTGCCATTTCTTTATTTCTACCACTTACTGCAAGAATAAAGAACCAATTTAAAAGAGAAAGAAGCATCATCTACTATCCTATTATATTAACATATCAAATGTTTTCATTTTTCTTTGTTCCCTCATAGTGTTTTATTTATATGCATGCATAATTTAACAAAGTTGCACTTATAATGCAGAAACAATTTGGCAATCAGCTTTATACTGCTTAACTGGCTCTCATAGCACATTTTCCAAGTTAATACATTGTCTACAAAATCATCTATTCTGCTTGCATAATATTCCATTTGGTTGCTTCCAAACTAGACATTACATAACTTTTTGCATAGAGCTTTTCTTCTTCTGATCGTGGTATTTTCCAGCCATGTCTGCCTAAAAATTCAGAATTCTCCTGACAAAAGAGCTAACTTGTTTTTAAGTTCCAGCAAACAAAGAGTTAAATTCAGGGGTCAGTTAAGGCAGGAGGATAGAATAATATCTTTCAACCTCTGGATGTGCTTTAGAATCATCTGAAGATCTTTTAAAACTTCCAATGTACAGGCCCACCCTCGACCACCTGAATCAGAATTCAGGAGTAAAGTAACAGAATGTTCAGAAGGTGATTGCAATGCCAATGAGAAACACTGGAGTGGATTCTACCCTCAGAGAGTTAGCAAGAGTGTCACGATGACAAGCTTCTTGGTGTGTTCTTGTTCGAGAGCAGAGACTCTACTATCACCTGTTGAGGTAGTCTTTCTATTGATAGATTGTGAAGACTGGTAATAGACAGAGGCCGTCAGGAGAAATCTGACCAGTCATGCAGTCATTGATTCAACACGTGTCTATTGAATACCAAGCTGAACAAAACACTACCCAGTTCCAGTGGATGTGTGTGTGTGTGTGTGTGTGTGTGTGTGTGTGAGCGACATTATATTGATTACATTGATTATGCCTCTTTTGGTTCTGTTTCTCTGGAGAAACAGTAATACACAGAGAGAAATCCCAACACTTATATGATCTTACATTCAGACCTCCCCATTGCCTCTTAGCCATCATCACTTTCCTCTCCCCCTGTGCTCCCACAATGTTCACCTCAAATAAGCCAAACATGCTTCCACCTCAGGACCTCAGAGCCTGCTGTTGCCTCTGCCTGGAAAACTCTCCCCTGTGACTCATTCCTCCACTTCCTAAAGATCTCTCAGCTCAATGACAGCTAATTAGAAAGGGCCACCTTGACACATTGCCCCCATATAAAATAGCAGCCCATCCTCATATGACGTTCCTGTCTTCATCCCCTGCATTAATTTTCTCTGTCATACTCATGACTGCCTGATATATTAAATATTTGTCTTCTCCCGCACTAAAGTGATTCACACAAGAAAAACCCAGATCCATAATATATTAGGTAGTGATAGTGCTATAAAGAAGAGTAAAGAGGAGAGGGGGGTAGAGTATGTGAGGGTGTTATTTCAAATAGGGTGACTAAGAAAGGCCTCCCCGAGGGGATGAAATGGCCCTGAGACTGAGAAAAGAAAAGAGGGAGTGAACTAAAAATAGAAGGGCTGGGAACAGGGTCCTGCCCAATATTCTTTGCAGTCTTTTCCAGACAAAAACCAGTGGCGGGTTTTGGCACGCCCTACTGCTCTCACCTGACGGCTTCTCCCAGGGACCTGGACAGAGGGCGGCCAGCTTCCTGGGGAGCGGGTGTCTGTGGGAGCAGCTTCCGTCGATGCCAACAGAGTTAAGGAAGGGGAGCCCTAGACCATTCCCCCTTCAGTGGAGTAAGTCACACGCAAGGTCAAGGGGCCTCCCTGGTGGCCTAGGGGTCAAGTCTCAGCGCTATCACCGCTGCAGCCTGGGTTTGATCCCCAGCCAGGGAGCTACCCACATGGCACGGTGGACCTCTCCTGTCTTGTCTGCTGCTCCCCTCAGCAATATATTTCAGTACATCTGCCTGTTCTGCTCCCCACTCTGTCTCTGGTGAATCCTCTCACCCACCCACCCCCCCGCACCTATGGCCTACACCACAGTTCTTCTATGCAAAGAAAAAAAAAATTAAAATAAAATAAAACAAACTGTTAATGATTAAAAAAAAAAAAACCCAAATGTGATCAAGACCATCTCCCAGAGGCCCCAGAGGACTGAACCTGCCTCACGCAGTGGCGACCTGCCCAGTAACACTCTGTACCTGCTGGGGTTCCCAGGTTCACCGTCTGGACACACTGACACTGAAGTCCTTATTTGGGGATGCAGCCTGAGGCAGAGCCGAGTTCACCTGGTTCCTGGTGGCTTCCGGCCTTCAAAGGAAGGGTCTGGGGGAGCCACCTGGGCTGGGGGCAGCTGCAAGTAGCTTGGCTGCAGGCACTGCCGTGAGTTGCTTAGCTGGCCAGAGGTGGCTTGAGACCCAAGCTCTCACCCTGCTCCACACACCACAGAGTGTGATATTCAAATCAGGTTGAGGTCCTGAAGGGAGAGGGCGGCTGCACAGGCCTGGTGGTGAATTTACAGAAGCAGATTAGCCCAATCTGCATACTAAACAGCATGTAAATGATGTTATTTCAACCCATAAGTTTAGACATGTCCGTAGGAATAAAAATTTATGACAGTGATAAGATGTATGGTTGGCGTAAATAAGCTAGCCCCAGCAAAATACGCTGCGAGTGCTATGGAAATTCTCCAAATAAAGTGAGTGATGCCAGCTTCAGCCGGAAGTGGAAGCTGCCTCCTGGCCCTGGGTGCCACCTCCAGGCTGTGCGGGGAGAGGGAGACAAGGATCATAGCTTGTGTGAGATGGGACAGCTGCAGCCCTGGTGGGGACCCGCCCCTGGAGAGGGTGCCCTTAGAGACAAGGCAGAAATCACCCCAGGGTCCAGGTAAATCCTTTCAATAATAGCATAACAGGGCCTCCCTGGTGGAGCAGCGGTTGAGCGCTGGGTTGCGAAGCTGCCCGCAGCCTCTGTGGCGCCCGTTCGATCCCCGGCTGCTCCCCGGCCACCGGAGGAGGGTCCCGCATGGCGCGCAGACCTCTCCTGCCGCCCGCTGCTCCCCTCAGCAGTGTACTTCGGTCCTTCTGCCTGCTCTGCTCCCCTCTCTGGCTCTGGTGAATTCTCTCACCCTCCCGCGCTTCTGACTGTACCCAGTGTTTGTATAAATAATAAATAAATAAATATTTTTAAAAATAAATAAATAAATAAATAAAAATAAATCTTTAAAAAAAATAATAGCATAACAGTAAATAATGCTTTAGTAGCTATTTTTGAGGACTTGGTGTTTGCCCAACCTCTGGGTGTTCCACTCATTCAACTGCTGCTACCTGCCCACGAGCCTCGGAAGTTAAGCACAGTAAGCAGAACAGGCCCCAGGCAGCCGGACCCTGAGCCTGCAGACTTGACCATGATGTTCTCCAGCCTCCATTGAACAACTTGCTGAATGGGGCTCTGGGAGTAATTTTATTTCAACCTCACTGTACAGAGGAGGAAACTGAGGCCAGAGGGGACATGGCGAGCAGTCCAAGGTCATGAAGCTGCCAAGTCTTAGCAGAGCTAATGGTCCGGCCTAGGGTTTTGACCATGATCAAAACTCTTTCAAGTGCCCAGGCAGCCCTTCCTGGGGCCACTTGCAGTGTCAGAGAAGGCAGGGGGTGAAATCCCACAGGGGCTCGACCACCGGCTGTCTCATTGTCTCTCCTTGTCTCTCCCATGCAGACTGAGTCCCAGGTGGAGGTGGTGTGTCTTCAGTAATTTTGCAAAGTCCAGGCTGGAGTGGGGGTTCCAGAGGTGACATGGCTGCTTCCAAGGGCTCAGGCAACATCTTTGGGACTTGATGCGTCTATCTCTGTCCCCGTGTCTGTGGCAATTTAAGGATGGTCTTTCCAAGTTGTGGGAGGGAAGAGCCACAGCATGCATTCTGAGGGCCATCCTGAAAGTGGGGAGATGCCCCTCACCCAGGGCTGGCCCATCAGCCCATTGGTTCATTCAACAAGAACTTGGGGGACAGGGTCAGGCACAGGAAAAGAGCCATAAACAAAACCAGTGGAAGTCTCATGTCCTTAGGGAACAGACACTGTCTTGGAGGTAGGGAACAAAGAAAACAAGACAGGGAGATAAATTTCATAGCATGTTATACGGTGATAATCACACCAAAAATAAAGTGGAAGGGAGATAGGAACGGAAGGGGATGTGTTTTTAAATTGGAGGTCAGGGCCTCCCTGGTGGCGCAAGGGGTTAAGCACCACACTATGAAGCAATCCGCAACCTCTGCAGCACGTGTTCGATACCCCGCCAGCCAGAAATGCACATGGCACAGCAGACCTCTCCTGTCTCCCCGCTGCTCCCCTCAGCAATGTACTTCGGACAATCTGCCTGTTCCGTTCCCCACTGTCTCTGGTGAATCCTCTCACTCCCCTGCATCTCTGGCCTGTACCACAGTTCTTGTATGCATAAATAAATAAATCTTTTAATAAATAAATAAATTGAAGGTCAGGGACTAAGAAGTCCTCACTGAGAAAATAGCTCTGAACAGAGATCTCGAGGAGTCAAGAGAGTGAGCAAGGCAGGTATCAGAGGAAGAACACTTCTGGCAAAGGGATTAGCCCGTGCAAAGGCCCTGAGATGGGATTAGGCCTGGCAAGACAGATGAACAGAAAAGGGACTGCTGTGACTGCAGCGGGATGAGAACGGAAGTAGAGATAATAGGGTCAGAGAAATATTAGGGTTGGGGGTGGCTTTTATCTATGAGTTACTAGCAAGAGAAATGGGTTGTCATTGAGGTTTGGGACAGAGACCTGACATGATACAACTTAAATTTTACAAAACCCCTTCTGTCTATTGTGTCAGGAACTGACTGTTGGAGACATGGATTGAACCAACACCAATTTGGACACTATTAGGATAACACAGGGGAGAGGTGAGTGTGGCTTCAACTAGCATGGAAGCCAGGAGAAGATTTTGAAATGAAGCTAATGTGACTTCCTGATGGCTCCTACGTGAATTGCCAGGAGGAAAGGTGTCCAGAGTGACTCCAAGAGTTCTTGCCTGAACAAGAGCAGTGATGGGATTGTCATCAGCTGAGATGCAAGCGTGGGGGAAGGGGACACTCCAGGGCAACACACTGACACTTGTAAGGTCTCAGCACAAGAGGGCATGAGTGCTGAGCCACAGGGCCGTGGCCAGCCTGTGTCGTGTTCCAGTGCAGGAGCCAGGGCCTGGTAACTGACCCTTCTAGGACCCCACGGGGTGGGAAAGGCATACTTCTTCAAAGGGAAGGTCGTTGGGTATGTCTTCCAGCCAGGCAGAGAAACTAGAGAGAGCTAGGCGGTTTGTCCAAAGTCACGCAGTTTCTAAGAAATTGGCCCCCTCCCTGGTGTTCCCACATTGGCAAAATTTGGCTGACAGCTGGGCCTCATTGCCTGCGAGGCCCCGCTCAGTGCACCTGGGATGAAATCGCCACAGGCACAACATGGCGGCCCGCAGGCCACCAACAAGAGTCATTTCTGACTCCTCAGGATCTGACACAGCGCCAGGTATGTAGTGAGAACCCTGAAGGTGTTTACTAGGTGAATGTAGCAACTGAAACTCCACTGAGGTAAACCCCTAGAAAATGGGGTCGGGGCTACAGAGATCGAGGACGTTGTCTTACTCTGACCACAATCCCCACTTGTCCAAAAATTCTATTTAGACACATAGGAGAGGGCTGGGGTCAGGAGATGTGGTGCTGAGCAGCATGGTGCCCACTTGCTTTGCCAGGAAGGCCCCAGGCCCTAGCCCACCCCCAGCCTTGGCAGGCGTCTCAGGAGCACCCCTGGCTCCGGGCTGGCCCAGCTGCTGTGCTTCTCCCAGTGGGTTAAAAGAAAGGAGGGGGAGCTGGAAAGGAAAGGAGCAGCGCCAGATGCCTGCAACCAGGCAGGACAACAGGGGTCTCTGAAATTTGGCATCTAAATGGAAAAGGAGAGGGGTGGGGGTGCAGAGAGAGAGCCTGGAATCAGCTTAACCAAGGCTCCAGCTGTTCCTGTCTGCGTCAGAATCATGCTCTTGCAAAGGGGGAGTTAAAGGTCTCTTGTCCATGGAGGTGGCAGGGGGTCAGGAAGGACTTGCTCTGTTTATGTTACATCTGCTATGTGCCCCATGTGACTCCAGGGGACAGTATCACCCAGCTTCCTTGCTGCTTCCAGCAGGGTATGCCAGTGGGGGGCACTGGCAGAGCTCAATGGTGGGATGAGAGAAAGGTTGGGGCATTGCTTCCCTGCCGGCCCCATCTCCAGCTCTACCCTCCACCCTGAGCCTGCAGCTTCTCCAGGACAGCCCCCTTAAAACAGTTCCTCTTGGGGCCTGTCCCCCACTTGTCTCTCCCACAAAAGGACTAATTTGTCCCAGGGTACCCCACCATTCCACATTTCTTCCCTTCAACCCAGCCGCACCTCTGCAAATCATCCCTTTGATAAGGTCTGGTATGAGTTCATTTTCTTGTGGGGACCCTGGCTAATACAGACCCCAAGTCTCCCTGAGAAAGAACATTCATCCCTGTAACCAGGACCTATGACCCAGGGGCAGCTTCACTCTCAAAACACACACAAAACTCAAGGTGCACTTGGTGCTGGGTGCAGTGGGGGACACAGGAATTATTCAGACCACACACTGAGAGCATGCTCCCTAGCCGCAGCTGAGGCAGCAAAGACCTGAGCATCTGGAGTCTCCTGCTGCCTAAGGGGCTTGGGGGGGGTGCCCTCAGCACACTCACTGCAGCCAAAGGCTGGGCTGCTCCTTCCCCTCCCCCCCAGCCCAGGCTGCCCTGGTGTGGTTGCTTTTCCATTCAAGGCCACCCTGGATCTTCAGTTGTCCCTGCCTTCTGGATAAGGATGGGGTTGGGGAAGCGTGGAGCAGAAAGGAGAGTTCCCCAACGGGCTTTGTGTTGCTTGCGTGCTTCTCAGCACTGAGGCCAGTGCCAGCACAGAGTGTACCGCCAATACGCATTGATCAAACAAACAAAGGAAAAAATAAACAAAGGCTCCTCCTGAGTGGAGGAGCAAATGTGCAAGGTTCTTACAAAGTAGAGCACTGGGCTCCGCACAGGGAGAAGGAACAGGCAAGCCCCTGATCCTATGCAGCTCCATTATCAGTGCAAGAGGAGTACCCAGATGCTAAGCACAGGCCGAACATGATGCCCAGAGGCCCAGAGAACCAAGCAAGAGACCACAGCTGAATGATGCCACCCAACAGCGTGCACCCCCCAAGGAAAGCAAGAAATTTGTGCTGCGAGCAATACGAAGCTGTGCAAAAGTCTGTATGGGGGCCTCCCCGGGGGCGCAGCAGTTGAGCGCTGGGTTGTGAAGCTGCCGATAGCCTCTGCAGCGCCGGTTCGATCCCCGGCTGCTCCCCGGCCACCGGAGGAGGGTCCCACATGGCGCGCAGACCTCTCCTGCCGCCCGCTGCTCCCCTCAGCAGTGTACTTCGGTCCTTCTGCCTGCTCGATCTGGCTCTGGCTCTGGTGAATTCTCTCACCCTCCCGTGCTTCTGACTGTATCCAGTGCTTGTATAAATAAATAAAATAAATAAATAAAAATAAATCTTAAAAAAAAAAGTCTGTATGGGTGGGGATAGGACCACACACTCTGGATCCAGACTGCCCAAGTTCAAATCCCACTTCTACCTTTTACTGGCTGTGTCACCTTGAGCCAGTTGCTTAACTGCTCTGGGCTTCATGTGCCCCTGCCTCACAGATTTATTATAAAGCTTAAATAAATTATGAAGCAAGTAAGTCGTGAAGCAAAAGTCTTTAGAAAAGCTCCTGGCAGATAGTAAACGCTGCATACATTTGCTGTTATGAAAGAACAAATTCACATGAGCGAAATGGCAGAATGCCAAGCAGGTAGATATGCGGTGTTGAAGGTTATCAGTCAAGTGACACCAAAGTGCTCTTTTTTTGTATTTTCTAACTTGACAGAAAATTTGTGACTTGTTTATCCAGTTGCAAAAGAAACAGAACCACCACTGAGTGCTTCAAAGTTACACAACCAATTTCATCCTTGGAAGATGGTTCTACAACATGATTTTCTTCTCTTCTAGGAAATTAAGGGCCCCTTATGATGTGGCGCTTCCTGTGGGAGCCCCAGCCAGGGAAGGTGGGACCACGAGGTTGCCTCTAAGGCAGCCCTCCCCTCCTGGATGGAAACCAAATGGCAGCAGTGGACAAGCAATAGCCCCAAAGATTCTAGTAGGGCATCAGTTCGAATTCCAAGACTACTTAGGAGCTTGCAACCATGGGAAAGTGGCAAGCTCAGTTTTCCCATCTGTGAGACAGAAACAACCGTATCCCCTTCCAGGAGTTGCAAAAATAAGACAAGGCCTGCAGCGCATGGAGCCTGCTCTGTCAGTCATGCCATTGCATCTCCTCCTTCCTAGTCCCTGGAGAGAAAGGTCCTTGCTCCCCACGGCTGCCTGGGCACAGGCGAACTGCAGAGGTAGCAGCACCCTCCTTGTGTGTACTCATGCCCGGAGCTCAGTCTGCAGGAGAAACTGCCACTTGGATCCTTGCTGCCCAGAGGCCCCTCTGAGCTGGCCTCATTTTCTGAATTAACAGGGGGCTCCTCAAAGCAGCACAGGCCTCCAGGAGGATGAAAGGACAGCCAAAGCAAAGCTTTGAAGCCCACCATCATGCTGGACCGGCTCCTCCTCCTCGCTCAGGACATCCCCTGAAGGGGAAGATACAAAGAGAATCTGGGATGAGGAAATGAGGGACAGCCAAGAGCCAGGACTTGTATCAACAGCTTAATTCTCTGCTTTCTTGTCAGCCCTAATGGCTGGCAGCGAGGATAATTTGAAATGAAGAATGTTTTTCAAGGAGGAGCAAGAGTCCCTCATCTGAAACTAGTTTGTTGTCCAAAATTGTACTGCGGAAATTGTTTAGAAGCTGCAGATTAAGTTTTGCATAAAAATACAGCCAACTCTTGATTATCCACAATCATGGATAATCCAAAAACAACAGATACCTCCAGTGATTTCTATTTGGTTTCATAATGCAGGATTATTTTCCCCCAACATTTAGTTTTCTGCATTTAATTGTCTTTAGGGGATAGCCAGGGAGCTAGGGGATCTATAACCTTCTGTTAATTGCAAAACAAGGAAGGTTTCAGCACCATGCCCTGCAGTGCGGTAACTGCCTGCAGGAGAGTGAAGAAGAAAGTAAGGAAAACTGTTGGATTTTTGTTCTTTCCACCCACAGGCCAAGAGAAGTGATTAAGAGCATAACAGGCACTGTGGTCAGACCACCCAAATGCCAGCCCCAGCACTGTCCCCTACTACGCCCTGTGGCTTGGAGCACTTTATGAAACTGCTCACATTTTTGAGCGTCAGTTTCCATTTCTGTAAATTGGGGTTAACAACAGTGGCAAAGTTGTAGGGCTGTGGTGGGGATTAGCTGAGGTCATCTATGTAATAATTTAGATTTAGCTCAGGACATGGCACATAGGAAGTGTTCAGGGGGTGTCAGTTAGCAGTAAGCTGGACAGCTGACCTCCTGCCCCCGTCCTCAAGAACATCTTGGGGAGTCCACTGAGGGACCCCAGGGCTGTGGCCAGTGTTCCACCCCTCTACCCCCTCCCCAGAGGGGGGAGACCTGGGTTTCAGTGGAGGAAGCAGCTGAAGCCAGGGGTGGGCGCTGAGGGAGAGCCCAGGAGAGCTGTCAGCGCCTCTGTGTGCCATCCAATCCTAATTATCCTGCCTAATGGGGTAAAGTGATTATGATTCGTGGAAAATTGGCCATTAGCATCTGGGCCTGAGAAAGTAAGAAAGCAAACAGCCTTCCGTGGTGCAGCACAAACACAGGTGAGGGAAGAGGCCCAGGTGTGCAGGCAGGGAGCACAGCGGCCAGGGCCACCCACCTGCAGGGGCCATTGGAGGAAGAGGAAGTCAGAAGACCTTCAAGCCCAGTCAATATGGATCTTCGAGAAGAGGTGAAATGGAAGTAGGAAGTACGTGCAGACACCAGAAGATTTAGTCTGATGTCCAAGTTTCCGGAGTTCATCTCAGTCACCCTCCTGCCAATGGGGAACCCAAAACAGCTCAAGGAACCAAAACCAACTCAATCGAGGCATGAAATTTCAGGAAAACTTACTCTAGAGAAAGATGACCTGGGCTCCAGGCTGGCCCTGTCAGGAATGTAAAAATAATAAAATGGTAGTAGAAGTGGTAGTGATGGAGGATGAGGGTAGAAAAAACTGGAAAGGAGGTTCTACAAGATCAGAAACGTGGCTCACAATGCTGAGAGCTGGAGGTGGGAGGGGAAGGGATTAGCATAGCTGTAGGAACGAAGACCCTCAGGCCTAGATCACACAGCACAAGAACTAGGCAGGCATCCGACTGCTGTAGGGAGTGTCAGGAGGCAGACCTGAAGGTGAAGATATAGAGATGGAGGCCATTGTAGAAATCTGGTCCCTTTCAAATTCTACATAGTTTATTCAAAGTGAACAACAAACAAACCACTCCAGGAAGGAGGAAGCCCCTCCCTAAGGGAAGCCTCTATCCCCTGCAGTCTCTGCCCTGGCACGGGCAGCGCTCCTTCTGCCAACCTGCGCCTCTGCAGGTTTTTCTTTTCACCAACTCTGTCCCTCTGTAGGCAGCAGCCTTCCTGCCTGCCTGTGAATGTACCATGCAGGGGCTTTTCCTCACTGACCTCCCTCAGCGGAGGCATCTCTCCTCAGGGCGGCCCAGCTGTGACCATGCAGGCCTTTCTCTTAGCAAATCTGTCCTTTTCAGACAGCCCTTTCTGTCCACTTGTGTCTATGCAAGTATCTTTTTTTTTTAATATTTATTTATGCATACAAGAGCTGGGGTACAGGCTAGAGGTGTGGGGGGTGAGAGGACCCACCAGAGACAGAGTGGGGAACAGAACAGGCAGATAGACCGAAGTACACTGCTGGGGGGAGCAGGGGGTGAGTCAGGAGAGGTCTGCTGCACCATGTGGGTTGCTCCCTGGACGACTGGGGGATCGAACTCGTGCTGCAGAGGCAGCGGGAAGCTTCATAGTGTTACAGGGCAGGGAGAGAGGCACCCTAGACCCCGCAAACCTGCCTGCTTTAAATAGGTTCTGCCATCTGCCACATCAACACAAAACATATGAGACTTTGGGTCTCCCCAGTGGCACAGTGGGTTGAGCGCAGCGCTGTGAAGCTGTCCACAGCCTCTGCAGCACTGGTTCAATTCCCGTCTGGCCAGGGAGAATCCCACATGGCGAGGCAGATCTCTCCTGCCTCACCCGCTGCTCTCCTTTCAGTCCAGGAAAGGTAAAGAATATAGTTTCTAAATCAAGCACCCAAAGCTGCCCGTCCCCTCGTGGGTAAAAGTCCACCCAAGCAGGATTGGCCCAGAGCAAGGCCCCAAAGCCTGCCACAAGTCTAAAGCACCTTCCAGTGGAGACCCACAGAAAAGGATCAGAAACAACCAGACAAGTCTGGAGGGAAAAGAGCAAAATCAAAATTAAGACAAAAACCACTATTGTCACCTCCCCGCTGGTCTCTCACCCACATCTGTGTCACCCAGTCCACGACCAAAAGGCAAGCGCAGTTTCTTCACGTGTCTCTCTGCTCCATGTGCCTCCTCCAGGTCTCCAGGCTCCATCCTGCTTCGCTCCTTCCTTCCTCTATCCCTTCTGCAGCTTCTTCTCTCCCTGCTCAGCTCCACCCTCCTTTTGGGTGGGGCAGGAAACCTGGAACCTCCTCCTTTCCTGGGGACCCCCCTGTTACAATAGGTTGCCTCTTAACCCCTTGTGCCACCAGGGAGGCCCAAGTGTCCTTTATTCTTTTCCCCCTTTTATAATAAACCTGCCCTTTTGGATATAACTAATGTCTCTGTCAGTCTCTGTCATGGAGACTCACCTGGAAAATCACCAATGCTGGTGAAGGGGAGTCTGGTGAAACCTTTCCCAGAGTGACTCCAAGGACACCCCTCTCCGAACCCAACAGCTCCAAAAACAACATCAGTAGTAGCAGCCTCTTTCTATGAACCAAGCCCCAAGCCCTTCACATGATTGATCTCATTTCAGCCTCACCACTTGGTAAGGAAGCTGTTTTTTTGTTCCCATTTTACAGATGAGAAAGTGAGCCCCCTGGCTACTTAAAAAAAACAAAAAACTGGCTTAAATCACCCAACTAGTAAGTGGGTGATCTGGGATTCAAACTGAAGTCCTTGTCATTCCCAAGTTCTGGCTTTCATCCACTCCCCCACACCAGACGCTCTGGCAGGGCAAGCTCAGTTGCTTGAACTGTGAAGGGAGAACTTTCCAACCCAAAGTTTTGTAGGATACCCAGAAGAGGCCTGCCAGAGGTGGGGCTTCTGCCTTGTGTCCTGTCCAGGGAGTGGGGAGAAAGAGACAGAGCTCAGTAGGCCAGGCTCAGAGCTGGCATCCCTGAAAGTAAGTGTAATCATTTCTTTTTACATTTTTATTTATTTTTTAACAGGTTTTTTGTTTGTTTGTTTGTTTTTAAGATTTATTTATTTATTTATACAAGCACTGGGTACAGTCAGAAGCATGGGAGGGTGAGAGAATTCACCAGAGCCAGAGAGGGGAACAGAACAGGCAGACTGACAAAGAAATACACTGCTGAGGGGAGCAGCGGGCGGCAGGAGAGGTCTGCGCGCCATGTGGGACCCTCGCCGGCGGCTGGGGATCGAACCGGCCCTGCAGAGGCTGCAAGCAGCTTTGCAGCCCAGCACTCAACCGCTGCACCACCAAGGGAGGCCCTACATTTTTACAAGGGCTTTGAAGTACCTCAGGAGCTTTCAGGTGCACACACTCTGCGACCCTCACCCAGATTTCCAGGCTTACTCACCAGCACCTGGGGGGGAAGGGGGAGAAAGTCTTCAGGTGTGGCCCAGTTGGTATTGGCCTAGACCCCCAGGGAAAAAGAACACTGGGCAACTGCTTCTAAAAGGACCTCTGAAGATGTGGTATATACGCGAGGGAATACTACTCAGTCATCAAAAAAGATAAACTCATGCCATTTGCAGCAACATGGATGGAGCTGGAAGGGACTGTGCTAAGCGAAATAAGTCAGAAAGGAAAAGAAAAATATCAGATAGTCTCATTTATAGGAGAAACATAGGGAAACTGAACAGAAGATCAGAAAAAAGACAAAACTTGCAGGCAAACTATAGGTCTGAGGCATCCAACAGGGAAGGAGGAGGGAGAGGAGTCAAAACAGGGGAGGGAAGTGCATGAGGGACTGTGGTGATGGGTCATGGGTGCCAAGGTAGTGGGAGAACTATGAGGACCACATCTGAGGGGAGAAATCAAACACTGTACAAAAATGGAAAACAATGTGAGAAAATTTTAAAAATTTAATTAAAATTTTTAAAAATAAATAAAAGGGCTCCTGATTTCTCGTGTCTCTTTTCTCCACCCTCACTCCCTGGGTCTACCAGCTGCAGAGGGGGCCGTGAGGGAGTTGGGCTGGGGCTGCAACAAGCTGGACTTGGGAGTCTGGGGTGAGAGAAACGTGTGCCAGCCTGAGTACTCCTTCCCATCCCGTCCTGGCATCCTCCAAGAGCCTCCCCGCACAGCCAGCAGCGCTTTGTCAGCAGGCTGTCGGCGGAGCCTGCAGAGTCCTCGACTCTCCATCCATCATCCCGACTGTATCGAGTCCATCTCCTGGTACTTCATCTCCTCCGCTCCCTCTACACTCCCCCTGCCTCTCGACCACCAGGCTGCCCTCCATTCCCTCCCATGCAGCAAAGAATCAGAGCAAAGGCTGTCTGAGCTGGAGGGAATCTTACGGCCTCCAAGTCTGTCATTCTCTGGGTGAAGAACAGAGGCCAGGGGGCGGCTGCCTGGTTCACAACGGCACCCTGGCTGGGCCCAGGGCTTCCTGTTCCATGTTCTCTTCTTTTTGGAGGGAGGCTGGTCAAGGTCCAGAGGTCAGACCGTGCCCGGTGCCCAGGGTAAGTGGCACCTCTGCACAGGGGTGGCTGGGAGCAGGCTGCGCCGCCTCCCACGTGTGCTCAGACTCGCGGCCTCACTGAGTTCTGGGATCTAGTCATCATTTCTATTCGATTCCCCCCAATATGAAGAGAAGCTCCTGAGACTCCAGTGCAGGTCAGGAGGTGGACTTTGTAGCCAATGGAGAGCTCCAGCCCAAAGAAACAGGCCGTGTATAATTAGCTGCGGTTCCCACAGGCTGCTCCCCGCCCGGCCCTCCCAGCTCCCAGCTCCCTGCTCCCTGGCCTTGGCTCTCTGCGCCCTTGGACCTCTGAGCAAAGAATTTCCCTCATCAGAGAGTAATTGCCCGGGCTCCCCTCACTTCTAATCAACAAGCTAAGGTATTAGTTCCTGGGAGCGTGATTGATTTCCAGGGACTTGGAACATAATTACATTTTTTGCAAAGTCTGTTTGGAATCCTCAGAGAAGCGAGACACTTTCTGTTCTGTGAACTTCCCATGGAGGAGGGCTCCCGGCTTCTCGTCTATTCCATTCATCCTTCCTCAGCCGAGGGAGGGGCAGCCTGTGGCTGTCAGCTTTCACCTTTCATTACCCAAGATCCCCAACCCCTGGGGTTTGGCCAGAAGAACTTGGATTCTCATGCAGAAAAACTGCTCCAGCGTTCTTCCCACACCTGTAGTCACCCACATTTCGGAGGGGGCGGGGGGGGGGCATGAGGCCTGTGGCGTGCTGGAGGCCCCACCAGCCCATCTCACCTGCAAGTCACGGGAGTCCAGGCTCTGGCGCCCAACCCAACCTCAGGAGAGGGTCTTTTTTCTTTATTCTAATCTTCATCATCCTTATTGTTGACAGTTGCGTTTATTGAGCCCAGCCCTGTAAGATGCTTTACACACATCTCACAAAAAAAAAAAAAAAAAAAAAAAAAAAAAAAACCTGCAGAAAGACATTAATCTCCCCATTAACCAAGGAGGAAGTGGAGGCCCACAGAGCCAGCTCACCCAAGGTAACAGACCTAGAAATGGCCATGCTGGAATTAAGTACCTCCATTTTTCTAGAAAATTATCTCTGTAGCCTGTTCGGCACATTTTCTGCTGCTCTGCTGACCCACTCTGTCCCCGACTCTCTAGGCCACCTCAGCTGTGGTCAGATTCCCCTCAGGCCAGCACCCCTTTCTGCTGGCTCTGAGGCTGCTGGCTCTGGGGCTCCTCCTGCTTCCAAAAGCACCCGCTGGCGTAATAATGCAAATGAAATAAAATGATAACTTTTCTCTCAGTGTGAAATTATAACAACTTCAGTGTTTACAAGAGTAAATGGTGTTCTGGTCCAGTGTATCTTTGCAGTCCTGGTCTACTTGATCATTTTACATCATGATGGAAGCTCAGGGATGATGTTCATAACCTCGACACAATAAACCACGTGAGACCGATAAATAAATGCCATAAGAAACACAATGGGGAGATGGTTGTGATGGCCATCACATGCCTGCCTGGCCTCTGAGAACAACAGGAGCCAGATCCCTAATCTGTCTGCTGAGCTCACCGGTCATTACGGCCCTCATCAGACCCGCCTCCTTGCTGGTCCAGCCTTTCACCCATGCTGACCACTGCCTGGGCCCTGCTTCCCATTATTCAGGTGCTGACTCCCAGCAGTGTCCCCCAGGCCCGCCCCACCCACCAATGGGTCTAGTCCAGGATCTACCCAGGTCCACAGGGCCATGGCCATGTAGTCAAACACCATCCCAAGGTGGGGCTCAAGCTCTGGACTATCAGGAAAGTCCAGACCAAGGACAGTCTGAGCCCAGGCGAACCCCTCTCTTGCCCCATTACAATCCTCCTCGCTTCATGGGCCTAGAGCTTCTAGATTATTAGACAAGAAGAAAGTTCATTGGAGGGTCTTGCTCACAGACTCCGATTTTTAATTCTGGCTGGATTTTTAGTGGCATTCCAATTCTGGAAGCCGCCTATGGGCTGTGGCTCTGTTTAGATCAGCACAATTTTTGAAGGCATGATAGGGAAAGGGTCTGATATTTTTAGAAATAAATTAATCAACTCAGCTCTTTCTAGTGTGTTATAGACCAGTGGGTATATACTTAAGGAACATCCATGCCAGTGAAATAGGCTGTTATAAAAAGCCAGAGGATGTTAGCACAGCTGGGGCACTGGAGGGAAATGTGGACACTGCCACAGAAACAGGCCGGCCTGTGGCTTCCCCCACCCCATTTCATTGCCAATGTAGATGCAGCCCCAAACCTGAGGCCCTGTCTTTAGACATTCCCAGAGGACCCATGAGTCAGCTCCCTGGAGTGTGACCCCCTTATCTTGCTAGTGCGTGGCTCCTCCCTAGCCCTTCCCAGGGCAACCTGCCATGTCCCCTGACTTTGGCATTCTGGTCAAAGCACTGGCTCATGGGCTGGGCCAGCTTGCCAACTGGGGTCACCTGCAAGGACACACTCCAGAGCTCGTAAGAAGCTGCTGGCTCCCTGAAAATGCTTGTTATTTGAAACCCACAAAGTCATTGCTGGAAGTGGAAGTGACAGTCAAGAAGGGAGGCTGAGAACTGGGGAGAAAAAAGAGAACCCACATCTACAGAAATTTCCAACCTTTCAGTGACGGCAAGGAGAAAGGCCTTCTGTCTCCTCCCACCCTCGCTGCCAGCCACTTGCCACCCCAATTTACATGGACCCATTCATCAAATGGCCTGGAAATGTCCACAAGCAGCCAGATACAATCTTCCCAGACAGCAGTGGATGCAGCCTGCTAAGCAGCACCGCTCAGCTCCAGCCACCAGGGGACACGGTGCCCAGCATGAAGGATGTGACGGAGGCCAACCAAGCCAGCCCACCCCCTCAGGAAATGGCACAGGGGGACAACAGCCAGGGCCACCCTGAATCCCCCAGCGGGAGATGGTGACCACTGAGCACTGCCTGAGATTCTACCAGGATCCAGTCATGCCCAGAGCAAGCATCCTTGGAGAATACAGAGCGTGAGGTAGACGTCACAGATGCAAGCGAGAGGAATTCATAACATGGGAGGGGGGCAGACTGGCAGGTGATGGGCTGGGTGCGCAGAAGAGCCTGGAGGCGGAGGTGGCATCAGTGAGGCTGGCTCCCGTCCTCCACATACAGGTGCCTTTCACAGGAGCCATCTTGGGCCTCTCCTTGCTTCCATTAAACCAGCTTTTCCCTGACTTGCCATCGTTCACACAGCCTTCCAATTCCCCTTCGCCCTTGAGACCTCTTCCTCCAAACCTCATACCCAGGGGTGTCTCCCTCCACTGGGCACTGGGAACAGTGGAGAGGAACCAGGAAAGCCAAGCCAGTGGGGCAAACTGTGGGCCTTGGCTGGGGTGGGAGGTGGGGAGCTGCAGGTCCCCTATGGCTGGAACAGGCTCTTCCTCCCAGGGCCCCGGGCAGAGGACAGCCCACCCTGGCTTAGGGCACTGACAAGTGAGCGGGGAGCTGCGACAGACAGTTGTAGGTCCCCTGTAGGGTGTCTGTTATGCGCCAAGCCAGGGCTCATTTAGCCTTTAGGCAGGAATTTACTGCACTTAGAGGTGAGAAATTTAACTTTCAGATAGATTAAGTAATTTTCCCGAGGCCATAAAACAAATGTGAGCGGGATTCTGAGAAACCGTAGCTTTGGGGTCTGATGAAAATTTTCAGCTTTCCGGTTCATTGCCCATCTTTTACCAGCAGACAGAAGATAGTGGGCGTGAGAGCAGGGGCTGTGCAGAAGCCCCCAAAGGCCCCCAGATCCCCACTCATAACAGCCAAAGTAAGGAGTCCTCACCAAAGGGTCCAGGCTCCTCACCTGACACCCGCCAGCTAAGTCCTCACCTCCACCTGGACCGCTGGTTCTACTCACTTACTGCCTCTTACTGTCATTTTTCTCTATCCTGGCTTCACTTTCCCCACCATAAAGGGGCTGATGGTTACCAGTATCTCCTTCTGGTCTATAGAACTATCTGGGGTAGCATTACAGACGAAAAAGAAAATAACAATTGACACTTTCAAGAGAAAGGATGTTGGTGGTTTAAATTAATGTTTTCCTGACTGTGACGGGGCTCCTATCCAGACCCACTGCCCCTTGGTCATGGGGTCACAGGGTAACTGGAAGGCTGATCGACCCTGTCAGAAGCTCTAGGGCTCAGAAAGAGCACCTAGACCAGGCCAAGACCCCAGAGATCTGGCACAGCCACATGCAGGGCACAGGAGAGCTCTCACTTGCCAACAGAAAAGAAAAAATAGATAAACTATGGAGGAGAAAAGGAGAAAAGATACTGTTTTTCTCCATGTAGAAATTCACCCAAATGATCAAGCAGTAAGAGCTGTCTGAGCTGTTCAGAAGAGACAGCAGTTCTGCCGGGTCTGTTGGGCAGGGCTGGGCTGGGCTGAGAAGTCACATTTATAAAACATCAAAAGGAAAGTTCCAGTAGCTGCTCACAGCCCTCAGACCCAACTCCTACAGGAGTTTCTAAAAAGACACTCCTAGGGCTTTATGCATCAGAAAATCAGGGTTGGAGATTTACTTGGTCAACCACCTCAGTCAATAATTAATAATCATCATCATCCCCAGGGGAGGTGGAGAGGGCTAAGACTCAGAGAGCAAATGTTCTCTTCGTCTGTCCATGTGCTTTTGGGTCAGTACCATGAGAATACATGCCATCCCTCAACTAATATGTACTACTACTATGTGTCAGGCACTGTGCTAGACTTGTGTGTGGACAGGCAGTGACAAAACTGAGGCCCCTGTTCCCCAGGAATGCATAGGCACCCCTTGGTGCCGTAACAGATACCAAGAAAGTGCTAATGAGCATGGAGGGCAGATAAACAGAGTCTGCCCAGAAGGTGCGAGCTGGTTGCCAAATGAAGAATAAGAATTATCCAAACAGAGGGCCTCCCCAGTGGCGCAGCGGTTGAGCGCTGGGTTGTGAAGCTGCCCGCAGTCTCCGCAGCGCTGGTTCGATCCCCGGCCACCGGGTGAGGGTCCCGCATGGCGTGCAGACCTCTCCTGCCGCCCGCTGCTCCCCTCAGCAGTGTACTTCGGTCCTTCTGCCTGCTCTGCTCCCCGCTCTGGTGAATTCTCTCGCCCTCCCGCGCTTCTGACTGTACCCAGTGCCTGTATAAATAAATAAATAAATCTTTAAAAAAAAAAAAAGAATTATCCAAACAGAAAAGAAGAAGGCAGACACTGCAGGCCAAGGGAATAGCACCAGTCGAGGCAAGGCAACAGGGTTGATTTCCCTGGAGTGTGGCGGTGCTTGGGGCCTCGTGTGGTCTCTGAGGATCATCATAAGAACCGTTTACTGGGCACAGAGATGCCTGGTGCTGTGCTTATGCTCAACCTGCATGTCTCTAGTTGTAGAAGTGCTTCCATAGGGTAGTCCTGTTGAAAAGAGCACCCTTGGGATATTTCCCCATGTTCCGATTTCTTTCCTGAAGATGTTCCAGAACCAGAGGTTCTACAAAGGTCTGAATGAACCAGGTCCTGGACTCTCTTTTGCCAGGGTTGTGCTGGTCTTGGACCCATTTACTCTCAGAATTATTTTTCTCTTGTTTTGTTCTATATCATGGTGAAGACCCAGGTATTAGCCCCTGCAGATGGCGTCTCCCAGGCTCCAGGCTTGGTTCAACCAATGGAAGGTACTTTCAGGAAAGAAGAGAGCACGGAGAAGCCAGGGGGTTTCTCCTCCTCCCTCTTTCCCACAGGTAGCATCTCTGCAGCTACTTGACTCCTTCGTGGCTCCAATTTCCGCCAAACTCATGTACGCAGGTTCAACTTCTCACCAAATGATTCCATCATGGGTGCAGCTCCCAGCAAACACATCAACCATGGTTCAAGTTTCCACTGAACATGTCACTCAGGTTCGAGTTCCCACCAAGCATATCCACCTTGGTTCCAGCTTCTACCTGATGACCCCAATGCCTGACTCTGATAATATTTCACCCTCCTGTCTCCTCAGCCTATGGGTAGCAATGTCTTCCCAGCATTGCTAATCTCTGTGTTGCCACACCATCTTCTGTTTGGCTTCCAAATCTTCCATCATCAGTTTCTTATACTAAATTCCCTCTGTTTTAAATACTAAGAGTGGTCTCTGCATTTGTCAGTGGACTCCAACTAATATTCAGAGACTGTAACTTTTCACCTTTGGGTCTCCACAGCATGACACAGTGATTTTCTGAGTGAACACTGAGTATTTGTTGGGTGGACAGATGGATAAATAGTTGCTTAGATAGATGAGCCATAGTAAGATTAGGCAGATGAAAGGATAGAGCATCAAGATTTAGTGAACTGTTTTAATTTTGTGAAATGAAGGAGTAAATTCCAAGAGGACTGCCTAAAAGTAATTCCAAGAGGCTCACAAAAAAATACCCAGAGGGTTAGAACTCCTGTACTGCTGCAAGTCAAGCCAAAGGAGAATCCAGCAGCCAGGGACAGGAAGACTTTGTCAAGTTCATTCTTTGTTGTCTCTGAGTTGAGTCACCCCTTCCTTCACTTTCCGGATGTCTTCCTATATTGGCAGAGGCCAAGGAGGAAGGTATATTAGTGGCAAAGAGTCCTAATTTCCGTCTGGTAGGCATTTCCATGTCATTTATTATGCTCGAGTCTCTGCAAAGTGGAGAGATAATGGAACGCACCTCATCGCATTGATTCTAGGTCATATTCACTTGACAAAGTTGCCAAATGGCTACAATTCTGGACTGACAAGAGCTTGATTGGCCATATAACTATGGTCTGTGGCATTCTTGGGCATTCTCAATAATTACATCTCAAAATCCTGCATCCTTCTTCTGAGTCTATTCACTTGAATAATTAACAATTCAGAGACCATGCATTTTCAAAGCCACTTTGTTCATCTCCCTGATAAGCAGGGTTACACCAAAAGATCCTCCCTAAAAGAGACATTTCCATCTTAGCTATTGCCGCTGTGGTGCAGGAGAGCACTGAGCATCAAAGTGCCTGTCCCTGTGACTAGCTGCTGCGTGTTACAGGAAAGTCCTCCTTCAGTGAGTCTAGAATCCTCGCCCTTCCTCCCTTCCTCTCAGATTTTTGTAAAGGCCAAAAAAGATGATCGTGAAAAAAGCATTGAAAATTATAAGGCTCAACACCACAATGCGATTTGTTTTCGAGTCAATCAGTCATCCATAGAGATGGCATCTAAACCCTCAAGTTGCACTGTAATCCCAGGTCACACTGCTGCATCCTATCAGATAGATCTGCCCACTGAAAAATTAGAATGTAATGGGTCCTGTTAAGAATAAGAATTCACCGAATGAAAAGGGGCTGCCTCTGATCAGATCTGGGCTGATGAAAATTACCAGAGAAAAGGAAGTGTTTTCCTTGGCTCCTAGTCTCCTCCAAAGACAGGTGCTTCAAAGCTACCAAATTTGTCCATTCTTCCAATTTCTCTTCATCAGCTGCTGCTTCTTCCACTGCAGCTGATCTCACCTCAGTTTCAGGATTTTTAAATGCTGATTGGGTCAATTCATGCCCAAGTGTAGGATAACCGGCTATTTCCCTTAAGCATAGTGATAACTTGCTAAAGGCTACACACTGACCCTAATGTCTCCATGATATTTCAGGTAAAGAAGGAAGTGTCTGAAGAGTTGAAAGTGGTAGCGCTGGTCTTCCTATAGGTCTTTAAGTACCACTCACAGAAAAAATTTTTCAAAGTAAGGCCCAAACGATCATTTGGATTTTTCCTTCATTCTACAGTTCTTCCTCCCAGCCCAATTCAAAGGGTGAGGCCAGAGGCAAATCTATGCAGAGGATTTTTATGCTCTCATGTCTCCAGGGGAATACAGAAGTCAGCAATTTTGTGCTGAGAGCTCTTGGAGAAAGAAACCTGCCTTTCTTATCCAAGACTAGTTTGTAGCCAGTTCCCGGCATTCCCACAAGGCTTGGTTTGGCCTCCCTAACTACGCTGGTTCCCCTGATTCCGCTCTGCACCATAGGTTGGTTGGTGAGTGTTCAGAGTATAAAATACACTTTTCAAATTAGCCTCGACAAAGCATAAGGATATGCAGAAGTCGGCCGGCACTGACTCATCGCAAAACCAATTTAAATGATCAAGTCAATCAATATTTATTGAACATCAACTAGCTCTGCTTATGTTCTGCTCAGAATATCCACCCCTCACTTCCTCTTCACAGCCACTCTGTGACACCCCCCTTGCTGCCACCACCGCCACCATGATCAGGTTGACAATTTCCTGCACCCCGTGGCTGTCCTGAGCGGTCCAGAATTTCAGCGCTGCACGTCAATCCAGAGAGGCGGTTAACTGGCTTCCTTCTCCTCTCCTTGTCAGAAGCAGATGGGAAAGGTAGGAGGAAGAGGATTATTTATTTTCTAGTCTTGCCCAAAGCAATCTCTATTTTGAGGGTCAGCTCCCTCCACCCCCATCCCCAGCCCAACATTAGCTTAACTAACAGGGCCCCCCAGCCCCTCAATCCAGCTCCCAGAGGCTCTACCTGACCCTGTTTATACTGCATGGGAGTGCTCTGCACTGCAGAACTTTGGGTTTCAGGATTTTGCAAATTTTATGAGAATTTTCAGTCAAGCTGATTTTCAGCTCACCCTTTTCCCTCCAGCTAAAAGCAAGATGTTTCATCCAGCTCTGATCTCAGAGGGACTTTTTTCTCAGCACTTGGGACATGATTAAAGAATAGGCTCACATGCACACGCCAGCCCCAAACCCTTTTATTTCCCAGATCTTTCTTCAGTAATGAAGCCTGAAACGGAAAACTGGGGAACCGTAGCAACAAGAGGAAGAAGGATCCACAATATGCCTGGCTGGCTCCTCGGGAGCGAGGGGTGAGGAGGTTTACTCATGAAACGAGAGCAAATTAAATGTGAACATCAAATGGAAGCCTTTCCGAGAACTTTGGAAGGTTCCGTGATTACCAGTTTGGGGTCCATTAGCCGTGGATTAGGGAGAATCAGGAAATACCTATCATCCCAAACTCTCCAGAGAACCTGAAAAGACGAGAAGGGAACCGGCTAAAAGAACTTTCTTTCCATCGTCCAGTTGATGTGGTCATTAACTCCACCGATTACAGCAATATAAGGAAATCATTAGAATGCAATTATTATAGCTGTGTAAGTTTATAGCTGCATAACTACGCCAAAAAGCCGCCTTTGTAGGTCTTTATGTTCTCAATAAACCTGAATAATTGCAGCCCAAAAAATGATGACTTCAATATGAATCAAGAGCTAATTTTTGTCTGACCATATGGAGGCAGCCCCAGTGAAAGGCCTGGGTGCTTCCTGGCCCCCTGGCCTGCTCAGGGTACCTGCTGGAGCCTTGTTGCTCTAAGCTTCATCACCCATGACTTATCTTTGGTCAAATTAATACAAGCCAATGAAATGAAAGCCAGACAAGCAAGTAGAAAAAGGTATCACAAACCCATACATTTATATAACGTCTCACATTTGATAATCCTACGACGAGGTATTTATCTTCATTGCACAAATCAAAAACTGAGACTTAAAAAAATGTTTAAGGAAGTCATCTAAGGTTGTATGGTGGGCTGGGTGGTGTCAGTTTGTCCCCCTACTTACCCCCAGATCTACTCTCTTCAACTTGCTCTGTGCCCCAGGGGCTGGCACCCATGGACCATCAGCGGCTCCCTTACCGTCTGACTTTAGTTGGGCTGGATCAACAGGGGCCAATGGCAAGAAAACAAGGTGAGGGACAAGCAAGAAACTGGGATTTTTATTCCCTGGGCTCCCTCCCTGCCTGGTCCTGGCTTGGTGTGGCTGAGTCCTCTGTCCACAGCCTCAGGCCGTCCTGAATGAGCCCTTTGGGCCTCACCAGGTTCTGACAATCTAGCCCTCTCTTTGCTCCCTGCAGGTCTAGGGTGGTGGCAGCTTCCCTGTGGTTTCAGGCCTCCTCGGGGCGCTTCACCATTCCTGACTGGTTTCCTGTAAATGTACACACATACCTTCTTTAAACACTCCCCACTGAATCTCGCACACGTCTGCTGTTTCCAGCCAGAATCTGTCTGAGACACACAACTAATGAGTGCTGGGGCCTGAACTAGAACCCAGATCATCCAAACCCTAGGAGTCCAGGCCTAAATAATTTAGAAAATTTAATATGCTCAAGACACAGACATGCTAATTGTCATCACTATCAAAGCTTTAGGTCCCACGCTTCTCTTGGCACTATGCTGGGCCACTTACAGAAAGAATTACAAGAATCCAAGCTCTGCCTTCCAGGAACTTGAATGCCCCAGGAAGCACATAAGCCACCGTGTAGCACACACACACCAGGCAGAGACATCCAAACAACACCTGCAGGGACAATGATGGGAGGAGGGACATCCTGAAAAGCCAAATGCATTTGGGGGTTGAGGGTTGAAATCTAGAAAATTGCATATTCTGTTTCCAAACTAGGTAGAGGAGAGCAATGGGTCAGATCTTCCAAAATTGCAAATGATCCCAAAACATTTCTATTTGGCTTTGACACATATGATTAGATAATGCATCATTGCTTTGTTTAGGGATTTCTACCCTCCTAATTAATTTTCATTAGACTGGGAGCAAAGAGAATTAGTATTGCTGGAGTTCACACATCCATTTGCTGCCTGGGAAATATAAAAAGAGAAATCTGACCTCTGGTGTTTCTGGAAGTGAGCGAAAGAGCAGGTTGCCGAGACATAGCCCACCTCGGCTCACCACCCATTTTCACCTGCGTCTGACACTGTCTCTGTGAGATCCGAGATCATGGGTCTGCACCTGTGACCCATGATTCTGGCTGTCAGGACACACTAGGCCTCAGCACTCCTCAGTAGCTCTACGATCCTACTCCCAAGGAGCTAAATGTCTCAAATGTCTCAAAATATGACTCTTCTTAATGAGTCATAGACAGAGGGCAGCAAGAAAGACTCGGGAGTCAGAGGACTTGGGCTCTCATCATCCAGGCTATTTCCTGGGAAATCCCCAAGCCTTAAGAATTTCAGTGTCCATATTTTATTCAAAGTAATCCTTTTGAACTCATTATCCATAGTGAAAAATTCAAGACTATTGTTTTTATGCCATTAATTTTATTAACATGTTATCTGTCCAAGGATATTATATTAAAAATGATTACTGCTGGGAAAAAAAAAAAAAAACATTTCAGTGTCTTCTGAGATACCACCTTACACCAGTGAGAATGGCACATATCAAAAAAAAAAAAAAGCAACAACAAATGTTGGCGAGGATGTGGAGAAAAAGGAACTCTCCTGCATTGCTGGTGGGAGTGCAAACTGGTCCAGCCACTATGGAAAGCTGTCTGGAGGTTCCTCAGTCTACTATAAATGGAGCCATCATATGACCCGGCAATTCCACTACTAGGCATCTACCCAAAGGACACAAAAACATTGATTCAAAAGACCACCTGTACCCCTATGTTTATTGCGGCACAATTTACAATAGGTAAAACTTGGAAACAAACCAACTGCCCCAAAATAGATGACTGGTTCAAGAAGATGTGGTATACATACACAATGGAATATTATTCAGCAATCAAAAAGATAAACTCATATCATTCTCAGCAACGTGGATGGAGCTAGAAGGAATTATGCTCAGCGAAATAAGCCAGAAGGAAAAAGAAAAATATCGGATGGTTTCACTTATAACAGGAATATAGGGAAACCGTATAAGACATCAGTGTAAAAAAAAATAATAATAACAGTACAAAACACAACAAAGCAAAAACAGACAATTACAAATCAGAGACATCCTGCAGGGGGGGAGGCAGGAGAGGGGTGAGAGGGAGGGAGGGAGGCGCACAGGGGACTGTGGTGATGGTGCACGGGTGTCTTGGGGAAGGAAACTCTATGGGGACTACACCTGAGCGGGTGGGGGGAAAAACATTGTTTAAAAAAAATTAAAAATTAAAAAAAATACTGGCAATAAAATATACATCATTAAAAGAGAGAGAGAGAGAATTTCAGTGTCTTATGCTTGAAGGAGGAGGAAACAACACTGACATCAAGAGCTAAAGTGAGACACTGCCCAGCACACAAGGCGGTGCCTCCAAACCTCACACCCATCTGCATGAGAAGGCCACTCATCTGGCACTAACCACAGCCAGTGGCCAGGAATCCCCGATGAGTAAATTCTGTGTAGATGTTGCACTCTGCCTGTCTGCACTGTTACTACAAACTCAGAGCTGGAGAAATCTTGCCTGGTTTGTAGATAAATTTTACTGAATTCCAAGTCACAGTAAAATATTAAAATCAGGAGCAGGGGGTGTTGCAATAATGACAACTAATACTCCTATGGAGTTTACTCTCTACCAAACCAAATTCTAGGCACTTTACCTAGACTAAGCCATTTCATCCTTGCAATTACTCCACAAAATATGTACTGTAGTTCTTCTGTTTAACAGATGAAGAAACTGAGACCCAGAGGTACCTCATAAGTAGTAAGGAACAGAGCTGGACTCAAATTCAGGGCCTGATTCCAGAACAGTGTTCTTCATTAATGTGCTTTCCGGCCTCGTGAGTTGCTGGGTGACAAGGTAAAAACTAATGTTCCAGAAAAGAAGAACACATCAAGTGCTATCAAAGTGCAGAGGTGGAAGAGATTCCCTCTTCAGGAGTAACCAGAGAAGGCTCCATGGAAGAGGCAACCTTTGAACCGTACCTAGACAGATAAAAAGAAATTGGTCAGAGGGCTGTGAGGTGGGAAGGGGTCAGAGAAAGCAAAGACATAGAGGTCGGAACCCCAAGTAGCTCTAACTGGAGTCGGGACTTGCATATAGGAGACAGCTAAAGTTTTGAAGATGGATTAAAATGAGGGTACGCCTGCATGTTAGGCTAAAATGCAAAGATTTTTTTTCCTGAAGGAAGTGGGGAGCCACTAAGTGTTTCAGCAAGGGTTCAACAGGATCAGAATTGTGCCTGACAGCGAGTGAATGTGACAGTTGTGTGTAGGATGGTGTGAGGGGGAGAGACTGCAGGCAGGGAGTCCACATGTCCCAAGCATCTACTAGGCAGCTCTGCACCCACTGAGATAAATAAAGACTTGTTGACTGACTGACAGACTGGCTGATTGACACACTGCCTCCAAACCGCACACCGACGATCCCCATCAGAAGTCCCCTCATCTGGCATTAACCACAGTGGCAGCTCTGCCTAGAGGTGGGGGCAGAGCTTGAGGCTCTGATTGGAAGAGCCACCCCCCTGCATCTGTAAATGGAGAAAGTCTGAAAAGTAGGAGCCCCTGCTCCTAAAAAAAAAAAAGGAGAAGAAGCACCAAGGAGGGAGGCCAGTGAACTGGATCTAACCACAATTCTTGTTCCTTTTATTCCTCCATCATGAGGAAACGCATGGCAGCTGCATGAAAATGATGGTTTTATTTCCACACGTGAGGTTGTCAGGGAATTCAGCTATAACCTTTTATTAGATGTTAATAATTTAGAAAAGGGAGAAGCATTCCCCAGTCAAATCTAATCTCGTACAAATAAATACTTTGAGGGGAACAGAGCATCACATTCATCCTGGGATGAACAGGCGATTATCAAGCCTTCACACGTTGCTGACATCCATCAGCCAGGCTATTCACTCTGGTTAATGGCAATTACGTTACTTTCCTTGGGTCTGTTTTCAGCAGTTAGATTGGTAGATCTGGGTGTTTCTCTCCTGTACTGACTCTCCAAGGCTTCCCTCTATGTGTCTGTGAGGATCTATGTTCTCTGTGTTAGAATGTGCACTGTAATAGCTGCATCTAGGCAATAGTCTGGCGCGCTTGGTGTTCATGATCAGAATAATATCCAGTGTCAACCCAAACCCCTACCTCCCAACTCCCACCCCACCTCCACCTATTACCATGCAGTTGAAACCAAAAAAAAATATGAGAAGAGGAAAAGGGACTTTTACTCAAGTGCACAAATAGGGGTGCTGGAGCTCCCCGGTGCAGATGAGGGGCCAAACTCCACCCTCAGACTTCCTAGCTCAGCCCAAGTCAGACAGAACTAAAGCCTATGCAGTGCCCCGGTCTGAACTCTGCCCCTGAGTTCCTTAGCGAGAGGGCTGCTGGGAAAGGGGTGGAGCTGAGCAGCCATACTGGGAGAGCCTTGAATAAGCTTCTATAGATGCAGCTCCACTTGCACCATCATCAGTCAGTAAGTGGAACGTTCTGCTTCCCCCACTACCTTGTTGATCAGAATGAATTAGTTCTTTTTATTTGTTCTGCACCAAAACCTTTTGCTTGCACTTGTGGTAGTGGGTGGCTAAACCCAGAACCAATCACCTTATTGCAAGTTTTCTACCTTTGTCCACTAGCAAGCCCTGGCTTACCTGATGCACTTGATAATTTGTTTCACATACTAGATATTTTCTTGTTCCATGGTTCCCATTGGCAACTGGCCATGCGTCCATCCTCTGCAATATTGACCACATTGGTAATAGTTCTAGAGCTGTTAGTCAGCGGTTAATTGTTGGTCAAAATATGCTTAGATACCTATGTGGGGCCTCTGTTTACAAAGCTACGCTTTCCCTTTGCAAAAGAAAACAAGCATTAAGGAAGCAAGAAGATTGTAGGGGGATGAAAAATCTACCAGCCCAAAATAGATCTTATTGGTAAAAGCTTGATTTTAAGAGGGGGTTCTGGAGGCTAAGTGGAGGCTGCTTTTGATATTTATCTATAAACTTTTCTGTGTAAGGTCTATTCCAGGAAAACTTAGCTCTCTTATTTCTTTTCTTGGAGAAAGCAGAAGTACCTGTTTTCCCCAGTAAACCTCCTAACTGACTTCTCCCTTCTTCCCCCAACCTTCCTTGTCCCAGCCAAGCTATTTAAGAGGGCGTCGAGAGCCATGTTCCTCAGGCGCAGTGGGTCTCTCCCGGGTACACAGGAGGCATACATGTTATTATTAAACTTCCACATGGGTTTCTTTCTGATCAATCTTACTGATGCCAAAAGAACCCAGAGGGCTAGGAAATGATTTCCTTTGTACCCCCAATGCAACCAAGAGAGGACTTTGTTGACTAAAATATATAACCCAACTATAAGGAAACTATGATACTATTTGCCTGCTTGTCCTGGGTCCTGGACCACGTAAGAAGTTTGGCCCTAGCTCTGCCTCACTTGGCAGCATTAAGTTTATTTTCATTTACTTCTCTGCTCCTCTCCTCACACCAGCCTCCCACACCCTGTAGGAGTAATTCTCCCCAACCAGGCCAGGAATCCCTCCAATCTGGTCAGATCCCTAGAAAAAACCCAAAGGAACTTGGTTGACTCAAGGAGCTTACTCTTCCCACAAAGCAACCAAGGTGGGGGTGGCCCAGAACAGTGCTGGTAACCATGTGGGGGAGGGGAAGGGACCACCCCCTGATATATAGCGTGTGCACATTTCCATGGTGTCAGTATTCCCACCGTGACCAATTTCAAGCTACCAGCAGTTTAACAAGCAGCCCGTGACAGCCCTGGACATTTAACAATACACTCATGTGAATTTACTTCAGCATAGCACTGTGCTGTAGCCCTCAGTGCCCTGAGCACCCCCAGGCTAAGGGGGTGGTGGACACCCTAATGCCTATGTGGTCTTCACATAGACTGCTCACCTCTGGAGCTAGTGGAACAGTAAGAACCCAACATGCTCCTTAATCAACATCTTGTTCACGAAGTGTCACTTGCCATAAATATAGGCTTTTAACCTGTCTCCTTGGCAGCTACTTCTGGGAGTAAGGACAGAGAATTCATCATAAATTTCAGAGCTGGCAGATTTCAAGGGAGGCTCTTAGCCCACAGGAGCCGTGGAGTGACGTCGCCCAAGTTTCATGATGAAGGAAGAGGGAATCTATGCAGTTTTTCTGGGTCTGCTGCTATCCTGGGTGCCCAGTTCAGAGAAATATCAGCCTGGACTCCATTTTTGTAAAGTTTAGGAGGGAGAAAGCTAAGGGTGTACCAACCTCGGAGTTGAAAACCCATCCACAGTTATTCAGAGCATTACAAGAAACATTTTGTACGCATAAAAGTTACTGCCAGAGGCTGGAGAGAGGAATAAAGCAGTCACAGAAACAGGGAGATGGGAACTGAGACAGGGTCAGAGACAGAAATGCAGACCTATGGACAGAGGTGGTACTGCCTGGAGTCTGTTAAACCTAAAACGCCTGAAATGGCCTTATTTCTTTATTGATCCCAAGCTCTTGGGTACACTTTGAAGTCCACTCAACCAGTGTTCCATCTCAATTCATCACTGAATTTGTCATCATAGCTGACAACACACCCTCTATTTTGTTCAGACTCACAAACCCTAACAAAATGTCCTAACTTGACTCCGTGGTTTGACCAAGGCCATTTCCCCTCTGTGAACATTCTCTTGCCTTCTAAAAGACTTTCTCCTTCCCCAAACTCATTACAATCTTTGCCTCATCCAGAGGGTGTCCCTGGTTTACTGACCCAACTTTGTGCACTTTAGTTCTTACCCCCTCAACACTTAGGAGCTCAATTTGGACACATCTCAGTCCCTGTGATCTGATAAGGTTTCTGCAACTTTCCAGCAGGGTAGCGGATCTTGGCTTAGAAGTCAGGTTTCTTCTTGCACCTTCATTTCTTCAACTGTCCAAGAAAAAGGCCTTGGGATGTCCAAGGGATGGCTCTTAGTTTCCGTGCAGATATGACTTTTATCTACTCAAAGTGACGATGGCTATGCAGGAAAAGGTGAACTCATGGAGGAATATACCAGTGAGTGGAGGATATGTAGAGGGGATGGTTGAATGTGGACTGAGAGTGATTAATAGAGACAATGTGCCCATAATTTCTACTTATCCCAGTATCCTCTCTTCCATAGCAACAAGAGGCTACCCAGAATAAAGGCTCTAGACCCCAATGTATGTTGTACTTGGCTAAGTTCTGGCTTATCTGACAGAAACAAAAGTGATATGTAGCAACTTTTGAGAGCCTTCTGACAGAGAGCTAGTGCTTATCCTTTATCACCTTTTTTCTTTATTCTCCCCCACCCCCCACAGTGCTACCTGGGATATAGACATAATGGCTGGAGCCTCCATTTTTTTTTTATTGATTTTATTTTATTTTTTTATAATAAATTTTATTTTTATATTCCCCATACAATTGCAACCCCCCCATTCTGACCCCAATCCCTCCCCTCCCGCCCCCCACCCCCCAAAAAGTGTCTCTGGTTCATAGTTTTTTGTTGATTTTGATTTTCACTTTCTTATATTCATTTTCCTGGTCCCTTATTTAAGTTTTCTAGATTCCTGCTATGAGTGAGACCATCCGGTGTTTTTCTTTTTCTTTCTGGCTTATTTTGCTGAGCATGATCCCTTCCAGCGCCATCCATGTTGCTGCAAATTGCATGTGTTTATCTTTTTTGAATGCTGAGTAATAGTCCATGGTGTATATGTACCACATCTTCTTGATCCAGTCATCTATTTCTGGGCATTTGGGCTCTTTCCAAAGCTTAGCTATTGTAAACAGTGCTGCTATAAACATAGGGGTGCAGGTGTTCTTTGGAATTGATGTTTCTGTGTCCTTTGGGTAAATACCTAGGAGTGGAATTGCTGGATCATATGGAAGCTCTATGTTTAGTAGGTCAAGAAATCTTCACACAGCTCTCCATAGTGGTTGGACCAGTTTGCACTCCCACCAACAGTGCAGGAGAGTTCCTTTTTCTCCACACCCTCGCCAGCATTTGTTGTTGTAGAGCCTCCATCTTGATCCAGTAGGAAGAGGACAACTAGAAATAGTCTGCATACATCCCTGAAGATTCCGTAGAATAGAAAACTTCAACCAGTCCCAAACTATATCCCTCTAGACTTTTCCTGAGAAAGAACCCTTTTGTTTATACCACAGTTATTTTGAGTCTTTGTTACAGTTGAACCTAATCCTAAATGATATAAAGCTTTAAGGCTGAGGAGGAATTACATTGAGATCGGGATAGTCAGATGGTAGAAAGTAACTACTGGAGGTGGGATGAAATGTGACAGGTGAAAAACAACAAGAGCTAGCAATAAAACCGCTCTTTCCTCATGCAATCTCCAAATTCTGCACCATAGAACCAGCCTCAGATATGTCTGGGCAGTTTTCAAAGTCCATCCCTAAAATCTGTCTCCAGGAAGCCATCCCCTCTTGACCAGTCTTGGAGTTCTAGAATTTCCCTTCCTCAACATTCCTCAGGAGCTTCCTGTTACTTATCTGGCACTGGCCAAAATGCCTGCTATTGTCTTGGGGCGTGTTTCCATTTTTCCAGTCCAGTGAGCACACAATAGACTTTTCTCTCTTTTCCCCAGTTACAATGACAACATCCCAGAGTTTCTGGGACGATTTCAAGTGTTCCATCCTTGTGCTCCCTAAAATTCCAATATAAGATCATCATAAAACACAAAAATGGAATTGGATTCTCATACCCAAAAGCCTCCTTGGTGCTCAGTTTCTTGAAAAATACGTTGATTTTTTTTTTTTTTGATGGATTGAAAGTGTCTTGACAAGGGCCCAAGGGCGTCTAAGTGGAAAGAATAATGTACAGGAGTAAAGATGATGAAGCATGACAAGAAGCAGGAGTCTGATTGGCAGGGTTATCATCAGCACAGGGAGAAGACCCTGGCCCAGAGCAGGAGCCAGTGCACCATCACCGCAGGGACAACAGCCACTCCCTCTGCCACTGCGCGTGGCCTAGGCATCTGGGACCTTGGCATAGCGGGAAACTGGAAGGGTCTTTCTTTAAATGATAAAAATGGTCAGACTTCCTGGTAAGGATAGTAAACAGAACACACACCTCTAATTTCACTTCCCCCCTAAACCTCACTAAAACTACAGCAAAGGGATTGTTGACACAGGCATAAACCCACAAGGACAAGGCAAAATGGGAAAAGAGAAAATAGCAATAAAATTTTGGAAGCGGCAACGTGCATGGGCAAAGGATAATGAACTTGACAGACTTGAGAAATCTAAGTCATTGCGGTAGTGGGGAAGCAGAGAGTCAACCTGATTTATACCACAGAATCCTTAAAATACCCAGGAATTGGCAGCACAGGGATTTCTGGAAGTGAAGGTGAGGGGGGAGGGTGTGAGTAAAATAAGAACTGGCAGAAAGCTATTTAAGGAGCAGCCGCTCCGGGTCGCCTCCCTATTCCAGGCACCCAGGTGGCACCTGGCCCCAGGCTGGCCCAAGACTGGAGGCCTGTTTCTAGCGGGCGAGACCCAGGCCTCCCCGGTGCCGATGAGGGCAGTTTACCTCCAAACCAGGCGGCCCAGGGTAGGCATTTTGAAGACGTCCCCAACATCACCAGGCACCTGACCTGAGACTCTCATGTGAAAAGGAAAATTTAAAAAAAAAAAAAATCAACTGAAAAAAAACTGTTCTCTGAAAAGAGAACACCTGATGACGACATTCATTGGAAGGTGCCAGAAGTTCATATTTCAACACTACTGACCCTTTGCTCTACATAGTGTGTGCCCAGTGGGTCTCAAACGTGGCTCTGAGGAACCCAGACGTTCGAGGGGCAGGCTGCCAGAGGGGAGAGAGGTGGAGCACCCCTGCCCCACCCTGCTGCGAGCAGAACAGCTCTGCTTTTCTAAAGCTGTTTTCAACAGAGGCTCCTTATAAAAATTTGTTTAAAAAGCAGATTCTCTAATTTTTTTCCCACCACCATTCCTTATAATGCTTTGACCATTTCTCCCTCTCCCCCCCACCTCGTAACCTCAGAACCTCACTTCAGTTCTGCTTGAGAAAGAGAGAGGCAAGTGGTATTACTGGGCAAAAACTGTTCACCAGGTCAGATTCTGGATTCAACCACTTGCAACCAAAAATGCAATGAAAGTGGGGGGGGGGGTGGTCCTTTAGTGCAGCAAGAAAGAAAAACAATTGATTCTAAGCAATAGAGTAGAGGGAGTAGCAGGGTGAAGGGAGAGGCAGGCAGTCCACTGGATTACGGTCACTGCTAGTTCAAGGTGGAGTCGCAGACACAAGCCCTGGCAGCGTGGCCTGCTGAGGGACGGGAGGGGGTGACTGCCTTCCATGGCATTGCCAACACGAAACACAGCCCCCTCTCGGACTCTCTTTTAAAGGCTCACAAAATGGTCACTCAGCCCCACCCCCTTCTCAGCAGCCCCCTCTCTCGGGTCATCAGCGGGGGTTCTGGCCAAGGTACTGTCCAGCCTGCCTGGGTGGTGCCCAGATGTCAGGAGGTGGATTTTGGCTGCTTCTCGGCGCTGGGCTGCTCCAACAGAAGAAAGAGCTAGGTTCTCTCTTTGGAGAGGAGGAGAAGTAAGAACATGCCAGGAGTAAGGCTCCTACCCAGATTTAACATGGCTGCCCATGTGGTAACTGTCAGACTGCCAGGCAGAGGCCCCTGGGTCCAGGCCACACATGCTCTCTCCAGGAGACCAGCTGCCCTTCAGGCAGGCAGCTGGATTACTGCTGCCTTCTCCAGGTAGTGCTCCACCCCAGACCTGACAGCTCCGCTGCTTCTGCCCACTCTGCAGCAGACTCCTCCACACACCGTCCTCAGGGGAGACATTATATGACTAATGAGGGAGGACTAGAGTCCTCCTTGAGAGGTCTCAAGATGGGGCTTGAACACAAGAGACTGGACATAGCAGCTTCCTTGAGAAGGTAGCAAGGGAGGCTATGCTCTGTGAGGTCACTCAGAAATGCCTCCTTTCTGACTGGGCTAAGCCCCTAACTCTCCGTGGCTCCATTGGACCCCTCATGCCAGGATGTGTGGACCCCCACTTCTAGTTCCACACTCCCGATCTCCTCTCTGTTCCTCCCATCTCCCATAGGCCCCTAAAGGCTGGTGGGATACTGCTCCTTGGGTGTGTCTGAGGTGTAAGGCATAGTCACCCTTACATAGAAAACATAGTCTCAGAACTCAGAGGATACCACTTCTCAATGCAGCCAGAATCTTCCACATCTAAGGGGCAGCTTGGACTGAAGAGGTCAGGAAGGGTGCTGCGTCAATTGTACAGAGACCTGAGCACACCCACCTAGCATAGGCTGTAAGCACACACTATATGACTAATAATCTCTTTTCTTTCAACTAAAATTCTTCCTTTGAACTGAGATTCCTGCCCCAGATGATGCAGAAGGGGTGTGTGGCATGGGCTCTATCAAAATTAACCAGGAGCATCAGACTAGGAGGTACCAGGGTGTTGCTGATCTAGGGGCTGACGACAAACTCTGGGGCCTGAATGTGACAAATACCAAGAACATCAACTGTGTGGGGGTTTCTGATGGTCCGGCTGCTTGTGCCTGTCTTTGTTCAACTCATTATAAAAAGGCCAGCTCAAGATGAGATGTCAGAAGCGATCTCTCAGATCACTGGCCAGATTCCTTAATAAAGTGCTTCTTACAGATTCAATTCCTGTCTCTGCGCATTGGGTTTCTATAGTGACGGCCCCAAGAACCTCAAAGTCCACTACCAGGGACACAGACAATGAAGGCTTCAGTTGCAAAGAACCGTCTGTCCATGCTACAAAGTCAAAATACATACACTCACTCTTCCCCGGCCCTGGGCCTCCCTAGGACCACACGTGGCTTCCTGCCTGCTGAGACTGGAGGTCACCAGGCCCAGCCAACTTTAGTAGAAGAAAAAGCACCAGCCTCTGACAAAGTGATAGTCGTTGATCATTATCTGCCAAACCCCAGATGTCCCTTCTGAGAAACGAGGTGTCTGATGACAGTGACTCTGGCCTTGGAACCCTGGCTTGTGTGCCTGACTCCTTTCCTGCCTCAGTTTAGCAGTAAAATCTTACTACGCTCTGCCTGGCTTCTCTATTCTGGAAAAGAAAAAAATCAACAACACTACCACTTACGCCTGGCAAGGAGTCGAATCAAGCTCTGTGAGAGGAGATGTTCATGTGCTGTGTCCATGGCTTTATTGCCAGTGCCTGAGACAGAACCTGGCACCGAGTAGATTCTCAGCACACATGTGTGAGAGAGTGAGTGAGTGAGTGAGTGAGTGAGTGAGTGACTGACTGACTGACTGACTGACTGACTGACTGAATGGGTTAGTGACTGAGTGAGTGAGTGAGTGAGTGAGTGAGTGATTGAGTGAGTGAATGGATGAGTGACTGAGTGACTGAGTAAGTTAGCCAGCCTCTCCCATCCTCCTCCTGTAAGCCTCCCCACCCTAGGCCAGGCTCCTCTGTCAGAGTGAAATTCAAATCATGGGAAGAGGGCAGAGACCCTCAGTGGAGCATTGAAGGCAAGAAGAGAGCCCTCCCCGCCCCCCAGCTCCCTGCCATGATTGATGACTCCACCAAAACTCTCCCCTTAAGTCCCAGGATCATTTGCTAAGGGTAAAGGACAATCTGGTGATTTTTTTTTTGTTTTTTGTGGGACCCTTGCCAGCGGTTGAGGAACGAACCAGTGCTGGAGAGGCTGCAGGCAGCTTCGCAGCCCAGCGCTCAACTGCTGCACCACCAGGGGAGGCCCGACAATCTGGTGATTTAGAAATGAAATAAAATGACCAGAACCTTCCAGAGAGTCCAGAGGGAGTTGAAGTGAGAGAATCTGAGCCTTCCTCATAAATCATCCTCAGCCTCAGAGTAGGTGGCCTCCATGTGGAACGCGCCGCAGTCCCTGAAGATCACTGCCACACGCAGCCACTTCCCTGAGCGGCGGAGCACCCTCTGGCTCACCTGTGGGGGCTCTGCCAGGACACAGGGCAGAGGACTGTCTCCCCAGGAGGGCACGGCTCTCCACTGCCTTCTCCAGGGCTCACCCAGGGTGTAGGCTCAGCCCAGGCCCCATCCAGGGCCTCGGGTCGACACCCCAAGGACACGGCAGTCTGCACAGCGACAGCTCTACGCTGCCATCACCCCGCTTTGCTGTGATCCCAGGACATTGTCTGAACACCTTTCTTTCTTTTGTTTAAAAATTTAAAGAAGATAAAATAATTCTGTCAGATGCCTAGGGTGTTGCCTTGCTGTAACAGCAAGATAAAAGTTAGCCCAATGATGGCAAAGAATTTTCTTTATTCCCCAATGATCCAGAGCATTTGCTGGTTGGCAGGTAGTGAGGCGGGAGGGGAGGAGGGACAGTGGGGGAGCACAAAGGGCAATGCAGAGGCCTAGAGAGCCACATGGACCTTCCCTCCAAGGGGGTGCAGTTTCACCCCCCAAGCGGCACAGTGTGCCCCAAGAGGCACACATGGGGTTCCTTGATATTCTCCAGCTGTGTATCCTCCATAGATCCAGAAAATCACCTTCACCTCCACCACCAGATGCCACTAAGGTGTTTCTAGCTCGAGTTTGGATAAGCTGTAAAGAGCCTCGCCTTGAACAGGGACCGGCAGACAGCAAGGTTACCCACGAACACACAAGCAGGGATGGGCCAGCAATCAATGCTCAGTTGATTCTCTCAGAAGAGAGAAAAAGCACCCAGGTCCGGATGTGAAAGATCAAGAGGGGCAAGCTGCCCCTCTCCAGGAGTTTCTGGGTACCTGGAACACCAACTTTGGAGGGTGCCATTGATCTGTTCCACCCATTCACTACACGCGGGTGCTGGTGTCAGGCATTTTACCAGGTATTGGGCAGACAGAAGTGGGGAGATGCCTTCCTGCCCTGGGGAAGCCATGGTCAAGGAGGGAGGAGCACTCACGAAATACAGGAGGGAGCAAAGTCAGTGCCAGAGGTTGTGGGAGCACCGCCATGGGAGCACAGCCATGAGAGCATGGAAGAAATAAGAGATTCATTTCTAATGAAGACTCAGGAAAGCTCACTGAGGAGGTGACATTGAGCTAAACTTGAGGGAGGACAAAACTTTGCAGGACCATTCAGACTGGGGGCAAAATGGCAGAAAGACAGCCAGTAAGTGACATATTAATTTCCTATAGTTGCCATAACAAATTGTCTTGAACCTGTTGGCTTAAAGCAACAGAAACGCATTTGCTCATAGTTGGGGAGGTCTGAAGTCCAAAGTCCAGATGTCAGCAGGGTGAATGCCTTCAGGGTGAATGCTGAGGGAGAACACCCTGTGCCGACTTGCAAGCTTCTGGTGCTTCCAGCACCTGCAATGTCCCTTGGCTTGGAGACTCATCACCCTGAATCTCCTCCATCTTGGCATCACCCTTTTCTCTGTGTTCTCTTCTTATATAAGGACATGAGTCACTAGATTTAGGGATCGCCCTGACCCCAGGAGGAGTCCATCGGAAATGATGCTTCTATCTGCAAATATCCTATTTCCAGCTAAGGTTACATGCTGAGGTGCCAATGACATGAATTGTAGGGGCACAATTTCACCTCCTACTGGCGGTAAATAGCTGGGAGAGGAAATGCTTTGGTCTCGCAAAAGGCATCTCAGATCCACCATGCAAATCTTTGCTCCACCCACGTAGCGGCATGGGACATGCTTTGGGAACCCAGCAAGACTTGGGCTCAAAGGCAGTGGCTTCAGGGGATTCAGACCCCAATTCCCCAATCCAGACTTCTGAAAAGCACCAGCTGGAGACCACCCTCAGGTGAGGGAAAGGCCAGGTCCGAACTCCAGGCAGGCAGTGGATTAAAATCCCCCTCAAGTCCTCAGGTTTCTGTCCATTCAAAGCTCAAACTTCAATTTTGCCGATTCTCAGAGTTTGCTAAGAAAACAAGCAACGCTCTCTCAAGTCCCTCCCCGCCCTTCTGCTCTCCTCACAACTGGGTACAGCGTGTTCTGAACAGAGAGGAGGCTTCAGTGAGGTATGAAATGAAACAAATCCGCAGGCAAACAGCAAAGAGAGCTGGTGTATTTTTAATATGCAGGCACCATTTCGGGGATTGAGGAGAAAGTTTCGCCTGTTCATATTGAAAAACCAGTGCGCTGGAAAGGGAGCCAGGGAACAGGGAGGAAACACACAGCTCTCTCCCTTCCTCACGGCCCTTCTCACAGAAGCAATTGATTAAAGAGAAAATGTGGAGAACCAGCTGTTCGCACTTGCCAAATATTTCTAAGGGCTCCAAAATCACTCAAGGTAGTGAATTTTTTTCCCATAACGTGTCTACAAAATCTGTCACCTCGACACCCAGTGTCCAAACAGGCCAGTGTCTTGAAAAATGACTTTGTTCTGTGGATCACTCTCAGCGCTGGCCTGACACCACTTCTATTTTCTGCATCAGGGTGAAACCGCCTGCAAAAACAGCTGTCCAGGGCTCAGCATCACAGCTGCCGGGGCCAGGGAGAGTGCCCTCACCCCCTCGGTCTGCCAGTCCCTGGCCAGCTCCCTTCTGTCCCTGTCCCCTTCTGCCCTGGGTTGAGGAGCAATGCAGGGCTCTCTGCCTTTATCTGAAACAATGAGCCTGGAATGCCTGCTCTGTGGCAGCCTCAAAGAACATATCTGGGAGTAACCTCAAGGACTGTCTAGTCCCTTCTTTCTACAGATGAGAAAACCAAGAGACAGAGCGACGAGTAACTCACCCAAAGGCTACTGGACATCCGCCCTTTGCTTTGGCTGATCAGCTATTTGACCTTTCCTTTTGGGGGGTACTTGCTTGTCTTAGGAGTTGATGGTTAGGCGGGATCAGGGTGCATCTTTCACTCTGGAAGCTTAAATAACCAGGGCACAGGTACTCAACCTAATTTTCTGCCAACTAGACAGTCCCTGCCAGACTGGGAAATAGTGATTCACTGAAAGTGGATGAAGGGTTTTCTTCTTAGATCATTGTTTTGGGTGCTGTTCCTGGTAGTAAAACTCCTGATTCAGTGAAAGACCCAATATCCTTTAATCAGTCATTTTTTTCTCTCTCCTTAGTGCCAGACTCTTCTGTTGCTTGCAAAGAAAAACCTTGACCAATACCAAAAGTGGTACCAAGAGTTGGTCAGAAACAGACCCTATAGAAGTTAACAGGAATCGGGCCTCCCCGGTGGCGCAGCAGTTGAGCGCTGGGTTGCGAAGCTGCCCGCAGCCTCCACGGCGCCGGTTCGATCCCCGGCTGCTCCCCGGCCACCAGAGGAGGGTCCCATATGGCGCGTGGACCTCTCCTGCAGCCCGCTGCTCCCCTCAGCAGTGTACTTCGGTCCTTCTGCCTGCTCTGTTCCCTGCTCCCCGCTCTGGCTCTGGTGAATTCTCTTACCCTCCTGCACTTCTGACTGTACCCAGTGCTTGTATAAATAAATAAGTAAATCTTTAAAAAAAAAAAACAAAAAACTAGAGAGTATGTTTATGGGAAGAAAAAAAAAAAAAGAAGTTAACAGGAATCCAGGATGGTTTATTTGACTTGGTCAGAGCTAAATGCAGTGAAAATGTACGTAGGAGTAAGAGATGTGAGTGCAACCCCATTGTTTTTACCTATAATCAACTAGAATAAAATACCTATTGAAGACCAGGTCTAGGGTATAAAGCAGTTGCCACTATAGAATGTGAAGGATAAGAGAAACCCAAGGTCTGTAGGATAAAATACTTTCTTTTAATAGTGCTAGAGAGATTTTTTAAAAGAATGAAAAACACCCATTCTTCAATTCTCAAGTCAAGGCACAAAATGAAAACCAAAGATTTTCTATGACTGTACTAGAAGAATCTCTTGTCTTAGAGGCCCGATGCTGAGATAGGCAAAAAACAAGCACAAAGTTTGATCCTGCAGGTTGCTGAAGTACAAGATTAATTGAATTTGCTGCCTCACACTATTGCTTAGGTGAAAATAAGAGCATTGATCAGGGAAAAGGTAGACTGAGAATTAGAACAGAGATTTATGGGAGGATTCAGATAACTCTGAAAGCACTGGATTTCTAAACTTCATTGATTCCTATCTCTCCTGTCAGCCAAATCAGCTCCTCCTCCCCATCTCTATTGCCACCTTGCTTAAAAATCCAATGATCTAAACTGAGGGTGTTACTTTGCAAAGGGAAGTCAGTTCTTTGTGTTCAACTCCCTCCACCCCTCATTGCCTGGACAGCTACAACTAGAGTTAGATCTAACTTCTCCCTGGGTTGGGGAGCATAGGGAGAGAGTGAGGTCCATATCTAAACTCACATCCATATCAGAAGGGAAAAGCTTATAGACAACTTTGATCATCACTTTGATCATTGATATTGGCAGAGACCAGGGAGTAGATTCTGAAGGTACTAGCCTAACAAAGGAAAAACATAATTTTAGATCAAGCTGAGTTTATTGCTATGTGGCATCTACCAGTGATTCTACATTGGGTGGACTAACTTGCACATCTAGGAGTCATTTTAATTGTTTGCTGGTGGGTTGACAGAAACCTGGACTCATTAGTGTTCCATATTAAATGTAGATGCGTTTCCAGAAATTACAAGGTCTAATCTAGAGGATATAAATTCAAAGACCACGGGAGATAGGAATGTTGGAGTGGATTTATTATGAGTGCTTCCCCATTTTCTAACTGTGTCTCCTAAGAGGACCCAAAACACACTTTCTTTGTAAAGACGATGGTAAATACACTAGTGGGGGACAATGCCAACATCTTTTTATAAACATCTAGAGTGGCTGTTATCTGTCACCCAAGAACGATAGTAGAGGAAAGCTATATAGAAATAGAAATGCACAATTTCTATTGGATTGGGAATGCCACAAGGTAACACAGACCCAGGAACAGCACTGATTGCCAGAGGCATGGGGAGCTTGGCTTCCACAATAGGCTGTTGGCCAGCTTATGAATCAGGATGATCCAACTCATGGACTCTTTGATATGGCAGCTCATGGAGTCCCAAAGGAAAAAAAAGATGATCGTGCTAATAAGGCCTTTGTTCTGATTTGACAGAATTGGCGAACAGAGTTCTGACTTCACACCATCATGATTAAATTGCAGTCGGTAGCAGATCTTGCTAATTTCCCACTCAACCACTGTTTCCTCACCCCAGTCCTCTGTTCTAACAGAAATCTGATGAGACTTCTGCAGAATGATTCCTTACTCCAAAAAACAATGTCTAAAGAGTCCCTCTGTTGCTGGACTTGATTTGACTGTGGTTCTGGCATAATCATGGGGGAAAGTAAACTAACACACTGAGAAGGGCAGAGCAAAACAGGTACACCACAGATCCTTAATGATATTTTTGAGCTGTTGAAATACCCCAGCCCTGGTATTTCCCTGCCTTCAGACCTGTCATTATTTCAGATACATTTTTATTGTTTATGCCAGTGAAGAACTTTCTGTCATCAATGCCTAAAATATCCTAATGATACTTAGCCCCTTGCTCAGTTCCCATCCCCATGGCAGCTCACAGACAGTTCTCTGTGCGTGACGGGGAAGTTGAGCACCGTTCTGCAAGGAACCTGCAATTCCATGGCAATTATGTCCTGAATCTTTCCTTGAGAAGCCTCCAAATTGCCCTGCTACAACTTACCAGAGTATCTGTGTACTAGCAAAAAGGAAATACTTAGAGTGCATCTCAAGATTATTAGACACTTGGTTGGCTCTAAGATTATAGCAAAAAAGGAAGCTGCAGGACACTTAGCATGGCGCCAGGTGGGCAGTAATGGGGACAGGCAGTAAACAGAGTTTTTTACCTGACTCTACTTCATGAAAGGCCCAGCGGGACCTCAAACCCAATCCTTGGTCATTTTCCCAGTCCCCGACCATATGGCTGGAATAGACATATTTAGTCCTTGGCAGCAGCCTCGGGCCCTCTGACTGGAGAGCGAGGGAATCGAAACGCCCAGATATAAGAGCCAAGTAGAAACACCTGGAGTTCCTCTCGCTCCCCAAATAGTAAGAAAAAAAGTTGCAAGACTTACCCTGTGAAAGATTCTCGGAGATTTAGTATCTTCCTTAAATATTCGAAAGATGCAGACCCAGTAATTTCTCTTGCATCTCATTTAAACGGCCAGTTTGACCAATGTGGAAGATAGCCCAGTCCTCACAAATGACCATAGATAATTATAAACATAATCAGGTGGTAATTTCAGTTCTAATCATCACTTCAGATGGCTTTTAAATGGAACAAATCAAGATAATTCCTGGCACCTGGGATGCAGCTCACTCCCTAAGTAGAGAACACCTGAAGCTTTCACCTGGTACAGACAAGCGTGCCCCAACACTATCTAGCTGTCAGGGTGTGTCCTCAAATATGTGGTGCAAATTAATTTGCTGAGACCTTCAGCACTTCACCGCTCCACCAGTATGCTGGCTCACAATAATGTTGACGTGATAGGATGTGGAGAGCAAAGAAGAGAGACTCACCAGATGCCTTAGTGAGATCCATTGTACTGAAGTAAAACAGTGTTGCCAAAGCACAAGGTCTTTCCACCTCAGTGGGAGAGGACCCAGGGTGGGAAATGTCTGGTCATTATCTCCAAATTAAAAGACAATTTTCTGTACCTTGCACCTCTTACAGTGAAGCAAAATGGCATAATTTTGATGGTCTCTGTGCATTTTAGAAGCAATATATAGTACATTTGGTTACTGTTCCAGTTCATTTTCCAGGAAACCAAGATGGTTGCCAACTTGGAGTATAACTCAGAGGAAGTGAAGTTTCTCTAATTAATTCAGAGTGCAGTGTAAGCATCTTTTCACCTGACCCTCGTGACCCATAAGACCCAGTGGTATTTAAAGTATTTTTGGCAGATCAGGGTGCTGTGTACAGTTGGAAGCAAGGCTGGATAGAAGTATAGAACAGGTCGCTGAGGTTTTTATAGAAAGCCAGATCCTATTCAGCAGCTTAAAGTTACCATTAACCCTTTAAGAAATAACTCTTAGGGATTCCCTGGTGGTCTAGGGATTAAGGCTCAGTGTCACCACGGCAACGGTTCACCACAACAGCCTGAGTTCGATCCCCAGCCAGGTAGTTAACCCACATGGTGCAGCCGACCTCTTCCGTCTCACCCACTGCTTCCCTCATCAGTGTAGTTCTGCTCCCCACTCTGTCTCTGGTGAAAACTCCCACCCCCACTCCCCATACCTCTGGCCTACACCCCAGTTCTTCTATGCAAAAATAATTGATTTTTTTTTTTAATTTAAGTTTAGGGCCTCCCCTAGTGGCATAGGCGGTTGTGCGCAGCGCTATGAAGCTGTCCGTAGCCTTTGCAGCGTGGGTTCGATCCCAGCCAGCTGGCAAGAAACCCACATGGCGTGGCAGACCTCTCCTGTCTCACCTGCTGCAGTGAGTGTCTCACCCTCAGTAGTGTATTTCGTCAGTCTGCCTGTTCTGTTCCCCGTTCTGTCTCTCGTGAATCCTCTCACCCTCCCGCATGTCTAATCTGTACCTGGTTCTTGTATGTATGAATAAATAAATCTTTAATAAATAAATAAATAAATAAAAATTTAAGTTTAAGAAAAATAGAAATAACTCTTAGTTTAACACTTGGTCCTGGTAGAATGCATAACCATTAGACACCAGATAATCATGCAACCTGAGCTTCCCCCCAGAAAAAGGTGCTATCCAAACCACTGCTACAAGTCAGGCAGGCCCAGAAAAGCTCCATTATCTCTGGGAGTACATAAACAGGACCAGCCTCAAGAAATGGTACAAGTCGAGTTTCATGAGTATATTCCCAGTATGCCTATTTTTAGGGTGTTGGTACTCCTCACCCCACTTACTTTTATGGCTGAGATGCCATGAAATATACAGAAAGACGTATCATCTTTGAACCATACATAATGCTGTTTCTTACATAGCCAGAACACATAAGTGGAGCTCCAAGGGGTAGAAAGAGGGATGACATTTCTCTCTCTGACACTAAGTGATATGTTAGCCAGTTTTTTGCTTCCAATCTTTGTGACTCTGGGTATTGAAATTTTAGCATCTAAGGGAGACTAGGTGTACCAGGAAATACAACTATTAGTTCATTGCAAGTTGAGGCTCTAACCTAGGCATTTCTGGTTCCTATTCCCACTGAGTTAACCGGTTAAAAAAAAAAATGTGGTTATGTGTCTAGAGTATTTGGTCTGAATCATCAAGGGGGATTCAGAATGCTGCAACACGTTAAGTCCGGGAAGAATATGAATTGAGCATCAGGGACACCCTAAGGTGACTTATGGTACTTCTATTTCCAGTGTTAATAGATTGATGGAAAAGCATTGCAGTCCTATGCAGAGAAAACTACTAAAGACCAAATCCCTCAAATGTGAATGTTTGTATCACCTACCTAGACAGGCTGAAAAAAAATTTTTTAAATGGACAAGTTAATGGAAGAGAAAATATTAAATACAAACTATAAAGAAACTATATCTCTATTGCAACTATAGTGAAAACAAAGATAGGATACCTATGTGAATTATTTTCCATGTTGTGTTATGCATATACCTATTTTTTATATTTATGCATTATGTATAATTTTATATTTTAATAAAGTTACTTCCCATCCTTCTCCCTTTTCATGTTTTTTTCTGTATCATATGCTCTTTGTGATCAGGATCACAATTTGCTCCATAAATTATATAATATTAATGCAAATTCATACCAGAGCTTGAGGAGCAATAGATATCAACTACAGATCGTAAACTTGAAGGAAGATAAGGTATCTGATGAGAAGCTAGGAAGAAGATAAGCTGTTTTGGGTTGAGAAAGAGAGAGTTGAATTACATTAGGCAGGAACTTTTATCTTTTAGAAGTACTAACATGGAAAGAAGTGTTGATCCTGGAAAGTGGTGGACTCTAGCAGATACTGGTCATTCCATTAATACAGTGGACTACTTCCTTCATTGGAAAAATCCATTTTATGAGTCTTCTTCCCATAGCAATGGCTTAAAATGACAGATACCTAGTTTCCCAGTGACCTAGAACACCCACCCTGAACTTTTAATCAGGAGCTAGTGATGCAAAGAAACGGGGTAGTAAGGAATTTTCTCTCTGGCATCTTTGGCAATTTTAGCATAAATGAATTCCTGGCACAGCCATCAAAGGGATCCTGTTTCTGGATGAGTTCAGTCCTCCTGATGGTCCAATATCTTTTTTATAAATTGCTCTTTTCCTATCAAATTAGCAAAAACTGATTTTGTTTTTCAACATGTAAATCAAGAGCCATGATTAATATACACGGTCACAGATTGAACTGGTGAGAATATTTTCATAAATCAGATATCTATTTCTACATAACAAACTACCCCCAAACTAGAGACTTGAAACAATAACAATTTGCTATTTATTTCTGATAATTTTGTGGGTTACCTGATGGTTCTGTCTTGAGTGTCACTGTCACTCAACTGTGGCTGGGACTCTGCTGGACAGGTGGGTTGGCCGACCTTCGCTCTCCAGACGTTCTCCCATCCTCAAGACTAGGTTTCTTCATGCAGGCGATCTCAGGGTTCCAAGAGAATTAGAGCTGAAGTTGAAGAACCAAATCTTAATATCAAAGCTTGGAAGCCACGTAGGATAGTCTGCTACATTCCATTAGTCCAATCAAGTCACAAAACCAATCCAGATTTGGGGGAGAGGGGAGAATAGACTTTATTTGTTTACAGGAGAAGACAAAGCCCCACTGCAAACAAGCCTGCACAGAGAGGTGGGGAAATTTACTAGAATCACCTTTGCAGACAATCTGGTATTTATTGGATCCCATAACTGAAATTTTCAGAATCCAGAACCCAGGTGGGACCCAGGTGCTCAAACATTGCCAAAATTCTGTCTCTCTTTTCTTCTCTATGCACTTGACTGGAGGGACAGTATCGGCAGCTCAGGATGACAGGGTTTATGCAGGTAATAACCACAGGACAGCTCTATCAAGACCACTTAGAGTGAGTGTCCCACTGGAAAGGGGGCAGAAGAGACAGTTGCAAGGCAAACCTGAAATTCAGATGCCTTGTCTCCAGGACCTGGGCTCTTTAAACTTCAGTAACAGCCTGCAATTGTTTCACATTCCAGATGGCATGGGGAGGACTTGCCCCACCTAATTAGGGGAATATCCTATCTTAAAGGAACCTGGAAGGTGAGGCCATGGACAGTTGAGTGGGGATGGTGATGCATTCCTCCTACAAGTAATTCACAACCTTCCAAGAGTCTGTATTTCCCTACAAAAATGGGGCAATTGGGAGGAAGACATTATCACCTACATTTCTTGTATCAATATAGACTTAGATTCTTTAAACATTGAGTTTGAATTTTGCCTTCCCCAACCACCTATGCCTCTCTGAACTCTTGTTTCTGAGACAGGCATTTCTGAGAGAGGCAAATTTATCTATAATCCAACTCTACACTTAACTAGTTTGGTTACTCTCATGTGGCTTGAAAGCTTTGGTATTAAACTTTGGTCCTTCAGCTTCAGCTTTCATTTATTCTTTGAACCCTGAGATCTCCTGCATGAAGAAACCTGGCCTAGTCCCGTTCAGGATGGGAGAACATGTGGAGAGAGAAGACCAGCCAACCCAACTGTGAGCCTCAGCATACTCATCTATAAAGTAGTACTGGCACTTTCTACCTTGTGGAGGCAGGATCCCGGGTGCAGGGAGAGCCCCCAGCCTCAGGTGCCACGTCAGACTGTACCCACACCTTTCCCACACATCTCAGCATTCAGCTGTTGCAAATGACTCATAAGAACTCCAGCCAATGAACGAAGATCTTCTGCCGGCTTCTTCTCCATGAGGCTTTATTCCATGCCTCCAGTTGCTTTCTTTGATCTGAGTTGACTCTGTCCCCAGTTGCGGGTAATCTTGGCCTCCATTAAATTCTGCTCCTGATCCCTCTGAAGTCATGTTAATTAAACACAAACTTGTCATTGTGTTCTCAATTCAGCCGCCTTCACAGGTGCTGTGATCCCAGAGCCCATCCCATATGCCAGTAAGCCTTGTTCTGTCCTATGTAGATCATTTTACCTGCATGTTGGTCAAGTCCCAGGCACAGCCTACTCCATCCATCCCTCCTGTCCAAAATAGAGATAGGCCCCCACACCCTTCCAGCATCATTTATCACAAGGAGTTGGTGAAAGGATGAGCATATACCCACAAATGTGCAAAGACTTGATTCTTTCACCAACAAGCAAGACATCCAATATGCCAGGCGCTTGTTGCTAGGAATACAGCAATGAGCCAAAGAGACCATTTTAGTGTGGCCTTAGTGGTTTTCAATCTTGGTCATCATTAGAAATACCTGGAGGATTTGAAAAGCCCTCAGATCCAAATCATGTATCAGACCAATTAAATAAGAATTGCTAGTATTTTTCATAAAGATCTCCAAATGATTTATTTCTACGTGAAGTTGCAAATATTTCCTCTGATGCCTCAGAGGATCAGGCATAAGCCCTTTAAGTAGTCTGGGATGAAGTTTGTCTAGAGTGACTTTCATCTTAAGCGTCATTAATGAAATCTCTGCAAGGAGGAGGGGACTGTCCTGTTATGTCTTTTTCTAACCAGGCTACTCCTCGGTTGGTTTTGAGAAAGTCACCCGGGAAAAAGATAGTTCTGGGTGACAGTAAACGCCTTCTCCAAAGATTGTAAAATTTCTCTGGGTTGAGGCCCAGATCTCTCCCACCAGTGGGCATGAGGCTACAGGGAGCAGATTTCTGCCCTGTGCAAGGCATCACAATCAACAATCACATTTATCCAAAGATGTCAGGAGCTTCTCAGGGCAGACCAGGCCCCTTCACTGGGTATTCAACATTGCCCGGACCAGTGAGCAGTAGGGGAACCAGGCGGGAAGCCAGTACTGAATTAGGACTGATCTTTTGCCAGTGAGAAAACCTGTGCTCTACAGACTTTGGGGGAGGGAGGAGGTGGCCAGCAATGATGATGAAATCTCTTAGAAATGATGCAGCTGGTTGGGGGTTCAAGGCTGTATCCCCAGTAGTCTTCTCCCTGACACATCTGCAACCAGGAGCCAGGTGTTGGGCTAGATGTCTTTAGAGTCCCTGTAGCCCTACAACTTTCACATTCTACAACAGTGGGTGTTGGAGAAGCCATTCAGGCACAGACCTTAAGAAATAGTATTGGGCCTCCCTGGTGGTACAAGGGATTAAAACAACCTATGAAGCTATCTACAGCCACTGCAGCACGAGTTCGACCCCTGGCCAGGGAGTTACCCACATGGCATGGCAGACCTCTCCTGTCTCACCCACTGCTCCCCTCAGCAGTGTTTTTGGCCTGCCTGTTCTGCTCCCCACTCTGTCTCTGGTGAATCCTCTTACCCTCCCGCTCCTCTGGCCTGTACCCCAGTTCTTGTATAAATAAATAAATCTTTAAAAGAAAGGAAGAAGAAATAAAATCACTGACCCTGGAGTGTGAGGTTGGCATTTCAAGTTCTGCAGAAGCCCCGGAAAGGAAAGAGAGAGTTAGGTTCATATCCTCTCCCATCTGAAGGACTGAGTGCCCGGCAAGGTCACGTCATCCCTGGGTCTCCAGGAGCCTGTACCACTGCTGTCACTGCCCTCACCCTGCAAAATAGTCCAAATAAGTTTCCAGGCTGACAAACATCTAACCCCACTAATTCAGTTCCTCACGCTCTTCTGCCAGGAGCTGTCTACTAACGGGATACCCGTCCTCAGGCTCAGCTGGGATGTAACTAGGAGCTCCTGAAACTGATGAGAAAGCGTTAGGGTTAGGTGTCTCCTCCTCAGCAAAGCCTGGGGTTGACTCTTGGACCTAGAAGCTCCGTATCACAGAGAAGAGGGAGAGTCAATAGTTGCTCCTTCCGTCTGGCGCCTGCGCACAACCCTTGCTCTGGTGGAAGGTGATGGCAAGAGGGAAAACTGGCTCTGGGGTCTCTGCACATTTGGTTCCCCCAAGGAAAGGAGAGTTGTGAGAAGCAACAAAGTGACAGCTCCACTGGGCTTTGAAAGGTCTTGATTCTGGGGCTGATTCTGTCAGCAAGTAGCTGGTGATGCTGGGGAGGCCTCATCCCCTCTCTGGGCACCAATTCCTTTTTTATAAAATTAAATGATATGCTCTTTTTTTTAAGATTTATTTATTTATTTATACAAGAACCGGGGTACAGGCCAGAGGTGCGGGGTGGTGAGAGGATTCACCAGAGACAGAGTGGGGAACAGAACAGGCAGACTGACTGAAATACACTGCTGAGGGGAGCAGAGGGTGAGACAGGAGAGGTTTGCCACACCATGTGGGTATCTCCATGACTGGCCAGGGATCAAACTGGCACTGCAGAGGCTGCGGACAGTTTCACAGCTCTGCGCTCAACCACCTGCGCAGATGTCGGAGTGCGATATCTGCAGTGCCTTCTAAGATCAGATTGTCTAAGAGTTTGGAAAAAATTGCCCATCCAAGTGGTCAAGAGGCCCCAAGAGCACAAAAAATGGGGGGAGTTAAAAGGGTCCTTGCCCCAGAAGAGATAATTATTCAGAACTAAAACCCTTACCAGTCTCCAGGCCAGGGAGTAGCAAGCTGTTTACCTGGTGAGCAAATGCAGAGGGCTGGGAGATAAAAACTCACTAGTCCTTTTCATATTTTTCAAAAAGACAGCAAAGCAATGCCCTCGGCCCCTAGAAACCCTGCCCCAGGTCTGCAGCATAGAGTGAAGCAGTGGAGGACCCCCATAAGCCCCCAAACTGAGCTTGATTCCAATTTGAAGCTGTCAGAGCTACAACTTGAATTCTGTGGTCTCGGGGGGGGCTAACCGCTCCTCCTGGCTGCCTGAGAAATTATTCACTTGAATAAACCCAAATTAGACCTAGAAAAGTAGCACATTTCTCTTTGCCCTGCAGATGTCTAGAGAGTGTTTCCACTGTTCCACACTTCCACACATCCCTTCTTCCTCTCCCTGCTCCGTCAGTCACAGCCCTGGACAATTCTCAGGACTCAGCCATTTCCAGAGTTTGTCAGAGACATGGGAAGACATCCGGAGTCTAACAGTGCTAGAGCTGGTTATGTGAGCTCAGCTCACAGAGAGGGGTGGCTGGCCTGAGCTAAAAAGCCCACAGGCCTATGCTCAGTGGGTACCTAAGGAAACTTCCCTGACTTCTCAGCTTGCCCTGCTGCACAAGCTTTTCACACACTAACAACAACGTAGGTGATGGCAGGAACTCCAGTGGCCATGTCAACCCTTACTCCTATTCCCTGCCCATGCCTGATTGGGCCAAGCGTAGAAACATGTGAGCCAGTCTGAGCCGATCAGATTCTTCCTCCTGGGAAGCTGCAGACTCAAGCACATGCAGACTAGGCAGTTGATGGTCATGGCAGTCATTGTCCTGCAGATGAGATCCAGGGTGATTTTCTAGCGAGGACCCTGGAGCTGCCCTAATTGTTCAGGTCCTGTGAACAACCACGATGGCCTTCACCTTGAGCTGGCTGGAGCAATTCAGTGTTTTCTTTTAAAGACACTTAATTGGATAAAACCCCCTTAACACTCCTTTCCCTGCTCCCATCCCATTATTTGTACACCACTGTGATCACCTTTTTCTCTCTGCCCAATCCTTCCCCTACACCAGAAGTGACTTGGTGTCTCTGATCATAGGTTAGTCTTGCCTTCACCTCCCACAACCCCTCACCTGGCTAGCGCCCATGCCTCCTCAGTCCCCGGGTGAGACATAAATACCTCTGATTACCCCTCCCTACTTCCAGAGTTTCCCTGAAATATGTTCCCCACAGCACCAGGTACTTCTCCCTCAGTTAAGGTGCTGAGTACTTCTTTCCCTCCCATGAGACTGTAGCTCCCTGGAGCAGAAGCCATGTCCTGATTGCTCTTCTCTCTCCAGCACATAGTACAGTGCCTGGGACACAGAAAGTGCTCAGTAAATATTTATAGAAAGGATAAATGAAAACATATACTCCTCTTCCTTCCTTCTCACAATATATATACAAATTATCTGGCTCAAATTAGTATTCACCTCAGAATTGAATCAGTCAATAAATTAGTACTAATTGGCTGGCCAAAAAAAATTATATTAGGCCCTATGCAATTGGAATAGAGGTAGAAAATATATGCAAATGGGAGGGAGCAGGGTTTCTCATCAGAAGTAGAATCTATAATAGATTCGGTCTGAAGCATCCTGTGCCTCTATTTTTTGCATCTTGAAAATGGACATACAAGGATTATCATGTATTGGGTTTGTAACAGACTCCTGAGTCACTGGGGAGAAGCTTCCAGATAGTGCTAGATTCAAAGAAGGATTAGAAACCCTTAGGCAACTTGCTACACCCAGGATGGCCAATACTTTGGGTACCAGTCACGTCATCTCGGGTTCCTGCCCAGCTTCGGAGAGCTGCTACACAGGGTTGCAGCCAAGGATCCAGGCAAGTTCATAGGAGAGGGGACTGGGAGCTGCTTTTTCCAAAGGGGCCTGTTGCTGCCATCCCCGCTACTCTAGCAGGTGCTGGGAGGAGAGAGAGGAACCTCTCCCCTGCCCACAGGCTAGCAATTACACAACGAAAATTGTATCCTGCGAGAGGCATTGTTGTCCCGATGTCATTTCAACATAAAATAAATTGCACTGCCCATCAGCCTGCTGGAGGCCAACACTCACTGGCAGCTTCCTTCAGCTCCCAGAAAGAGCCTATTCAGATGTGAAGACAAGTCAGCCAGCTGCAGCCAGGGCTGGGAGCGACCCTTCAGGCCCAGGGAGCGCGAGGCTGTCATACAAGGACCCAGTGCATGCTTGAAAGGGCACAGCTTCAGCCTGGCCCTAGTGACAGTTCTGCCAAGTTGCTCTCCTATTTGTCAAGTTCCAGCAGAGAGCAGGATAAACAATTCAGAGAAAGATGGGGTAGCCAGGCCAGCAGCCCAAGTGTGTTACTCTAGATGGGTGTCCATGCGCATGTGTGTCTGGGTGTGCAAACCTGACGGTGCCCAGTTCAAGCCTCACCACCCTCTGCCTGGGGTGGTTTCCATGTCCTCCAACAGGTCTCTGACCCGCCACATTCTCTCTCCTCCACTGTCCCCACCCACATCACAGACCTGTTTTCCAGAATCGTAAGTCTGAGGAGATCAACTCATGGGAAATAAAGTCTAGTAATCAAGGTCCTCCTCAGCCCCAAGCATCCTTGCTTAACTCATATCAAACTCCCTTCCTGGCACAGGTACTGTGGGCAAACCAGCCACACCTCTGCTATAAAATGCATTCCCCATTTAAAATGTTTAGATCCCCAAACTTTAAGACCCAGATCAAATACCCCTACCTCATGACACCCTCCCCTTCAGCCTTCCTGTGCACCCCAGAAGCTGGACGATGTCTCTCCTGCCTCTGAAAAGTAAGAGAAATTCAGCATAAATTGATTGTCCATTACCTGCTGTCCATCTTACGCACATCATTGGATTCATCCATCCCATCCATCCCATCAGTATCCCCATTTTACAGATGAGAAAGCTGGTGGCTTGCCCAAGGTCACAGAACACTTAAACTGCAGAGTCGGAATTTGAATCCAGAACTAAGACTCACGAAGTTATGCCCTGAATTACCAGGCAGCACTGTGCCTTCAGCCCCAAGGAGCGACAGGGAGGGATTGTGATTTCAGCTTTCCAGCCATTTCCATCAAAATCCCAAATAAGTGTGCAATCTAAGCCGTGATGGATTTATTGAATGCCAGTGAAGGCTTCTCCATCAACGCCCCTTGTTCTCAGACCCCTTCTAAGGTTCTGGGAGAGGCCTTGGCAAAGCGTTCACGTGACCTTAGGTTTTTGTAAAACTTTCTAAAGTAATACATTTTCACCAAAATTGCTAAATTGCTCCCAACAGCTGTTTTTGTTGTTGTTGTTGTTGTTGTAATATGTTAATTCAGATAACATTGGCTTACCACACTGTATGTGAGTCAGAGCTGTAAGTTCACAGTCTCTTCAGACCAGTCACAGCACCACGCCTACCACAAAGAACCATAATCCACCTTAGCTCACTGGGCTCCATCCCTCCTGCATTCCTTGACCATTTCCCTCCGCCTCGTGTATCCTCAGCTCTACTCTCAGATTTCCAGGGCTTGTTTTGGTTTAGTTTTTTCTGTTCCTGTTTTGTTTCTCTCCATGCCACCTATGAGTGAAGTTGTATTTGACTTTCTCTTTCTGACTTATTTCATTGAGCATATCCCCTCCATTTCCATCCATACTATATCAAATGCAAGATTTCGTCTATTTTTTATGGCTGAATAGCATTCCATTGTGCCTATAGAGCACATCTTACTCTAGTCATGTGTCCTTGGGTAATTAGATATGCTTCTCTCTTCCCTTCAGTCTCCCTCCACCACATTTCCACTTGCGTCAGTGGTGCCACAGTGGCCAGAGGCATTCAGGGATCCAGGTAAGAGGAAAGGAAAGCTCTAGAATGGGTTGATTAAATGGATGTACGTCACAGTTTTGCAGAGTTAAGCTATTGCTTAGGAATGGTTCTGGACTACACTTTCCACTCATTGTGCATTGGGCTGGCACCTGGCACCGTAACATAAAGCTGCAGCTCCAGCAGATGCGCCTGTGACTCCTCACGCTGAATTGACCAGAATTCTAAAGGTGCAGGAAACAAACCTAGAGCATTAACACAAGTCCATCTGGGTGTGGGGTCACAAGTTTTATGAATCCCAACAAGGAAGAATAGAAACAAGTTTTGTCAGAAGAATTCATCTTTCACTTCTGTCTTCAGAAAAGTGTTCCGAACTGTTGTCACGTGAAGAAGCATCAAAGAGTATGTCACCAAAAATTGTAGGAAGAAGGTGCTATAAAAGTGTGCCCATCCAGAGGCCTCCCTGGTGGCGTAAGGGGTCAAAATGCAGCACTATGAAGCTGTCCGCAGCCACTGCACCACGAGTTCAATCCCTGGCCAGGGAGCTGACCCACTTGGCTGCTCTCCTGAACAGTCTATTTCAGTAGATCTGCCTGTTACGTTCCCCACTGGTTTCTGGTAAATCCTCTCACCCCCCGCCTCACCCTACATCTCTGGCCTATACCCCAATTTGTGTGTGCGTAAATTAATTAATTAATTTATTTTTTAAAAAAGTGTGCCCATCCACAAATTAATTCTATTTTTTTCTGGATGTGCGAGGTTTGCTTTAAAAATATATAATTCATTATGTTTTTTAATTTGAAATAAATATTCAACTTTTTACCTATTTCTGTATTCATGATCTTATTTTCTTTACTCAATCACCTTTCTCTCAATTCATAAGCTCTAGCCCCCCCCCCAAAACCTGGATCTGCCTGTGAATCTCATTAAAAACAGCACTCTCAACATACAGACCCACTCTGAGGGTCCTCGCCCACCGTCCATCCCATCACGGCCCCTGACAACATTCTGTGTGGGCACCCCGGGGCCACCGCTGCAGGGTCACATACCTCTCTGGGCACCATCGCTGCTTCGTGAGATGATTACATGATGCCTGTTCATTACGCTCCTGTCTCGCCTCTTTCCAGCAACTTCCTCAAGGCCTATGTGGAGTCGATACTGAATAAATGTATCACGACAAGAGTCCTCCTATAGCCTAGAGGCAAAGGGTAGGCCAAGAAGAGGGGTGCGCGGGATCCCTTAGGTCCTGGGCTGGAGATGCAGAATATGTCTCTGCTGTTTCTTTTTTGTTTCCTCAACTTGAATGCACAAAAGATTTCCTGCGTTTGCTTTTCCCCTCTTTGATTCTGATTCTCTTTCTCTCTCTCTCTCTCTCGCTCCACCTCTCAATATATTAGCTCTTATACTAATGGAGCTAATAGGACAATCTTTGGAAGGACCAGGGATGCAAGCACAGGAGACCACTAGAGCCCGTCTTCCCGGCAGGTAGACAACATTCCAGACTGCTCGTCTCCATTGGCAAGTCTTGAACCAGAAGGAATCCAACAGTCCACCATGCCCTGAAAGCAGGGGCCTCCACCTGGTGAGAAGGTCTGTAGGGGACACCGAGCAACGTCCAGTGCAAGGTCACTAAGGTTTGGACCCCACCCAGAAAATGCCTCCTCCAGCCAACTACATGGGAATGAAAAGGAAGCGTATTCAAATCACACAATTACTGTCTGGCTAAATTAATCGTTGCCTTCATTTAAATGGATTCAACATTTTAATTAGCAGGGTCTGGTTGTTTGCCGAAATTGAATTTTTGGCATGTGGGTGTTACACGCGCATGTGTGTTTGCTCGGGTGAAGCGCAGGCCCGAGCAGGTCAACCGCGAGCGCCATCTCTGTCCAGCAAAGGACCAGCAGCCTGGAGGCAACCAGTCTTCTCCACAGCTCTCCGCCTGGAGCCCGAGGGAAGATGGGGCCTTCTCACCTTCTCTTCTGTTCTCCGCAGGCCGCTTATGCAGCTGGAGAAAACATCTGTGGGCTTAGAAGCAGCTGCCGGAGGGAACACAAGTGTGGAGGGAAGGAGAGTATGCGGGAAAGCTTGTCTTTGGTTATGCTACATGTGGAAACCGTGTCTCCCAAAAAGGCCTGCAGGGCCTGCGCCCCCAGGGGGCAGCAGATCACCAACCCTGGGGAGCCCGGCACCCACTCATTCCACAAAGGCGGGATGCGCAAACTGAACAGGGAAATGAAGATTTGAATCTCACTGCCTTGGGAAGCCAGTGCCAAGAGGGTGAGCAGAGGAAGAGCTAGGTGGGCACCGGAAGAGGAGGGTTGGCCAAAACCAGGGGAAGAAACAAGTTGTCATCAGCCTCAGGAGGGAAAGCAGGCGTCAGGGGCCACCCAGCTGCGGGTAGGATCCCCACGGAGATTGAACAGGTCAGGGTGGGCCCATCAGAGGCCCAAAGGCCACCTGGGAATTCAAATCTCCCTGGAGATCCAGGACGCTGGAAAGAATGTGTTCCCCAGAATTGCCCCCAGAGTCAGAGTCCAAGGGGTGGGTAGACTACTTTGCTGAGCCTCACTGGGACCGGGGTACTGTGGGAGGGTTGCTGGGGGTTAAAGAGAGAGCCAGAGATACAGGAGGCTTGTCCTCGTTATAGATACCTGCTGGGCCAGCCTCCTTAGCTGTAGGGTTGGGTTTTTTTTAAGATTTATTTTATTTATACAAGAACTAGGGTACAGGTCAGAGGTGCAGGAGGTTGAGAGGATTCACCAGAGAGAGTAGGGAGCAGAACAGGCAGATGAGCCTAAAACATGCTGAGGGGAGCAGCGGGTGAGACCCGAGAGGTCTGCCTCACCATGTGGGTATCTCCTTGGCCGGTCAGGAATCAAACCCGCACGCAGAGGCTGCGGACAGCTTCATAGCACAGCACTCAACCCGCTGCACCACCGGGGAGGCCCAGCTGTAGGGTTTTTATGTCACTAGGTGTGGCAGGCGAGCTTGGAGCTGCATGGAATTGCTAGGGACAAGAGATCTGCCCTACCCTTCCCCACAAAGCTCACAGCTTTGCACAAAATCACTGAGCCAACAGGAAGAGAGTCAAATCGTGGGCCTGCCAGTGTGTCTCCCATCTGGCCAGGCCCTGCTTCCAGTGGTGGGTGCTCCCTTCTGTCCTTGCCTCACTGACCTATTCGGAGCCTGGGGTAGCAGGAGCCAAGGTGGGACCTGAGCCGCTTTTCCAAAACCTGAAGTGGAGCTGTTCCACTGCCTTCCCACACTGGGCTGGCTGGAGGAGGGGAGAAGGGTGGCTTTGATTCTCTGTGGCAGAGAGTCTGCAACTGAGTTTGAACAGCAACTCTCCCCTCCTTTGTGAGGCTTGTTTCACATCTGTTACGAGGCGATGCAGGAACGCTGCTCGTGGTTATGCGGCTGATGGAGTGGAGGCGTTGAGTTTGTCTCTGGGCAGGGAGGAGATCGTCTCATTTGCTTTGTCTTTTGATCAGGGGAGCAGGTAGGAAAATGGAATTTCATGCAGCTTACTCCTCTATACTGCAAAGGATGATACGGTTATTTAACATTTCCTGAGTGCCAGAAAGCTGCTAGGCACCTCTGAACCCCAGCTGAGAAACTGGATTCAGAGACAGGCACTACAGAGTGGCAGGAAAGGCAAGCTCCTAAGATCGTTTTATCCATGCACGCCTCATGCATCGGGATAGGAGTACACATAGAACATTCCAGAAAGGAGAGAATATGACCAAGTCTTACATTTCTCCCACTGGTCATTTTGGAATGTGGCTCACACCCAGTGAATTCTCTCTTCAGTGTCAATTCCCATTCCGTATTTCCTCTCCTCTATCCCTCTCCTTACCCCACAACACCCACCCACCCCCACCCTCTCCCATCTCCTGTCACATACATACACACACCTCTGCTCCTTTCAGGCCTTTTTTATTCGTGTGTGTTTGTGTGTGTGTGTGTGCGCAGAAGAACCGGGGTGTAGGCCAGAGGTGTAGGGAGTGAGAGGATTCACCAGAGATAGAGTGGGGAGCAGAACAGGCAGATCCACTGAAATACACTGCTGAGGGGAGCAGAGGGTGAGACAGGAGAGGTCTCACCCGCGCGATGTGGGTAGCTCCCTGGCTGGGGATTGAACTCAGGACACATGGGTGATAGTGCTGAGACTTAACCCCTATACCACCAGGGAGGCCCTTTTTTATTCTTGATATTTGGAGGGTTTGGAAGTGACACTAGGCACTTAAGGTCATTGGATCTGTCCTTGTCCAGTGAGAAAACTCTGAACTCCCTTGTGCTACCACCTCAACCCCTTCCCACCACATCCCACCAAGATCCTTTTCTTATTTTTTTTTAACATTTATTTATTTATTTATTTATTTATACAAGCACTGGGTACAGTCAGAAGCGCGGGAGGGTGAGAGAATTCACCAGAGCCAGAGCGGGGAGCAGAGCAGGCAGAAGGACCGAAGTACACTGCTGAGGGGAGCAGCGGGCTGCAGGAGAGGTCTGCGTGCCATGCAGGACCCTCCTCTGGTGGCCGGGGAGCAGCCGGGAATAGAACAGGCACTGCAGAAGCTGCGGGCAGCTTCGCAACCCAGCGCTCAACCGCTGCGCCACCGGGGAGGTCCTACCACCAAGATCCTTTTCTAAGGACAAAGGGTGTTAGCCAATGAATGCCCTGAATCATGCTCGCCTCTGGCCTCAGTTTCCTCGCCTGTGATGTGATAAGGTTGAACCAGATGATGTTTATGCTCTCCCACAGCTGTCAGGACAGAAAGACTCTCAAAAGGAAACAGTCTATTTAAAAGGCTTGGATCAGCTCCCAGCTGCTAAATATTGTCCCAACCTCACTAATGTGTGTGTGTGTGTGTGTTTGGGGAGGGGGCAGAGAACTGCTGTAGCTGTGACCCCAGGTTAAGGAGAGCAAGGAAGAAGAAAAGGAAGGAGAGAGAGGAAAACAGAAATGCATGCAACCTTAAGACTCCTATTTTAAAAGGCGTCTTTCGGGCGTGTGAGGTTATTTCTTCTGAGCCTGCAATGAAAGCAACTGGAAAGTCTGAGTGCCTTGGGCAGCAGACAAAGCTGCTGATGGAAGCCGCCCAGCTGGGGTCTTTGGGGAGCACAGTCATCCTCCTTGAGGTCCCAGCAGAACCTCCCCTGGGAAGGAGTCTGCCGGCCCAGGAGGGGGAAAGGAACCCCCTGAGACAGGAACAATCAGCTCTGGGAGCTCCTTCCATCAAGCCCTGGGTCCTGTTCAAACTTCTGCATCCATCACATTGAGTGCCTGCAGGGAGGCCCAGGGACGGGAGGTGGGGGGGTGGCGGCAGGAGGCAGGAGGCCTTCCTCGCTGGTGCCAGCAGACAGGAAGATGATCTGGCAGACTCTGCAGGCACTGAAGTGGGGGGACAGGTTCAGGAGGGAGATGGATGTGGTGGTACATGTGGGAGGTCTATGGGGTGATGGTGGTAACCCCTCCAACTGAATAGAGCTTGCCAGGGTATAAAGCCTCTCGCATACTATAGCTCATTTGAGCTTTCTTGCAGCTCTCAGCAGTAGGAAGGGCGGCTGCTTCTTCTGCAGCTTTTCAGAGGTGAGGCAGCTACAGGAAGGATGAGTTCAGTGACCTGCCAAAGGTGACACACACAGCTCACAGCAGAGCTGGGCATCCCCAGCCACTCTGGGGGAAGCACAACCTGGCAGGTGGACAGACCCCAGCCCCTCCCGGCTCCGCCTAGACCAGGCCACCTGCCTCCTCTGAGCTTCACTGTTTTCATTGCGAAACTGGTTACAACACCTTGGGCAGTGAAGCAGGAATGTGTGTGGGGGGCCCAGGCTTAACTGAACCAATGAACATTTTTATTCCTCTCCTTTCTTCTGTTAGTGTTGAGAACCTCTCTTCCTTGGGGTAGGCTGAGAAAGAGGTGGGGATGGCAGGCATGGTTTCAAACCTCCCCTGTGATCCTGGTGAAAATGCTGGGACATCTGGTAGCTTCCTTCTCTGGAAAAGGAGCACCAGGATGCCCAACGCATGGGGTTGCTTGAAAGTTAAGTGAGAAAGTGTTATGGGGAAAGGATGTCCTGAGCTTTGTGGACTCCACCCACACTCCAGACCAAAGCCATCAGGACATTGGGAAAGACAAATCCCGTCACCACCCAGGGGAAGGTGGCTGGGACCTGAGGGTGGGGTTAAGCAGCCAGGTTTGGTATAAAAACCAGACACGTGGGCCTTAGGGGGCCCCCTTTTGGCTCTCCGCCAGCTCTCAGTTCTTGGCCAGCTCTGAGAGTGCCATTGGGTTCCCAGGTCAGCAGATCGGGTAGGACGCATTTAAGACTTTATTTCCCTATTTTCTCCCTGAGCTGTACATTTCCTCATTTCCCCTTCCCTTGTAAATAAACCTTTTATTAACCTTTTGTGTGTGCCTGCAGTGGAGTATTAAGTCCCTTTAAACGCGCAGGTGGGGACCCACAGCCAGGCAACCCGTTTTATATCGGGGCTGCCCTGTAACAAGAGCAGCTAATGCCCCTAGCAGCAGGTCTGTCTTCCTAAAGCAGTTTGCCCTTTTTTCTTCTTTCCACTACAGCACAAGGCAGCCACCTTCACGGGGCCCAGAACACCAGGTAGAGCTTCCAGGCCCCTGCCGCCCATCCACACAGTGACAAAAACAATATTCGTCTTTTTTATTTTCCAAGGGCTTACTCTGGTTCAGAGAGTTGACTTTCAGTGCTTTACCAGCACCGTCTTACTCAAGTCTTACAACAGTTTAGAGCTATTAGCCCATTGGGTGGAGGAGATAACAGAGACGCAAAGAATTCAGGAACGTGCCTGAAGCTTTTCTGCTAGCAAGGGCAGAGCTGGCACTGAGGTGCAAAGCCAGACTTTCCACCTGGATAACCTCTAACTACCCAAGCAGGGGCCTGTCATCCTGCCTGTCATCCAGCCCAGAGCCATGGGGGGTAAGGAGGGTACCCCACCGGGCAAGCTGGGAAACACCCTGGCCCAATTTAAAAGGTCAAATTTAATCATTTATGCAAATGCCAGGATTCTATTTGCCGAAGATGGTCCAGGTTGAGTTTCATTTGAGAAGCTGGAGAATGTGGATGATCCCGGAAAGCCGATTAGCACACAAAGGGATGTTATCCCCTGCTCGAAAAGCTGGGCAGGCACTGAAGATATTAAGAAAATTTACTCTGTGTGCAAACTATTCAATTAGAGAATCAGTCAGTGGGTTTAGGAACAAGACTGACTATGAGGTGGGGAGCCCCTCCCTTACCTCATTGGCTGGCAGCTTCCTGGGTCAGGACAGATTTAAGTATCTCACAAAGACCTGGACGTCCATTGCTCAGCACAGAGCCCTTGGCAAAGGCCCAAGAATAGCTGAATGAATAAATGAATGAATGAATGAATATGTCAGTGAATGAATCAACTAAATAATTCTCTTTCCGGGAGATAGGAAAGAATCTGGAATGTTTGCCAACACCCCATAATCTCAGGGCACTCAGAGAGAACCCCAGTGCTCAGGGGAGACATGAAAGAGAACTTCTTGACAGCATAAATAAGAAACAGATGAAGAAGGATGCGGGAGGCCCTGCCAACTCCAAGAGGTTCCTAAATATCAGCCTAGGCCCTGAGGACCTCAGCGGGGAGGTAGGACGGGCCTCACCATAAGAATCCTGAAACAATGGGAGAAATCAAACTTATGTTCCATCCAAGTGAAATAGAAGATGTTAGCACGTACATTTTAGAATGTTTTTCTAGACGTCGTTTTAGGAAAATCAGGATGGGGACTGTCCCCCACCCCATCCTGAACTTACCCCAAATCTCAGAAACTTCCCAGCAAGAAAGAGTTCTGAAGAAGCCAGCCTGGGGCACAGCACACACCAGTCATACCCACAGGGCAATTCTCATCCAGATGTGGCTGTTTAGCAGGTCAGTGCTGTGTTTTGAAAGCCTTTCTCTTCCCAGCCCTGATGGTCACTTTGGGAATCAGTAATTCTGGAGACAAGTTCGAGGCTCTTACTACGTGGCAGGAGCTGGCCTACAGGTTCACAGGGATGATCCCATTTTATCCTCAGAATAACCCAAGGGTATTTGTATACAACTCACCCCATTTTACATATTTGACCCCAATCACATATTTAATCACTGAAGGATCCAGAATTTAAAGGTCCCAGCCATTAAAAGTTTTATGACATCTCCTTGAAATATAATGCAAAAAAAAAAAAAAAACTAGACCCTATAAATATAAAGAGATCTACAAAGGTTTTTTTTTCTTATATTTTTTTTAATAGAGGTATGTTTTATTTATTTATTTGTTTGTTTGTTTGTTTGTTTTGTTTATACAAGCACTGGGTACAGTCAGAAGCACGGGAGGTGAGAGAGAATTCACCAGAGCCAGAGCGGGGAGCAGAGCAGGCAGAAGGACCGAAGTGCACTGCTGAGGGGAGCAGCGGGCGGCAGGAGAGGTCTGCGCGCCATGTGGGACCCTCCTCCGGTGGCCGGGGAGCAGCCGGGGATCGAACCGGCGCCGCAGAGGCCGCGGGCAGCTTCGCAATCCAGCGCTCAACCGCTGCACCACCGGGGAGGCCCAGATCTACAAAGTTTTAGTTTGTCCGTGATTTTTTAAAATACACATTTTTTAAAATAATACAGATGTTTCATTGACTATTGAGTAACCCACCTAGATGTGAACTCCAGGCTGAACTCTTAGTCACAAATCCCACTCCTAGGTGGGCTGTGCTTTTTCCTGGCATTCATGCCTCCTGAGACCCCAGAACTTCCAGGAGACCCTAACATCTGTTTTTCTGTTGTTTTTTTTTCCTCAGAGGTGACACAAAGTAGATACTGTAAGAGGCAATGGAGTGACAGGGAGGATGACTGAGGTTTGTTGAGTTCAAATATTCAGAAAGATAATAGGAAATCTGTGGGTGCCCCAGGGCACACCCACCCACCACTGCAGCGCCTGTGGGAAGCTGCTTCCTTCATCTTTGCCAGAAGCTGAAAAACCTTCACCTTTGCACTCAGCTCTGTGAAGGAGCTGCCACTCAGGCTTGGGAGGCAGGGGTGAGGTGGGGTTTGATGGCGCAGGTCTGGACCTGAAGGATCCCACAGGGATTTGGGGACCAGCCATCATGGAGTGACCCCAAATGGATGCACAAGTCTGAAGCAATTGGATGAGAGGGGTCAACTGACTGAGTTTATCAAGTCTGAGCCTTCACCCTTTCAACCGTATTTCATGTGAAAAGGCACTTTCTGCTCTGTCTGTCTGTCCTCCAAACACCACCCCCACTTTTAAGAATCACTCCTGTCACTCTGCAGGGGAGAAGTCCTGTACCTATGTTATAGGACAGGGAGAGGGGCAGCCCAAACCCTGCAAACCTGCCTATTCTAAATGGGTTCTGCCATCCGCCGCATCAACACAAAACATAGGAGACTTTAATGGGAAGGATCTTTAATAAAACTAGGAAACAATACAGGTAAGGCAAAGAATCTAGTTTCTAAATGAAGCACCCAAAGTGACCCGTCCCCTCGTGGGTAAAAGTCCATCCATATGGGATCAGCCCAGAACAAGGCCCCAAAGCCTGCTACAAGTCTAAAGCATCTTCCAGTGGGGACCCACAGAAAAGGGTCACAAACAACCGGACAAGCCCGGAAGGAAAAGAGCAAAATCAACATCAAGATAAAAGCTGCCATTGTCACCTCCCCACAGGTCTCACCCACATCTGTGTCACCCAGTCCACGACCAAAAGACAAGCGCAGTTTCTTCACGTGTCTCTAGGCTCCATGCGCCTCCTCCAGGTCTCCTGGCTCCATCCTGCTTCCTTCCTTAGTCTCTTCTTCAGCTTCTCCTCTTCCTGCTCAGCTCCACCCTCCCTTGGGTGGGGCAGGGAACCTGGAACTTCCCCCTTTCCTGGGGACCACCCTGTTACACCTACATTGTGGAATATGATCCTGCCCCCCATCCACAGGTGATGGACCAGAAGGGGATTACAGAACCTCAATTGACCTGAACCTTAATTCCACCAGTCACAATTGTCTCCCACAAATATGGACTTGAAGAACTGGAACACAGCTGGGTAACACTGGAGCATAGAGATGACTGGTGCCCAAACAGGGTGGCCATGTAGTGCCAGGTATACAGGAGAGCAGAGGAAACTTGCCTGCTGAGAAAGAGAAGAATGAAGCTTTTGCACAGAGAGAAAGACCGTCAGGATGGACAGTGACTATCCCACACCCTGACAGTTTTCTAGTTTCTGTTCCTGACTCAGTGAAGCCCACATTTATCTCCTGCCCCTCAGTCTGGGCTCCTCTACACCCTACAGAGTCTCCTTCTTCCTTAGTCAATTTCCGAAAGTCGATTTCCATTATTTGCAATCAAAAAAGGAGTCTGCAAAGCAATTAACATTATCTTCAGATTAAGCATCTACTAATGGTTATTGAATACCTATTAGGTGCCAGGCAAAGTTCCAGAAACATTGCCATGATTCATCTCACTTATCATCATCTTCATCAACAACAGCATGAACATTAGTATCGAAAAGCATTTATGGAGCGCCTGCTTTTGAACAACACAGGCCAGACTGCAAGACAGTGACTCCAGCCAGGTCCAGATCCCCTGACAATTTTTCTAGACAGGCATTCTGATGTGAAGACGGATGTACGGGGCATTAAATTAAGACACGAAGAGACAGTGAGATATTTGCCTCATTATCAGGTCAGGAGGAAGGATGAAAGCAACAGCCAGGCAGGGGAGATAAGGGAATAGCTGAGAACATTCTAGGTTGGAGTGGGGAGGTGGGGGGTAAAGGGGGAGCTGAATCCCAGGCGAGGGAAAATTCAAGCTTGCTGCATTTGAACAAAGAAATACGTAGAAAGGAATAGAAGGGAGACTGAAGGATGGGCAGGTTCCGGGGCCTGTTTGGTCTCTGACTTTGGGGAGGAGGAAGAACTGAAGGGGGACTGAAGGCAGCTAGATGGTGGGGTAGAAGGACTGAGAAAAAGCAAACCAAAAGAAATCTTCCGTGTTGATATTGATCCACTTGGCAGACCTCAATAAGCATCCAGGATCTAAGAAAGAGCAGACAGCTGGAGGGAGGAGGGGCTGGAGGAAGCCAACATTCAAAGGGGAAAAGCACTCAGTAGAGAGAAAACTGGAGCTGGAGGAAGGGCCAGAGGGATCCAAAGGTAGAGGAAAGGGGCAGAGGAAGACAAGTTCGACAGGATAAAGGTGCAGAGACTAAAGACTGAAAAACATAAAGCGGGACAAAGACCCCCAGAGAGTGCTCGCAGGTCAGAGGCAGCAGGGAAAGGAAGACAAAGAGGAGAAACTTTGGAGAGAGTGGGAGGTCAGCACAGCCCTTGAGGAATGGGTTCTCCTGCCCACCTCACCATTGTCCTTAAGGACCTTTGTAGTCTCTTAATTTTTCTGGAGATTTTTTCTCCATTCTATGCATGGGTAGCTGGTCACTGGGCTGTGGCATACTTTTCCCCAAATATCTCGGACATTATCAAGCCCTCCCCAGCCTGGATGCTTGACACCAGAGCTCAGCCCTGCTCCAGCTCCAGGCATGGTCTTTATCCAGGTCCTCTTCATGATAACATCTCTGCCATTACCTACTGCTTTACAAAGGACCTGCTAGATGACCTCTGATCCCCCAAATGGTTCCTTGAGTTAACATTATGCTCATTCAACAAATCCGTTCATTCTCTAAACCAATATTTCTTGAGTACTATTCCCAGGTCCATGCTCAGAGATAATGACTCAACACTGAACATGACAGGTACAGCCCCTGCTCTTCTGGATCCACAGATATTAGGTGACTAATTACAACTGTAATGAGCGCCACAAGGGGGAAGAGGGGCCATGAGATGTATGGTGGAGGGATAGACTTAATCAGGCTACCGGGCAGTAATTTTAGCTGAGCTCTGAAACAGCGGATGCACTGAAGTTTGGAAAGGTTATTAGATTAGCCCACAGGCTGTTGCTGCAAATGTGGGCTCAGAGTTGTCATCTCTTGGCCCCACGCAGTGCCCTGTCCCAGGTACTATCATGCCCTTGGGTAGGCATCTCTCGAGCATGGATATACAAAGGTGGGCACAACTCTCTTGCCTTCAGGGGTGATGCCTCTATTCTAGAATCGCCATAGGTCTCTCCTGGCCTACCACATCAACCCAAAGTCTCTACCTGGATCCCCAGGCCTCTACAATGTGGTCAGACCTCACTCCTTCGCCCTCATCCCCAGGGTTCTGCAACACATGCCCTGTGCACCAGTGAGGTCTCCCTCGCCAGGAACGATGGCAGTAAATTTCCACCCAGCCATGGCAAATGACTCTGCTGCTCCCTCTCCATTTGCACACCATCCCAGGGCATGGACATTCTTGAATTTATTTGCATATTTATTTATTCTTAAGCTTCTAGTCCATGCCAAGCATAAGTCCTGCTCATACTATTTCTTCTACTTGAATTTTTATCCCCTTTACTTTTCACTAATCTAAAGGCTACTAACCTTGAATTTTGTCTCCTCCTTTGACTCCTTGGCACATGATAATGAAAGGAGTAGAGAACCCAAATTCAGACACACCGGTTCAAGTCAACTTATGAATTAAATTTTCTTGACCTCAGATGCTCCATCCTTAAAATGGTGAAACCATGATTTCCCGCAACTGAAATATTGGCATAAGAATCAAAATACCGAAATACGTTTTTGGATAAAAGCACTTTGCAAATTGCTGTACAAATTCAAAGAATATGAGCTGAATATGCTGAACGAGGACTATGAGTGGAATATGAATTGAGTAATTCTCTCCTAGCTCTCCCCTCTCTGCGTTCCCAACATCAAGCCCTTATGCTTTCTCGACTTCAATCGTGTGTTAGTCTTCTCACAACTAGATTTCAAGAAGTTTGAGGTGCTTCCTTAGCGCCTAAGAAAGCACCAGGCATTCCGCAAATGCTCTCCAAGCTGATGAGCCCTCCTGAGGGGTGAGCTGTGTCCAGGAAGTGTTGACCCCAGCAAAGGGGAGAAAGAGTTAGGGGGAAAAGGCTGTCCTAAAGGTAATTCCATACAGGCTTTGTGGACTCCACCCCCACCCCAGGCCAAAGCCAAAGACACTGGGAACTCCAAATCCCATCACCACCCAAGGGAAGGTGGCTGGGACCTGAGGGTGGGGTGAAGCAGCCAGCTTGGGATAAAGCCAGACACGTGGGCTTTGGAGGGGTCCCCCATTTTGGCTCTCCGCCAGCTCACAGCCTCTGGCCAGCTCGGAGAGTGACTTTGGGTTTCCAGGTCGGCGGACCTTGTAGGACGCATTAAAGACTTTATTTCCCTATTTTCTCCCTGAGTTGTCCATTTTCCTTATTTCCTTTTCCCTTGTAAATAAACCTTTTATTAGCCTTCTGTGTGTGCCTGTAGTGGAGTATTCATAAGTCCCTTGTAAGCGCGCGGGTGAGGACCCACAGCCAGGCAACCCGTTCAATATCGGGGCTGCCCTATAACAGCGGGAGGAAGCAGGCAGGAGCACCCACACTTTGACATCTGGCCAACAGCTACCCAGAGTTGATACCTGTGGGGCATCTAAGAGATGGGAAGCCACACCTTATGCCCTCTGACCCCAGGCCACCCACGCCTCAGAGCCACCACACCAGAACCCCTAGCCAATAAACTGCTTTGTGGATGTAGCTTGTTTTTCTAGTAATTGCTGGAGTTTCTTTTCCCTTTGCCAGCCTCGCTGAAGTTTTTCTTTAGTGCAGGGATTATAGCAATAAATTTCCATTTAGCCATGACAAATGATTCCGCTGCTCCCCATCCCTCCACCACCCCACCTCCTTGCTCTGAAGTCTCCCTCTGAGAGGTAGCTCCCAGGGCTTTCTTTATGCGACCTCAGCGGGTTCTGGCATTTCTAGTCCTCCAAAGCGGTATCACCACAGAACAGACTGAGGGTGAGCTGAGGGCGCGCAAGAGAGGTGAGGGTGGGAGAAAGATGCCGGGAAGGGAGGAGCAGAGCTGAGCTCTTGTGAGCCAGACTTCCCCAGGTACGGTCATGGATGACACAGAGCGACAGCACAGGAGGGAACGTGAATAATAAGAGGCTGATGGGGGAGGGGGAAGGAGGAAGCAGCAGAAGATGTTCATTATCTGCATTGATTCAAGGGGAAAGAGGCGTGATTAAATAATTCACCCCCAAGGAAAAGGCTCCTGCTCCTGCTTCCCTTTCTTGGCAGGAAACAGAGATAATTTCCTAGCCGAGTGGCTCTGCCTTGCTCCATCTGAGCTAGAGATTGTTGGGGGGGGGGGCACTCAGAAGTGGGGGTCCTCTGCTAACTCTCAGTAACACACCCTAACGGAGGGGAACAGCAGGTGGACAATGTCCAGGTGTGCATGATCCCCCTTGCTATCTGGCTCACGCCTTGGAACTTGTGCTCAGCGTGTGGCCCTGCTCAGCTCGGTGAGGCTCATGGCAAAATGTGACATAAAAGCTTCCACGGCCTGAGCACAGACCATGGGGGAGCGGGAGGCAGAAAGGTGGGAGGAGGCAGGTAGGAGCCAACGAGGGCTGGAAAGTTTTACCTCCTCCGAGTGAGTAATCCCCTTTCTCAGAGTCAGAAGTTAATTGCAGCAATGTTCAGAGGGATGGAAAATGGCGCTCACATCTCCCCCTGCAGGCTGGCAGCTCTGCGTGCCATTGACGAACCCACATCTATGCCCCCCATACTGCCAGGCGCGGTAGTTCTGGTGAGGAAGATGCGTCCTTCAAGGATCTCTCAGTCTGGATGGGGAGACAGTGTCAGAGAGTCATTTCCACAAATAGAGTAAGAGCTGCCCCTGAATGTGCAAATAGGGGAGCAGGGCTGCAGGCTTCTGGAAGGAGTCCCAGAGGAGGGGGGTGCTGGAGCCTCATCTTGCAGCTGGCTCCATTATCTGAACTGGTTCAGAAGGGGCCCCTGGGTCTGGTGTCCCCGATGCTGTAGCCTGGGCTCCTGTGGCCAGTTCACAAATTGCCCTGACCTTGCTGCCCTCCTTCCTGCTTCCTTCTGCAGCCTCCTGAGCCCATGGAGAGAACCGCAGGCACTTGACAGGAGAACATCAGGACCCTAATTAGAGCCCTCCCTACACAGTCTGTTACAACAAGACTTGGTTCTGCCAACACATTACCTGTTTTTGGCAGGTACCAGGCAGCTCTTAAAAGCTTCTCTTTCAACCTGCTCTTTTGGATAAATAGTGTTAGAATAAAGTCCAAGGCCAGGCTGGGGAGAGGGTCCAGCTGCCCCCTGGGGTTCCTGCTGTCAGGCTCCTCCCCACCCCCTCTGCTCCCACATCCTTCCCTTGTTCTAGGCCACGTACAGCCACTTCCTTTTCATCCAAGGATTTAGTAGCAGTAGATCTTTTCTCTGTGAGAAGTAGCCCAGAGAGAATTGAAAACCAGTAACTCCCATCGGAGCTGGAGAAGTTAGAGGTCACGTATTTTTGCTGAAATTCTGAGAAAGACGGAAGGCTCTCTCCTTTCCTGTGGCGCGATGCCAGGCCCTACTTCCCAAGTAAACGCTGCCGCTGTATGTCTCACAATGGCTCCTGGAGAGCTTTGCTTCGGCCCTGCTTCCTCTCCCCACGGCACCAAGCCCAAAGAGAAAGCTTCTCTGTCTGAAATGGAGAGACGCCTTCTCCCCACTCACCTCAGCAGCGTCCCTGCCTGCCCTGGTTTTCCACTCACCCTCCTGGACTGAGCCAGGCTGCATTTTTCTGTTTGCTCAGATGAAGCATTACACACACACACACACACACACACACACACACACCATGCCAAGGAAGGCAGCCCAACGAGTTGATCAAATTCACGAACTTTAGCAAAGTTTAACTTATTGGTAGCCTCTTCCCTCCAAATAGTCACAGCCAAAGGTGTGACCAGCTCAGAAACAAGTTTTTTCCCCAAAGGAGCTACTTCCCATGTGTGCACACACAGCTCTATTCAGAGTCCTTTCCTGACCTGAGCTGGAGTTACAGGAAGAACGGGGGGGTCCAGCATGGGACAGTGTGGTTAGGAGTAGGCAGGGGCAGACCCAAGTGACTGCGGTTTTCTTTATTCTGGGCTGGAAATGAGCTGAAATTAGCAGCCGTGTTCTAAAGTCGAAGTCCAAGTGCTAGGAGGTGGGGAGTACTGTGGGGTCTTCCCCCCAACACTCAATTTCCTTAAGAAATGAGGCATGCCAAAAATAGATGACTGGATTAAGAAGATGTGGCACATACACACAATGGAATATTACTCAGCAATCAAAAAAGAGAAACACATGCAGTTTGCAGCAACATGGATGGCGCTGGAAGGGATCATGCTCAGCGAAATAAGCCAGAAAGAAAAAGAAAAACACCAGATGGTCTCACTCATAGCAGGAATCTAGAAAACCTAAATAAGGGACCAGGAAAAAGACTAATCAATACAAAGTAAAAATCAAAATCAACAAGCAACTATAAACCAGAGACACAGTATGTGGGATATAACCAAAATGAAAATGCATACATTGTGCAAAGATGAAAAAAGATGTAAGAATTATACGAAATAAAATATTTAAATTTTAAAAAATAAAATAAAAAAAAAGAAATGAGGCATGCAGGGACCCAAGATAGCTTCAAACCAAACCCCTCGGAGCCAAAGGTGGAGCAGTGGGTATAGAACCTAAATCAGATGCTCAAGGCACCTGCTCCCAGAACCAGGTATTTGGAGGGTCTCACAGTCACGGGATCATCCAAAATCAGGTGCAATGGAGAGGGAACGCCAAAGACTGGCAGCTGGAGATGCTCAGAGTGACAAGCCGAGTGTCCTTTGAGACCTACTTCCAAGCTATACTTCCGACTATCTCACTAAGCATTTATTGACCAGCTGTTATGCGCTTAATCCTTTTCAAGGTACCATAGAGAATGCAGTAGAGGAGAAAATCAGGGCAGCACCTGCCAGTGTCTGGGCCAGAGTCACATCATCAGTGCTCGTCAAGCACTGTCGTCTTGCATTACACTGAACTGCACTAGTGAGAACCAATACTGTGCTTCCCAAATGCCAGGGACCTGTCCTAAGTTCCTCACACACGTGCCTCAGTCAATCCTCACCACGACTTTCAAAGTATACTTGCACTAAAGAGACAATAACAAAAACAAAGAGAAACCCCACCAACTGGGAGAACATTTTTGCACACAACACTAATGATAAAGGACTGATCACAAAAGTCTACAAAGAACTGATGAGACTCAACAAAAATAAAGAAAATAATCCAGTCAAAAAATGAGCAGAAGAGCTAAAAAGAAACTTCTCTGAAGAGGAAATGCAAATGGCCAACAGGCATATGAAAAATTGTTCAGGGCCTCCCCGGTGGCGCAGCGGTTGAGCGCTGGGTTGCGAAGCTGCCTGCGGCCTCTGCGGCGCCGGTTCGATCCCTGGCTGCTCCCCGGCCACCGGAGGAGGGTCCCACATGGCGCGCAGACCTCTCCTGCCGCCCGCTGCTCCCCTCAGCAGTGTACTTCGGTCCTTCTGCCTGCTCTGCTCCCCGCTCTGGCTCTGGTGAATTCTCTCACCCTCCCGCGCTTCTGACTGTACCCAGTGCATGTATAAACAAAACAAACAAACAAATAAATAAAATAAAACATGCCTCTATTAAAAAAAATTAAAAAAATAAAATAAAATAAGAAAAATTGTTCAACATCACTTGTAATCAGGGAAATGCAAAATCAAAACTACCATGAGATACCATCTTACACCAGTGAGAATGGCACATATTAAAAAAACTAGCAACAACAAATGTTGGCGAGGGTGTGGAGAAAAAGGAACTCGTCTGCACTGTTGGTGGGAGTGCAAACTGGTCCAACCACTATGGAGAGCTGTGTGGAGATTTCTGGACCTACTAAACATAGAGCTTCCATAGGATCCAGAAATTCCACTCCTAGGTATTTACCCAAAGGACACAGAAACATCAATTCCAAAGGGCACCTGCACCCCTGTGTTTATAGCAGCACTGTTTACAATAGCTAAGCTTTGGAAACAGCCCAAATGCCCAAAAATAGATGACTGGATCAAGAAGATGAGGTACATGTACACCATGGAATATTACTCAGCATTCAAAAAAGATAAACACATGCAATTTGCAGCAACATGGCTGGCGCTGGAAGGGATCATGCTCAGTGAAATAAGCCAGAAAGAAAAAGAAAAATACCGGATGGTCTCACTCATAGCAGGAATCTAGAAAACTTAAATAAGGGACCAGGAAAAAGAATAACTATAAGAAAGAAAATATCAAAATCAACAAACAACTATGAACCAGAGACACTCTATGGGGGGTGGGGGCAGGGAGGGGAGGGATTGGGGTCAAAATAAGGGGGTTGTAATTGTATGGGGAATATAAAAATAAAATTTAAATTAAAAAAAAAGTATACTTGCACTTATTTTTCAGATGACACTAGACTGCAAGAAGTTTAAGCCCAAGGTCACATGCCTGGCAAGTGGCAGCAGGACTGTGCATTCACTCGCCAGATTATAGGAGACACGGGCACCCACATCCTCCACGCTGTGGCCCCCTTCCCTCGGAGGGCTCAGTGTAGGGGAGCAGAAAGGGCACACACCGAGCCCAAGGTCAACGGCATCTCCACTTCTGCACGAGTCAAAGGGGGACAGCCTTCTCCCGGCTTCCTACTGCTATGATGAGGATAGACTGAGTTCACACAAAAGAACATTTAGAAGAGACCTTGGCACAAAGTATGCACTTGGTAAAAGTTATTATCATGATTACTGTCACTATTACATCGCCATTATCATCGCTGACTATAGACATGTCCTACAGTGGACTTCAGAAAACTGGGTTGAGGAATGCTTTGTGAGGGGGTCCAGGCTGGCTATGGAGAAAGGCTAAGATTTATGGGTGCAGTCAGAGGACCTGACACAGGGGACTCAGGAGTCAGAGAAACAGGGTTCAGGCCTCCTAGCGGGCAGCGGGAGCATGGGGCCAGAACTTAAATAACTCGGTGCTGCTTCCCCTCAAACTACAGGCAGTGGGATGAAACAAGAGTCTTCTCCGTGGTCTGTCCTTGAGAGCTCCAGACTTGAGGAGGTGTCTGGCCTTCAAGAGAAGTGATCAAATCAGCAGGTCCTAAGCTCTCAGAAAACTAAGAAAGCTGCGCCCCAGGAACCTGGCAGGGTCACCCCATGGTGCCCCCCATTGGGCCCCAAACCAAATAGGTCCATAAGGCACTTCGACTCCCTCTCCCCCACCTGCTCTGAACCCTGGCCTAGCTGGCAACTGTTGCTAGCTGGGTGTGGGATTTGTGTGCTCTTTATAATGCTGCCTTGTTATTCTTGAACTTGAAAGCTTTACTGGGTATTAAATTCCAGCATCGGCTGCTGTTTGTGCTCCCAACTGAAGGAAGGAGAGAGAGTGAGCTTTAATGCTCTGCAAAAAGTGGGGACTGAATCATTTATGAACAGGCATCACAGGAGGCAGAGAGCCAAAGTTAAGACAACGGCTGCTTCCAGAAGGGAAATGTTCAAGATGGAAGGGCCAGCTCTGCCCTCACTCTAGAACCCCATAAGCCCTCGTTAGCAGCATCCCATGAGTCACCCCTTTCTTCATTAAAAGACATCCTGGAGGTGGGGGATGTCGTGCAGGGAGGCTGCTCACTGAATCTGGACAAAGCTGGCTCCTGCAATTATCTTTCGGTGATAAGAGAGCACCCTGTCCTGACTGCCAGTGGCTTATTTAGCTTGAGCTTTATTTTTGGAGAATCTTTTTAAAGCACATGTGACCCTCCAGGGGCTGACCGCTCAGGTGGGGGGAGCCTGCTGGTAGGTGGGCAGCTTCAATGGAACAAAGTCAAGTGGATTGTGGATTCCAGCCACTTTCTTCCAGCCTCAAGTTGAGAAATGTGCAGATGCAGAGTCCAAACAGCTCCTATGATGGATTCTGTTCTTGGAATCACTTGCTCAACCCCTTCCTTAGAAAGATTATAATGGGAAAACAGGATATTTCATTCTGGAATCATGGAATTGCACTGCTGAAAGGAAGAGGAGAAGAGCAGCACGAGGCTGAGTATCCTGGGCATCCGGCAGTAGGTCTTTCTCTCTGCCCACCCACAACCTCCCCTTCTTTGTTCCCAGGTAATTTTACAGACATGCCAACTAAAAATGCAGCTTCAAGCCTCATCATGACCAAAAGGACTTTCACTCCCAGCTGCCACGACTAGTCACCCACTTCTTGGATCCCACCCTTGAGGTGGCCAAGAGCCTGAAATACAGAAAGCCCATCTGTGTAGCCTGCCCCAAAAGGGAGGTCCCCATCCATAGCAGGACCCCAGAGCCACAAATGGGCACTGAGACAGTTACTGCTCAAGCAGCAAGAATTCCAGGCTATCCCTTGGGCTGGGCTGGGGGAATCAGACTGAGCAAAGAGTGGGGTGACCCAAAGTGCCATATCCTCACCTGGCAGCTGGATTCCACCCAGAACAGAATATCATCTTCTTTCCCAACCTTTTTTGGTTTGAAGCTCCCTCCTGAAAAGTCCTGGGGGACAGTCAGAATGTCGAATCTGGAGCTCTTAAAAAGCCTGAGCGGGGGGGGGGGGGCCTCCCCAGTGGCGCAGCGGTTGAGCGCTGGGTTACAAAGCTACCCGCAGCCTCTGCAGCACCGGTTCGATCCCCAGCTGCTCCCTGGCTACTGGGGTCGGGTCCCACAAGGCGCACAGACCTCTCCTGCCGCCCGCTGCTCCCCTCAGCAGTGTATTTCCGTCCTTCTGGTCCTTCTGCCTGCTCTGCTCCCTTTTCTGGCTCTGGTGAATTCTCTCACCCTCCCGCGCTTCTGACTGTACCCAGTGCTTATATAAATAAATAAATAAATAAATAAATAAATAAATAAATAAATAAATAAGGCCTGAGTGGGGTCCCGAGCAGACACAGTGAGTGGGGGAGGGGTGAGCCTCCCTGGGCATGGAGCCCCCAGCCCAGGGTGGACAGCGTGGGCCCAAGGCTAGGTCCTCCAGGATGTGGCCTGGAGTGTTCCTGAGACCAAGAGGTCTTGGGAAGCAGAAGGAGCTTGTGCACAGAGAGGTGAGCGTCTGGACATGGAAATGAGGCTTTGACAAGGAGATTCTTTTAGCAGAAAACAGTGTAACACGAAAAGCTGTGCCTGGGAGCTAGAAATGCATGGTCATCTGTCAGCTTGGTACCTCAGTGACTCATCAGAGAGCAGGGCAGTTCTGGGAGTCCCCAGGACAACAGGCCGCAGTGCGAGTCCCAGAGAATGGACCCTCCTCTGGAGGGCGGGGTGGTGATGAGAAGAGGAAGCGGTGGCTGTGAAGATCTAGGCAAACATCTCCTAACTTCCCTTTCCTGGTCCTGTCAGCTAAGAAGGTTGACTTGGTATTTCCTAAAGCCCCTTCTGGCTCTGCCATCTTGGGCAGATTCTGTGACTATGAACACATGTCAAAGCAGTAAGAAAAAACTGAAAGGAGACAGGGGAGTTGAGAGTAGAGCTTGAGGAAGGTGCGTGCAGGCCAGCACAGGAGGGGGAGGGTGGGCTACTTCTTACAGCCGCCGAGTTCTTGGCTAGAACTTCAGAACTGGTACCATTTGTTGCATGAAAAGGAATGGATTTCTCATGACTTCGGTCTCGATAAGTCCTCAGACCAGTCACAGGAGCCCCAGGCCAGTTGGAACTCTCTTTAAAAAAAAAAAAAAGATTTATTTATGCATACAAGAGCTGGGGTACAGGCCAGAGGTGCAGGGGGTAAGAGGACCCACTAGAGACAGAGTGGGGAACAGAACAGGCAGATTGACTGAAATACACTGCTGAGGGGAGCAGCGGGCGAGACAGGAGAGGTCTGCTGCGCCATATGGGTTTCTCCCTGGCCGGCTGCAGAGGCTTTGGATTGCTTCATAGTGCGGCGCTTAACCCCTTGCACCACCCGGGAGGCCCCCAGTTGGAACCCCTTGATTTCAAGCCTGGAGAAAGCTCTGGAGGCCCCAGCACAGCCAGATCCCGCCCCTGGAGAGGTCAACTCCAGGAACAGCACCTCGAACCTCTAGTCTCGCCATCCATGAAGGGACGTCAGCAAGGTTCTGGATGCAGCCAAAGTCTGCATTTCATGCCAAAGCGGGGCAGGGCCAGCCGAGGCCAGAGGATTAATGACAGTGATTGAATATTTTATAAGTGGAATATTGTAAATTTTCCAAAACCAAATGGAATGTCATTTTTTTCCCCAAGAAAGATAGGAGACGTCACTGTCTGCATTTCCCATTAAAACCACATACTCCAGGGCAAGCAAGATGAATGGGCTGGAGGTTCCCTGGGAGAAGGGGGGGGGTCCTTTCTCACCTCTCCCTGCCAGCCTGGCCTATGTTGCGTCCCCCTCCTCACCCCATCCTTGAACCCACTGTCCCCTGGACCACTCCAGCAGTCACCCCATTCCCTGATTCCTGTGTGGTCTCTGTACTTCGAGAGATTAAATCATCAAGTCACCCCTCCATTCTTTGTTTCCAAGAACGCAAAGTACCAGACATGGAAAATTTGCTCTCAGATCTTTGCTTAATCCAAGGCCTTATTTTCTTTAGGAATGCCTTCCTTTGTTCTACCCAAAGCCCAGCCTTCTGTGGATGAAGATCATGTCCTCTAAATGTTGACTTTTGCGGAGAATGAACTATAGCTGGTCACCCCCACTTCGGGTGGAAGCACTGCCTGTTCTTGATATGAAAGCCGTTGGGACTGAAGTGCCTCAGAAACCCTGGGTCTAGCAGGAACTACCAACCCATCCTCTTTCATGCGTTATTGGCCTGTGCAAATGGAACTATTTGATTAGCATGGAATGATGAGAAGCCCCTTCCGTTCTCAATACCCTATTACATGCTCCAAGGCCACCCACATGCTCCGCTACTTTGCATTTGCCCTGCAATCTTTCATGCCAGTTGACTTTTCATCTCCAAATCCCTTTTCACATTAAACACAAACCCACACACTCTGTCCCATTTTCTTTTGAAATAAATCATAAGCCCATGCCAGAAACAACTCAGGGTGTTCTCTGGAATTTGTAAACAGCATTAAAGTCTTGTGGGAAATGTCACAGAGTGTTGGTCTGAATTTATTAAGTAATTTCTCAGCTTAAAATATATTTTTCCAGCCTGCTGTCTGACAACATTTACCTCTAATGGAATTTTATCCACTCTTGATCACTAAGCACACTGCCGTCCCAGAGTGCAGATTCCCGAGCTCCTCTGCTCAGCTCTCAAGCTGGGTAGATCTCAGACACATTAGCTGTGCCCCCGCTTCGCAGAAGAGAAGCTCTAAGACTCCAGGCCTCTAAGACTGCCTGACAGTTGTATATTTCTGAGGCTGTAGCTGAACTTATGAACATACTAGTAACAGGCATAGCCAGCTCACGCCAGTGGCAGGCCAGAGGATGTCTTGAGAAAGGAACTTTAGTCTTCCCAAATCTCCATCGGCCTCCAAGTTACCCCAAACAAAAATACTATTTAGAATAAAATCAGGATTTCCTGTATAAAAGTTTCGCAACAAGTCCCCTAGCCTGCCTCCTATTCTTCAAACAAGTGTTGTCCTTAAGTCCCTCCTTAATAAGATGTTGGTGCTGTCCTTGGTTGATTTTGAACTCTGGTTTCAATCAATCAACCACATTACCGATGGGCAAAGAGAAGCTATTTTGTACCAAGTTTAAATGAAGTGAGAAAATGAAGAGGCTGTCAGCTGGTGTCCTTCCAGACCTTCCTGGTGCTGTTACCCTCCACCTATGGCCCCAGGCCTGCATGGTCCCAGGGCCCTACCTGACCAAGGTAGGAAGTATTTCCCGGCAGCATCAGCCCAGCATCTGTTGGGGCCTGGATTGGTCATGGTACCCTAAGCCCAGTGTCCAGCATACTTAAGCTTTATTGCAGCTCTGAATGTCATTTTTCCTCTGCACCACACAGAAGACAGGCCAGAAACATACTGGACAGAAACCTGAGCCCTAGAATCAGACAGAGCTGGAATCCCAGTTCTGCTTCTTACCAGCTGTGTGACTTTAGACAAGTTGTTTGACCACTCTGTGCTTCAGTTTCTTTACCTGTATAATGGTAGAAATATTTGTACCTAATTCAGAGGTTGTTCTGAGAATTAGAATGATATAGGTAAAAAGCATAAAATGAGCAGTTTTTGTTTTTAAATGATGAATTAAGAGTAATTATTTTTATTCTTTTTTAAATACTTGCTATTATTTTATTGTCTGGTTACAGTATACCCTTTGCTTCCCTTCTTCTAATTAGATACACAAGGTCCTCTGTCTCTGGGAATGGCTTACTGTCGGGTGTCCAGTGTGAGGGGTGCCAACACCTACTCCCCAGGCCCTTCCTGTCTACCCTGTGCTAAGGATACAAGAACAGAATCAGCGCTCAAAAAGTCTGCATTTCTGGAACTGAAGGTAAAAGCTGCCTGCCTCACCTTCTTCCAATGAGACTGCAAGGAGCTGCCTTCCCTGGGCTCAGCAAACAGCCCAGGTGAGTGTGGAGCCAGGGTTAAGTGAGTGGAGGTATAAGAGAAATCTACTTCTGAGGTCACATGCTTTATTTAGGTACAATGGACAAATAAGGCTGTAACATATTTAAGGTGTACAACATGATGATGTATATTGAGGTTGGGAAACTGGTTGACAGTCTCACAATCAAGCTCATGAACACACCCATCACCACCACCACAGTTACATCTTTTCTTCAGATCCGCTCTCAGAAAATTGCAATATCCAATATTACTAATTATGGTCACCATGCTGAGCATTAGATCCTCAGAACTTATTCATCTTGGAACTGGAAGTTTCCATCCATGGTCAACTTGTCATTACTTACCTCCTAGGCCTTTGCTGCCACCATATTTTTCTGTTTCTATGACTTTGACTTTTTAGGTTGAAACTAGTTTCAAAGTCCAGTGTCAGACCAGTGTCTGATTAACCTGTCAAAGGTTAATCAGAATAATTATTAAAAAGTATAGAAAAACTTAAAAGGAACAAGAAATCTGAGACAAAGTGTAAATGAATTAAAAGCCACTGGCCCTGAATAAAAATTATAGAATTTGAAATTTGAAAATTTCTATTAGAAATTTTGTCCTGTTCTGGAACATATGTTCTACTGTGTATCTCCTTTCTCTAGACTAAGAATATACCTACAACGGAGAAGGAATAGCAAGGGATGTACTAAATAAAGCTTCATTTTGGATTTTTTTATCGGGACTCAAGACAGTCCCAACCTTCTGTTTGACAACATCACCTTAAACACATAACAATTAATTAAACGACTTTTCTTCACATCACATTTTAATTTGGGAAGACGTGGGAGATATCCTTATTTCTCAAGATTTTCAAATTGTCTAAACTCGCTGAAAATACACTGACAGGCTCAAAAGGGTTAGTTACATGTATTGTAAACACACCCTCTTTTTCAGCTTCAGAGGATGACTTTCTCATCTTGTCTCTAATCTCTCGCCTCTTGATTTGTTTGGAAGCTGGAATAAACCACACATCTGTTTGCTTTGTACTTTGGATTTTTAAGTAAGTATAAAAATTTATGAGACTATGAAAATGTTTATTTCTGCTTCTTAAATTCTGATGAACAAGTGGGGTTAGAGGATCCTCCTACCTGTCGAGACAGGTGCTCAGGTGGCAGGTGGCAGGCAGGATGGGATCTGAACAGTCAGTGTGAGGCAGCCTGACCCTCGGGCTTTGGAAGGCAACAGTTAATGAGCAACACACAGAAACAATGGAGAGCTGGAAGACAGGTAGGAAGGTCAAATACAAACAAACCAGAGCTGAAAATAAACCTAGGATTAATTATAAATGAATTAAACCTACCAGCTCCAATTAAATAGTCAATTTTGCATTTGACATTTGCAAGTATGTTGGTGAGTTGCAATTTTTATTTGTGTCTCTGTGTCTGCACCTATGTTCTCAAAAACTATTCTATTTGTATTTTCTCAACAGTCATTAGGATGCTTTTTTTTCTTAAAAAAAATTGTTTTTTAAAAATTCATGTGATATTTCTTACCTGCACAGTTAGTTTTGCAAGTTAGGCTCCAGGAATTTGTTCTTAAATCTTTGTCCGCCTGGGCATTGCTGGGAGACTCTGAGTCACTATGGCTGGGCATTTGCACTTTTTATAAACTGCTGGGTGAGTGTGAGGACCACCAAAGCTTGAGAAATGTCACCCGAGAGAGCAGACCCTCCACTCCATCTAAGTGAGGTGAGTCACCACTACTTGGTGCTTTAACTATCTTCTCTCCTTCCTTCATTCTTGGGAACCCATTAAAATATGGGAGACTCCCATGATTAATAGAAAGAACCCCTTGAGGCCTCCCCGGTGGTGCAGCGGTTGAGCACTGGGTTGCAAAGCTACCCGCAGCCTCTGCAGCACTGGTTTGATCCCCGGCCACCGGCGAGGGTCCCTGTAAAGCCAGGGAAGGACACGGTGCAGGTTTTCTGATCCCATGCAGACCAGGTAAAGGAGGAGTCCTGGAGCCCTCAGTGGTATTTTGCAGGTCTTTTATTGGGGTTCACCAGGCATATGGCAGACAGGGGTGCTGGGGGGCCGGGAGGCTGGCAGTCCTCCCAGCAAATCCTCACTCTATCTGGGCTCTCTGGCGTTCTCTGCTTCTGCTTCTTCTCTGCTTCTCTCTCGGCTTCTCTTTCGGCTTCTGCTGCTGCTGGCGTCCCCGTGATGCCGCCCTTAAAAGCACAGTCTTAGCCCAGGTGAATCCCATCTACCTATGCCCACACCCTACTCCAGGTGCCAGCCATCAGGCATGCATTCAGGACAAGGATCCATCATCTATCCTGATGGCGGGAGGGCAGAAAAGCCTGACCTTTTTCCTTACCCTGCAGTCCTACATGGCGCGCAGACCTCTCCTGCCGCCCGCTGCTCCCCTCAGCAGTGTACTTCGGTCCTTCTGCCTGCTCTGCTCCCCGCTCTGGCTCTGGTGAATTCTCTCACCCTCCCACGCTTCTGACTGTACCCAGTGCTTGTATAAACAAATAAATAAAATCTTAAAAAAAAAAAGTTAAAAAAAATAGAAAGAGCTGTTGTCTCTACCCTCAAATTACTTATCTGGAGAACGTACTGGAAGGAGGGAGCATAGGCATGGAGATTCACCTGTGATGCCAGGCAACAGAGTGGAGGAGGGGAGAGGAGACCATGTTGGGACGTATTACTGGAAAGTCAGATAAGCAGAGCGAGGGCTCCAATGGCCAGGGCAATCTTTGTAACAAAAATGAGTCTTGATGGGAGCCCTAATAAAATTGCTAGAAGGTACATAGACATGGACTTGAACGATTGTTGCCAGATGAGAGAAGGCTGCAATTTGAGGTTGCTGGGCAATTATCAGGTTCCTCACCTTGCAGTAGTCAGATGCTAATTAAAACTGCCTTAGGCTCCCACAGGCACTATCAGTTCAACCTCTAAAAGGAAGAATTTTTTAAAAAGGTCCATAAAATTTAGTACCAACTTAATTTTTATTCATTGTGAATCAATGCAGAAACCAGAATAAACTTAACACGTTGTTGCTGAGTGTGCTTTGGGAATCACAACACATTCTTGGCTGGAATCAGAAAGTGAGGAAACTCCAGAGGACTCAGGCCTCCAGTCTGGCCCTTGCCATCACCGGCAGGAGCATCTCCAGGAACAGGAAGTCAGCAAATCCCAGAGTGATGGGTGTCAGGCAAATCGAATCTAGGGGTCCCTCCCCTGAGCCTGGACCCCCAGGGCCTCTGCCTTTGGATCCCGGTTTAGAGATTGTTGCCCACTGCTCCAGGTCACGCCCCTCCCCACAGGCTGAGGAGCCCACAGGGCAAGACACATCCACCTGGGGTCGACGATCCACATCTACACCACACCCTTATACCCAGGACACGGGACTTCCAGCCCCTGCCAGCCTCCTCTAGGTCCACATTCCCAGGGCATAGAGTGCCACCAATGTGGACACACCGAGGCCTGTGAGGTGGCCAAAGGAATGCATTCAGGAGAGGGTCTGGACGGAGTTTGGGCCAGTAGGCAAATGGCATGAGGCCCCTTAGTGACGGGTGGAGAGGGAGAGAGAGAAGCTGGGTTAGGACGGCCTCAGTTTCTCCTCTCGTCAAAACCATGAAAACGTCAGGGAAGGATCGCCAGCCTCCTGGGAACTGTGACATGCCATCACAAGTGCCTTCTCCACGATTGCCCTTCTAGCCCCTGCCCCACAAGCCACACATGCATTGCCCCGCACCTGGTTTCCGGGGAGAGGGTGTTCCACGTTAGCCCTTGGAGGGAGCAGCAAAATCTTCATCCTCTGTCCTCCTGGTTCTCCCTAAAGGAAGATGAACGACTCCTCCAATTGGTCAGGTTGGCGGAATGTCCGTGATTGCAATACTCAGCCCCCTAGGCCTCTCGTAGGGTTTCTAATCTGCCTGCCTTTTTCTGGAATCAGCAGGGAGGTGCAAAGCATCTCCATCCTACGGCTGGTGTGTTTGCAGGTCCAGTTCAGGGGAGGAAAGAGCCGAGAGCCTGCCTTCCTACGTACCAGCCGTGAGCACAGCTCTGACTGTGCTCTCCACTCCAGCAGAAACGGAAAACTTTCCCAGCTGCAGATTCAAAGTCATCTCTGCACATGAGAACAGACTCATGTGCATTTGATCAAGGCCCCTATCAGGGCCACTTCCAAGATGAACCATGGGGTAGGAGTGGGGAATAACAGACAACAGGATTTTAAAAGGAGGAGAAAGTTCTCTTCTTATCTATTTAGGAGAGAAGACAACTACAAGAAGAGGTGAGGAACTACAGAGAACAGATCATGAGGGGCAGCCAGGGGCAGCCAGAGATAGTGTTAGGGGGAAAAGGATGTCCCAAAGCTAATTCCATATAGGCTTTGTGGACTCCACCCCCACCCCAGGTCAAAGCCAAAGACACGGGGAACTCCAAATCCCATCACCACCAAAGGGAAGGTGGCTGGGACCTGAGGGTGGGGTTAAGCAGCCAGGTGGATACAAAAGGCAGACACGTGGGCTTTGGGGGCTCTCCATTTTGGCTCTCCGCCAGCTCGCAGCGTCTGGCCAGCTCTGGGAGTGACTTTGGGTTTCCAGGTCGTCGGATCGGGTAGGACGCATTAAAGACTTTATTTCCCTATTTTTTCCCTGAGTTGTACATTTTTCTTATTTTTTTTCTCTTGTAAATAAACCTTTTATTAACCCTTTTGTGTGTGTCTGTAGTAGAGTATTCATAAGTCCCTTTAAAGCGCGCGGGTGAGGACCCACAGCCAGGAACCCGTTTAATATCGGGGTTGCTCTATAACAATAGCAGCTAAAGGAAATGGCTGTGTGGAAACAATATAAGAAAGAAGGGGCTGGAAAGGGGGGTTGCTAGGGACTTGGCTCTGGTGGAATTCAAAGTAGGGAGCAGACCTGGGGTGCAAAGATTTAAAAGAACCTAAAGGAACTCCAGGAGGGGGTGGGACCTGGATTCAGAAGAGTTCGGTGGTCCGAGAACCAAGGTTGGCTGCAGGCTGGGCAAGTCTGCCTTGAAGGTGAAGCTTGGTCAAGCTGCGTCTAGTGACTGGGCTGAGTGTCCGAAATGTATCTATTCCTGTCCATGCAGACTTTGAAATCTTGAAACTCCTCTTGCTGTAGGAAGCAGGTTCATGCAAAGACAAGGACTATACTTTGGCGCTGTGAAGGAACTATAGTGCCACAATCCCAAAGCGGAACTCTAAAAATGGCAACAATGCCCCAGTTCCTGTAGACACAGGCCATGGGGGGTCGCAGGGACCACCAGGTATGGCCAGACACCTCTGTTTTCATGCATGCTATTATTTATCTAAATTAAAATGGGGAGAAGGGTTGATTCACTTGTCTTAGAATTCCCTGCCCTACCTTGGATTAACTGAAGACACTTTGGATATCTTAAAAATTAATGCTGGAATTCATAGAACTACACATTTGGGATTGTATGTCCCCAGAGCTGGAGAGATGAATTAATATGCAAGAGCATGAAAGATGTGAAAAATGAGAAACAAAGAGAAATAGTTTGAGAGTCCTAGGAGAGAAGAAAATGTAGTTGGGAAAAAAAGGCAAAGAAAGAGAAGCAGATTTTTTTTTTAATGGAAGAGCAGGGAGACCATGGAGGAGCTAATGAGGGAGGGGAGGGCCGAGGAAGGCAGGGGAATGATTGGGTAGGTAAATAAAGAAGAGAATAAGGCAAAGGAAAATAAATGTGCTTAAGTAAAAACATCCTGATCCACATGAAAACAAGGGTATTTTCTGCATTTCATTCAACTTCTTTGTTGACTGTTTTGTTTTAGAAAGCAGCAGGGAATGTCAAACAGCTGTTTTTACAGCTTCTGTCACTTTGTCAAAGCCGACCTGCGCAGCCTGACTAGGCCCTCCCAGACAGCCTGGCTGCCGAGGTGGCTGAGCAGATGGGCCTGTCTGCGGGGCTTGCCAGAGCCGCTGCCCGCCTCCCAGAGGGCCCCTCGCAGCAGGAAGCAGGACCCCTGGGAATGCTGCAGGAGAGAGATAAGCAAACACTCAAGGCAGCCTTTCTCTTCCCTGACTTTAAAAAGTGCCTAGTTTATGATTTTAAAGGGAAAAAAAAAAAAAAAAAACCACCATGACACCTAGGGATAATCTTTCTGCAGTAGAAACAGCACAAAAAACACAAAATTCAAAGCCAGGTGAGATGAACTTAGCCCCGTCCCCACCCCCACCATTTCCAAGCTGTGTGACCCTAGGCCGCTGTTGAACCCTCAAGTCTGTGGCTCTATTTCTGAATGGAAATGACTTCACAGGGTTCTCAAGGATTAAATAAGTAACCCCAGCCTGGAGTAGGGGTGAATATGTCAAAACCCCCTGTTTGGCTAAGAAGAGAGATGTTCCAGACATCTGTCAATCAACGGATCAACCAGCCAATAGATACCCACAGATGACAGAGCTGAGACAGAGGCGGAGACCCACGGACACCCTGAATGGTGTCTGGTGAATGCAAAAAGGGGCTTCTCATGCCCCCTCGCCCCCCGTCCTGCTACAGAAAGGCATTTGGAAACCACAGAGGTGGGCTTTCCTTTCTTTTCCTTCCCTTCCAAATAACCCTTCCAGCTGCACTGCACTTAAGGCTGCCTCATCCCACAGATCTTCATCATGGCAGGGACCCCTGGAGGCAGGACTCCCCACCCTGGGAGTTACTGTTCCGCTTCATGGTGTGTGGGGTGGCGTGGGAGTGGGGACACATAGGCGAGAACAAGTAGCAAGGAGACAGAAGGCACTAGATTATAAGGGGAGAGAGCTGGGCTCCAAGGTCCAGGACAGTATACACACTATAGAGGCCTTTCCTTACAAGATGGCTGGCGCATCAGCACCCTTGTTGGCATCCTGCTTCTCCCAGAGGACAAATGCGCTGTGGCCCTGGGGTGTGGGGCATAATCCAGCCTGGCGCCTTCCACTGGCACTTTGCTTGGAAGTCAAGAATCTGGCCTGGCCTGCTCCAGGGATGCCTTTGGAATCTGGCCCCCCACTATCTTCACTTGGGCCTGAACATTTACAGAGCCAAGAGTAAGATAGTTAAAAGTTATAAATCAAACTAACAAACTGCTAAATAAAGCATATTCTATCCTTGACAAATATAACTTCCTAAGCCTGGAAAGTCTAAATTTAGAAGCCTCCAGCTCTTGGAGCTCGGCGCCGGTACATGGAGCCCTGGGGGAGATGACTCCAGGTCCCAGCCTGCCCCCAACTCTTCCCCGCTGGATTCGGTCTCCCCCAAGGGACCTCACACACGGGCATCCAGCCCCATGTCCAAGCTCTGTCCACAGCACACAGGCGGTGCTTGGGTAGAAGCCTAAGCAGACACTAGAAGCCAAATTGGGGCCAGGAACCTGAAGGGTGTGTAGAAAGGGGGTCATTCGCCATGGATGGGCAGTTGTTGGCCCCAAGGATTCCTTGCCCTTTGGGACGGGTTATGGCTAAAAGCAGGCCAGAATGGGATCCTCCAAAGTACAGAGTCCAGAGCGAGGACCCCTCTTGCTCGAAGCATCCTGCATCCTCATCACCACCTTAACCCCCGTGAAGCACATGCCACTCCCACTCCAGGCAGTGGGGAAGACCCCCCTGGATTTGCTTCTCTCTGGGCTCTCAACAAGCCCTTTAGCCACAGTGATACGGGTTCCGGAAACTCAAGTGAGTCAGGCCCAAAGCCCCTTGGGAAGAGAAGCAGGGCTGAGGGGAGGGGTCCAGGCTGGAAACTGAGGCAGGGGTGAGCAGAGCCAGCATTCCTGGGGCAGGACCCTTTCTTAAGCAGGCCCCCCACTAGATTTAATGGACCGTTTCTGCCATGCTTTTCGCAGTGCTGAGGCTCTAATAGGCTCCCCCGAGGAGCCGCTGGGGCCCACACTGCCTCTGAGCAGATGCTGTGTGAGCGCAGGAGCCAGTGGCTCGTTTGCAGACCATGTGCCTGTCACCTCCCCGGGAGCCATCACCACGTCCTGGAACAGGCTCCCAAGGAGGCTTCACAGCTTCGTGTAATCCGTCAACTTCACAGCTGCTGCTTGGAAGGGAGAGGCCTGGGGAAACTCGTGCCAAGTGCTCAGGAAGCGGGAGCACCCCCCTGGCCAGCAAAGCTTGGGCCCCAGGAGGTGCTCCCACATGCCTCTGGCTTCACCTCCAGCCTGTCAGAGTGTCAGACACCTGTGGGTCCCCAGAGGTTGTCAGCCATCTGTCCAGACCTCTGCTGATCTAGAGGGCTCTGGGAGACTGGAGCTGGGAAAGAGGGCGGGGTCTTTGCAGTCAGATGGCATCAGACACCCCTGTGTATACAGCAAGTGGTCTCGCTTCTCTAAGCCTCTATTGGCACATCTGTAAGATGGAAGCAAAAGTAATTCTTATTCCCAGATGAGATGTTCAACTAGGGCTGTGCCAGTTAGCACAATATTGGGATATTCGATAAAGAGCAGTAGTTCTCCGAGCGCAGTTTCCAGAATGTCATGGACTCGTGTAGACAGTCTTCTCATATTTGCTTCTTGGACTTAGTAATATTTAAGTTTCCCCCATTTCTTTTCATGGCCTAATACCTCTTTTCTTTTTAATCCTGTGATATTCCACTGGATGGATGGACACAGTTTATATATATAGTCACACCTTGGCATCTTGGTCACTTCCAAGTTCTAGCAGTTACTTATGAATACGCTGCTCTAAGCATCATATCAGGCTTTTGTGTGGTTCTAAGTTTTTAACCCTTTTGGGTAAATACAAGGAGCATGATCACTGGATCCTATTGGAGGAGTCTGCTTAGTTTTGTAAGAAATGGGCCTCCCTGGTGCTGCACGGGTTAAAGTCTCAGCACTATCAAGCTATCACCAGCCACTGTGACATGAGTTCAATCCCTGGCCAGGGAGCTAACCCACAATCTCCCTGGCCCAGCAGACTTCTCTTGTCTTGCCCACTGCTCCCCTAAGCAGTGTATTTCAGTAGATCCAGCTGTTCTGCTCCCCACTCTGTCTCTGGTAAATCCTCTCACCCCCCTCCACACCTTTGGCCTGTACCCCAGTTCTTATATGTGTAAATAAATAAAAATAAATCCTTAAAAAAAAAAAGAAAAGAAAAGAAACTGCCAAACTCTCTCCCATAATGGCTGTACCATTTTTCATTCACTCCAGCAGTGAATGAGAGGCCTGTTGCCCCCACCTTTGTCAGCATGTGGTGTCATCAATATTCTAGATCTGGGCCAATCTAATGGGTGTGCTATGGCCCCAACAGTTGTTTTCATCTGTCTTCCCTGATGATGTATGAGTATGAGGAGCTTTTCATAGGCTCATTTTCTTCCTCCATCATTAGTTTGTTCAGGTCTCTTGCCCATTTTTAAATCAGGTCGTTCATTTTCTGACAGTTGAGTTTGAAGAGTTCATTGTGTATTTTGATAACAGGATTTCACCAGATGTGTCTCTTACAAATATTTTTCTCCCAGTCTATGACTTGTCATCTCATCCCCTTGAAGTTGGCTGATGTTTTATGTTTTGTTTTCTTTTAGTAACAAAAATAATAAAGATAAAAATAATAAGTACTTAGGGAAAGGTGCATGTTACAAGAACACTCAGGCACCCCCAGAAGGTTCTCCATAGGCCAGATGGCACTCACAAGCCCTCCATCTCTTGCCCCTTATTTCCACTCATGTCCGAAGAGCAACCTCTGCCCTTAATGAGGAACTCCCCAGCCACATTTCTCCCAGAATGATTTTCCATTTCAATAGGCAAATAACCAGTGTTTCTTAACCCCTTTAGGGCAACTGACGGCTTTGAGAATTTGATTAAAGCTACTGGCTTCAAAATGCACATACACACACAGTTAACTTCCAGCTCGCAGTTCACGGGCTTCCTGAAGCCCCCGCAACACTCAGCAACCCCATGTTAAGAGGTCGTGCTAGAGAGGAGAAAAGAAAGACCTGAGTTCCTGTAGCCAACCTACTGGGGTTGCGCAGAGCAAAGTACAAGCTATTTTCCTTTTCATAGCAAAACCCAACTCACAGTCTATCTTCAAAGGCCCCAAGTTCTTCCCTGGCCAGTGTCTTGCTTTTTGGGAGTTTGGGGAAGAAACGCAGTTTCCAGGGCCCAGAGCTCAGAAGTCATCCACACCTGGTCCAACTGACCTCATGGGACCCAAACCCAAGCCAGTGAGCTGTCCACCCACTGCCATGCTGGGGAAGTCCCCTCAGCTACAGCAGTGCCACCTGCTCGGCACATCCACGCCCCAAAGCCCACTAGCTGCCCACCTGGTTGTCTTGCTGTGGAAAGTCTTCCTGGTTCACAAGGAGGAGGGGAGTCGGGCTGTGAGAATGCCAAAATTAAGGACACATTCACTCTCAGGACCTGAAAGAAAACCATCCAGAGACAGCCAGTCATGACTCATCTCCATATGTGGAAAGCGTGGCCATGATGGTGGGAGAACTCTAGCCCAGCTAGGATGAGTTCCCAGCAGCCACAGCCACCTCTGAGCAAGCTCCCGGCCAACTCAGCAGATGCAAGTCCACCTCTGGTAACTCTCGAGAGTGAGGGAAGTTCTGCTCCCCACAAGGAAGGGAGAGAGAGCAGGGCCTTGTGAATAACACCTCACAGAGAACACGGAGAAGCTTGGAACCGCGAGGGAAGGGTCTTCCTCCAAGCCCCCGCCTGGGGTGAGTGTGCAATCATGTCAGCTCTGGAGAGGCCGAGGGACTCACCCATCTGTGTGAGAACTAGGGCAGGCATTGGGCTTGCTCCTCTTAGGGAGGAGGCCTCTCAGGAGAACTTCTCTAGAGCCATTTACTGCAACCCGAGTCCTTCCCATGGTTCCTGGGCATTCACACCTCTAGAAATAGATTCCACTGCCCTGCAAAGGGGGCCTTGCTCTCCTCCCTTCCCTCACCCTCTCGCATCTGTCAGCTGCCTGAGGCTTCCCGCCTGCCCAGGCTAGGAAGTGCCAGCGCCCTAGAGGAGGGGCAGGGCCACCCACCGCACCAGCTGCCCCACCCTCTGGCAGTGGTGGCTGAGGAGAGCGTGAGGAAGTGTTGAATGATAAGTGAGAATTGCCAGGAGAAGGTAGCATCAACGCTACTCAGGCGCAGAGCTGGCAAGGCCCAGAAAGCTAACTAGGGTGTGAAATTCACCCTTAACTCTTTTCAGAAGTGGAAGCCTTCACCTGCTGGACAGCCCAGTCCAGGCAATGCTGAGGGCAGGACAGGTGAGGCAGAAGCCATCAGTTCAGGGTGAGGTTCCCTCTCCTGAACCAGCCACCTCTTTATCCTCTTCACCTTCACCCCTTTGCCAGACCCCACCCAGCCCCTGTCACTGCTCCATATCAGACTTAAAAAAGACTGGCAAGGAGGCTCCTGAAGGAAATAGGGGATACCCGCACATAGAAGTTGGTGCTTTTTACCTCATCCCTTAAGAAAGAGGGCTTCCAGGGTTGGGAGAGTGACAACAGCTAGGTCCATGCAACGGTTCCCCGCTGGAGAATGATGAGCGATAAGGTGAGCTGTCCTATCAGGCTTCAGGTAGTTCAGGAGAGGATCAAATTTAAAGAAAGTTACCCCACTCTACTTTTCTTCCTTCCAAGGTAAACTTCTAGCTCTTTCCCATTCTACCCAATTGTATTACAGAGAAGCTTGCTCAACAAATAGAACAACTAGATATGGGCGAAAAATAAATATATATATGTATCATAAGCCCCCAATTCTTTTATTCAGCCTTGATTAAATGGCACTTAATGAAAAAAACATGAAGTAAAGAAGCTATTGACACAAGTGCTTTGAGGATGCAAAACCTTGGGTTAGCATGGGGCTTTGCTTAGACAGATGCAAAAGGTTAGAAAATATTTACATAACAGATGCAAAATTTAGGCTAATCCATACTTGTTCTGTTTCTTGTCATCGTAAAGTTGAGTTTCCATCTGAGTCTGTTCGTGAAAAAGGGCAAAGAAATTACCTTCCATGCTGAATAGCCTGAGTTCTGAAGGACAGTAGGCTTGGATGAGAGTCTGCTTCAGGGGAGACCTGTGTTTGCTGTAGAAATTGTTTACCTAAAGGAGCTAAGCTGTGCTTATCAAAGCAGGTTAAATTTTCTCACCAGCCTTGCTATAATTAATTCACCAACTATGACCTCGCTGGTATTGCTATAATTCAACCAGTGAAAAAGACACGGCTGAGACACTTAAAATTAGGAGCATGACTAAAGGCATTCCTTCCCTTATGGGGAAAAAAAAGGTTATTTTGAAAGAAAAATAAACAAGAGCTTCTAACAGATTAACTTCAAAACACCATGCAAATCTCGATTTTCCACGACAGGGCAATACTCATGTAAGGAGGTTTAATAGATGCTGCTTGAAGAACTTTTATCCCTCTGTAACTTGTGGGGAAAACTTCGGGTCACTGGGGTGTATTTCTAGAGGCTCAGTCACTGCTCATTCCTCCTACTTCTCTCCAAATGTGAGAGAAGTACAGAAAACACATCTTTTCCACAAGCCACTAGCCAAAATCCTCATTACTTCCCCTGGAGTTCAGCCCTGTAGAAAGGATCTGGAAAGCTGGTGGGGAGACTGCAGTGTGGGGAAGCCAGAGAGGGCTCCAGCTGTTCCCCCCACCAGCCCAGACCTCCCAGAGCCAGAGATTTGCAGCTGGGGAAGCAGTTTGCCTTTTCATGCGTGTGCTCCTCCCAGTCAGAATCAGAGACGTGGTACTGGCTGTTGTTGAAAGCGTTTTGGGTTAGACACAAACAGTAATGGAATGACAGTTGGAAAAAGACAAACAAAGCATTGTCATGCCAGGCGGCTCTGGGGGCTGCAGAAACCCACGTGCTGGGACCTGGGGGGTACCCCTGCCCACTTCCCAGGCCAGGCACATCCAGAGGAGAGGAGATGATCTTTGTCCCCAGCACGCCCTGCACCCCTCCCAAGAAGCAAGCTCGCTGCAGGTGCGGCTTGTGTGACAGGCAGAGACTCCGGGGCTTGGTTTTGAGTGATCAATTGATCTGCTGAAAATAGTCGAAACTGTTCTCAATTTCTGGGCGAAACTGAAAGCCAACGAGCTACCACAAGGTCAAGGAAGTCTCAGTCTCTCAGGCCTAAAGGACACCCGGACACCCTCCCTCCGCAGTGAGAAGCCCAAGATGAAAGTCTCCAGGGGAGGCCGTTTGTTCCTCCTTCTCTTTGCTTTTCCTTTCTTTCCATGTTTTTGTTTTCTCCGCTTCCCTCTCCTTTCCTTCCTCTCCTCACCCCTTCTATTTCCTCCTCCACTTCCCCCCATTTCTTTTTCCTGGCAGCCTCTACTGTTGACCTGAGACTTCACATGTCACAGAAAAACGTTTCCCCCAAACTCAGGAGCTAGTTCTGCTGGTGAGAAGGGCCAGCACCTTCTGGAGCCCCAGGACGAGCCCTGGGGGCCACCTTTCTCACCCTTGACCTGGGGCCAGGACCACACCTCTACCTGCCGGGAAGGCTGCAGGTGACAGTGTCAAGGTCATAGGCTTTGAGTCAGGGAGTCTGGAGTCTGAAGCCTGTTTTGAATATCTGCCAGCTGTGTGGCCCTGGGAAAGTTACTCTACCTCCCTGGGCCTCAATTTCTTTATCTGAGAATAATAATACTAATCTCAGGATGGTAGTACGAATTCAAAGAGTTTAAGTAGATAAAGCATCTAGTCCTGACTGGTCATCAATAAAATGAATCCCTTTTCTTTCCCTTCCCTTCCCGTAAGTCAGAACTGTGACTCCCCGATGTTATTAGAGTCCTCCCTGGAGAAATCGCCCCCGAGACCGTGAACCATCCACATTACGCCGCACTCTCTGCCCAGGTCATAGGGTAAGTCAACATCCTCAGTGTGTTCTGGGTTCTCCATCAGGCCTCTGTGGGGCCAGGTCAGCAGACCATGGTGAAAAGTCAAGTGGGATCAGACTCTTGATGGAAGCAGCCACGTGTGAAGGGAACAGAGTTCTGGCTGGCTCATGTGGCCAGCATCTCCCAGAGCCATTGACAGTTTCACCTCCCTTTTCTGGCCTTGGATTATTCAGCCCTCGAGCAGCTGATGGGCAGACTGCTGGCCCCAGACCCACCCAGAAGATGACCCCACTATGCTCCACGCTACTGCCTGGAGCCTATTCTGAGTTGGGCCTACTCCTCCAGGCATAGACATCAATCAGGGCCCCCTCCCCAGCAGCCCCTGGCACCCAAGCACACATTCCTCCATGGAGCCAGACCACTGGACACTCCCCAGCAGTCTCCTCGGATGCCCTCTCCATCCTTGAGAAGATGCAGAAACTGTGTAGAGTCTTTTAAAAGACTGTGCACTCAAAAGACTTTCTAGAATAAAAACCATAATAATAACCACTAGTATTAGTACAGCACTTTGAAGTTTCTGCAGAAATGTTGCTCCTTTTTTTTTTTCTTAATTACATGTTTTACTCAAGCAGATGTGGTTGATAACATGGTGTACTATGATTGAGGGGTGCAGGCTCATACGACTATACCTTCCCCACCCACCAAAGCACCCATAGTCCATCGGGCCCCCTCTTCCCTTTAAATCCTCACCTCACACACTCCGTCTCTGGCAGCCTCAGTTCTACCATCAGATTTCTGGGTTTGTTTTGGTTTAGTTTTGTCTATCCCCTTGTTTTGTTCCTTTATGTTCCACATATGAATGAAATCATCTGGTATTTATCTTTTTCCTTAAGAAATGCTGTTCTTTGCAAGCTGGCCATAGACTTGAAGCAAACAGCAAGGTGAGGGGAGGGAGAGGGGTCAAAACAGGGGATGGAAGAGCTCAAGGGACTGTGGTGAGGGTCACAGGTGCTATGGCGGTGGGAAAGCTACAGGGAAGACACCTGAGGGGAGAAACCAAATACTGTCCAAAAATGAACAGCGATGTAAGAAAATTATTTATTTTTTAAGAAATGTTGGAGCTTTTCTGGTGGCACAAGGGGTTAAGCACCACACTATGAAGCAATCCGCAGCCTCTGCAGCACGAGTTCTATCCCGGGCTGCCCAGGGAGCTACCCACATGGCGCAGCAGACCTCTCCTGTCTCGCCCACTGCTCCCCTCAGCAGTGTATTTCAGTCAGTCTGCCTATTCTGCTCCCCACTGTCTCTGGTGAATCCTCTCACCACCCCCCCACACACACACCTCTGGCCTATACCCCAGCTCTTGTATGCATCAATAAATAAATCTTTAAAAAAAATAAAAACTACCAATGCCTAGGAAAAAAAAAGAAATGTCCTTTCAAACCCTGTCAAGGATGCTAATGGCTATAAGCAATAACCCCCAAATTCCAGTAGTTTAACATAACGAAATCGTTGCTTGTTCTCATCACAGTTCAAAGCAAATGAACAGGAAGGAGGAGACACTTCAGCCCACATGGACATTGGGACTCAGTCACTTTCATCTTGTAGCACTGCCACCCCCCAGAGCCTGCAAGGCCCCCACTTCCAGCGCAGACAGCGAGAGAGAGCACAGAGGGGCCGTGAGGGGCCCCCATGGGCCAGGCTGGAAACAGGGAACATCAGTCCCACCCACACTCACTGGCAGGAGCTCAGCCACAAGACTAGTAATCCCTGAGGGGGACAACAGCGCACTGTCTGCTACAAAACCACAAGACAGAATTTTTTCCTCCAGATCAGGAAACTAAAGGTCAGAATGTTTGACATCCCCAAGACAGCGGCAAATGGACAGAGGTGAGACTTGAACCCAGGTCTCTCGGTCTTGGCCGTCTCATCTCGGGGAGGATTTCTCCCTCCTGAGGGTACCTGTTGCTAAGCAAATTAATGAGTCCTCGGCATGACCCAGGTCCTGTCCATGGCCTCCCTTTCTCCTGGCCTCCAGCTGCTTGAAAAGTTGGAAAGAAACACCACTGGGCCTTCCCGCCACCCCTGCCCGTCGACCTTTCCTCCTGCCAACCGGAGGAGGGAGATGGAGCCCGCCTCTCGTGTCTGAGCCATGACCTGAAAATGCAGATGCTGACACACACCAGGTCTTTGGCCTGGAGGATGAGACGTGCCCCCTGACTCGGAAGCGCTCGTGGGCTAATGAGAGAGACAGAAATGCAAGAAACAGAAGAAACAGCTGGAACCAGACATGACCTAAAGAGGCCTCTACAAAGCACTGTCAGAACATGGCTGAGCAAGAGACGGATTTTCTCAGAGTCAGACAAAGTCACAGCGAGTGGGTGACTGGGTCAGGAGTCAGGAAGACCCTGCAGACGGGACTGGCGAGGACAGGCAGGGCCACGTGTGCAGACAGGAACAGGGAGGGAGATGGTCAAGCCAGCCCTCCACAGGGGCCGAGGTGAGGGCTAAGAAGGCCCCTCTCTCCTGCTGCTTCCTCTGGGGCCGTGGGCGATGCGGGGCCCTGAAGAATGTTCTGGTCTGGAGAGAGTCCCAAGGTCTTAGGCTTTCAGACTAAAGGGCGGTTTCCTGGATGGGGCTTAAGACTGTTACTTAATTAAAGGGAAAATGAGGAAATACATAAATAAATGAAATTACTAAAAAAACCAGGCTATAGTAGAATTAGCCTCCACTTCTGCAACATTTTCTATTTCTAGACCCTTTTTACATATTCTCACATTTCATTCCTCATTTTGCAGGTGAGGAAAGTGAATCTGAAGGAAGTTCAGCGACTTGACTGGCCCTGGTAGCAGGGCCAGGGCTCAGCCCAGATCCTGGCCCCTAAGCCCAGTGTCTCCCTCTGGTGCTTTGCCAGTAAATGTAGGGAAGGAAAGGTCCTGAGGGCGGGGATACAGGGGCCTTTCCAGTGTCCCCACCAGGGTCCTCTCTACAGAAGAAAATTGCCAAGTCTCATGCAAAAACTCTTCAAAGAAATGGAGTGAGGCGTGTGCCACCAAGCCTCGGACTCTGGGAATCTGTGGGGTGATTGAACACAAAGGAGCAGGAAACCACTCTGAGAGTGAAGGCTGCATGTGGAGAAAGCCAGCCTGATCCAAGAAGGCCTAGCACAACCTGCTGAGATGAATTTCCACTGGAAGAGCCCCTGGAAATCCATCCTGGGGATCATTTAAAGGTGCAAGTAATGTCACTGGCATCTAAGTCTGGGCGTCTTCAGGACCAATGGCAGGAGTGGGAAACCACCGCAGCCGCCTTTTTGTGACTGTTGGGGGCCCTCACACTCTTTTTCACATGTACCTCCACAGACACCACTTTAAATGCTTGTCCCCTGTGAAACTGGGTGAGAGGAATCCCACAAAGGGAGTCTGATGACCTTGGGGAGTTAGCAAGGGCATGAGCACTATCTGGCCAAACATGCAAACATAGCTGGTCCCCTTTAGTCAGTTCATACAATTCTGTTCCCTTCCCGGGAAGAAACAGATCTTCCTCACCAGCGGTCGCAATGACACATTTATCGAGCACTTTCCATCCAGTAGACACAGTGGATATAGCCCTGTGTTAATTACCTAGGTTAGACTTTGGTAACAAACCCCAAAATTTCAGTGGCTTAAACAACCAGGAGCTGGTTTCTTTCCCACATGGCAGCCTGGGAGGATTTTTGGGTGCTCCACCAGGGTTTGGGGAGTCGGGCTCCCACAGCAGCCTCCGCAGGCCCCAGGGCGTCAGCCTCCCTTTGGGCCTTGTCGTCATCTGCAGTGAGAGGCAAAGGGAGAGGGGCAGGGGGCAGGGGACATTCTCTGGGCTCCAGGGGACATTCCAGGGGGAAGAGATGGGTCTCTCCTAACTGCCCAGAGGCCAAGAGGAGCAGGGAACTAATAAGTTCCTCTCAGACTTCCTGACCCCATTCGGCTCCACTGAGTTAGCACTCTTGCCCACACTGGGATGAGGTGCAGGCCAGTTTCATGGTGGAAACCGTCTTGAGACTTGGGGTTCATTGCTAACCCAAAAATTACCCCCTCACTGTTCAGTCAATATGTGTTGGTTGATTCCATATTCTCTGTCAGGCAAGGCGCCGGGTGCTGAGGGCTCAAGGACCATCACCACACACAGTTGATGTCTCCACAAAATTCACATTTTTTTTTAAAGATTTATTTTTATACAAGAGCTGGGGTACAGGCCCAAGGCACGGGAGGGTGAGAGGATTCACAGAGACAGGGAGCAGAACAGGCAGAAGGACTGAAGCACACTGCTGAGGGGAGCAGTGGGCGAGACAGGAAAGGTCTGCCATGCCATGTGGGAATCTCCCTGGCTGGCTGGGAATCAAACCAGCGCTGCAAAGGCTGCAGACAGCCTCACAGAGCTGCGCTTAACCCCCTGTGCCACCAAGGAGACCCAGAATTCACATTTTTGTGTGCAGAAGACAAACAGGAAGAGCCAACTAATCACGAGATACATGATTTCTTAGAGCAATAAGAATTTTAAGGGAAAGAAATCAGTGTTGTGTGGATAAGAGTAGGTCAGTGGGCAGCTTTGGAGAGAGCTCAGAGAAGCCCCGTTGAGTCTGAAGCAGAGAGAAGGGGCCGCCACTCGGACAGCAGGGGAGGCTGACAACAGGTGACAAGCCCTAAGGCCCTGGGGCAGGAATGGGTTTGTGGGTCTGAGGGCCAAGCTGAGCAGCAATCAGAAGGCCAGTGTGACTGGGGACCTGTAGGAAAGGGAGTGGCCTGAGGTGAGATCAGGGGGTCAGCGGGTCTGGTCACAAGGCTAAGAGGCACTCATGGTGGTGAGGGCTCATGGGATTATTCAGCAAATCCTCGGTAAACTGCAAAAGCCCAAAGATGGAAGACACTGCAGCGAAGACATAAATCCCGCACTTGTAGAGCTGCCCTGTGCCAGAGGCCAAGCAGCATCAACAAACAAATGCATAAATAAATAGCACCTCGGGTGGTGGATGAGCTCTGAGGAGAAGCAGTGGATGAGAGTGGAACTAGGGGGCCGCTGTTGTAAATGGAACTGAAAGGCAAGCCTCCGTGAGGCGTGAGGCGTGAGGCGAGTGGAGAGGAAGTGAAGGGATGAGATGAGCCCTGTGAATGTCTGAGGGCGCAGCCTCCCAGGGAGTTCTTAGGGTTGCCAGATAAAGATCAGGAAATGAGGCTGGAGGGGGAGGCAGGGGCCAGAGCACGGAGGGCTCTGGGGGCCTTGGGGAGTGTGTTGGATTTGATTCTGAGCAGAATGGAAGGCCTTGGAGGATTTTGAGCAGTAATGTGAAGGACAGAAACAAAAGACACAGGATTGCAAGCCTAATCATCCCCCAGAAGCATCAAATGGGGGAGGCAGAAGATTAAGCTTATTCCAGGTCCAAACATCCCACTGTGTTGTCAGAAGTGGGGCCTGGGGACTTTGGGGGCCACAACGCAGAAGGACTCAACATTCCATGCTCAAGCCTTAGATGTGCCCTCTCCCAACTCCCCATATTCTCATTCTTCTTGAAGCCTTTCCAGTAAGGGGGAATCAGAAGGTTAATCAGGGGTCCAGGGATCTGGGACCACTATTGTGACATTCCCCAGGGGAAAGCACAATTAATGCTAAACTGCCACACCCCCCTGGACACAGTCCTGGAGCCACTGGCACAGCCCACAAGCCACTACCTACTCGCTGCTTCTCACCATCTAAAATGGGGCATAGGACCTCCCTGGTGGCGCAAGGGGTTAAGCACAGCACCGTGAAGCTATCCACAGCCTCTGCAGCATGAGTTCGATCCCCGGCCAGGGAGTTACCCACCTGGCACAGCAAACCTCTCCTGTCTCACCTGCTGCTCCCCTCAGCAGCATATTTCAGTGGATTGCCTGTTCTGTTCCCCACTCTGTCTCTGGTGAATCCTCTCATCCCTCTGCACCTCTGGCCTGTGCATAAATAAATAATTTTTTTTTAATGGGGCAGAGACCACCGGAGAGAAATCCACATTAGATAAAAATCCCCCCGCTTCTCTTGACCTGACAGGTCTTCTGGCAAGTCTAGGTCAAGACCATGGGAAAGAAGAGGCTGAGCTTCCTGAGCTTGGTCACAACCATTCTGCTCTCCTTTCCTAGGCAATCCTGTGCCACAGTGGGTTCCTGGTGCTTCAACTGTCAGCTTTAATCAACGGCGAGAGCAAATACAGGCAGAGGCTGGCTGTTCCCAGAACAGTCTACAAAGCTTCACAAGCTCGACTTGAAAATGAACATTTTCTGGGATTGATTGGGGACATGTGACTCTATAAGCATCGAGACACCAGCTAAGAGGGACCAAGGGGAGTGGTGGGCCAAGGAGGAGGGGTCTTTCCCTTAAAGTTGTGACAGGAGGGGATCCCTTTTTTCTTAAGCTCTGGTCCTCAGTTTTCCACAGCAGTACCTGGTTGCAATCTCAATGGCTAAATGCTCCCAGACAAAGGGTATTGATTCAGGGTCTGATGTGAGGGTCACAGATCTACATAGAGCCACCAAGAGGGATCAATGGTTCTCCTGTGGTTTGTTTCTATCCTTGGCTTCATCCTGTAAGACATCTAGTCCAGCAGCTAAACAGAGCCACGCCATTTAAGTCTGCAGCTGACCCATGACATCAAGGGGATAATGGCTGGGGGGGGGGGGGGTTGGGGGGGGGACTGCTGAGCCACCAGGTAATCCTGGGCAATTTGCTTAACCACTCTGAGCTCAGTTTCTGTGTCCGTAAAATGACATCGTAAATCCTGCCTCTTTAGATTATTCTGAAGATACTGAGAGGCCTTATAGGAATCACCTACCCTATATCTGGCACAAAGGACAAACTCAATAGGAAGTCACATCCTTCCCTCCAGCTTGTCATCTATAAAATAGGCACAACAAAATTACAAATGTCTTTAGAAACTGAAACCCAAATGACTCTGGAAGCAAGAGTTAGTTGTTGGATAACTACCATGGGCTAGAATAATAATAGACCAGAATCAAGAAAATGAACATTAATAAGCCATGCAATTAAAAACTAATAACAGCACAGAGAATACAAGCTTGATAACAATTCTGATGAAAAAGACCCAAGAGTTTTAATTAGCCACAAGCTCGGTTTGAAAGAAGAGCAGGACACATTTACTATGAGAAGCTTATGCAATTGTAGATTACATAATGATGATAATTAACATATATTGAGCACTTACTATGTCCCAGTGATACACTAAGTATTATGCTTTACTCATTTAACGCCCCCAACAACCCTATGAGGTGCAACTTTTATCACTAGTTTAGAGATGACAAAACTGAAGCAGAGAGAAGAGAACTAAATTGGCTGGGGTCACAGAGCTTGTCTATAGCACAGCTGGACTAGGTCAGCCGAGCTTTACACAGTTCAGAACACATCTGGGGTTGCTGGGTTAGTCTCAGTACCATGGGAGATACAGCAACATTTTCCCTACCCTGATGACACCCCAGCCTTCAACCCCCCCCCCCACGTCAATAAGGCAGGAGGAGACGTCTAGAGATGACATGGCCTGCTTCTAATTTACCCACTCAGGCACCAGCACTAACGCCAGGTCACAACACCCAGATTTCCAAATTGCTCCAGACTGTCACCACCAATCAGACAGGAGACTCCGTGCCTCGTGGAAGGGCCTTGGGTGCCCTATTATCCCTGAATTGTCATATCTCTTCCCCTCTTGTCTCACTCAGTCAATTCTCCCCCTAAGTCAATGTCTACCTGCCATTAAAATTAACTGTGCCAAAGAAGGAAAAAAGTTGGATACTTCTCTGACATTGTCTATCTTCACCGCAAAATTTATGCAAATCCACACTATGTCTGGGTTGGTTTTAAGACAAAAATAAAATTTTAAGGGCCTTCCTCTGAGCAAAATTGCTGCTCTAGATTGAGGAACCATGGTAATCCTGCCACTCCTAGAACCCCTGGCTCACAGCTCCAGGTCCCCAACGTGAGAAGTTCAGAACCTCAGTCGTGGACTTCATGACACAAGTGATGTCCAATGGTAACGAAAGATGTTCTTCTCATAGGTGATAAAAGCAGGTAACCAAACAGTATGCTTAGTATGATTCTGTTTGTATAGCTTCTGGAAAACTCTGTAGATACCAAAATGTTAATAGAAATTATCTCTAGGCTGTTAGAATGAGGGAGTATGTTTTGATCCTTTTGCTGCTTACATCATATCTTACAATGAACTTATGTTTGATTTGTGGGGATGGTTAGTTTTTCTTTTTAAGACTTAAGAGGCAATAATTGCCTGGATTTCTTGGACACTAGCTTCAGCAGACTATACCTTTTTGACGCTGAGATCAAGTTATGAAATTTAACCAGACTTCCTCCCTGGCACCCTGACTGCCCGTTTGTTAACTGTGCCAGCTGTGACCTTGAGTATCTGGGATTCTCCCACAGACCCCTCTGACCTTCAGCGTTTGCTAGGGGGCACCCCCTCAGCCAATTCCCAACTCAGCTTAATAATCTTACAGCAAAATATTTCTGTGACCTGTCCGCACCCTCCCAGCAACCAGCTCCAGTTTTCACCAGGGTCTTGCTTCTCACCCCCTTGACACTGCTGGCTCACACCCACCATGCATACTAAGGAGTGAAGGCCTCTTCACACTAGCCTGGCCTTCTTCACACCAGTTGCTGCCTGGATTTTGTCACACTTTCTGTCCACTAGGAATCTATGACTCAACTCTCAGCTTCTTCCCTGGAGGTTGTCCCACTGCAAGTTCAGTTTTCCAGTCTTCTCTTAGCACATGCTAAGTATTTGCATCCATTGTCTTTTAATTCCATAATCATCCACTAAGATAGATTTCATAGTCCTCATTTGACAAATAAACTGAGGTTCAGGAAGCTCAAGTAAAGTTTAAGATCACTGTACCGATATTTGCTGCATAATGAATTACCCTTAAGTATGGTATCTCCATGCAACTCTTCTCTCTGGTTGTTGACTGGGCTCAGCTGGGTGATTCATGCTTGATGTTGTTTATAAGGTTGCAGTCAGATGGTGGCTAGGGATGGAACCATCTCAAAGACTTCCTCCACCTGGCCAGTGGGTGACATGGCTATAGGGTAAGATCACCTGGACTATGAACCAAAAACCCACACATGAACTCTACATATGCGCTCTCTGCTGGAGTCAGTTTGGGTGTCTTCACAAAATGCAACTGAGTTCCCCAAAGAACAAGAGGGACACACATGGTATTTTTATGACCTAGCCTCGGAAGTTACAAGGGGCCTCTTCTGCCACCTTGCACGGGCGATGGCAGTCACAGAGTTCTGCCCGGATTCAAAGGGCAGGAACATAGATCCCACCATGAGATGAAAGCATGCTGTCCTCTTACAGGGAGAACATGTGGGTTGAGGGATATGGTGGCAGCCATCTTTGGATATTGCAATCTGTCACAACCACTGCCTAATTGGGCAGAGTCCATATTTGAGCCCAGATCCACCGCACTGCAAAGCTTATGCTCTTACACCATGATAGCACACTGCCAAGAGATTCATACAGCCTCTGGCTCTGTCTGAGATACAGAATGCCGATGTCGATACAGATACAGAATATATATCATGAAGACATTAACCAATAGTGTGTCCAGAAGAGGGAGGCCTAGCTGTTGAGTGCCTGGAAATAATGTCACATGATTTGATAGATAGTTGAGAATAATTAGCCTACAGAGCAAAAAAACTTAAAAGTGACACGACAACTTTCTCAACAACATTAAAGGCAAACAAACACATGAAAGAGGGGGGAGAGATGATGTGTTTCTCTTCTGGCAGATGGAAGAGACAGGGTGGGGACCCCAGTTCTTGATGGTTATTCAGTACAGACAGCAGAGCACTGAGTTTGGCTGTAAGGAAACTGAGTACACCTCCCTGCTGCACCTTTTAGGTAAATCACTCATCTCTCTAGGCCTCACTTTCTACATCTGTAAAATGAAGATAATATAATCCACCTTATGGGGTTGTGGTAAAAATTAGAGAAGGTGCCCCCCCTGGTGGCGCAAGGGGTTAAGTCTTAGCACTGTGAAGGTGTCAGCAGCTACTGCGGCTTGAGTTCGATCCTTGGCCAGGGAGCTGACCCACATGGCACAGCAGACCTCTCCTGTCTCACCTGCAGCTCCCCTTAGCAATGTATTTTGCCTGTTCTGTTCCCCACTCTGTCTCTGGTGAATCCTCTCACCCCCTGCACCTCCGGCCTACACCCCAGCTCTTGTATGCATAAATGAATAAAAATAAACCTATAAAAATAATTAGAGGTGATGTGTGTACAGCAACCTGACATACAGTGGCCCTTCAATAAACAGTAGCAGCTGTGACTATGGTTGTGGTGGTGGTTGTTCATTAGAGCTAGTCAACAAAGAGATGGCCTGCCTTGCAAAAACATGAGGCTCCTGAAAGGATTCTTATACTTGGCAAGGAGAAGCATCTAGAAGGAATGGTAGAATAAAAACCAGGAGGCTCTGGGCCATTGTCCCTTTGGACCCAGCAGAGATGAAGCTCAACCTAGGGAGCTTTGGATGGGCTAAGCCTTGGGTTCCGCCGGGACCTGGCAGCAGTGGCCAAGAGAAAAGAAGAGGAAACCAAGGAGGCCTGGGACTTAGAAGGCAGCACTGGGCCTTTGGGAGTGGAGGGAGCAGAGGCCTTAGAGTCACAAAGCTGTCACTTGGGTTCTGGAAGTTCATACAACTAGAGCTTCAAATCAGAGTCATATTTGAACCCAGGAAATGTGGTTCCAGATATGTGATCTTTCCCACGCACCCATCCGCCTCTCTAAGTAGTAGGAAGAGTGCTTGCCCAGTGCATGCAGTATTTCATTTAATTTTTATTTTTTATAAGATTTATTTTTATTTATTTATGGATACAAGAGCTGGGGTACAGGCCAGATATGCGGGGGGTGAGAGAATTCACCAGAGACAGACAGTGTGGGGAACAGAACAGGCAGATCAACCGAAGCACACTGCTGAGAGGAGCAGCGGGTGAGACAGGAGAGGTCTGCTGCGCCATGTGGGTTGCTCCCTGGCCGGCCGGGGATCAAACTCGTGCTGTAGAGGCTGCGGATTGCTTCATAGTGCAGTGCTCAACCCCTTGTGCCACCAGAGAGGCCCTCATTTAATTTTCCAGTGCAGTTATCATTGCCCCTCTTTTCGATGAAGAAAACAGAGGATCAGAAAAACAGTAAAGCTTCCTCCAATACGAAAGAACAAGTCGAGAGCTGATATAAGGACATCAATGGTCTGCCAGCAATTTGAGTTACATCAAGTCCTCTCTTTCACAAGAACAAGGACTTAGGACCCCCCAGAGGATGGTGGGGCCAGCTTCCAGCAGCAGGACTGATTGATTCCATTTGCTGGAGCCCGAGGCTCTGAGCCGAAGGGACCTCAGCCTGCCTGGGGCACAGTGGGCCCAAGAGATGGACAGCTGGCCACATCTCAGGGTCACGGTGGGGACAATGTCCCCCGAACAGGGCAACAGTTCCCTCCCCTAACTTTGTGAGGAGGCCGCTTTCTCACATAGGCAACCTGCCTGGGCTTGGTGTTACAGCGATAAACAGACTCTGATGGCAAAACTCCCGAGCCCCATCCCTGTTTGCCTGTTAAATTGCAAGACCTTCCCCTGGCTCACCAGGGAAAACTCTGGAGGAAAAGGAAAAAGACTGGGTTTCCAGAACATTAAACTTCCATTGCCTCTACTGTCTGCCAATCTCCCTGCTAATCACTTGGAGTAAAGCAAGCCAAGGTGCCCCGGAGGGAGAGGGGTAGGGGTGCACACCAGCCTGGCTGCGGACAGTCCTTGCCTTTTCAGCAGGAAGCCATCTAGGAAGGTCAAGTTGTCCTTCTCCTGCCCTGGCCCAGAAAGAAATCTGACCCAGCCAAAGGGATAGTTCCCCCTCCATATTTGGTGACAAAAATCTCAGCGATAGTTTATTCAAGAACCAAGTGTTTAATGAGCTCTTTGCATGTGCCAGACACTGGGCTGACTCAGGAGGCCTCCCACCCTCTGTCTCCAAACTTTATCATCAGAGGCTTAAGCAACAAGCACCAAGGGATGGAGAGGTCCTCAGACTGGAGGAGATAAATGTGGAGAAGCCCTACTTCACCCCCTCTGCTGGCACCTTGGCACCTCAGCTGGATGGGGAGAGGTTTTCCTGCACAGCGACAGGCTGCCTCAATGCAAAGGTGCCAAGGTCCTGGCCAGCAGCAGGAAAGCCTGGAAAGCCACTGAGCTAAACGTGCGGTTCCCAGGTGTGTCACCAGGGGAATCTGGATGAGTGACTCAGCGTTTCTGCTGTGTTATCTGTAAAATGGGATTCATTGCCCCACCTCCTTCACAAATGGCTTATCCCATTCCACTTACTTTAAATAAGCCCAGCTGGCGCATCGCTGGTGGTGCAGGGGTTAAAGTCTCAGCACTATCGAGCTATCGCCAGCCACAGTGACATGAGTTCGATCCCCTGCCAGGCAGCTGACCCACACGGTGCAGCAGACCTCTCCTGTCTCACCCGCTGCTCCCCTCAGCAGTATATTTCAGTAAATCCACCTGTTCTGTTCCCCACTCTGTCTCTGGTGAATCCTCTCACACATGCCCCCACACCTCTGGCCTGCACCCCAGTTCTTGTATGCATAAATAAATAAATCTTAAAAATAAATAAATAAGCCCAGCTACCGTGCTGGCACCTATGTTAAGGGTACATTTTCGAAAAAGTTCACAGAACGGAGTGACCCCCAGATGTGGGATACAGACCATTTCTTGCACTGCTCATAGAAATAAAAGTAGGTGCACCCTTTGTGGGGAGGGAGGGATTGGCAATAAGATACAAAGAGATTTTTTTAAATCTTTTATTAAGTTAAGTTGGTTTCCATGGCTGTTTATATTTGGAGGTGTCGTACCATAGCGCAGCCACCCCCCCAAGCACCTGCAGTGCACCCCCATAGTCCACTGTGCTCCCTTCCCACTTTGTTCTCACGCCTCTTCCCCTTTCTCCAAAATATAAACAGAGGCGCCATCACAACCTTCTGGTGGTGGTGGTGGTGGTATGGACAGTGAGAACGAGTCCCTCTGGGATGCCAGAGTTGTCATGGATGACCTTGGCCAGGGGGACCGGTTAGTAATTCAGGAGACATTGCTGACAGTCTCTCCATCCACACAGCATGGAAGCCAGCTACTCCCGGAGCAAGCCGCTTCAGGGCAGGGAGTACAGCACAATGCCTGTTATGACGTAACCTCCGAAGTTACACTGACACTTCCATCAGGTTCTATTTTTCCAAAGTGAGTCACTAAGCCCAGGCTGCACTCAAGTGGAGGGGACTCCGACTCTTTCCCAAAGAGAGTGTGACAGCATTTGTGGACATAATTTTAAACTACACCAGGCCCCACCGCCTAAGCATGAGATCTGCTTCTCAGAATCTTCCCGGAGGAACAGGACATACAACCTCAAACTCCAGGAGCGGCAATGTCGATCATTGAAAGAAAAAAGTTTAAAATGGTAGATGATTTGAAACCATCCACAGACTCTTTCGAGACAGAGTGGTTTCTCCTGCCCCATCTGGAAGAAGCCTCACGTTTCTGAGGGTTTTCTTGAGAAGCAGTTGCCAGCTCACTAATGCCTTCTCTTCTTCCCTGCCTCACTTTCCTTTTTTCACTGATCCTTGCTGCCTAAGAACTGTGTTATGCAACAAAGCTTTCGCATAAAAGCTGTATCAAGTTCTAGAAACTTGGACCAGGAATCCATCTTGGAAATTGCCTGTGTTGGCATGAACATGTTTTCGGATGGCTCAGTCCCTTCAGAGTAAATATCCAGACTTCTAGGTTTCCTCCTTCATGGCCTGATTGTCCCTTAATGGTAGGTCAATGATGGAAATTACTGGATCACAAATCAACTCAACTCTGGTCAAAGTTGACCTCTGCCCCGGGGTCATTCATCTGGTCTGCTCTGTGCCCTCGTCCAGCACTGGCATCACACCAGCACCCACAACCAAAGACCGCATGCTGCTCCTTTCTCCAGTTGCTAAGTCCCCTGCTCTGTGAAGCCTCTCTTCCGACCCCAGGCCTCTGCGCCACTCTAGGCTGCCTCAGCACCTTGACCAGCACAAATAGGAACTTCCACACCCCACAACACACCCAGGCCATAGAGGACAGAAGGCTGCCTTGGTCTTGTTCCCTTACCCACCTCCTTCATTTGAACTCCTGTGTTAGGTGAGGACCCTATAAGGCAAGAGACAATGAATCCCATGTTTCCAGTTCCTTCATAGCAGCTGAGTGTCCCTACAGTGTCCAGCAATGTGGCCCAGGGGAATGAGACACTGGGACACTGGATTCTGACACTATTGTCCATCCTCCATGTCTCCCTTTTACCTCTACCCTCCCCGGTTCCTATATGCAAAAATGAAAAAAAGTATTTAAGAAAAGAGAAAGATACCTGTAAAAAGCCCCTTTCAAATGTATCTCCTCTGCCTGGACAACCACAGGCTTCCTGCATGCGTGGTGGACAGTGTTAGAGGACCCCGCTTAGGGAAGGCATCTGAGGAGCTGTGAGTGGCGATATGAGGTAGTAGCAACCCAGAACCCCAAAACCCTCCATGGCCATGGGCAGAGATCCACCCAGGCCGCTGTCCAAATTCACTCTGCTGGGTGGAAGAGGAGCTGATTTATATCTCTAGCAGGTATGCCAGAGAAAATTCAAATTGATCAAAAATTAAATATTCATAGGACATTATTCATTAAGATTCATCTCACCGAGTGGATGAAATGAGGCAAGGGAAGAAATTAGCTTGCTTGAGAGTGTCAAAGTGATTATGTGATTAAATTGCAATTTATAATTTCTCCTTCAGAAAAAGCATTACTTCTTGATTTGTGTTTTCGCCTCCTTTCTGGGCACCCCCCCCTTGTTGTCTAGGCCTGAGCCAAGGGCACTTGGGGTTAATAGGTGATGGGGAAGTTAGACTGACTCCCTCCAGCCCCCCTGCCACCCACCACTGACTCTGAGAGAGCCTCAAGGCTCTGCTCTTAATGCTGAGACAGAACCTCTAGAAGCAAGTGATAACCACCCAAGAGAAGACCAGCCAAGCCCCCTCAGAGACACTCAACAGTACGGTCTCCAGCCTTAGGCCTGCAGATGCTTCATGCCTACAGGGTGGTCTCCAGAGAAGCCACCTTTGTTGGCTCCAGCCAACAAAGACCCCAGGGAAAGAGCTCGAGAAGCCAAGAGGTCCAGGGGTGAGAGAGAAGGTGCCCCTCCCCCCAGGCAGCCCACCTCCTCCACCACCGGTGGGTCCTCTCTACCCCACTCCCCCTCCTGTTGGCTCCCAAAGGGGACGGAGTCTGAATCCGGTGAAGAAACAGGGACACTCCCAAAGAGTGTCACACAGAGGCGGGGCCACCCTTCCCCGAATGTGCTCTCCCCAAGTTCAGGGGATCCTAAGGACAAAGCCCACCAGGCGGAGAGGACAAGGGTGGGCGGGAGGAGCAGCAAGCTCCAGCTGGAGCACTCTGCTTTTATCTGCTTTATATACTGCGCTTCTGTGTGTGATTTATTTCAAGAAGGTTTTGCTGCTAAAAATAATTTGAAAACCACTGAATTAGGTGACCTCTCGCAAACCCTTTCCAGTCCATAAGCTTCTGACTCTCTGACTTAATGGGGGAGAAACAAGATGTACCCTGAGCCTCTCGTGTCTCCTCTTTCTTCTCACTTGAAGAAGAAACACAATCTGTCTGTCTGTCTTTCTGGAATCCAGCGTCTAGCTAAGATCCGATGTGTGGGTACGGAAGCAGATGGGGGACTGTATTTATCTTGCTCGCTCAGTCTTCTTCCATCTTGGCCTCTCACTGTCTATAATTCTCTGTGTCTCTCTTGCTACTGCCCAATAAAGATTTAGAGCCTGGCTCCGGCCGCCAAGAAGGGCGGTATTAATTCCAAGCTTGTTTCCAAACACCACGGAGGCCTGCCCGGGTTAATTAGCTGCGCAGGCTTTTCTTCAAGTGAGTGAGCTGGCAGGGTTTTTTACAGCTCTGTCGCTGCGGTTATTTGTTCGCTTTCTGTTTTATTTGGAAATACATTTATCTGACAATAAATAACATCCACCATGACTAGGGCCGACAGAGGCAGTGAGCAGTCCCTTGTGGGCTTGGGGGGTCAAGGCCCAGCTCCTCTATCCCCAAGAGGGGCTTCCAGGCCTTGGGAGAGGCAGGGAGGGATATGTGTGAGGCTGGGAAGAAGAGGTTAGAGGAAGAGATGGGACCAACGGGCATGACACAGCTAGAGGGAACAAGGAAACACCCCGGGTGAGCAGAGCCCACAGCAAGGGTGCAGGGGTTGGCGGAAGGTTGATGAGGACAAACCTGTACTTTGATAGCGCGAATGGAAGCAGGAGGTTTGGTTCTAGTTCCTAGTTGATGCACTTGTAAGCTCTCACCGCCAGACCTCAATTTCCTCACCCACAAAATGAGAATAATAGTAGCTTCCTACTCCAAGTGGTTACAACTATCTAGGAGACAATGGGGGAAATCTACTGTACAAACAGTAGAGGTTTTCATGTGAAAAGGATTGCTCAGATGGTCCATCTTGGAGAACCAAGTCAGGCCTCGAGCTTTCCCTAGGGCGAAAATATAAAGTTAGAAAAGAATTTGACTGGGCCTCCCCTGGTGGCACAGCGGTTCAGCTCTGGGCTGCGAAGCAGCCTCTGCAGCACCGGTTCAATCCCCGGCCGCTGGTGAGGGCCCCACATGGTGCGCAGACCTCTCCTGCCGCGCCCACTGCTCCCCTCAGCAGTGTATTTCATCATTCTGTCTGTTCTGCTCCCTGCTCTGGCTCTGGTGAATTCTCTCACCCTCCCGCGATTTTGACTATACCCAGTGCTGTATAAATAAATAAATAAATCTTTAAAAAAAAAATGTTCCTCACCTCATTCCCAAGCGGGGTGACTGCCAGTGCCCCCCTAGCAGATTTCTCCTTTTCCTTTCATAATTGAACCTCAAATTTCAGGGATGCACAGAATAAAACTGACATCTTCCCGCCCCAGCTGGGAAGATTCTGTTCCTCTAAACAAAAATTATCATGGGAAGGACTTTGCACGATCTACAAGTACTAAGTGAAAGGTCGATGCAGGGGCCAGGAATGAGGAAGTCACATAGAAAAAGACAAGATGGCTCTGACACCAGGACCACTGATACCATCAAACCCAAACTGAAGCCATAAACAGGAGAAAACAACTCGGCTCCACCCAAAACAACTTTGTTCCACCTAATCCTGTTTCCCCCTGCCAACCCAGTTTTCCTGCCTGACCTCTCCTCACCCTATAAAAGAGACATCTCTCCTCACAATGGGGGCGCGGCTTCATGGACCCCTATCTTGGGTCCGTGAGGTCTGCCCAGGGCGCAATAAATTTTCCCTTCCTTTGAGAAGTTTAGCCTGGCTCTCCTTTCTTCACCGCGCTGAACCTTTCACTAAGGAAGGTGGAGGGATGAATAAAAAACCAAATAGGCAGAACAAAACATTGGTAGAGGATCTGAACTTAGGTTTCAAATTGCCTATTTTTCATCATTTTCCAGCTATAACCTTAGAGAAGCTTGTTAACATTTTGATTTTGTTTTCTCTTCTGTAAAATGGGCATAATAAAGGCGCCCAGCTCCTTGGCCTGTGGTGTGGGGACTGAATGAGAGGAAGCACGGACAGTAGTGACGTGTGTCTGGACAGTAGTGACGTGTGTCACATGTTCAACAGAGACCAGCGACGCCTATAACACATAACACCAGTGAAGATGTATTAAAAACAGCTCACTCACATGCCATGAACTTAATAGTAATCGAGAGCCTGGGTGCTGAGCGGGGTTTACAGTTAAAGACAGTTTCGGCCTGATAGGATCTAATCAGGGAATCCTTTCAGGAGGAAGAGCAACTTCAGCACAGTCTAAAGGAGAAGAGACAGCATATTCTCGTGTGCTGCTGGACACAAGCTCACAGATTTTCCCATTATGCTTCAACTGCCTCCAGATCTAAAGATCCAGACTAGAGGAGCCCAGAAACCCCCAGAGAACTACCAGAAAGCTGCCAGTAGATGGAGCCAGCTACCTCCACACCCAGCACGGGAACCCCTCAACCACCCGATGCCTCAGCCACCTCCAAGGCAGGAAAAATCACTGCGGTGAGGCAGGAGAGTTAGCAGTCCTGAGGGAAGAGGTAGGCCTTCCTCCCCGCTGTGGAGGATAGATGGGGGTACTTTCCTCCCCAAGGCAAAGGGAAAAGGAATCCACACACCCCAGCAAGTCTCAAAGGCACAGAGCATTGCCAGAATCCTTCCACCCTGGGGTCTAGGACTGCAGCCCATTTTCCTTCTTGCTCCAATCCCCCCAAATATGGGAAGAAAAGCAGAGCCCTTGACAGTCTCATCCTGAGTTCTAAGGCTTGTACCCAGCTTGGGTCTGGAGATGCTGCAAGTGGAAGCCCCACTGCTGTAGCCCACCCAGAGGTGCTGGAAGGGACTGGGGCATGACTGGGAAGAAGACAGGACAGCTCTCCCACCAGGACTGTGAACCTTGAAGGGTTACAGAGAGGATCCCTAAAGGAGCAGGGTGGCCCGGGCAGAGAGTCTTCAGGGATGGAGAGGGCTGGGTGAAAGCTTCAGCACCAACCAGAACCAGAAAGAACAAGGGAGAGGAGAGGGAAGGGCAGAGAAGAGTTTAGAATCAAGTTTGCCACGACAGTTTTAAAAATGTAGAAGATTGAGTCTTAATTACTGGAATAAGACTGTTATAGTAACTGAAAATGGTTGGAAAGTTATGGAACCAGACCAAGACGTCGTTAAGGGAGCTGCTCCCCAGCAGGAAAGAGAGATCTGGCATAGGGTAGTTGGGGGCAGTTACTGGAAGAAATAAAACTGTTTCGTGTTTATACTCCAAAGAGCTGCGACGCCCCAGTAAAGTGCATACACACGGGAAATATCTGGACCTTGGAGACATGCTTGCCTTTGGCCAGAGCACCCCATGATGGATGCACAGAACACACCCTCCTCATTCCCATTCAGATGCTGACTTGCCTCCAGGGTGGGGGCCATAAGTGAAGGAGGGGGAGCCTGTCCTCAGGCTTTTAAGGAGGCACTTAGAGAAAGAAACACAAGGAGACACTTAGAGAAAAACGATGCTTTCTTCTTACAGGAATCCTCAGTGGAACAGACTCGCAAGCAGCTGAAAGAGATGGTGCAACTCACTCGCTTTCGATGTGTTCCAGGAAGCATCACCCCCATGTTATCCCAACATCGGTCAGGGGTCCCCAAGTGGGAAGGCCAACAGCCACAGGGCTTTGAGTTTCCAGCGTGAGAAAGGCAGGAGAGGAATAAGTCCAGGGACATCATAGTCCGGGACACAGAGGTGGCATGTCTAGAGGTCAGGAAATTGCCATATGGACTTGATCCTCTCGTGGAAAGTGAAAGGAAATGGAGTTTATAAAGAGCAGACTGGGAACTGGTTAGTGAAACAGGATGTTCCCTTGGCTAATTTCCATGTGGGGGGAAGGGAGGCGCAGGGGTGAATGGCTGTGCCAGATCAGGCACCAGGTTCATCCTTGACTTGTTTAATTCTCTCTGTAATAAAGACTTTCTCTCCTTCTTACAGGTGAGGAAATGGTAAGTGGTGGCCAAAAGTCACCAGTCGCTGTGGTGGGAACCTCAGCTCTGTGTCTGGCACACACGGGGATATACTCCTCATATTGCCCCTTCGATAAGGGATTTACTGCTCAGCTGCCAAGAGTGTGGGGCCTCCTTATCCCCAGCAGTTAGTTCCTTCAGGGACAAGTCAACTTTTGAGCCATAGTCATGTCTTCCCAGGAGTGGTTCCCAGACATTGCCAGAGCAAGGCAGGGGCACCGGGACCTAGCCCTCCTCTGCCCACAGGGAGCTCCACTAACAAGCAGTCTTTGCACCAAGAGCACCCCATTAGATTGGCAGAACCTTTGTCAGACTTGCTTCAAGGGCTGAGATCAGCCAATCCTGCAACCTCTCATTTGCCTAAGGCCAGAGCACCCTGCTGTTACTCCCCTTTTGAACTCTTAACTCCATATCAGGACCTGGCTCCCTAAAACCTACCCAGGATTCCCAATCATCTGGCCCCAAAGCTCCTGCCCATTTTGACATTTTCTCCTCACTCTAATTCGTCCTTGAGATAACGCACTGCAGCCTAGAAAATGGCTCCCTGATGGTAGCTATGGCTTCACCCCATCCAGAGAAAAGTTACTTAAAGCTTAAGAATAGTTAGTTGTCCTTGACTGTTAGGGTCACATGCTCAGAGGCAGTAGCTAACATTCAACTACACTTTGAGTCTAAAGTTCAAGTTAGGGCCTCCCCGGTGGCGCAGCGGTTGAGCGCCAGGTTGAGAAGCTGCCCGCAGCCTCTGCAGCACCGTTCGATCCCCGGCTGCTCCTCGGCCACCGGAGGAGGGTCCCACATGGCGCGCAGACCTCTCCTGCCGCCCGCTGCTCCCCTCAGCAGTGTACTTCGGTCCTTCTGCCTGCTCTGCTCCCCGCTCTGGCTCTGGTGAATTCTCTCACCCTCCCGCGCTTCTGACTGTACCCAGTGCTTGTATAAATAAATAAATAAATCTTTAAAAAATTAAAAAATAAAATAAATAAAGTTCAAGTTAATGGTTGCTCTCACTTTTTCCCTTTCCCTTAAATTATCACAACATAGAATTGAGATATAGAGGGTTAGGAATAAATGAAATAAATGTTGTATTTAATTAAAATGTTTTGTGATTCCTGTTTTTAATTTAAAACACAGATGAGCAGAACCAAATGTATACATATATGTATGCATATATAGAGATATATAAATTGTACTTAATTAAAATCAAAACCTTTGAAACAAGAGTCTTCCTATTTCATTCTATGAGACCAACATTACTCTAATACCAAAACCAGACAAAGACATTAAAAAAAAAAAAAACTACAGACCAATATCTCCCATAAACATGCAAAAATCCTCAATAAAAATTAAGCAAATCTAATCCAACAATGGATAAAAGAATGATACACCACGACTAAGTGGGATTTATCTCAGGTATGCAAGGTTGGCTCAACATTCAAAAAATCAATAATGTAATCTATCAATAAGCAGACTAAAAAAGAAAAAATAACAGTATCATATCAATAAATGGAGAAAAAGCATTAGAAAAAATCTGACACCATTCATAATAAGAATTACCAATAAACTAGGAATACAGAGGAATTTTCTCCATGTGATAAAGAACAGTTACAAAAACCTATAATTAACATGATACCTAATGATGAGAAACTCAGTTTCCCCACCAAGATCAGAAGTAAAACCACCTCTTGTCACAGATTTTTCAACATCATACCAAATATACTAGTTAGCATTATTTTTAAAAGTAAGGAAATAAAAAGTTTAAAGATTGGTCAATAAGAAATAAAACTGGGGGGCCTCCCCTGGTGGCGCAACGGTTGAGCGCTGGGCTGCGAAGCTGCCCGCAGCCTCTGCAGCGACAGTTCAATCCCTGACCCGCAGTGAGGGTCCCATATGGCGCGCAGACCTCTCCTGCCGCCCGCTGCTCCCCTCAGCAGTGTATTTCGTCAGTCTGCCTGTTCTGTTCCCCGCTCCGGCTCTGGTGAATTCTCTCACCCTCCGCGCTTCTTTTTTTTTTTTTAAGATTTATTTATTTATTTATACAAGCAGTGGGTACAGTCAGAAGCGTGGGAGGGTGAGAGAATTCACCAGAGCCAGAGCAGGGAGCAGAACAGGCAGAGGGACCGAGGTACACTGCTGAGGGGAGCAGCGGGCACGGCAGGAGAGGTCTGCGCACCATGTGGGACCCTCACCGGTGGCCGGGGATCGAACAGGTGCTGCAGAGGCTGCGGCCATCTTTGCAGCCCAGCGCTCAACCACAGCACCACCAGGGAGGCCCATCCACGCTTCTGACTGTACCCAGTGCTTGTCTAAATAAATAAATAAATCTTTAAAAAAAAAAAAAAGGAAAGAAATAAAATTGGGGCCTCCCTGGTGGCACAGCAGCACTGTGAAGCTGTCCACAGTCTCTGCAGCGTGAGTTCGATGGCCAGCCAGGGAGAAACCCATATGGCGTGGCAGACCTCTCCTGTCTCGCCCACTTCTCTCCTCAGCAGTATTTTCCAGCTGTCTGCCTGTTCTGCTCCCAACTCTGTCTCTAGTGAATTCTCTCACCCTCCTGCGCCTCTAGTCTGTACCCCAGTTCTTGTATAGATAAATAAATCTTTTTTTAAAAAAAGAAATAAAACTGGCCTTTTCAAAGACAGCAGGATCATCTATGTAGAAAATATGAAAGTCAACAAAAAAAATCCTGGAATTAATATGCATTTATAGCAAGGTTTCAGGATACACAAAACTCAGATTGCTTTCACTATAGCAGCAATGAAAAAGTGAAATTTGAAATTTAAAACACAAGACCATTGAAGTAAAAATATACACATAAATCAATGGAATAGATTTATATGGACAGCACACTTATATGGACACACTTATTTTGGACAGCAAACTTATGACAAAGGAGAAAGAGTATACATTGGAGAAAGAAAAATCTCAACAAATTGTGTTGGGAAAACTGAACAGCCACATACAAAAGAATGAACCTATATGACTATCTCATACCACACACAAAAATTAATTCAAAATGGATTAAAGACTTAGATGTAAGACCTAAACCATAAAAAACATAGAAGAAAACATAGGCAAAACATTCCACCACATTGGCTTCAGTGATGCACTCAACTCCAATGGCAAGGAAACAAAAACAAAAGTAAACAAATGGGGCTACATTAAACTAAAAATCTTCTGCACAGTAAAAGGAATTATCATTAAAATGAAATGACACGACTAAATAGGAGGAAATATTTGCACATCATACATCCAACAAAGGGCTACTATCCAAAATCTACAAAGAATTAATTCAACTCAACAATAAGAAAACAATAACCCAATCTTAAAATGGGTAGAAAAACTAAATAGATATTTCTCCAAAGAAGGTCCACAGGCACATGAAAAAATGCTCATCACCACTGATCGTTGGGAAAAGTTAAACCAATACCACAATGAGATGAATTCACGAGAATGCTCCATATCATAAAAACCAGAAACAAGTGTTGACAAGGGTTTGGAGAGACAGAAATCTGTGTATTGTTTGTGAAAGAAAGAACTCAAAGAAATACATAAATGACATAAATAAAGAGCGATTCCATGTTTACAAGTAGGGAGACTTGATATTGACAGAGATGACCAGTGTTTCCAACTTTCTCAGCAGATTCAGTGCAGTCCCAATCAAAATCCTAGCAGGTTATTTTATGGATATTGACAAACTATTCCCAAAGATTGTATGGAGAAGTAAAAGACCCAGAATTGCCAGCATGATTCTTTAAGAAAAGAGTAGTTAGAGCACTGATACTGCCCAACTTCAAGACTTCTATGAAGTACAATAATCAAGACAGTGTGGTGTTGGTGAAAGAATACAAAAGTATAAATCAATCAATGGAACAGAATAGAGAGCTCAAAAATAAGCCCACATAAGTGTATTCAACTGATCTTTGATATATGGATAAAGACAGCACAGTGGAATAAATACAATCATTTCAACAAATCCTGATGGAACTGGACATTCACAAGCAAAAGACGTGGACATTACCATTCAGAAAAATCACTCACAATAGGTTATAGACCTAAGTGTCAAATACAAAACTTTTATAAGATAATACATACAAAAAAATTAGATGGCCTTGCATGTGATGATGCCTTTTTACATAAAACACCAAAGACACAATCCATGAAAGAAACAACAAATTGGATTTCATTAAAATTAAAAAAAAAACTTCTGCTCTACAAAAGACAATGTCAAGAGAATGAAAAGACAAGTCACAGGCTAGGAAAAAATTTGTAGACGATACAGTTGATAAAAGCCTGTTATGTAAAATATACAAAGAACTCTTAAAATTCAACATTAAGAAAACAAACAACTAGATTACAAAATGGGTCAAAGACCTGAACAGACACCCACAATGAAGACCCACAGATGGCAAATGAAAAGATGTCATCTGGGAAATGTAAACTAAAACAACAATGAGACACCACTGCATGCTTATTAGAATGGCCAGAATCCAAAACACTGACACCAAGAGCTGAAGAGAAAGGGGGAGGAGAAAGAGAAGGAACAAAACTCTCATCCAGTGCTGTGGGAATGCATCACAGCGCAGCCACTTTGGAAGACAATTTGGCAGTAATTTACAAACGTACTCTTACCATATGATCCAGCAACTATGTTCCTTGGTATTTACCCAAAGGAGTTTAAAACTTATAATCACATAAAAACATACACATGGGCATTTATAGCAGCTTTAGTCATAATTACCAAAACTTGGAAATGAGTAAGATGTCTTTCGGTGGGTGCATGGATAAATAAACTGTGGTACATCCAGACAACAGATTATTATTCAGTGCTAAAAAAATGAATTATGGAGGCTTGAAAAGCCAGGGAGTAAACAGAAATGTATAACCAATATGGAAAAGCAACACACTGGGCCTTCCTGGTGGCCTAGGGGTTAAGTCTCAGCACTATCACTGCTAGGGCCTGAGTTCAATCCCCGGCCAGGGAGCTACCCTCATGGCATAGCAGACCTCTTCTGTCTTGCCTGCTGCTCCCCTCAGCAGTGTATTTCAGTAAATCCGCCTGCTCTGCTCCACACTTTGTCTCTGTGAATCCTTTCACCCCCTGTATCTCTGGCCTACACCCCAGTTCTTCTATGCAATAAATAAATATTTTTTAAAAAAAGAAAAGCCACATACTGAAAAAGCCATAATCTGAAAAAGACAAATTTTTGGAAACAGAAAAAAGATCAGTGGGGGCCTCCCTGGTGGCGCAAGGGTTTGGGCACCACATTGTGAAGCAATCCACAGCCTCTGCAGCACCAGTTCAATCCCCGGCCAGCCAGAGAGAAACCCACATGGCGAAGCAGACCTCTCCTGTCTCACCCGCTGCTCCCCTCAGCAGTGTACTTCAGTGAGTCTGCCTGTTCTGTTCCCCACTCTGTCTCTGGTGGATCCTCCCACCCTCCCACCACACCTCTGGCCTGTACCCCAGTTCTTAAAAAAAAACTGATGTACTGATACATGTCACATGAATGAAACTTGAAAACATTTTGCTAAGTGAAGAAGTCATATAGAGAACCACATATTGTATGATTTGATTTATACTAAAGGTCCAGAGAAGGAAAATCTATAGAAACAAAAAGTAAACTAGTGTTTTCCAGGGGTTGGGAAGAGAGAGAAATGGGAAATGACTGCTTAGTAGGTAAAGTGTTTCTTAGGGAGAGGGGGAGGTTAATGAAAATGTTCCACAATGAGATAGTGGTTGGTGGTGGTTGCAAACTTTGTGGCTATACTAAAAACCACATTTTATGCTTAATGGCGAAAACCCTAAAATAACACTTCCAAAAGAAAACATAAAGAAAACTTTTGTGAAGTTGGGCTAAGCAAAGATTTTCAGATATGACATCAAAAGCACAATCCATAAAAGAAAAAAATTGATAAAGCTGGACCTCATCAAAATAAGAAATTATGACTTTGAAAAATACTGATAAGAGAATGAAATGACAAACCATAAACTCTTTATAAAACATGGATCTGATAAAGGATTTGTGTCCAGAATTTATGAAAAACTCTAAAAGCTGAACAACAATAAGAAAGCAAGCAACTAATTTTTTTTAATGCACTAAAGATTTAAGCAGACACTTCAACAAAGAAAATAGACAGATGGAAAAATAAGTACATTAAAAGATGTTCAACATAATTAGTAAGGGAAATGCAAATTTAAACCCATAATGCAATACCACTGCATATCTATTGGAATGACTAAAATTAAAAAGATAGCCAGACAAATATTGTCAAGGATCTGGCAGAACTGAAATTTTTGGAAAATTTCATGGGTCAACCATTTTTGGAGAATGGGTTGGTGGTTTTGTTAAAAGTTAAACAAATTCCTACCACATTCCAAGACATTTACCTAAAAGAGAATGTACCACAAGTCCATAAAAGACAATAATAGTCATGGTAACTTTGTTTATAATTGCCCCACACTGGAAATAACCCACATGCCCATTATCAGCAGAATGGAGAAACAGATGGTGACATATCCACCCAAACAATGGAGTATTATTCAGTGATGAAAAGGAATGAACTGTTGATACAACGATATGAATGAATTTTTAAATAATTATTCTAAATGAGAGAAGTCAGATGAAAATGAGTGTATATTCTATAATTCTATTTATGTAACTTTTTAGAAAATGCAAACTAATCTATAGTGACAGGAAGTTGATTAGTGATTGCCTGAAGCAAGGAAGGGAGGAGGCAAGAAAATGAGAGAGTACAACGCACAAGTAAACTTCTGAGGATGATGGTGGCCACTATTGTGGCCACAATTAAAACCTATAAAACCATGGGTACAATTAAAACCTATAAAATCATAAATTTTGAGTATGTGCTATTTATTGTATAAATTGTCAATTATAGCAAAAGAAACATTCATAAGTGAAAACAAAACTTACAAAATTCCACAAGTGGATACAGTCCCTTTTAGTATCTACCCCTGTGTTCTCTAATGTGTTAGGATGGAATGATCCCAGACAGTCCAGAAGGCTGACCCTGCCCCGGATCTTTTACACAAACTTTTCCTTTTGGAAGACCCTCCCCTCACTTTACTGCCTGGTGAAAATCAAGGCATCATTCAAGCCCAGATGAAGCCTAATCTACTCCTTGAAGCTTTCCTTGTTTTCACCAGGCAGAGTTAGTCTGTGCTCTCCTAGCACCAGGGAACCCAGTAATAGAACCCGTTGGCCTTCTAGGATATACGATTTGTTTCATCTATTCTCAAAACATCCAGAAAGTCCACTATTTACTGATTTGTCATTTTACCAAGGCACAAATCTGATTCCAGCCAGCTGTGAGAGCCTGACAGAGGAGTGGCTGAGACCATAAGTGAGATCCTTCACCCAACTCCAGGCTTTCTTACTGCAATCCAGCTTCGTTTCAAAAAAGCAAAAAACCTTACAAAGCATAGACCGCCTGCAAAAAGGCTATCAGCTTGTGATGGAAGCGACAAGTAAATAAAATAGTCCTATATCCTAGAAGGCCAATGGGATATATTACTGGATTCCCATGTGCTAAATAAAATAGTCCAGAAAATAGCTTTAAAAATTATTTTAATCTTTTATTAAGAATCCAGAAGCAGGCCTCCCTAGTGGTGCAAGGGGTTAAGACGCAACCTATGAAGCTGTCCGCAGCCTCTGCAGCATGAGTTCAATCCCCTGCCGGCCAGGGAGCAACCCACATGGCGCAGCAGACCTCTCCTGTCTTACCTGCTGCTCCCCTCAGCAGTGTATTTCGGTCAGTCTGCCTGTTCTGTTCCCCACCCTGTCTCTGGTGAATCCTGTCACCCCCCGCACCTCTGGCCTGTACCCCAGCTCTTGTATGCATAAATAAATAAATCTTTAAAAAAAGAATCCAGAAATATCACATAAAAATCCTAGTTGTACTTTTCAGCATTTAATAAGGAGAAGTTATATATACACTACAGTGGAATGGCTGGGAATTTGAAATGGTATTGGGTCTCGCCCCTCAATAATATCAAAAGCCCCCAGTGAAAGCCTATCACATTGCACTATAATTATGTGCTTAGCAACCTGCCTTTTTTTCTAGAAGTATAGTATCTAAGTCTCTAGAGCTAGATTGACTAGCTGGGTGACCTTGAACTTACTAACTTATGTGTGCCTCAATTTCTTCATCCTTAAAATGGCAAGTAAAATAGTACCTGCCTCATAGAGTTAATTTAAGTGATTGACTATGACACGCCACAGAAAGCACTTAAATAAGTGCCTGACCCATCCAAGGTGCTTGGATAAATGTACATAATTAGTTTGAGAGTTTCCTCTGGGGGCAGAGTTTATGCTTTAGGGACCTTTTTAAGAATTTCTAGTCCTCCAGTGACTCATGCAGTACCTGGCACATCGTGTGTGCTGACAAGCATTCAAAGGATGAAATGAGTCAGTGAGTAAATGAGTTAAAGTTCTACCCCTCTCTTCCTAGAGTAGCAACTGCTTTATTTCTGGTATAATGGAGGCGTTTTGACCTGGCTTTGGGGTATCCATACACCACTCATGTGGCCAACTTCTCTGCCAGCTTCTCTGCCACTCTATCAATGTGCAACTATAAGACCATGGTGCAGGAGGAGAGGTAACGGCAGGGGTGGGTCACAGCTTGCCCTGCTCCCCATCTGGCCATCAGGGTAGTGGGGTCTCAAATCAGAGAAAACTGACCAAGAGAAGCAGGGTTGCCTTGTGATTCAACTAGGACCCTTAACCCTCTAGAGATTATTCTCAATCCAGCAGCCGGAATGAGTCTGCGAAAACCCACATTGAATCCTGTCACTCCCTGCACAAAACCCTCCTCCAGAGGCTTCTCATCTTACTTGGAACAAAACTAAAATTCTCTGTGTCCTAGAATGCCCTGCATGCCTGAACCTGTGGTCCACTCCCATCTCACCTCCTGCCTTCTCCTCTCTGCACACGCCACACCAGGCTTCTTATGACTCACCCAAGAATTCTCTGTATTCTCTGTTCCTTCTGCCTGCTCTGCTTTTTCCCCAGGAACTTGTGGTTCACTCGGTCACTTCATTGAGGTCTCTGCTGAAATGCTTCCTTATCAGAGCGGCCTCTCTGTCTACCTGCTGAGAACTCAGGAACAAAGACTTCACCTGCTTGATGCATCACTCTGTCCCCAATGCCTCACCCAGTGTTTGGCACATGGTGCTCAATAAATACTTATTGACAGATAAGGTGAATAAACCCAGGAATCACTTGCTTTCTGCTTCTGTTTCCCTCCCTGGACCCGTGCCTCCCCAAGTGCAGAATTGTCCCATAAGTGAATTCTCTGTGTCCAAACATGCTTCCAGCACCCCAGCAGAATAAGGTGAGTTAAAGTGTGTTTTTGGAACAAGAGGGGACTGAAGACTGTTAAATACTCTCTTGGGGAAATTCAGGGGTCCCTGGCTTGACAAAATGAATTTTCATTTGCCAGTGTTTTCCAGAGAGGATATAACATAGAAGGTGTTCAGGAGACAGAGATATTGGTTACTGTGGCCCATTCAACACAAGGAATGCAGACGGACAGAGACCAAAAAGAGGGGGAAAAAACCTAAATCATTGATGAATCTCCCTGGGGCAGGGCTCTCCAATATGCGTTTTTACAAATGCCCTGGATGATTCTTAAGTAAACAGATTAAGACATGTATTCAGAAAGGCTTTTGGAGATTCAGCAAAGAATAAAACCACACATTACAGTGAAAAAGGCTGGGCCTCTTATGGGAAGCCGGTCTGGGTACAAATCCTGACATCCCTACTTAGCTTCTCAGTGACCCTCTGCTTTACCCAACTTCTCACCTCCTGGCATTCCATTGCCAGTTAGAGTACATAATGACATCTATCTGATTGGACTGTCGTGATGACTAATCACAACACAAGCGTGTGCCTGAAACATAGCAGACGCTTAAGGCATGTTAACTGGTTACTGTTATTCTTAGGGCCTCTTTTCTGTGCTTCCAACCTCTCTACAAAGTTCCATGGCAAAGCGACCATCTTCAGCATATAAGAAAATTTTCAGCCTATAGAGATCTTCTACCCAACACTAACTAGATCAAGGAAGATATTTTTGGCCTTAACTACCCATTAATCAGTCATAACAAATCCCCATAGTTTAGTCTTCATTCTACCAAAGCTCTCATATATTTCAAGACAAAAGTTTGAGGCTTGGGCCTCCCTGGTGGCGCAAGGGGTTAAGACGCAACCTATGAAGCTAACTGCAGCCACTGCAGCACGAGTTCGATCCCCGGCCAGGGAGAAACCCACATGGTGCAGCAGACCGCTCCTGTCTAGCTGGCGCTCCCCTCAGCAGTGTATTTCTGTCAGTCTGCCTGTTCTGGTCCCTGCTCTGTCTCTGGTGAATCCTCTCACCCCCCACACCTCTGCCTGTACCCCAGCTCTTATATGCATAAAAATAAAATAAATCTGGGGAAAAAAAAAAGTTTGATGTCAGGCAGGTCCAGAGAGGTCTGGCAAGTGTCCTGTGTGTCTAGCCAGAATGTGGAAGCCCGGGACCTGGAACCCACAAACCATGCACTTGCCATGAGTGTCATCATCAAGTTTTTGGGACTCAGAGGTTGAAAGCAAAGAAGGACAAGAAGCAGGGTGCGTTCCTCTCCTGGTGCGAGGTTGGAGGCTGGAGCAGCACAAGACCCGCTCCCAGCCTGGCATACAGACCACAAGGACCTCGCAGCCCCGAGAAGAGCCTCTCTGCTCCCCAACCCGGCGGGCAGCAGCGCGGAGTCAGCCCTCGCGTCCGCTCGGGCCGGGGACCGTCGGCGACTCCACAGCCCCACCTGCTGGCGACCGCGCCGCACTGCGCCTGCCCAGCCCCGAGGGGCGCCGCCCGCGCCCCATCACCCCGCGGCTGCCCGGGGGGCCGCGGAAGGGACCTGGGTGGGGGGTAACACCCTGGTCTATTTCTCCACCTTAGTGTGACTCAATCTCTTCGCTCTCACAGTTTCTTCCAAACTGAGCCAAAGAAGATTCAGCCCCGACTTCCCTGCTGGGGGTGCAGGAGGGGGGCTGGTGAAGCGGGATGGAATCAAAGACACCCACTCTGCCAGATGGAAAGCATCGGGGCTTTGGAAAGGAAATTGTTATAAATTTCAGAACAAACAGCAACATTCCCAGTAAACAAATGGAGAAGCTAAGTCTTGGAGGCTCAAGGTGAGCAGCGCAGGCCACAGTTGGTTCATTGATGCACTTATTCAGCTTCTCACTCACCTGTAGGAAGTGATCAGCACAGCCAGGTACTGGGACACATACATGGTCAAAAACTCAGTTGCTGGGCCTCCCTGGTGGCGCAAGGGGTTAAGTCTCAGCACTATGAAGCTATGCGCAGCCTCTGCAGCGCGAGTTCAATCCCTAACCAGGGAGATACCCACATGGTGCAGCAGACCTCTCCTGACTCGCCCGCTGCTCCCCTCAGCAGTGTATTTCAGTGGATCTGCCTGTTCTGTTCCCCGCTCTGTCTCTGGTGAATCCTCTCCCCCACCTCAAACCTCTGGCCTGTACCCCAATTCTTGTATGCATAAATAAATCTTTAAAAAAAAAACAAACTTAGTTGCTCTACTTTAAGTCCTTTGCTGAGTCACTCATTATGTTTCTCCCACCCACCTCCTGTTAACCTGTCCTTCTTGTGCCCTTTGTAACCCTCTTTATGCTGGAAGCCATTTCTACCTCCACAACACTCAGAACCTACACTGTATTCTCCTCCTCCTAACGAAAACTTGGCCCTACCCCAAGGACACTGGTTCCCTTGCATCCCTCTGGCGTCTGAGCGGCTGGTCCTCCCACATGAGTTCTACGGTCCAGCCAAGAAGGGAGCACTTGGGTCAGCCGCACCCCAGCCGCCCCCAACACTTTCACACTATTGCTGCCTGCCCTCATTTAAGTCCCTCCTCAAGCTGAAAGTCTCATTGCCGCTACCTCTCCTGGCTGCTGCCATTGACCTTGGGCCCACTAGACGAGGGCTCTCCCACTAGCTCTACATGCTGCCATTGACCTTGGGCCCACTAGACGAGGGCTCTCCCACTAGCTCTACATGTCAGGCCCCACCATCATGTCTAAACCGATTGCCCAGGCCCAGCTACCTGCCACCCTGACCTCCCCCTACTTGAGTCCTGAACAACCCTCTACTCCACTGGGTGTTACACTGTGCAAGGGCACAGCTGAACTCTTGCTAATGTGGTTCTGCATCTCAAAAATTAAACTTCAACATTCCGCTTGGCCCACAGTCCTTCCAACTCAGTTCTGTCCCTCCCCCTTCACCGCTCCTTGACCTCACTGAGTTCCTGCACTTTTCACTTATTGACTCACAGTTTCTCTTCTCTCCCCCCTCAACCCTGAACTTCAGTCCTACAAAACCCAAGAGGGACCAGTCAACACTGGCATAATTTCTCAGCAGCTTCCTCAATACCCTTGCAGCCTTCCCTTCCCCTGATCTGGGAAATCCGGACCCTGCGTTGGTTCTTACCCTGGACTTCTGGTCCTGGTGGGGAAAACTCTATACTGTGGCACAAACTGGTCTTTTGCAAGGTTCATCAAAAGCTATTAAAATGTTTCACTTTCCCTAAGCCCTCAAAAGATCACTTGGTGGGGGGGTCTCCCCGGTGGCACAGCAGGTTGAGCGCAGTGCTGTGAAGCCTCTGCAGCGCGGGTTCAATTCCCTGCCGGCCAGGGAGAAACCCACATGTCACGGCAGACCTCTCCTATCTCACCCACTGCTCCCCTCAACAGTGTATTTTGGTCCATCTGCCTGTTCTGCTCCCACTCTGTCTCTGGTGAATCCTCTCACCCTCCTGTGCCTCTGGCCTATACCCCAGTTTTTGAATAAATAAATAAATAAATCATAAAAAAAAGAAAAAAAGAGGGCCTCCCCGGTGGCGCAGCGGTTGAGCGCTGGGTTGCGAAGCTGCCTGCAGCCTCTGCGGCGCCGGTTCGATCCCCGGCTGCTCCCCGGCCACCGGAGGAGGGTCCCGCATGGCGCGCAGACCTCTCCTGCCGCCCGCTGCTCCCCTCAGCAGTGTACCTCGGTCCTTCTGCCTGCTCTGTTCCCTGCTCCTTGCTCTGGCTCTGGTGAATTCTCTCACCCTCCCGTGCTTCTGACTGTGCCCAGTGCTTGTATAAATAAATCTTTAAAAAAAAAAAAAAGATCACTTGGCTTCCTACCTCACTGCAAAGATCAAAGCTAAGAACCCCCTCACCTTTCAAATCCTCTCCCCGCCCTCCTCTAATAAATACATTCAAACTATCCTCCAGGGTCACCAAATGTTCCTCTCCCTGTCCAGACTCAGTCTTTGCATCTGGGCCTAAACTCCTGTGTTCTATCTCCAAAATTTCTAATTCCTTCTGTTTTTCATGTACCAGTCAGGGCCACCCCACAGACAGAAATCACAGCCAATTTGAACAGTGACATTATAATATAAAGAGTTACTGGGCCTCCCCTGGTGGTGCAGCAGTTGAGTGCTGGACTGCAAGGCTGCCCGCAGCCTCTGCAGCGCCTGTTCGTTCCCCGGCCGCCGGCAAGAGTCCCACAAAAAAAATAATAATAATAATAATAATAATAAAAAAAGTTACTAATGCTAACAGGGCATTACCTTCAAAACGGAGAAAAGGAACTCAATGGCATACCCTACCTATAGATCACCATCTCCTCTGGGGCTGAGACAGCACCCAAAAAAGGAATACATCTAGAAGACACCCTGGCCCTGGGCTGATGACTAGTCCTTGTTGGATAGGGTATGACTTTGACCTACTGGGGAGCAGGGAGTTCACTGAGATGCTTTGCCGACAAAGTCACTGGAAAACACCTTCTGGAGTGGGGTACACAAGGAAGTCATCCACACGGAGGGTCTAGGCTGCAGGCCTCTTGCTGAGGTCACTGCCCAGGAGGTCATCTGGGGTGCAGAGGAAGGGCCTCATTAAGGAGGTAAGCTTGTGGAAACACCCGGAAGGATGATGCATTGGAAGCCACTCTCTGAGATGCTCAGGGAAGCTGTCCATAGGGAGAGGCCCTGTGCCCTGGCCAAGCTATGTGGCCCCTGTGCTCTGTGGCCAGAGCCTCCCAGAGGCACACGGGAACCAGGAAGAAAAGTGCTTTCCCCCCCCAGTGCTCCTTCAGCACCCTCTACCCACAAAGCTTAATGTAGGACCCATGGGAAATCATGGAGTTTTCTCAGGGTGTTTTTCACCGTGACCTTTCATACAGCTGGCCAGTAGGTAACATGTAGCCTTGGGATGCAGTCCACATGTATGGGACGTATGTATGTATGTAATATGTAACCTTGATGTGTAGTTCACATGAGCGAAACATACTTCTCTAAACTAGGCTTCTACTTGGCCCTGACCCGGCTTTGTCTATAAATCATGTAAGAGGCTCCTCTGAGGCTCCTCAGAGGAGGCCACTCGCTGGCCACTCGTGGGGCCACTGCTGGGGCCGGAGCCCAGGGGCTCCCTGTGCTGGACACTGCCTCTGTTGCTACTTGTGTCCCTCCTGATGCTGGAATAAAGACTTGTTCCTGATCCCCACATAGGGGCTTCGTGAACTGTTTCTCATCTGCCGGCATCAAGAACAGGGCAAGCTTCCGGCTGAGGCCCGACACTTAGCACTGTGCCAACTGGGAGAAAAGAAATGTTGGCAGGGCCCGCCTGGATCACACAGAGCCAACAACAAAGGTGCATGTGTAGTGGAGGGGCAATAAAGTTACAACCCACCCAATCGGTGTCTTCAACTTCCATTTCTTTATTGCTTTCTTTCACTAACCAATGAACAAGTGCAAAGATTACCAATTAAACACACACGTAGCTCCGGGCCCGCTGCTCCCCACTAGTTACGATAATTTATCATTTCCTCTTAAGCCAAGTTTCTGGAAAATGTAGTCCTTGCTTATTGTTCTCTCTCCCATTTTCCTGCCACTTTTTTTTTTCAGTTACTTTATTTATTTATGCATACAAGAACTGGGGTCTAGACCAGAGGTGTGGGGGGTGAGAGGATTCACCAGAGACAGAGTGGGGAGCAGAACAGGCAGATCCACTGAAATACACTGCTGAGGGGAGCAGCGGGCGAGACAGGAGAGGTCTGCCGTGCCATGTGGGTAGCTCTCTGGCAGCCAGGGATCCAACTAGTCCTGCAGAGGCTGTGGGTTGCTTCATAGGTTGCGTCTTAACCCCTTGCACCACTAGGGAGACCCTCAGATCTATATTTCTTGCACATATTTTCCCTCCAGAAATCCACACAGATATATTCAAATGCTTAATGAAAAACCTGTATCTCAAGTTCAACATGTCCAAAAGTGAGATCAATTACTACATATAATCTTCTCTACCTTTTCTACTATATTCTTCATATAAGTTGATATAATGTGCCCAACAAATATGTATTTGTTGAATAAATGAAAGATGGGATCCTTAACAACCAAAAACTTCTTCAATTCTCCCTCTCTCTCCTATGTTAATTAAGTAGATGACCAACATGTTTTATGGATGTTGTTTCTTATATGTGTGTCACTGAGCAAGTTCTCACCCCCATCAGATTCCTGCCTACCACTGATACATCTTTAGCATGTTATAACTAATTTCTTGAACTCCACTTTCCTTACCAATGAAGTAGGAAGACTAATATCTGTATTCTTTTTTTTTAAAGATTTATTTATTTTTTATTTATTTATACAAGCACTGGGCACAGTCAGAAGCGCAGGAGGGTGAGAGAATTCACCAGAGCCAGAGCAGGGAGCAGAGCAGGCAGAAGGACCGAAGTGCACTGCTGAGGGGAGCAGCAAGCGGCAGAAGAGGTCTGCGCCCATGTGGGACCCTCCTCTGGTGGCCGGGGAGCAGCCGGGGATCGAACCGGCGCTGCAGAGGCTGCGGGATGCTTCACAACCCAGCGCTCAACCGCTGCACCACCGGGGAGGCCCTAATATCTGTATTCTAAGGTTGCTTTGAGTATTAAATGTTATGCAAGGCTACCAAGTGCCTGGCACACAGGAAGAGTCACTACATGCAGGTTCATTCTCTTATGCCACTCTTCACCCAACTACTCCCTCTACTCCCACTCCAGAAAGATAAAGTGCCATTTGGCACTTTCTCAGACTGGCAGGTTTCAGAATTTCAGGATAAGGTAAGATGCTCTCCCCCCCCCTCCCCTTGGGTGCTGGACACCACCCAAACTGCCAGCCATTGGTATTCTGGGCAGATGCAGCCGGCTACCGAGGCACTGTTATCTGATGGTGCATCTGTCTGGGAAACCAGAAAAAGGAAAATTGTCTTTAAAAGTATATTTTCCCCTCCCCAGGTAAGCAGGAGAAATAATGGAATTCATTGGAATGACCACAAGATAAAACTCCTGCCCACCAGGTGTTTATCCCAGTTCATTAAAAAAAAAAAAAAAAAAAAAAGAACTATTTTAAGGCCCTGAAAAAACACTCCCTGTTGGGGAAGCAAATGGAACCACATGTTTCTGAAGCAGTTTGAGAGAAAACAGCGAATGCATGTCAAGCAGAACCAGCGTAGACTGCTTGCTCACAGATACTCCCCATGCACCCCTCCTGGAAGGGCTGGCTCCCTTGCATCTTGCCACCCATCTAATCCTCAAGCTCCTAGGCTGCAGAGGGGTGTAGGAAGACCCCCCCTTTTCCTACATGCACCATCTAAGAACCCTCCTTCACCCCTGTTTCTTAAAGGCTGCCCTGCCAACTCTGCCCCTTGGGACACTAGCTCCCCAGTTCTCCCTGCCTCTGTTGTCCCTAAAGATAAGCAAATGGGCTTTTAGTGTTAGGAGACTTAACTGTAATCATTAAAGAGAAATGCTCAGGGAGTAACAAAACCAACAAAAATGAAGACATTCTTTAGTTACCCAATGAACCGTTACTTGCAGGGTGAACAAATGTCCCTGTTTGCCCAGGACAGCCCTGCTTGTAATTATTCTTGATGTAGTTACTAGTAGCATTCCTTTCATTCCACAAATTATTCATGCTCACTCAGAAAGTGGAATAAGTTCTTCTTTTTTTACATGGCAGGCATATTAACACTCATTTAATTCTCAAAACAATCCTATGAGGTAAGAAACATTTTTAAAATAAAAAAACCCAGGGGACTCCCTGGTGGCACAAGGGATTAAGCATCAGCACTATGAAGCTGTCTGCAGCTACTGCAGCAGAGTTCAATGCCCGGCCACGGGGGTGACCCACATGGCACAGCAGACTTCTCCTGTCTGGCCCACGGCTCCCCTCAGCAGTGTATTTCAGTCTATCCTCCTGTTCTGTTCCCCACTCTGTCTCTTGTGAATGCTCTCACTGTCCCCACCCCCCACCTCTGGCCTGTACCCCAGTTTTTGTGTACATAAATAAACCTTTAAAAATAAAATAAATTAAAACCCAGAAACAGAGAGGTTAAGTAATTTGTGCAAGGTGACAAAGTGAGTCAGCATCTGAGCCAGGGTTTGAACGAAGGCAATCTGCTTTACTGCCTTTAAGGCAGTCCTTTTTTTTTTTTTAAAGATTTATTTATTTATGCATATAAGAACTGGGGCACAGGCCAGAGATGCAAGGGGTGAGAAGATTCACTAGAGGCAGAGTAGGGAACAGAACAGACAGACTGACTGAAATACACTGCTGAGGGGAGCAGCGGGTGAGACAGGAGAGGTCTCCTGCGCCATGTGGGTTGCTCCCTGGCCGGCTGGGGATCGAACTCATGCTGCAGAGGCTGCAGATCGCTTCATAGTGTGGTGCTTAACCCCTTGATCCACCAGGGAGGCCCCTGCTTTACTGTCCTTGCTCTTAATCACAAAGGCAAGTTGGCTATGACAAAGCTTTAGGAAATCACTTGTCTATCTAATATTACTCATGCCTACAGTGCACCATCTATGAATATTATCATAAACCAGCAGAGACCTTCCCCCCAAGGAACTTTTATTCTGGCAGGAACACAGATACAAGTAAAAGGACAGGGTGTGCAGGATGCATTCAGAACAAATAGGATAGGGAAGGGCACATCCAATATGGCCTTTAAAGGTCGCAGAAAACCCCCTGGAGGAAGTGATCTCTGAGGGCAGTCCTAAAGAAAGAGAATTGCCTGGACTGGAAGAACCAAGAAAGGCAGAATATCAAAAGGACTTGAGGTTAAAGCAGTCATGGAGCAAAGGAACTCAGAGAGTCCAGCAGAGCTCTCACGTTGCCCTGCGCTGGGGACTTGACAAAAGCTGGAAACGTAAGCAAGGGCCAGACCAAGAAGGAATGTCACGACAGGCTCCGCTGGCATTATATCCTAAAGTTAATGGGAAGCCAGTGAGTTTCTAGGAACGTAAGCAGAGAAGTGACCTGATCATAATTTCACCTTAGAAAAATCACTGTGGTTGCCATGCAGAAATGGACTGAAGAGGGAAGAGCTGGAACAGACACAGGGAACCCAGAGTGAGGATGACTGCCAAGATCCATCGCGGGGAGCAAGATGGCTTGCACTAATTTCGTGCCTGGAAATGCAGAGTCTGGGTCGATTGAGGAGGTAGGTGGACAGGACCTGGTGGCTGGCAGGATATGGTGGGTTAGGAAAAGGAGCACCATAGGGGCCATGAAGATGTCTAAGCAGAGTCTGGAGCTCTGGAGAGAGGTCTGGGCAAGAATTGGAGACTTATTTGGAAGTCATCCAGGTGGAGATGGTGACAAGGCCATCAGATTAGGTGGTGTGTGTAGCGAGGGAAGAGAAAGAAAAAAATGGATGGAGCTGGAAGGGATCATGCTCAGCGAAACAAGCCAGAAAGAAAAAGAAAAATACCAGATGGTCTCACTCATAGCAGGAATTTAGAAAACCTAAATAAGGGACCAGGAAAAAGACTAATTATAATAAAGTAAAAATCAAAATCAACAAGCAACTATAAAGCAGAGACACACTACAGGAGGGGGAGGAGGGAGTAGGAGCAAAACAAGGGGGGTGGGAATTGTATGGGGACGATAACCAAGATGAAAATGCATACATTGTGCAAAAACGAAAAATGATGTAAAAAATATATAAAATTTTAAAAATAATAAAAGAAAAAAAAGAAAATGGCCGTAAAGAAGAAAGGCAAGGTAGGAGACCAGCCAAGGGAGCATGGTGTCATCTTAGCCACGAAGAGAAGGAGGAGAAAAAGGAAAACCGTGCCTAAGGCTTCAGGGAGCACAAGTCACCCCCATCCAGAAGGGCTATCAACGAGATGATCACTGGAAATCTAAAGACAGCAGTTTCACAATGCAGGCAGGAGGGGGCGCCAAAGGGATGCAGAACGCCTGAGAGGTGAGGCTGGGGAGCAGGGATTGGTCACAGAAGTGTGTCACTAAGGGAGGGGAAGGCAGGGAGGTGCTAGTGAAGGTCTCGTCCTGGAGCAGACACCCAGCTGGCTGCCTATTTGCTGTGCTCTCCCTCCCACTCCCCTCACACCAGCCCTACCAATAAATACTACAGAAGCATGGACAGTAATAATAGAAGAGTCAAGAAATCTTACTAAGTCATATTGCCATTTCCGTTTTTTGTTTTTGTTTTTGTTTTTTTGCATAGAAGTACTGGGGTACAGGCCAGAGGTGTGGGGCGGGGCGGGGGTGGCTGTAGGGGGGAGTGAGAGGATTCACCAGAGACAGACTGGGGCGCAGAGCAGGCAGATCTACTGAAATACACTCCTGAGGGGAGCAGTGGGCATGTCAGTAGAGGTCTGCTGCACCATGTGGGTTGGCTCCCTGGCTGGGGATTGAACTCATGCTGCAGATAGCTTCATAGTGCTGAGGCTTAACCCCTTGTGCCACCGCGGAGGCCCCTAGGCATGAAGATTTAAAGGTGAGTAAATTGAGTTCCTGGGGGATTCTCTTATTTCTTTTTTGCTTCCAAGGCAGCTCCTAGGGTATGACTCTAACGCTCCCCACCCGTGCCCCCCAGCATCTGCAGTAAATTGAAACAGGCTATAGAATTTTGTATCTCCCACCAGTGCCCAAGATTCTCATCACAAGCAGAGACTAGAGGAGATTTATTGAGCACCATCTATATAGAGGGCCCTTACCTTCCTTCCTTCATTTAACAACCACTTACTGAGCACCTGCTGTGTGCCAGTTACTGTGTTAAGGTTTCTCCACACTCAATCCAGCTATCTAGACCTACACATGACCTAGATCCAGGCAAGCAAAGCAACATAGTCCCCCAGCCAGGTTCAGGGATGAACGCCTGGTCCAGACAGAGCCAAGAAGACAGTGCAATTTTGTGCACAATTCTGGGAAAAAGGCAGGTGCTCTTCCCTGTTGTACATGACCAGATATGAAGCTGAAGCAAGTGTGTGTGTTGCCAATTGAGGAAGAAAACATGTCTGAAAATAGACGCACACAAAAGAAAAGTTGAGAGAGAGAAAACTGGTTGTTCCTGGTAACATTTTTGGGAAACCAGATCAGGCTTCATCTGAAGTCATCCTACTCCTGGACCTTTTCACTGTGCGAGCCAATAAAAACCCCTGTTTGGACTAATTTGGAGGGGGGTTTCTGCTCCTTACATCTGGGGGAGTCCTGGTTATGAGGTAAAACAGTGGTTTGAGTTATTTATTTGCAAAGTGTGGCTCCAGAGAGCGGAAGTTAGGTGAGTGTATTCTCCCTCAAGACTGCAGCCAGCCTGAGGTCCAGAGCTGTGTGTTATTTTGCATGGTCACAATAGGAAGCATTTGATACTGTGCTAGGATGAAAGGAGGGCAAGAGGAAGACCAGGTGGCAGATTGGAAAGGGGAAGGGAAATGTACAAACTCCCAAGGAAGCAGGAAGCCGAGTAGCCTTGCCACTTCTTCGCTCAGGGCTGACGAACCCTGCAGGGGCTCCCAAGCGCCATGAAGCAGGAAATGAGCACATAGAAGCTTCCAGCAGCAGCCTACTCTAAAGAGCCACGTACCAGGAAATTGCCTGGGAATGACAGAGCAGCCATAACCGGGTCATTCTTTCCCTAAAAATATTTCTCCCTTTGTGAGCAACAAGGACCCATTCAACCAACTGTGTGGTGCTTCAGCTGAAATAACAGACTGGGGGAAATGTATAATTGACTTTGATCAAATTGAAACCATAGGGCAGCCCAACTGAGCCAAGCTTGCCTCTGGCCCCAGCACAGAAATTATTTTCTGCTTAATGCCAGGCCTGGTGTGGGGAAAAGGAGAGAATTGAGGGACCAGAGAAAGAGAACTGGTCGCCCCACACCCCCACCCCACCCCAGCAAGGCCCAGAGCTGTGTCTGAATAGCCAGCACCAATATAAAAGAGATCCCAGTCCAGACTTTTGGTGGAGAAAGGCATCTGGGGCTGAGAAGAGGTGGAGAGACAGATAGGGAAGAGGCTAGAAGAAAGGTAAAGAGTTTACTTTTAATGAACTAAGTCAACTCACAAAAAATAAACAGTAGCCAATAGATATTTTTTCTCACTGTCCTAATTTACATTTGAAAATAACAGATTACAGGGCCTCCCTGGTAGCACAAGGGGTTAAGACACAACCTATGAAGCTATCCGCAGCCACTGCAGCACAAGTTTGATCCTTGGCCAGGGAGATACCCACATGGCGCAGCAGACCTCTCCTGACTCGCCCGCTGCTCCCCTCAGCAGTGTATTTCAGTCAATCTGTTATAGGACAGGGAGAGGGGCAGCCCAAACCCCGCAAACCTGCCTATTCTAAATGGGTTCTGCCATCCGCCGCATCAACACAAAACACATGAGACTAATGGGAAGGATCTTTAATAAAACTAGGAAACAATACAGGTAAGGCAAAGAGTCTAGTTTCTAAATGAAGCACCCAAAGTTACCCGTCCCCTTGTGGGTAAAAGTCCATCCAAATGGGATTGGCCCAGAGCAAGGCCCCAAAGCCTGCCCCAAGTCTAAAGCACCTTCCATTGGGGACCCACAGAAAAGGGTCAGAAACAACCAGACAAGCCCGGAAGGAAAAGAGCAAAATCAACATCAAGACAAAAGCTGCCGTGGTCACCTCCCCACGGGTCTCACCCACATCTGTGTCACCCAGTCCACGACCAAAAGACAAGTGCAGTTTCTTCACGTGTCTCTAGGTTCCATGCGCCTCCTCCAGGTCTCCTGGCTCCATCCTGCTTCCTTCCTTAGTCTCTTCTGCAGCTTCTCCTCTTCCTGCTCAGCTCCACCCTCCCTTGTGTGGGGCAGGGAACCTCCCCCTTTCCTGGGGACCACCCTGTTACAAATCCACCTGTTCTGTTCCCCACTCTATCTCTGGTGAATCCTCTCACACCCCCCAACACACATCTCTGGCCTGTACCCCAGTTCTTGTATGCATAAATAAATAAATCTTTAAAAAAAAGAAAATAACAGATTATCAATCTGTTTATCAGCTTATCATCTGATACATTTTTCACTAGCAATTTAATAATTTCAAGGATTATAATAAAAAGAAAAATTTGAAACTCCAAAAAGACAATAAAGCATTCTTCCCAGAGACCTATGAGTCATCTGTATGGGGTGTGGGGAGGGGAGAAGTTAAAAATAACCCAAGTTCTTAGGAACTTAGCTGGATGATTTGGTAACTGGTTTATTTCACCTACTTCCAGGAATTTTCTTTCTGGGCTAGTCAACACCCCAGCTAGCCAACACGTGGGAGCTTGGTGTTTCTTTTCCCCATCCTGACCCACCAGCCTCAGGGAGAGTGTGAGGTCCACATAGACAGAACCAGAACTCCAGGCCCTCTGGGTGCTCCCTCCAGGCCCCTAACAGCCACACAGATGTGCAATCTCCATTGGACACTTCCCTAAGCAAACTGTCCCCAGGAGGCCCTTGGACTTTGGCCTTTTCATCGCTATCCTAGCTCTCTGTCTCAGGTCTGGTTCTAGTTCCCTCCTCCCCTGGAAAGGCCCCAGACAGTCCCGGTCATGGAAAGAACCCTGAGTCACAGAGGCCTGACTCAGGCCCCATCCCCCTCCAGCTCCTGAGGTAATGGGGGATGGAAACAGCTGCCATTATGGTCAGGAAGCTCTAGCTCTTCCTTCTCAGTCAAGCTTCTCAGTCATGCCTCCCTTAAACTATATCTCAGTTGCCTCATCTGTAAGATGAAGATGACAGTAACTACTTTCAAGGTTTGCTGTAAGGATTTATCTGATGTGAAGGAGGCACTAAATAATTGATTGGTGTTTTTTATGATTGTTACTGTTATTACATGACCTTTGGCAAGATACTCAACTCCCTTGAACTTGCATTTGCATTTGAAAAACTAAGAATAATTACCTTAAGGGGCCTCCCTGGTGGTGCAGGGGTTAAGTCTCAGCACTACGAAGCTATCCTTAGCCACTGCAGCATGTGTTTGATCCCAGGCCAAGGAGCTGACCCACATACAAGAACTGGGGTCTAAGCAAGAAGTGTGAAGGGTGAGAGGATTCACCAGAGACAGATTGGGGCGCAGAACAGGCAGATCTGCTGAAAGACACTGCTGAGGGGAGCAGCGGGCGAGTCAGGAGAGGTCTGCTGCGCCCTGTGGGTCATCTCCCTGACTGGGAATCAAACTCCTTTTGCAATGGCTGGTGATAACTTGATAGTACTGAGACTTTATGAGACTTTAACCCCTGCGCCACCAGGGAGACCCAAATAAAAATAAATCTTAAAAAACAATAATTATCTTAGGATGGTTACAAGGATTACATATGAAACGGGTGATGAGGGTCACGTATGTGAAACTCCTGGGACTGCCCGTGCAACATATGCAAGGGGCGGGCACAGCGCCCTATGCATGGGGTTCTCAGTCTTCGGTTGCTTTCCCTTTACTGCCCAGACTTCCTCACATGCAATCCAGAATAAGAGTTTCCTGGCTCCTTCATGGCCAAATAGACTCCAACATTTAGCTAAAAACAGAAGAGTCTGTCCCTGAAGGTGGTTTTGGGACTGCTGGTCCTTGCCTTCCGCTCCGCGCTGTGCTCTCAGCCCACACCCCTGCAAGGAACAGGCGCTGCACCCTGGGGAGCTCTGGAGGGCCGCTATGGATGCAGGACGCATCGCTAAGCGCTAGGGGGCGCAAGAAGCTCGGGAACACAGAGCCGCACCCAGAATTCGCTCAATTCACTCCCTGGGTGCCCCAGTCGCCCAGACCTCGCAGATCCAAGCAGGACGCTTCAGAAAGGCCGTTGTGGGCACAAATAATGGGGACAGATGCTGGGGGCGGTGGAGAGCACACTTACCCCCAACCCCACCCCGGCCCCAGCCTGCTTCAGTGCTATGGAGGCCAGGGCTGCATGACGGGGTTCCCAGGTGGAGGAGAGCAGGACCAGAGGAAAGCCAGGGCAGATCACTCACTGCCCATTCAGTCCATCTTCCACTTCTAGCTGGCCCCGCCTCTCAGCAGGACTCCCTGGGTCACAGCTGGAGGAATCCATGTGGGGTCCCAGATGTTCAGTCCCAGATGTTTAGCAGAGAGCTGGGACCCAGGGGCAGGAAAGAGCTGGAGTAAAATCTCCCAGGTCGTTTATAATAATCCCTCCTAGAGCTAACTAGTACTTTTTTTTTTTTTTTTACGATTTATTTATTTACAAGAACTGGGGTACAGGCCAGAGGTGTGGGGGGGTGAGAGGATTCACCAGAGACAGAATGGGGAGCAGAACAGGCAGATTGACTGAAATACACTGCTGAGGGTTGCAGAGAGCGAGACAGGAGAGGTCTGCTGCACTGTGTGGGTAGCTTCTTGGTGGGGATAGAAATTGTGCTGCAGGGGCTGCGGAGAGCTTCACAGATTGGTCTTAACTCCTTGCGCCACTAGGGAGGCCTGCTTACTAGTACTTTTATGTTCATCATCTCACTTGGCTATTCATAACCACCTGACTTTTTAAGCTGCTATTATTCCATTTTGCAAGGAAGAAAACTGAGGTGTCTTCAGCTCTCCTCTTTCCTACTAAGTTTCCATTGCTACCACTATCCCTCCTTTTCCTTTCCCTTGTTTTAAATCTGCCCAAACCACATACATAACCCAGGAAGATTGCTGCTCAGCTCCCAGTACTCCATAAATCAAATTTGAAATATTTGCTTTCTAGTTCATCTAACAGAGAAGAAAGATGATGGAGTATAGTCATTATGAGGGTGTACTTTGGAATCAGATCTGAGTAAATATCCTATGGGTATAATTTACAAGTTCCATGATCATGGGCCTCATTGTGCCTCAGTTTCCTCATCTATAAACAAGAATAGTCACTTCTCCCTCAAGGGATTCTTTCAAGGGTTAAATGAGAGGTACTGTCAGGCTATTACATAGTGCCTTGCATATAGCAAAGGCTTGAAATATGCATTTTATACATATAATTATCATAACCACAGCATAGAAGTGATCTTTGTGAATTAGTTCATTACTTTCTTGCTATTTACTAATGAAGTTAATGGGGTTAAGAGGATGTTATTTTGCCTAGCAGGATTGCACACTGGTTTGAATGCTTCCCCTTCCCCCAAAATTTCATGTCCACCTGGAACCTCAGAACATGAACTTGTTCAGAAATAGGGTCTTTCAAATGTAACAAGTTGAGATAAGGTCATACTAGATTAGGGTAAGTTCTAAATTCAATGTGACAGTTGTCCTCGTAAGTCCTTGTAAGAAGCGAGGCCATATAAAGACACCAAGACATAGAGGCAGCAGCGTGTGTGAAGACAGCAGAGTTGGGGTGATGCTGCTAAGGAACCCCAAGGCTTGCTGAGAACCACCAGAAGCTAAGAGGCTGGGCTGGACCTTCCCCTACAGCCCCTAAAAGGAACCAACCTTGTCAACACTTTGGTTTCAGATTCCCACCTTTCAATCGACGGGGAGAATAAATTTCAATGGACAGGGAGAATATTGTTGTAAGCCCTCCATGTTGTCATTTGTTACAGCAGTCCTACAAAACCAACACAGGTTGTAATACAGGGAGAACTCGCATTTTTACTTTTTAATCATTGACTTTCCCAATCAGCAAATAAACATTTATGGAACATTTAGGAAGTCTTCCTACTTATAAAAAAAAATTGACATGGTTCATGTTTAGTACTTCTTACTAAGCTGTTGCTTGACCCACGGTTGGTATTTCGTAAATATTTATTGGCAAGTTGATAAAAATAACATATAAAAATGGTATGGTGTGTTATACAAATGTAAGATTTTACTTTTTTAAAGATTTATTTATTTATGCATACAATAACTAGGGTGTGGGCCAGAGGTGCAGGGGGTGAGAGGATTCACCAGAGACAGAGTGGGGAGCAGAACAGGCAGATCTTCTGAAATACACTGCTGAGGAGAGCAGTAAGCGAGAGAGGAGAAGTCTGCTGTGCCATGTAGTCCAACTCCCTGGCCAGGGATCGAACTCATGCTGCAGTGGCTGGTGATAGCTTGATAGTGTTGACTTTAACCCTTGTGCCACCAGGGAGGGCCCAAATGTAAGATTTTATTATGAGATTATGAGCCCACTTTCTACCTCTGTGGATAACTTTATACAGACTTTAAATTTATTTATTGCATAATCACATTTTATATATTGAAGAATCACAAAACTCCAGAACTTTCTCTTGGTGGTGGCTACACTCTGGTCTCCTGGGGTTCAGAAGTCCTGCCTGTTCACTCCCTTCAGGGGTGATGAATTAAAAGGAAAGCAATCTGAATACCCTCAGGACACTGAATCCTACAAAGCAGGATGATCTCATTCTTGCTGGGCCCTCCCACATTCTGGAATGGGCGGTAGGAAACCCAGGGAGTCAGGGGGGCTGGCGGGTTCTGTAAAGGAAGTGGGTAATAGAGCACAGCTCATACCTGGTCAGGGGGGAGTAGAGTGAGTGATGGTGGGTTAACAGCTACAAAGGGAAGCAGGAGGGGGAGGGAGGAGCTGATTCACTAGGACAACTTGGAGTGACTCAGAATGTCTGCAGAAAATAGCCTGCTCTCCCACATCTGCCTCATTGTCAGGCAATGAGGCGCTTCCTCATTGCACACCCATAGGCCGGGCAAAAGGGAGGAGGAGGAAATGGGATTTTTCAAATCCATGGGCCAATTCAAGCACCTAACACTCTTGTGTTTTTAACCATGTTAGGTATCTTCTTTCAAGTCAGCAGTTATTGAGCACCTACTATATGTCTGGCCCTTCACCTTGCCCTGCAGATGGCTAGTCTGCTGAACACAGGGAAAGATGTCTCTCGGAAATTCCATATTTTCTACTTGGTTACTTCAAAAGCACTCATGCTGCTGCTGAGTGAGCACTTAGTACAGTCTTGTCCCTCATTGATGGATGATCTTCTACAATGCCCGGGGGTAAGCGGGTGGATGGAGGGTATGGAGCTTATTTCTGGCTGGGTTTGCAGACATGTAGGCCCACTCTCTGGACAGCCCTCCTTGTAAGAATTAGGTGTGTGGTGGGTGCCGCGGACCAGCACAGCAGTAGACGATGAGGCCACCTCAGGGTTGAGAGAAGCGTGCAGGGTGGTCAGGGCGTCGGTGAAAGAAATGACAAACAGACACACTTCAAGAGTGAAAATCTGAGTGTAATTTTCTTTGAGTTTGTGACCAGTATATATGTTTTCCAAAAGCACAGGAATGAATATCAATGAAATTAGCTTGCTCATGGGCTCAGTCTATCACCATCAGGGAGGTGATCTACATAACAAGGAATGACCATTATAGAAGAAAGAAGGAAGTTTAGGAAGACAAATAAGGGATTAAAGTTTGTAGTTCTAGAAAGACGGGGATAAGATTTTTAGCATTCTTGTAGTGGCTTCTGCCTTTTCAGGGAACTTCCGCTGAACTTCCTCTGCTTCAGGCTGTGTGTTGTGTCCCCCCCCCCCCCCCTGGTTGCCCAGCCGGATCTAGGGAAAGATCACTGCGGGGGGAGGTGCAGCAGGTAGGGTTTTGCTGTTCTTCCCCTGCGCGCTGGTTGCCCAGCCGGACCTAGGGCTGGCTAGGGCTGGTTAACCCTAAAGGTCACTGCAGGGGGAGGTGCAGCAGGTGGGGAGAACATGGGACAAAATCTTTTGGAGTCCCACAATTTTGTTGGCTATTCTTTCTTTACCTTTTGCTAGCTCTAGACCTCACTTGATTTCTCTGAATTTCTAACTTCTCACCTATAAAGTGAGTGCAATGATGTTTAAAAGGTTAGGGTAGATTTATCATGCAGTGGTAAAGATTAAATTTCATTGTTTCATATCATTATATGAAAGCGTAAGAGGGTGGTCCCCAGGAAAAGGGGAGGATTCCAGATTCCCTCCACCCAGGGAAGGGTGGAGTTGAGCAGGGAAGAGAAAAGGAAGCTGGAAAAGATACTAAAGATGGAAGGAGCAGGATGGAGAAACAGGAGACCTGAAGGAGGCACGTGGAGCAGAGACATGTGAAGAAGTTGCACTGGCTTTTTTGGTCACGGACTGGTTGAAAGAGATGTGGGTGAGATATCCGTGGGGAGACTACCAATAGCAGCTTTTATCTTGATTTTGATTTTGCTCTTTTCCTCCCAGGCTTGTCTAGTTGTTTCTGACCCTTTTCTATGAGTCCCTGTTGGTAGGTGCTTCAGACTTGAGGCAGGTTTTCACGCCATTTTGGGGGCCAACCTGTTTGGCTAGATTTTTACCCATGAGGGGATGGGTAACTTCAGGTGCTTGATTTGGAAACTATATTCTTTGTCTCTTCTGTATCACACACTAATTGTATTAAAGTTCCTTTCCATTAAAGGTTTTATGCTTGTCTTGATGCGGTGAATGGCAGAACCTATTTAGTGCAGGCAGGTTTGGGGGTTCTGGGGTGGCCCTCTCCCTGTCCTGTAACAAAAGTACCTAGCACAGTGATGGCATGAGGCATATGGCTTTTCTTCCCTCAAATCTCTATAATTGCAGACTAACCACATCCCACCACTATACTATACAGACCTGAAGTCAGGACTGTATCTGCCTAGAGGACTGTGTCTGTCTAGGTGAGAACTAGGACCCTAATATTGTCTTAGATAATAATCATTGTTAAAATTAGGAGGGCCTCCCCAGTGGCACACTGGGTTGAGCACAGTGCTGAGAAGCTGTCCACAGCCTCTGCAGCACACATTCGTTTCCCAGACAGCCAGGGAGATTCCCACATGGCCTGGCAGACATCCTCTGTCTTGCCTGCTGCTCCCCTCAGCAGTGCTTTTGTTATAGGACAGGGAGAGGGGCAGCCCAAACCCCGCAAACCTGCCTATTCTACATGGGTTCTGCCATCCGCCGCATCAACACAAAACACATGAGACTTTAATGGGAAGGAACTTTAATAAAACTAGGAAACAATACAGGTAAGGCAAAGAGTCTAGTTTCTAAATGAAGCACCCAAAGTTACCCGTCCCCTCGTGGGTAAAACTCCATCCATATGGGATCGGCCCAGAACAAGGCCCCAAAGCCTGCTACAAGTCTAAAGCATCTTCCAGTGGGGACCCACAAAAAAGGGTCACAACAACCGGACAAGCCCGGAAAGAAAAGAGCAAAATCAACATCAAGATAAAAACTGCCATTGTCACCTCCCCACGGGTCTCACCCACATCTGTGTCACCCAGTCCACGACCAAAAGACAAGCACAGTTTCTTTACGTGTCTCTAGGCTCCATGCGCCTCCTCCAGGTCTCCTTGCTCCATCCTGCTTCCTTCCTCAGTCTCTTCTGCTGCTTCTTCTCTTCCGGCTCAGCTCCACCCTCCCTTGGGTGGGGCAGGGAACCTCCCCCTTTCCTGGGGACCACCCTGTTACACTTTCAGTCTGTCTGCCTGTCCTGCTCCCCACTCTGTCTCTGGTGAATCCTCTCACCCTCCTGCGCCTCTGACCTGTACCCCAGGTATTGCATAAATAACAAGTAAGTCTTTAAAAAAATAAATAAAATTAGGAATAACGTATTTAAAGCTTGTAACACATTGTTTATGCACTATAGCTGTATGATAAGTATTCTATTTTAAATGTGGTTATTATTATCTGAGCCAGTTGAATCAGTCTGCGAGCTGGAGCACAGTCTACCTGACCTGAGTCTAGAACCCTTGACTTCAGGAGGAATGCAAGCAGGGGTGTATGCGCTCCCTCCCTTGGGTTATTTGGTTCTGGAATGGGTTGCCTGCAGCAGCAAGGTCTGCATTCTTGTGTTCACTAGCAGGGACAGACATTTCTCGCACCCTCTACACTGTCCTTTGTTCCAGCTTCGCTGCAAACGCTATTGTTCCACTCTCCAACTGGCCAAGGACCCACACACAAAGCCCCCTCATCTCAGTGAGCATCACGTGGAAAAACCTTGACACCCAAATTTTCAATTATTCCAATTTTCTCAGGAGGGCAGGTCGGTCTGGGTACTGCTCTCCGGGTGCCACCCGGTGTCCCCGGGGGCTCCAGAGCCGCTCTTCGCCTCCTGCGCGCACCGTGAACAAGAAGGGAGTCTGGGGGCCCCCCTCTGCGCCCCAGTGCCTCGGGCACCACACCCGCAGCGCCCCAGAAAGAGCAGGGAAGCCACGTTCTACCTGCCTTCCACGCTGATTCTAAACTAGACACCAATTTATTTCTTCACGAACACCACCGCGGATGGAGTGAAATGTCAACGTGCCCACCCATCAGCGCGGCACCCCGAAGCCCGCCCTGCGGGAGCCCCGCGCGCCCCGCGGGGAAAGCGCGACGCTCCCGCCGGGTCCAGCCCAGACCCCGCGCAAGACGGGGAAAGCGGCGGGCGGCGGGGGGGGAGAGCTTCCCGGCGGAAGTGACGCGCGCCCATCCCCGCTCGGCTCTCCCCAAACAAAAGGGATCTTGGGGCCCCGGGAGGAGCCTGAATGACATTGGAGAAGCCCCACCCCCCGCCGGCGCGGATTGGCGCAGGCGCTGGGCAGGCGCGGTGGCGATTGGCCCTGGGGAGTGCCCATCTCGCCGCGGCGAAGGGGGCGGGGCCGCGCGGGGCTGGGGATGCGCGGGCGGCGGAGGCGGCGGGCGGCGGGAGCGGACCCGGAGCCGGGAGAGGTAGGAGCCGCGGGGCGGGTCGGCGCTGGCCCGAGGCCGGTGCGCGAGGGACAGCGAGGGCAGAGCCGGCGCCGTGCCCCGCCGCGGTCCCAGCGGCCCCCCGCGCCCGTCCCTGAGGGGGCGGGGCCGTGTCCGCGCCCCGGGGGTTCCCTGAGGAGGCGGCTCGTCCCGCCGGTCCCCGCTGCCTCGGCGCCCCTCAGCCCCCCGCCCGGCGCGGGCCCTGCCCTCCTGACACCCCGCTCCCAGGCCCCCCGGCCCGCGCCTCCGCCTGGGGGAGGGCCCCCGGGTCCCCATTCCATGGGCTGTCGCCCCCACCCCCATTGTGTACCCCGCGGGGCCAGACACCCCTCCCGACACCTGTCCCTGCTCGCTCGGGGGCGCCAGAGCCGGGTTCCTCGGGAGGTGAAATCGGTGTGTTCCAAAAAAGAGGGGTGGGGGCGAGGCAGGAATCAAAGACCCAAGCCAGACAGCCAGGTCCACCCACGGCCCCAGCGGGCCCCCCTTCTTCGGTCCCCCCACCCCACCCCCACCCCCACTCCCACCCCCGGTCCGCAGCCTCGTCCCTGCAGCCCCTCAGAGCTGTTCTGTTGGGGGGCCTGGAACTGCCCTACTTCGGATGCTTTTAAGCTGGAGGAAGGAGAAATAGTTGCTCTCTTCACCCCACCCCCCCAATACCCATTGTACCCCCACTCTGTTCTTTGGGGGAGAAAACAACTTGTAAGGGTTTTTCAGATTTGAGTTGCTTTTCATTTTTGCTTTTGTTTCTTGCCCGAAACTTGATGGAAAACCATCCTTTTTGTATTTTGCAGTGAGGTGGGTGTGTTGGCTCTCTGCAGAGTTGACCTGTGTGGGCTGGAATGCCTGTATATTGTTTGACTGTCCGTGAATAACAGCATTTTTCAGATGAAGTGGTATAGATAAGTAAAGAAAGGACCTTAGATTAGGAATGAGTGCCTCCCGGTCTAGGGTGCGCTGGTCTGCTGCTCAGAGAGACTGCAGTTAACCTTGAAGGTACAGTTCTGTTGAAACAAAAGACAGGAAAGGAAGTGTTTGAAGAAAATCCAGGATCCGTTGTTGTCTAGGTTTATGATTAATCTGGTCCTGTGGCCTTTGATTGCTCGCAGGCCTTGATTTGCTCTTCCCGGAGAAGCTGATGCTTATAGGATGTTGTCGGTTGGTATTAAAAGATCAACCTCATCTATCAAAATTTAGGGGATGAAAAGTAAGGACAAGTTTTGAACCTCAGAGATAAGGATGAATAAAAGCAAGGTTAACTCCAGCTGTTCACACGTGTGAGTACCACAGTGTCTCTAGAGTGTGCGCACAAAGACTTTGTCCAGTTGGCCTTCGTTTCAGCAACAACAAAATATTGATGTCTTTGCCCTGATATCAATGACATTGAATCCCCAGTGATCATCTGTTGTTAGCACTTCCATATATTAAAATTCGCCAAGTGTTTTAGCTTTGTTTCTTTGGTTTTCAACCTGAAGAGTGTCTTGCTGCTGTTAGCTGTGGATAGCTGCAAGGGGTTAGAATCACAGAGGGCAGTTGGAATAGCTGTTGTCTTTTACCTTCCTGATTAGACTTCCTGTAGGTGGTTGCTTTTGAATAGTTGAACTCAGAAGTTTTCAGAGCCATTCTTGGTGCTTACAGATCTGCTCAGTGATTGTTTCCAGAGCTCCTATAAAAAGCACAAAGAAGAAACTGTGTGGAGGGTCTCCGCAGCAAACACAAAGTGTTATTGCCATAGGAGGGTAAAACATGGGCCCCAGCAATAGCAGCAGAAAAAAACTAAAAGCAGAACAGGAAATCCCAAGAAGATATATCTTATTACATGAGTGAGGAATAGAAAATAAAACAAGGTAAGAGACTATGGAAACCAAAGTGCCAGGACCTTACTGAGCAGAGAGGAAAAACCAAATACTGCTCTTTGATTACTTGGCGCAGTAAGCAAGGCACACGTTTGGGTCTTGGAAATCTTTCCTCTAACTTTTTCAACACCTGTTTGGTCATCTTACATGAATAAAACATTGTCTACAGAGCATGTTTTATCTTAATATTCTAGTCTAGCTCATTAAATTATATAAATTTAATTAAATTCCATGGGAGCAGGTAGTAACCCCACTGTATAGTTTGACTTAATGGGTGTATGTTAAATTTAGTTTGAAGCTATCATCTTAGGATAGATTAGAAAGATAATGTATGGATAAGACATAGCATATCTTGTTAGTATAAACAGTTTTCTTTCTGTTTTGATTTTACCTTATTTTCCTTATCTGATAGCTAAAACTCCAATATCTTAAATGACTGAAATATTTAATTTACTATCAGAAAAGTATCTGCTGGTTAGACATGTAATTTTGCTATAATGAAATTTAAACCAGACTTATAAATGTTATCAGTGCTAGTCATTTTAGGATTTTATTTTTCTAAGAATCTGACCCTGATAGGAATGAAGTGAATGTAGAAGAACACACTAGAAACTTCTAGATTGTTTGCTACTTTCTGTTTAAGAGTGGTTTCTAAGTGTTTCGTTTTAACAAGTTACTGATCTACTTTGGGATTTTCTTTAATGAACTTTTGGTTGAGTTTGTGCTTTTCTAAACTAGCAATAAATTCATAAACGGGCACAAACAGCGCTGGGTCCTGAATGGAATCATACAGACTGAGTACAGTGGGCATAATGTGCTTCATCCACGATAGATTTGTGTCTTGGCAGAATTAGGTTTGCAGTGCTACCAGTTAATTTGCAGAACAGGATTGGAATTTTTGGCTTTTTTGAATAGAGCAGGAGGTGTTTCTAGGGGTTGCCACTGAACAAGTATTTGGTGGTATGAGTTACCACCAAATGAAGTAGAGATTTATTTTAGAGGAAATCTGCCCATCTGTGGTGATTGACCCTAGAAATGGCTTGTCAGCCTATTTCTAAGGCCCATTTTTTCTTATTTCCTGAATTTTTGCTTCTAATAACTAAAAGTCAAGTCTCCCAAGTTTTAGTTCAAAGCCTTTCAGTGAGAAAATGGCCTATTTGTCGTGTGGTAATTTACAGCACAGGCTTTACAAGCAAACCTTGGTTTGTTCCCCAGGGCACGAGCAATATTCTGTCTTCATCATGTTCTAGTTTCCTCAGTTGTGACATAGAAATAACTTTTAGAGTTTTTGTGTCTAAGGATTATATGAACTAATCTATATCTAAATCACAAAGCAATAAGAAATAACTGATAATGTGTAGGTCTGCTGCCACAAATATTAGCAGCTGTGCATATGAATTTTAAAAGTATCCATTTCAAGTTATTGGTTTGTTTTGTTTTACATTTATCAATGGAGCTAAGAATTTTTTTTTTTTTAAGATTTATTTATTTGTTTATACAAGCACTGGGTATAGTCAGAAGCGCGGGAGGGCGAGAGAATTCACCAGAGCCAGAGCAGGGAGCAGAGCAGGCAGAAGGACCGAAGTATACTGCTGAGGGGAGCAGCCGGTGGCAGGAGAGGTCTGCGCACCATGCGGGACCCTCCTCTGGTGGCCTGGGAGCAGCCAGGGTTCGAACTGGCGCTACAGAGGCTGTAGGCAGCTTTGCAACCCAGCGCTCAACCGCTGCGCCACCAGGGAGGCCCTAGAGCTAAGATTCTTAAGTTGAGAGGAGCAAAGCTTGCTTATGTCCTGCCCTCAGACACCTGATAGAGTGATTTCTTAAGAGACCATGTGTTCTGTCTTATAGTGTGTTTTGTAATGTCATGCAAATCATCTTTCTTGAATTTTTTGACTGAAAAAAAAGACAAGGGACTCAACCATCTGATGCCTTCTTTCTAAATTACCAGTTGCTCCACTCCAAACTCCACTATCTTAAGTACCTCCATCCTGAGTGTGATATAAATGGTTTTGAGGCATTAAGACTATTAAAAGCGATTTTTGTGTTTTAAAGACAACTCTCCTACTACTCCAAAAATAAGGAGCAATCATAGGAACAATATAAACGGGTAAGATGAAGCCCTGTGCAGGGAGTTAGGATTGGAGCTGGGGTTGTCGAAAACAGGGGTTTGTGGGTTGAGGAAAACTGGGCTACAAGCTGGCATTGAAGTAAACAAAGAATGCCATAAATCGTAAATCATTCCTCCCTGCAGCCTACTTCCAAACTCTGTATTTCAGGTACAAAGCCAAAGCTTCCAATCTAAATGTATCTTTTGCTTCTAAATGAATCCTTTCTGACTTCTGTAGTCACAGAGACTATAATCTTTAATTGTTAGCTGAGTTTAAAGAGTATAATCCTTAATTGTTACTGAGTTCGATAGAAACTAGAAAGGAAAATAGAAGCGCATGTGATGAAGTTAGAGACAAGACTCCTTCCCTGAGCCTCAGGAAGCATCTGCATAGATCTTCTGTGCAAAGCCGCTGGGAAGGCTGGACTCAAGTGTACTCTGGGGTGGCTCAAAGGGAGCGCCCATGAGGAAGAAGCACAGAACAAACAAGAAGGATGTGTTGTTTTAACGAGACATGAACTGTAAGTTTCAAAGGAAAGGAGAATGAAGGGTAACTGATAGGAAAGTTGTAGGAAAAAGGGGGACGCACTAGCTTTGGTTTTTTATGGGGAGAGTGGTGCCCCAGTACTTAATTTCTACTGATTAGTACTTTTTTGTCACAGCCCATTTTACAGGAGTAACAACAGAACCAATCTGGTTTTTAACTGATTAATACTTGAGGCTACCAAAATGATCTGATCGGTCCCATGTGTCAGCTTCTTCCTATTCCCTCTTGTTCTTAAACTGAAGGCACAGAAGAAATTTTCTGAAAAGGCTGTAAAGACTTTAAGACTTTGAGAGTCTAAAGACTCCTTAACATTTTGCCATCATCATGCCGACTGACTCTCGACATGTTCCTCTTAGGGGTTTAATTACTTCTCATTCAGCATGTCTCACGTCACAGTCATTATTTCCCCCCGAAAATCAGTTCCTTTTCTAACATCCCTGTTTCTGTTAATGGCATCTCCATTCTGGTCCATCTTAAATCCCCAGCTGGTCTGGGATGATTTCCCCCTTACTGAATGGAACGATTACCAAGTTACTGTAAGTTCCTTCTAAAGTCTCTTCCATTAGTCATTTTTTTTCCATTCTTCTTGCCACCATGCTAGTTCACACTTACTGCCTCCTGCCTCTACTGTTCAAGTTTGCTTCCAACTGCCCGCCCCTTCTGCTTCCAGTTTCTCTACAGTCACATCAGTTCTGTAGTGCTGGCTTAACCTTCCTAAAACGGTGCTTTCATTACCATACTCGCCTCTTTAAAATGTTTAATGGCTTTTCATTTCCTAAAAGATAAAGCCCAGTTTTGTTGGCTGTAATTTAAGGAAGCCACTTTCTTTGAGCATCCCTTTGAACCAGACTGCTTGCGTGTCGCTAAATTTAATCAAGTTGAGTAAGTGAGTATTTGTCAGCAGGAGCTCAGAGTCTTGTGAGAGAGAACACAGAAATGTAAACAGATGAACTGATACATCAGAACATGTTTCTGCTCCTGGGTTTTGACTGTAAATACATATCCATTATGCATTTAATAGAGCACAAAAAATAACTGATGTTTTTAAAAAAAAATCATTTCTCAGTCTTGATTAAAAGCTTTAGAATACTCCGTCGAAGCAAAGGCGTACTTACACTTGTCTGCTAAAGTCGCAGAAAGCTGGTATAGGCAGAAGAATGTCCTCCTGTTGGCCCAAGTAACCTGCAGGTGTTGAAGCCTGAGCAGCTCTGACCCTAAGCCAGCTTTCCCAGCACCTGCCAGGCCATCTCCTTCTTGGGGCAGGTTGGCCTGTCAAGTCAGAAGAAGTGCATGTGTTTTGATTTCTAAATTAGACATGTGAATGATAACTCATGACAATTCAAGAAAATGTCAATTTGTTGGAAAAAGGAAAATGTCGTTATCCAAGCAGAGGAAGCCAAACGTGTTCTCCAGGGAGAAGTAGGAAAGCCAGCCAGTCACCTACTCATTTAAACTGCACAGAGGCTTCCATGAAATTTTTGTAGTTCAAGGAGAGTAAGTTATGGGCTATGCTGAGACACAGCTGCTCTGGTCTTCTGGGGAGTCTCCTCCAACCAGATAGAATCAAGGGCTTCATTCTACATTAACACTTTGAAGGTTTTTTTTTTTTTTTAAGGATTTTATTTATGTATATTTATTTATGTATACAAGAGCTGGGGTACAGGCCAGAGGTGTGTGTCGGGGAGTAAGAGGATTCACCAGAGTGGGGAACAGAACAGGCAGACTGACTGAAATATACTGCTGAGGAGAACAGTGGGCGAGTCAGGAGAGGTCTGCTGCGCCATGTGGGTAGTTCCCTGACCAGGGATCGAACTCGTGCTGCAGAGGTTGCGGATAGCTTCATAGGTTGTGTCTTAACCCCTTGCACCACAAGGGAGGCCCAACGCTTGAAGGGTTTTTATATCCCAAGCTGCCTATAGAATTATGGTCCAGTAATCATTTTATAGGATATACAATGTATATGTCATTGTTCCCTCATTGTGGTATTTTACAAATCATGGTGGCATTGTCTCAGAAAAGCAATAATTTAGGGGGAGGATGGACAGATAAGATGAGCAATAATATGTTTCAGTGAAATTATGTTAATATTTCATTTAAAGTGAATAAATTAGCCCACTGACAAAATATTTGCAATAGTTCATACTTCTGATAATTTTCTGACATTAAAAGGTGTCTTTGCCTATTTTAATAAAAAATATTAATGTAAGAACTGTCATTCGTTTTCGTTAACAGACATTCCAGTTGCTTAACTAGTGTAGTTCTGGTTTGGTCTTGACTCAGATGAAAATACTTGAAAGGGTGTAAACAGATAGCCGAGTAGACAGACCTGTTTTTAATAGCGCTGTGCTAAATGTCCTCATTTTGGGGGAGAGATGTTTGAATGTTTGTTTGTGGGCATGAGGCAACTTCCTCCTTCTCTCCAGTATGCATATAAATCTTGTCAAGACAGAGGAGAGACAATGAGAGAAACAGGAATACACACCTAATGAGAGTCACATACACAGACACACCAGAGGTGCTGGAGTCTTGTTTGAGCTAAACAAAACAAAAACCTGATACCCATCACAGTGTCCAGGAAAGTGGATTAGACATCTTAAAAAGACATGAGTTTTACTACTTAACTATTTAACCGTGCTTTTCAGTAGTGCACACAACTCTGGCCTCAGTTTTCCTCTGTAAAATGATTTCTGGAGTCCCTTTCAGCTTTGGACTCACATTTTTAGCTGAGATTTTTTCCCCATGCAATCCCAAAGGCTGATAAAATGAGATCAGATGGAAACAGTAGTTACTAAGGAAGCTTTTGAAGTCATTACCTGGACTCAAATCCATTTCTGCTAAATACTAGCTGTGAGATTTGCAGCAAGTTATTCTGCCTCTCTGCCTTAGTTTTCCCATCTGTAAAGTGTGTGTGTGGGGGGGTGATGCTTTGCTGTTGTTATCTCAAAATAATTTAATTATCAGGAAAATGGGGACGAGGATAATGATGAAGTCATTGGTAATGGTTATGGCATTTCTCACCTAAGGTGGTGAGAATTTAATTAATACATGTTCACTGCCTGGAACATCAATGAATTTCGCCTTTTCCATTATTACTTTTATTGCTTGAGTTCTTAGAAAAAGTATGCCATAAAACTGAGGTGGTGGTATGTTGATAAGATCAGTTATCTCATTATTTCTATAACTAAACAAATTCAGAACATCTGGTATGCTGGAATCTGCCTTGAGTGGAGTACTATTTGACTAGATTCCTGGATGTATATGAAGGGTTGACTTTAAAGAGTACTAGCTTTATTATAGAACTGCTTTCTTGAGATCTCTTTCTAAAGTCTGTAATTGACAGTAGTAGATAAACAGGTACCTCCATCCATTTGCACTATTGTAATTTCTTTGTGCTGTATTCATGACATTTCATGACCCTGAAATTTAAAATTTCTGAAACTTCACAATCTTCAAGACTGCTTCAAAACCATGCTCTTCTATATAGCAGGATCTATCGTGTTTGTGTCCAGATTTCCTCTGCTTATAAGGATACCAGTCATATTAGGTCAGGACCCACTAATGACCTCATTTTTACTTAATTGCCTCTTTAAAAAGCCTGTCTTCAAACACAGTCACATTCTGAGGTGTAAGGGATTAGGATTCAACATGTGAATTTTGAGGGGACGTAATAAAATACTATAACATGTAGACACATGAGAATCCTAGTCCAGTAATATCTTTTACTTTCAGCTGAAAGAAGGTTGATTGGACATTTATAGTGAAGTTATATTGTTAAGTATTGTAGAACTCAGAAAAATGAGTTCATTTTTGTACCTTGGTTTTTGAATCTTTATAAATAATGACAAAAAAAAAACCTTTTTGTTAAGTGTACAAAAGATCTACTTTCATGATCAGGAAATTATTTTCTAATAGTATTTTATATGTTTTTATTCCCTAACCTAATCCTAAAATGCCAGAGTGGGGTATAGTTTGGAATGTTGTCACGCTTTTACCCCAAATGCATAAACAGCCCTTCTGAAAAACCAGAAGTGCCAAAGAGTAAGGAAACTGGAATCTTTTGAGAGAGTCAAGGTAATGAATCAACACCTTCCACCTGATGTAGGTTGCTTTGAAATACATTTTTTATTTATTTATTTATTTTTTGTTTTTGTTTTTGTTTTATACAAGCACTGGGTACAGTCAGAAGTGCGGGAGGGTGAGAGAATTCACCAGAGCCAGAGCGGGGAGCAGAGCAGGCAGAAGGACCGAAGGACACTGCTGAGGGGAGCAGCGGGCGGCAGGAGAGGTCTGCGCGCCATGTGGGACCCTCCTCCGGTGGCCGGGGAGCAGCCGGGGATCGAACCGGCGCTGCAGAGGCCGCGGGCAGCTTCGCAACCCAGCGCTCAACTGCTGCGCCACCGGGGAGGCCCGAAATACATTTTTTAAATAGCAGTGCACTTTTATCCATAGATTTAGTATTTGTTAGTGTGATTTTTTTTTTTTTAATTCCATATGTACTGGGTTTTTAAGGAAGTAAATTATGTAGTGGAAAACAGTCAAAAACACCCATTTTATGTCAGAGGTGGCTCTCTGAATTTTAAGAATTAACTGACCTCTTGTATTTTGGTTCTGCTTATATGTATATGAAAGTGTCTTTATGTAATTGGAGCAAATTTGCTTTATATGTTTGCTCATGTCATTACCAATACTAAAAACTTACTGAATGACCTGAAATCACAGTTATAGCCAATAAAAGTGTAAATTTCTTAAATTTAACATCGGAGTGTATAATAAAGAAGTGATTTTTATCCAATTTTGCAAGAGTGATCTTGTGGGTAGCAGTTATTTTTCATAGCTAGTTGATTTTTTAAATTTTTAAGATTTATTTATTCATTTATGCATAGAAGAACTGGGGGGTAAGTCAGAGGTGCGGGGTGGGGGGGTGGCGGGTGAGAGGATTCACCAGAGACAGAGTGGGAAGCAGAACAGGCAGATTGACCGAAGTACACTGCTGAGGGGAGCAACAGGTGAGACAGGAGAGGTCTGGTGTGCCATGTGGGTTAGCTCACCTGCCAGGGATCTAACTCAGGCCGCAGCAGTGATAGTATGACAGCTATCACCCCTAGGCCACCCAAGTTGGAATACTTAGGGCCTCCTTGGGGAGGCCCCCAGGTTGATTTTTAAAAAATATATATGTAGTTTAAAAAAAAATATATATATATGTAGGTTTTTTTTTTTTAGTTGTTTCTGTATCAGGAAATATCTAAGACTTATCTGAAAATGGTGCTTACCCTCTTCATATGCTCTATCACCTACCACTTAGAAAGAAATAAAGCCTTTAGTTCTATATGCGTAAGACATACACACCCCAGATACGAGATAGACAGGTACCTTGTTTGTACCCCACCCTGCCCTACTGCCTACATAGTTACAGAAGCTGTTTGGGGTGTTTCTTTTTCTGCCACCTAATCTTTATGTGGCAAAAGGCAACAATGCCTTCTGTGTGTACAATTTATTTAGAGTTCCAGATTCTAGAACTTAAGAAGGAAAAGGCACAACCAGAAACAGAATGAGTGGAACTTGAGTATTACCAGAGAAGGAAAAAGGTTGGAATAAAATGGATAGAACCCAGCCGGCAGCCACAGACTTCCTAGGCAGAATCAATAGGGCCATTTAGGAGTTGGGGGAGGTGCCCTTCTTGATACTCGTAACTCTTGTGACTGTTGGTTGGCACACGAAAGTTTCTTTTAGGAAAGACTTATTCTATCCTGGTTGTTGGCACTGGCTGGCCTGCCTTGGTAGGAAGTGGCATGTAAATAGACAAAAGGTTTGAAATCACTTAGTGACAACCTAAAAATAAGTTTTGTACTTAAGTTATAAACAGGCTTATTTTTAAGAGTATAAAACATGTACAATTTTAAATATGTACAAAATTTATTTGTATGCATTTTTAATTGAGAAAATTGTTAAGTTTAATATAGCTACAGCTTGTTATTCCACAGTGTATGATGTGTCCAGACACATTGTCTACAAGTGGTTTTTATTTCAAATTTATAGACTGTAGCATTCCTTAGACAGAAATATCTGTGTCTAAACTCTAAGGAAAGTTGGGTCTTAGAGAGTCTAATGGAAGGAATGAGCTGAGCATCTGGTTGAAATGATCTTGTCTTTCAGAGTTACTTAATGGATGATGACAATGACAAGTAACAGCTCATTTAGAAAATAAGGAGAGAATGAATCTGTAGACTACAGTATGTGCAGCTGAAAATCTGGCAGTCACATTTATGATCAGGAAAATGATGCTAGAAATAGCCTTTTTTTTTTTAAATCTTAAGCCACCTAGTTTATATATTGAGCAGAAATTGCTGGAGGAACTTATTTAATGATTTGCCTATGATGGTTCTATATTTTTATTACTACCTGCACAACAAACTCACTTCCTCCCCTAAATGGAGAGATTCCTGAGTAGTTAAATGATTGAGTCTCGGTTGAATGAAACAAGCACTTATTGCAGCAGTATTTCTCTTTTGACGCTGGCCCTATTTGCCTGTTAAGTTTTAGCTATTCAATAGGTTTTCAGACTTGGTGCCTTAGAATACAAGACAAAAAAAAAATGTTTCATCAACTAAAATTTAAAACCTATCTTTAAGAAAAAGGGTTTTCTGAGTCTTATCCACTGTTGGGAAAACATGAACCAGAATTTGCATGTAATTCAACATTGACTATTTGAAAATAAATGGGGAAAAGTAGAAGTGAGGGAGGAATAATCAGTCTTAGTGATCAGAGTTGAGATGGAGACAGGTTGATTGATTGATTGACTAGCAGGAGATGTAGGGATGAGGATCTCTCTTACATGATTTTGACAGTTTGAAAGTTCAGTTCTAATTATGTATTTTTCTGAGCTCATTGTGCATAAGCCATGGGGATGTGATTCAAGCAAATGGGTTATCACCGATTCAGGTAAAGTCAGCCTCTTGTGACGTTTATAAGTTGGTCCCTGAGAGGCAGCAGGCAAAGTCAAAGAGATTTTGAAAGGCCTCACCTCTCCTGATTATAATTATACAAGGAAAGTCAAATTCCTGGTAATTTTTCTATATTGCTTAGCTTCAAGTTGAAGAAGTGGCTATTTTCTCCTTTCTTGTCTGTATCAACCTACAGCTGTCTGGCCTCATCAGCTCTTGACAGTTGACATTCATGGGATTTGCCAAATTATTTATAGTATGAGTACATAGACAATAAATTTCTTATTATTTTGCAGCCTTGGACACTTTTCCATCATGCTGACGGCATTTTAGATACATTTGTCAATTTTCCCAAATTTTAACTGAAGAAAACCTAAAGAGTTTGAAGATAAAGTGTGACCAACTGGTTATCAGGTCAGTATCACTCCAATCCCCATTTCCACCCCCAGGAATGCCACTGCCATTCTAGAACATAATGCAATTTTTACTAACTTTCATTTATATTTTAGACAACAGCGTATTACAGTTGTGTATTGATTAGATTCAAATGCTGAGTTTTAATATTTGCAGAGAAAGGTTATTGAAATATGCACAGTTGTTAGTTTTGTTATTGTTGTTTTTCTCCTAACATTTCACACCCTTGTTTCATTTATTTTTTTAGACCTTTTGGTTTTTGAATTACACAACTATATCCCATTTTCTCCTCTTGTGCCATATTTGTTATTTACTGTATTCCCTTCATGTAGATACTAAGCTAAATGAATTAGTATATATTATTACAGTGTTGCATATATAAAAATTGAAAATGGTTTACAGATGTAGAGGTAACAGGAATACTGTTCTTTATGTCATTGACAAAGACTGGAATTTTTTTTTTTTTTTTTTTTGCTTATGCCAGTCTTCTTTATAATTAAAGTGACTCTAAAGATTGTTTCCACTTTACTTTTACGAGAATGTATTTCACAACAGATCAAGGACTGATTTAGGGACAGTCTCTTAGATTTTTATATATTTACCTCTTTTATTTAATTGGATTGTTTAACAAATAGTTTTACCCACAGAACCTTAGAATGGAACCAAGAAGGATGTCAGAGCTTTTCTAGTTTGTTTTATTTTACCTGTGCCAAAGCCATCAAGTAAATTTTTTTCTCAAGTCTGTTGGGTGGCAGAGCTGAGCCTGAAATTCTGCTCTCCTCACTTCCATGCTGTTATGTTTTACTCAGATCACACAGCTTGTTCAAGCCACAGTTTTAGATACCTAAATAAGAATATTTAAGGACTATAAAATGCTAAAAGAAAACGAATAACATGTGCGAACATACCATGTTAGCTCTACTCCGCCCTCCTAGCTCGGCTTGCTCAGCACAGTCGGCGTTTGTGGAGTCCTTTACTGTGGACTGCTGTTCTGCTTAACATGTTGTGAGGCGAGGAGGGGGCATAAAACACTGGCACTTCCCCCTGCCATATAATCTCTCTGAAAGAGATAAAAACACAAAACCATCAAGGAAAGGGGATAGGGTTTCATCTAAGAAACTGGTAGTTTCTACTCAACTACTTGTTTAAATTCCTCACCATTCTTCACCCCAAGACACTGTCCATTCTTCATTTGTGGGCCCCAGCTGCAAAAGGACAGCTGGAAGTGTATCTGAGGTCCCTGATCTCGACTGTCCCCACTTTTGGTACTGCCTTTCTTAGAATTAATTTGGAAAATGAGAGAGGGTAGTAGTTACTGATAATTAAACCTTGTTCAGCTTGTGTCAGGAACTTGGTGAGATGTCTTACAATTCTATCTTCATTAGACCCCTGTGAGTAGAAACCATCCACCTTTCACAGATAAGAAAACTGAGAATGGGCCTCCCCTGGTAGCGCAGTGGTTGAGCACTGGGCTGCGAAGCTGCCTGCAGCCTCTGCAGTGCTGGTTCGATCCCCGGCCACCAGCGAGGGTCCCACATGGCGCGACAGACCTCTCTTGCCACGCCCGCTGCTCCCCCAGCAGTGTATTTCTTCAGTCTGCCTGCTCTGCTCCTCGCTTTGGCTCTGGTGAATTCTCTCACCCTTCTGCGCTTCTGACTGTACCCAGTGCTTGTATAAATAAATAAATAAATCTTAAAAAAAAAAAAAACAGAATAGAAAACTTACCCAAGGTCACATCCACTAAGATGTCCCACAAACTATACATCTTCTAGCTACAGCCATATCTGTGTCTTCCTACTACATCCGTGCGCTAGCTGCATCTGTGTGATGCAAAGCCATGCACTCTCTCTAATATACTACCTTATATTGCGTATAACTTTATATCAGGTTTGTTGTTTAGGTATTTTTAGGATAATGATGAGGTAGCTCTCTAATAGTGAAATGTGAGTCACTTAATAGTGGCTAAAATTCTCTAGTTAGAAAGTTAGCAGTTAGAGCTGAAGTTTCATATTGAACTTATTTTACTTTTGGCAAAAGATTTGTACAGCACGTCCTGAGCACAGTAACAGCAGAGTGCAGTGAAGGTTTTCCTCACTTAAAGGCAGTAGCTCTGGGAGGGATCAATGACTCTTTTGTGCGCCTCCTAAAATTTAATGCGCTCATAGAGTTGGGAATTACTAGAGGATGTGTGAACAGGCCGTGTGGTAAACTCACTTGAAAGAAAACTATATGAGCGCTGCAATTTGGAAGTAAAAAGTGGGAGAGGGAAAACAGTATTTGCTCTACTTTGGAAGTCATAAAATGCATCTTACCATACAGGCTGGTCTCTCTTCTATCAATGTGAGGTTTGTGAGAAGTTAATCTATGGAGTTATGCCAAGCAGTTTGCCATTTAACCTATTTCAGAAGATACATGGTCTTCTAGAAATGTGAACTTGTTAAATCAAATTCAATTTGCAGTAGCCAGGCACATTAAGATGTTTAAACAATATATTTTAAGTAGTCATTCAATAACATGTAAGTCCATTTTACTACATGAAATATAAATATTGTGATAGATGTACTCTGTGGAGAATTTAAAAGAAAAATTTCTTCCCTACTCCCACTGAACATTATCTTTGCTTAAATTTCATTTCCCTAACTTCAGAGGGATGCCAGGATGTTTTACATATGGTTTTGGAATTTGATTATTTAAAACTGGGAAATCTTTCCATAGTCTAACAATTTCTAGGGAGCAAATTAATGGCTAAGTCCTTCTGCTACCTTCTACGATGTCTGTAAATATGCTTGAGGGAAAAATTAATGAAAAAGTGGTTTTTGTGAGTGGTCGTGAAATCAATAATTAAAGTGAATTTTATTTTCCTTAATGCTCGGTTTGTGACTAGCATCAGAAAATTCTTGTTTTCCTATTTAATGGTAATCTGTCCTTTGTTAAAACATTTTATTCCATAGTTGTTGCTCTTCTTTATCTGTCTCACTTTTCCTTTAATAATATCAAATTACATCAAATAATATCAAATTATATCAAATAATATCAAATTAGTGGCGCAGCGGTTGAGCGCTGGGCTGCGAAGCTGCCCACAGCCTCTGCAACGCCGAATCAATCCCCAGCCACCGGGTGAGGGTCCCACATGGTGCGCAGACCTCTCCTGCCACCCGCTGCTCCCCTCAGCAGTGTACTTCGTCGGTCTGCCAGCTCTGCTCTTCGCTCTGACTCTGGTGAATTCTCTCACCCTCCCGTGCTTCTGACTGTACCCATTGCTTGCATGCATGCATAAATAAATTGTAAAAAATAATATAATATCAAATTAACTCTGTTTTCTGAAGACTGACTGTCTTTTGTCTTTGCTTTAGGCTTTCAGGATGAATCTGGAAAAACTCAGCAAGCCTGAGCTCCTAACACTCTTCAGTATTCTTGAAGGGGAGCTCGAAGCAAGGGACCTTGTTATCGAAGCTTTAAAGGTATTTTTAGGAAATAAAGATTGTTTGGGTAGTCTTTTCTTGGATTACTCTGAAATCATAACTGTGATTAAAAATAAAATCTAAACCTAGTAGATCTATATGCTGTTAAATTAGTGTGACTTTAATTGCTGTTTTGAGGCATACAGAAAAAGACTGACATTTCTGCCTCAGGGTAGTTTATCAATGAAAACTATTGCTTTTTTTGTTTTTCCTTTGTAGCTTGCACTGTCTGATAAGTAATTTCCATTGGTTTCATTTCTCCAGAATGTGAGACATTTCACTTCCGATATGGGGGGACGGAGTCTGGCTTATTTTCTTCCTTTTCCTGCTTTCCACCGTCTGGTCTTACATGGCTTCTCTCAGGATCGTTTTTTTATGTTTGACACATGCCTAGGCACTAATGTTAAAATTCACTACTTGAGTCTTTGCCTGTCATGCCACGAAGCATCACACTGACCTCGGTCAAGTCATTCAGCATGTCTAGAATAAAGCTTCCTTATCTCTAATAAGAATAAATGTTTAGTAACTAGCACTTGTGTTAACACTTCACAATTTGCATGGCATTGCAAATACGCCCAGCATCTTGCCCTTTATTTGTGTCCTATCAGTGCATATCACGTCCAGTCATTGGTGGCTGTCATTTGAATGAATGTCTCTGGTGTGCCCTCCACAGTGTTTAATTTTGTAATGACTCTCCTGTCAGCAGATATTACAGTGTGCACTCTGGATGGTGACTCATTTCTGCCACATCCACAGACCTTCCCCTTTTGTTATTATTGATGGTTTCTCTTCCTTTCCCTGAATGTTCCGAAAATTATTGTTTTCCATAACCCCATCCCACTATTACCAGCAGTCCTAACCTGTTTAAGCTCAGGTCATTCTCTCATTTCTTATCCCACGTATATCTAATCAATGAAAAGAGAAGAAAAAGGATGGGGAGAGTTTTAGCTCTCCCCTAATCCTCACTCCTAATGTTACTGGTTTCCCCACTTCATTGCCCTGTCCTCCTCTGAGACCTCTGACTCTCCTTTCCTTTGGGGCGATCAGCTTAGAACTGCCTAGGCTGAACCAAGAACTTTGTAGTGATTCCTTTTAGAACTCAGAAAACATTTTCCAGGAGTAGCAGCATTATCCATAGCAATCAGATTTTATAAAACTACGATAGTTTGGCAATGTGTTAAGTAGACTCATCTGAGGATCTATCCCTATTTGCACAAGGACACCAGGAAGCAGCTTCCCATCAATATCACAGTTGACTTATCCAAACACTTAGAGACCTCAACCCACTCGTAGTTGGGCTAGGCACAGGGGATGACTGCCTCTCATGCAAAAGCCAAAGAGTGAATGACCCTTTTTTCACTTTGCTTTTCAGCCTTAGAAACCCTACAAGTCTGTAAAACTTTGTGTGTCTATTTTGCTAATCCTATCCTTAAGCACCCAGCAAAGTGCCTAGCATATAGATGCTCAGTAAATATTTGAACAGATGAAATGAGTGTGTCATTGTGGTGTGTTGTTTTACAAGACTGCCATAATATTTCAAAGTGAGTGTTGTAAGTCATGAAATCTCACAGCCTGTTCTCGCGTGCTGCGCTTACTGCCGTCGGGTTTAATGGTAACAGATGCTTAGGTGCTGTTGCACATGTTTTCCTAAAATATTTTTTTTCATTCATGAATCCAATTTTAGTAACTTTAGGCAGTTTCTGACAAGTTGAAAGAGCAGCTTGAGATCAAGAGCTATAATTAAGAGAGCATTTTGATATAAGATACCCTTCAGAATCAGGCACAAGTGTTGTATTTAGTTTGCATACAGCCTGTAGGTGATAGTCATCTTCTGCGGCTTAAGCTAATATGCAGTTTAGGTGAAATGAATAGCTTCTCCAGAAGTGATACATCTTTAGACAGTCTATTGTTAGATAAAATAAGTAGCAACTGGGATCAAAATTGTTTCACTCCTTGGAGAAAACCAACTGCTCTACCAGATCCTCAAAATTAAAGTGAAATTTTGTTTTATATGTGGAGTGTGGTTTTTTGTTTTTTGTGTATTTGTTTTTTTTTTTTTGTTGTTGTTGTTGTTATTGTTGCTATCTTTGTTTTGGTTCTGTAGTATATCAAGATTTTCCTACATTATTTCTATAGCTCTATTGGGCTTCTTGGACTAATGTCACCACCTGTTAATTTTCTTCCTTTTAGTTTACTTTTTTAAAATTCACGGCTAGTAGGCTGAAAAGGTTTTTTGGTCTTTGTCCTAAGTAACTGTTTGTTTTTTCCTATCTGTTTAAGTGAAAAAAGCCTTATCTTTTTTCCTCCTTGCCTTCAAAATAGAATTTTTTTCTTAGTTATAAAATCTATTTCAACCTTGCATCTCTAAACAAAACCATATGGTTCGCTGTTGCTGCATATAAATAAATAAATATCACATTGGCAAGGATTGGGTCTGTATAGTGATATTTTATAAAGTCCTCATAGTCTGTAAGTAGATCCTACCTATGGAACTGTAATTATAAAAGAGCTTCATTCGTTTTCCAGAAGTTCTGCAAAGTGCCAGGTTACAATTGTACCCTTCTAGAGACCCCACAATTAGGTTCTTTTTCTCCCCAATATATAAAAACCTCCTCATTCTTCTACTGCAGCCAAGATATGTTTGGCATGGAACCAGCAGAGCCAATAGAAAATAAATATAATACTCAGTCTTCTGATTATTTGAAGTCTAATTGTTATAGAAGCCATTTACACTGTCTTTGGTCCTAACTGTGTTATAGTGAAGACATTCTTTATGAAAGTCTTTCCCTTTGACCATTCTATTGTCGTGAATGAGAACACCACAGGAATCCCCTCTATAGAGAAAGTTACATTGCTCAGGAACTGTCCTGGGGGGGTTGGGGTGGAACCACACAGTTCAGGAAGAGAGCCTCCTTACTTTCAAGCACGTCAAGGAGATGGTTTTCTCTGATACACCAAAGGAAGATGAGGGAACCTTAATCAAAAACCATTTTTTAAAAGTTGGAAAATAGACTTGATTGCTAGTAAAAGTTTATATTTGAGTCTTCCACATTGGATATATTCTGTCCACATGTCTTAGATCTGATGCAAAGTCACTTTTAGCTATGACTAAGAACTTACCTTGTATTTAATAGCATCATTTTATTTTAAAGCATTCTTTAAATTGCTTCTACAGTAATAAATGGTAAAGTATTACAGTTTTCTTGTAGAATTAGCTTAAGGAGTCTTGAATTCCTTTCCACTGATGCCTTAACCATAAAACAGGTATAACTCTTTCAAAGTCTAGGATAGAATTTTGTTGATTTTGGCCAAAGGCCATTGCAGAATTCCCTAAGCAAAATTTGCAGACAAAAATGTTGAAGACAAGAGTAGGTTAGAAATATATTTAGCGTATGAGACTGTAATATGTCATGGTATTCATTTAACTATTAAGAATTTTTTAAGTAGTCAGGGTTAAAAATAAAAAAAGTCTAACCGTTACATATGTCTGTGTTGAAACAATAAATGATTTACTTTTGCTAAAATATTCTTAAAATAATTGTAAGGGTCTTATGAATGCCAAATATAAAAAACAAAAGCGATCATGGAAGGAAGGCACTGTGGCACAAGAAAATCACAAGTACTAGTTCACTGGAAGTCAAACTTGACGTCTGCTTTTGCTCATGTTTTTGTGCCTCTTAGGGAAGCAGATTATTATAAAGGCTGGTCTGAAATAAGGAAGATAAAATTAAATTTAGCAGTCACCATTTGGCATCCTATACTAGGAAGCCTGTCAGGAGTGTTTACATTAAAAGACAAAAATCAGGTATTAACTTACTTAATAGATTGGTGAATATACTTAAATGGGCTCAAAGTTTAAGCATTCTTTGGCACCCACTAGTCTGAATCTAATAGTTCTTTGGCCAAAAATGATCCCATTTGGATAGGTTATTTTTAGGATAGAAGTAGGATCTTTGGTAAAGGTCACATGAACATAAGTTTGATTTCTGCCTGGATAAGAACTGGGATATTAGGAAGTAATCAGAGCCTTATTTGGGGAATTGAATTATAAGCTTTTTAGTTTTCCATTCAAGACATTTACTATGAAATGTCTTCTAGAAGGAATTAATCAGTAGCCATTTTTAGCCATATTTTGCTGTGTTTTTTACAGCAAAAAATAGCTGGTTTTTATATTCCTATTTTCTGAGTAAATATAAGCCTACCTTTAAAAAAACAGAAAGATAGGGGGCCTCCCTGGTGGCGCAAGGGGTTAAGGTGCAACCTATGAAGCTGTCTGCAACCACTGCAGCACAAGTTCGATCCCCAGCCAGCCAGGGAGCATCCCATTTGGCGCAGCAGACCTCTCCTGACTCGCCTGCTGCTCCCCTCAGCAGTGTACTTTGGTCATTCTGCCTGTTCTGTTCCTCACTCTGTCTCCGGTGAATCCTCTTACCACCACCACCCCCCCACTCCTGTGGCCTGTACCCAAGCTCTTCTATGTATGCATAAATAAATAAATCTTTAAAAAAAAAAACCAAAAAAACAGAAAGATAGGGCCTCCCCAGTGGCGCAGCAGTTGAGCACTGGGTTGCGAAGCTGCCCGCCGGTTCGATCCCCGGCCGCAGGGTGAGGGTCCCACATGGCACGCAGCCCTCCCCTGCTGCCCACTGCTCCCCTCAGCAGTGTGCTTCATCAGTCTGCCTGTTCTGTTCCCCACTCTGGCTCTGGTGAATTCTCTCACCCTCCTGTGCTTCTGACTGTACCCAGTGCTTGTATAAATAAATAAATAAATCTTTAAAAAAAATTAGAAAGATAATTACTAGGTAGTCTACAAAACTATTACTTAGAATATTCAATTAAGTGTAGCTGTTAGGAGAATGAATTTTCAAATCAGACCAACCTAGATTTGGACTCTCATGTATTGTTGCGTGGTCTACGTTATCTGTAAAACAGTTTATTCTCTGTGCAGATTAAATGAAATAGCAAATGCTAATCAAGGTGTTCAGTGTTCTTTTTACTGTCAGTGTTAGAACATCCATTTAGTACCAGAGGTATACTCATAAAGCAAGAAATACTGATAATATACTGTCTCCTGTAAGAAAGATGAATCTTTAAATCCTATCAGGTGATTTACCCTTTAGCTTATTTTCCTTATGGGAAATGATGCTTTTGAGTGTCACCACTGCTCCCCTCCCCCACCCCCACACACAACCAAAAACATATATTTTGAAACAGCTCAGGAGGGTTAAGTGTGTACTCTGGGGCATGGAACAGATGTTATGTTATCTTCCCCATTCTCTCCCTATAATGAAAACAGGAAGTACAGGGACAATGTGGAAGCTTTTTTAGTACAATTGATTTTTTCCATTGACTTCTTGGTGTAGTTCTCTATTGTTTGATTTGGCATATTATATTTTGTTTTTTAACAGCATTATTGCTGTATAACTGACAAACAATAAGCTGCATATATTTAATATGCACATATTTAATGTATACAGATTGATATTTTAATATGTATTCCCCCATGAAACCATTACTATAATCAAGGTCTGGCCTCCCCGGTGGCACAGCGGTTGAGCGCTGGGTTGTGAAGCTGCCCGCAGCCTCTGCAGAGCCGGTTCAATCCCCGGCTGCTCCCCGGCCACCGGTGGAGGGTCCCACATGGCGCGCAGACCTCTCCTGCCGCCCACTGTTCCCCGCAGCAGTGTACCTCGGTCCTTCTGCCTGCTCTGCTCCCAGCTCTGGCCCTGGTGAATTCTCTCACCCTCCCGCGCTTCTGACTGTACCCAGTGCTTGTATAAATAAATAAATCTTTAAAAAAAAATAAATCTTTAAAAAAAAAAACACATGGTCACCCCCCAAATTTTCTTGTATCCCCTTTGTAGCCCATTCCTTAACCTTCTCCACTCTTACCTACTTTCCCCCCAAAACCCAAACCGCTGATCTACCAGACATTAGTTTACATTTCCTGAAACTTTATGTAAGTGAAATACACAGAATGCATCTTTTTTTTCTTTTTTCTTTGGCATCTGGGTGGGAGGTTCCTTGTTCTTTCGTGAATCTCAAGTGATTCATCCATGAATTGCTGTATTGGCAGTTCATTCCTATTATTACTGAGCAGTATTCCATTATATGTGTGAACGGTGGTTTGTTTTTTCCCTTCATCTCACTGTTTCCAGTTTTAAATAATTATAGCTAAAGCCACTATGAATGTTCATATACAGGACTTTGTATGGGCATTTGCTTTCATTTATTTTGGATCAATGCCTAGGAGAGGAATGGCATTTACATGGTAGGTGTTTAACTTATTAAGAAATAGCCAAACTGTTTTCCAAAGTAGCTGTGCCATGTTATATTCCCACCAGCGTGTGTAAGAGTTCCAGTTGCTCCACATCCTCACCAACACTGGGTGTGGCCAGTCTTTTTTAGTCTTTTAATAGGTGTATAATAGCTTGTTGCAGTTTTAATTTGTTTTTTCCTATTAACTAATGATGTTGAGTATCTTTTCATGTGCTAATTTACCATCCATGTTGTTTTCTTTGATGAAGTATTTAATTTTTTTTGCCCATTTTTTAAATTGAGTTGTTTTCTTACTAGTGAATTTTGAGTATTCCTTTTATCTGCCTACAAGTCCATTGCTAGATATATGCCATGCAGTTATTTTCTTCCAGTCTGTGGCTCAACATTTCATTCTCTTAACTATCTTTCAAGGAGCAAGTTTTTCATTTTGATGCAGTTGTGTATTTGATTGCATAGGTGACGTATACATTCATACACTGATGACATTAAACGCTTGATCAAGATTTCTTTCATGAACTTTGCTTTTAGTGTCCCTTATTTAAAAAAAAAAAAAATCATTGCCAAACCAACTGAAAAAAAGTTTTCTCCTATGTTTTTTCTATAAGTTTTATAGTTTTAAATTTTACCCATCAATCTGTGATACAACTGAATTTTGTTATGAATCAAAATCTCCCCTTTTTTTGTATATGGACATCTATTTGTTCTAACACCATTTGTTGAAGGCTGTCCTTCCACGGTAGAATGGCCTTTTATACTTTTATCACAATTAGTTTTCTGTATATTTGTTGGTTTATTTCTGAACTCTGTTCCATTCCATTCACCTGTTGGTCTACATTGATCTCAATACCAGATTGTCTTGATTACTGTTGCCTTCTAATAAATTGTAAGTTCAGGTTGTGTTCATCTTCCAACTTGTATTGTTTTGCTTATTCATAGACCTTGGCATTTCCAAATGAATTTTAGAATCAGCTTGTCATTTTCTCCAAAAATCCTACTGGAATTCTGTTTGAGATTTTCATTGAATGTGTAAATGAATTTGGGAAGAGTTGATATCCTAATATTATATTACACTTGTTATTTATCTTTTTGTAGGACTCTCAGCAGCGCTTTGTTGTTTTCAATATACATGGCTTTCATATTGTTTGTCAGATTTGCCACCAAGTGTTTCATATATTTTATGATCTTACAAATGGTATTGTTTTTAAATATTATTTTCTGATATATGGAAATTAAATTGATTTTAAAGATTGATCTTGCAGCCTTGCTAAACTCACTAGTTCTGCTACCTACTTTATAAATTCCATTGGATTTTGTACTATCTTGTCTGCAAATAAAGACAGTTTTAAGCTTTCTAATCTGAATTTCTTTTATTTCTTTTACTTGCCATATTGTGTTGACTAAAACATCCATGCAATGTCAGATAGATAATGGTGAAGATATTTTTGTCTTGTTCCTGATCTTAAGAGAAAAACAGTCTTTCATCGTAAGATAGGATGGTGGTTAAAGGTTTTTCACAGATATTTGTCATCAGATTGAGGAAGTTTTCTCTTATTCATAGTTTGTTGAGAGTTTTTATCAGAAATGGCTATTGGATTTTGTCATCTGCTTTTTCTGTATCTATGGAGAGCATAGGTATTGTTCTATGCCTTTTTTCCCAAAAAGGAAAAAAAAAGTCTTTTTGACTTCTTAGATCACATAGAATTATACGGAGTAGCTTTTTCCACTTTGTTCTGCTACTTTTTAGAAACTGGAATTCTGAATTTTAATTTTGTAAATTTTGCCACGTAGAATTTAGTAATTATTTCCTCAATGGTAAAACTTAACTGTTCTTTAAAGCCAATTTTATTCTTTGTCTTTATTAATTTTAATAGTTTACTGGCTTCTTATGATAAATAAGTTTTCCAAAGAGGAAGAAACAAACATGTAAATTTTTTCACATTGTGATATAATATTATTGCATCTTTCCTAAGAGTGAAATATTGACTATATGAAACAAGTTCAAAAATTATCTTATTGTTTTAAACCATTTAAATTTACTCTAGCATATCAGTCTTATCACCAGCCAGGAAATAGACATGAAAATGTAGCGTTCCTGTATTATTTCCTAGAAAGCATTATTTTTCTCATCATTAATTTCGACCACTGAAGATCATTCATTTTAAAAGGGGCTTTTGTTTTTGGTTAATACCTCCTCTATCTGAACCTGCTCCAGAATCAGTTTTTGCAGAATAGGAAACTTAGTATTACTTCTCTGTTTTGTTTTTTTTTTAATAAAAAAAAAAAGAAAAGAAAAGATTTATTTATTTATTTATACGAGCACTGGGTACAGTCAGAAGTGCGGAAGGGTGAGAGAATTCACCCGAGCCAGAGCAGGGAGCAGAGCAGGCAGAAGGACCAAAGTACACTGCTGAGGGGAGTAGTGGGCGGCAGGAGAGGGCTGAGCACCATGTGGGACCCGGGGATCAAACCGGCACTGCAGAGGCTGCGGGCAGCTTCGCAACCCAGCACTCAACCGCTGCGCCACCTGGGAGGCCCTTCTCTGTTATGCTTTTGATAACAGTGTTGATTCCTTTTTTTTGCTACTCTCAGGACACCATTCATGGAAGAAAGTTGTTAAATTTTGAGCAGTTTTTTGTAAAAATCTATATCCAAAGAAACATTTTCCTTAAGTTACTTCCAGTCACCCCCAAATAGTCCTGTGATAACATAGTTACATATTAATCTAGTTCTGTAACCTTGTAATAAGTATGAAATCATTCTTTATAAAAAATAAACCCTCAGTTAATGACCTTATGAATTGGCTGTCACAACCACACGATGGACTATTATGTTTTAAAATACCATGCATTGCATATGAACAAATTTTAGTGACATGGTAACGTTTACAAGCAGGTTGTGACATGAAATGTCCTTTAATCTCAGTTAGAAATATATACATAGAAAAAAGACTCAAGCAAATAGATCAAAATTTGAAGTTTGCTAATAGTAGTTATCCCTGGAAAATGGAATAATGTGTGCATTTTAATATCTTTCTTCAAAATTTTGTATTATATGTAAATTACTTTTAAATCAGAAGTACTTTTTATTTTTAAGCAGCAATAATCTTGTCCAACTGATTGTTCAAGTTCCTTTTTATTAACACTGCTGTCCTAAGGAGATAATTTAGGATAATTTAGGAAAAGATATAAGAGTTGAATTAGAGTTAAAGGTTTCCCTTTTGTTCTTCCTGATAATAAGTTAATATTGTTCTGTTCCAACCCACCCTAAATAACCTCACTGTGCTTAAAAAACCAACCTGAAATCCCAAATTACCCAATAAAAAGATCAGAGTTCAGGGAAAGAAAGTTTTTTCCAATCAAACTAGAATCTTAAAGAAGTAGCTTTCAGCATTTTTGAAATGCATTTCACTGTTTTGCCACAATCCAGGACACACATACACACCCACATACCAGCTATTAACTGAAACAAAAATTTCACTGAAATGTGTTCTAATTTTATTTACTGTACTATAATAATTATACTATACCGCATTACTTTTTCTTTTGTACTTTATTTTTCTTCAAATGCTGGTTGTGACCCCACTAACCTATTTTCATGATCTACTGATGGGCTATGACCCACAGTTTGAAAAGCACTGGTATAAAGCATGTAACTTAATTTGCTACGTGGGTCTAGATTTCACCTTTGATTCATCTTGCTCGATCCTGACACCAGACAACAATATTTGGGTGCATTCCTGAAAAAATTTCAAAAGAATTTTGCTAAGCTGTGGCATTATGAACTGTCCCTCCAAAGCTTATTCCTTCAAAAAAAAAAAAAAAAAGCTAGCATTTTGTATAGCTCTCTCTAGTTTTCAAAACAGTTTCTGCATGTGACATCTTGTTAAATTCCATCTTTGTGAAATAGTTACTATAACTCCCATTTTTGCACAGATACTGGAGCTTATTTTGTGTGACTCCAAATATTATTTTTCAGATAAATTGTGCTTAGCTAAATGAACTATAGACTCTGACCCAAAAAGGTAAAATACATGTTTTTCAAAAGATCTGTACTGGCGAAGGTGAAAAGAAACTCACTCATGGTTATCTTCAACTTTTTAAGGGGAGTTTAAAAAGTTTAACTATGTAGAATGATAACATCTGTCAAATAGGTACAATATCAGTTAGGTAAAGTAATTCTACTTCTAGAAATGTATGCCACACATATACTTAGGCCTATCCAATAAAGTTTATGAGTAAGGATATTTATTGCAGCATTGTTTATAGAAGTAAAATGCTAGAGTACCTTGCATGTCTATTAGGATTCTGGCCAATTGATATGACATGATTGACAGTGGAATACTATGCAACCATTAATGAGGATGAGAGAGAGATCGTTCTGTATAATTATCTTAAAAATAAGATACAGAACAGAGTGCATAGTAAAACAAAACAGAAACAGTACTAAGCTGCAGCTGGTAAGGCCAGAGATAACATCTCTCGCTCCCTTCCCCTTGCCTTGGTCCCCTTGAGAATGATAGCAGCTCCCAAAATGGCCTGCCCTGGGTAGGGAGGAACTGAAAACAGTGAGAGGGAATTACCAGATTCAGTGGCACCATAATCTGGCAGAAAACAGCCAAAAGAAGCAGGAAAGGCTGGTCCTCTGTGTGTGCTGTTCATAAATTGCGTCGTTATTAAAAAGTCTGCCTTCTTAAGTGATTATGCATCTTTATTCCCTTATAAAAAGCATTGAGCCCCATGTACAGTAGCTAACTCTTTAAAATAACTGTCTGGTATCAGATTGGCTGTATAATCTTTTGTTAAACGTCATCATTCACGTTAGAAAGTGTGGCATGTAGGGGTTCAAGAGTGAAAGTACCGGAAGAATAAGCATATTTCTCATTTTTAAGCGGCAGCTTCCTGTAGGGTCTGTTTTCCTTATCTCTTTGAGGAAAGAAAGGGGAAATTCAGCTTGTAAAATGCTACCTACTTAGGGAACACACAGTTCCCTGGCAGTTGGGGAAGGACTTCAGAAAAGGTTACAGCAGGGGGAATTTCATTGCACTTATTCAGCCTGAAACTAAAACAAATAAAAAAAAAAAAAAGGAAACAGCTTATTCCTGTTATTTTGACTTCCTCTTATTGTGTCTTCCATGCATGTGTTAGCCTTGTGATTTGAGATTAATCAGAAGTTATTTCTATTTCTTTCACAAAGAGAAGAGATAACAAGGAGGGCACTTCCAAAATTAAAGCCTGTGGCCCATCACAGTATTTTAGTTCAACCAGCTATAAGAATGATTTGAAAGATAAGAAGCCATCTTGTATGCCTGCAGAAAATCCTTACAGAAGTGGGGCATTGCAGAAGGAAGCTGCGAATGTTATTATATAGGGAATTACTTCCTCAGTAAAGCATAGTAATGTAGATTGGCCACCAAACTACTGTCCTGCACAGGATGCTCTTTGCAGTATTGTTTAATACTATTCTAAATGTCCACCTATAAAATACAGTTGTATAAAACGGGTACCTCCTTAATATAGACTATCACATAATTACTTTTTTAAAAAAAGAGTTATTCTGGGCCTCCCCTGCCCTGGTGGCACAGTGGTTGAGTGCTGGTTGCCTCTGCAGTGCCAGTTTGATCCCTGGCCAACGGCAAGAGTCCCACCAAAAAAAAAAAAAAAAAGTTATTCCCTTATTGTAAGATTTTTACTTAGTTTGCGTAGAACTGGGGTATAGGCCAGAGGTACAGGAGGTGAGAGGAGTGGGGAGCAGAACAGGCAGATCTACTGAAATATACTGCTTAGGGAAGCAGCAGGCGAGACAGGAAAGGTCTGCTCCGCCATGTGGGTCAGCTCCCTGGCCGGGGATCGAACTCAGGCAAGGCCATTGTGATGGGCCCTTGTGCTGAGACTTAACCCCTAGGCCATCAAGGTGGCCTACTTTTTTTTTTTTTTAACAAGGGAAAAAGCTACGTCATGACTTAGAAAGATCTCTAAGACCACAAGTGAAAACAAGTTGTAAAACCGTTTCATAGAATAATCATATCTTTGTAATTTTATGGTTACCCATACATACACACAGAGATACACAAGGGTATATGCTGCAAAGAGGCCTGGGAGGATTCCCATCAGGTGAAGAACTTTTAGAAAGCAAAGAGCAATGAGGTTGTATTTCGGAAGCATTTCAGCTTTTGCTATAAAGTTAAAATTTTTGTGAGAAAATAATTTACTAGTGGTAAAATTAAAAATTATATTTGTAAGAAATACATCTGAGCAATGGCATGACAAGGAGTTAAGAACACGTTGACTTTTTTTTTTTTACTATCTTCGAGGTAGTTTGGACCTCTCACATCAATCTTTGTTAGTCCTAAATATAGTTAAGCAGTGGAGCAAGCAGAAGCATGCCTGGGCAGACTTAAGTTTGTTACTTTCATAGCCCTGATTTTATCCCAAAAGAGTGTAGGTAAGTTTCTCACTAATTTTCAAATTCTGGTATTATACAGGATACCTAAAAGTTACTCTTTCAAAGCAGATTCTTTCACAGGCCATGGACCCAAACTCAGGCTGACAGCATATGTGTGGGTTCCTACATTATTAAAATTTCAAGAAATTTTATTATCCTAATAGGAGCCCACAAACCTTCAAGTTATTTTCCTGTCTGCAGTTTCACCTATGCGGTTCCTATTTCATTGTTTAAACAGTAACAAAAAGTATTTTCTGTCTCGGAGTGCCAACTCCATTCAGTAAGATAGGCATCACTTCAAAAAAAATTTTTAATCAAATTCAGTACCTAAAACGTTTTGTGTCAACAAAAACTGGTAGAAATGAGTATGTGATTATGTTTATTAAAAAGTGTCTGTTCTTGGGCCTCCCTGGTGGCGCAGCGGTTGAGCGCTGGGTTGTGAAGCTGCCTGCAGCCTCTGCAGCCGGTTCGATCCCCGGCTGCTCCCCGACCACCAGAGGAGGGTCCCTCATGGCGCACAGACCTCTCCTGCCACCCGCTGCTCCCCTCAGCAGTGTACTTCGGTCCTTCTGCCTGCTCTGCTCCCCGCTCTGGCTCTGGTGAAATCTCTCACCCTCCCGCACTTTGGACTGTACCCAGTGCTTGTATAAACAAAACAAACAAATAATAAATAAATAAATAAATAAATAAATAAATAAATAAATAAATAAATAAATAAGACATGCCTCTAGAAAATTAAAAAAAAAAAAGTGTCTGTTCTTACTGATTGGAAACTTCATACCCAGAGCATCTCATAATAGTGTGCCAAGTAAATTCTTGCAGAATTGCATAATGTGAGTGTTCTTTTTCTCTGTCTACACAGAATTTGTGATAATACAAGAATGTATCTATTCATTCTGATAAGCATTCTGGATTATAAAGATTTTTCTGTTTTATGTCTGTTTTTTGTTTTTGTTTTTTCATTAAATGTAAACTCCAGAAGGGACAGGTACTTAATTTTGTTCAGCACTGTACACCAAATACCTAGAATCTAGTAAGTTTTTCATGAATATTTATCACATGAGAGATTAAGTTCAGGCCCTGTAAGTCTGACTTGAAGGCATGCAAGGCTCAAAACAGTTGGTCATTTATTAGTTCTTACTTTTGAGAAGAGAGGCTTAACTGTAGTATAATTTCATAACTTTTGCTGTTGTTAGTAATTCCCTACTCAGTGACATTATTTACATTTCATCCTGTGCTAAGAACAATTTGTTCTTCGGTCAGGAAATCATTACTTTCGTTTCCAAATTTGTAGTGTAAAAGATACCAAATCATGGAGAAATGTACCTTTGTTCACTTGTCTTTGTACCTTTAAAAAAAATCAGTTTCAATCAAAACTAATCATCTTAATAGTTTTCAACTAACATTTTATCTCAGCACCCTTTCTATCAAATTGGGATGAGGTCATTTGCATTCCCTGGCTGCTTAATGGGAACTTTGTGAGCATCAGAGAAAATAGTTTTTTGAGCTTTTTTTTAAGAATACAGCAGGGCCTCCCTGGTGGTGCAGGGATTAAGATGCAACCTTTGAAGCAATCCACAACCACTGCAGCACAAGTTCAATTCCTGGCCGGCCAGGGAGAAACTCACATGGCGGGACAGACCTCTCCTGTCTCGCCCGCTGCTCCCCTCAGCAGTGTATTTCAGTCAGTCTGCCTGTTCTGTTCCCCGCTCTGTCTCTGGTGAATCCTCTTACCCCCCGCATCTCTGGCCTGTACCCCAATTCTTATATAAAAATAAATAAATCTTTAAAAAAAAAAAAAGAATACAGCATTGTCTTTCTTCATCTGTCTGCATACCTACAAATATTATGATTTCCCAAACTTTTCAGGTGAGAATCTCTATGGGCCTCTGCCTGAAGTACCTGTGTCCTTTCTGTCAGAATGTATTTGCTTATTTCATTTCTCAGTGATTTTTTAATTTTGTTTCACAAAATCTTCATCATCCCACCCCTTCTTTCTGTTTGCTTTCCAGACTGTAACTCTGAATTCTTTTCTCTCTACAGTCTTCCTTTCAGTCCCTTGTACTTCCTTTCTTGGTAGTATCGTGCATCCGGGGGACAAATGATTATCTTTTTCACATCAGCCCTAGAAATCATTAGAGGAAAGGAGTGAAGAAAGTCCTAGAGGCTTAGAATAGAGCCCGCTTGCTTATTGCTTATGGGACTAAAATGGGAGAAGGGTCTTGGTTATTCTTTCTTGAGGCTGGTGACACTTAAAGTTTCCTCATGGTGTTGCCATTCTTAAGCATAAAATGGAAGGGCTCATGTATCTCGGAACAAAGGCTATTCCTGTGCCCCCGTCCAGGCCTGTTTGTTCCCCTGAAGTTGGAATTAGTGGTGGAAGTGCTCAGCGGCTCCACCTCGCCGTCTGTCCAGGCCCTTACTGTACTGTAGTGATGAACATTGTCAGTTCACATTTAAAATGATCAAATTAAATGCCCTGTCATTATAGCTCGCCTTTTACTTCGCGGTCTTGCTTTACCCCCCCCCTCCCCCATTAGATTTTCTGAAGAGAAATAGTGCGTCCCTAACTTAAGTTCAGATTTATCTGTACGGAAAAAGACAAAACTTGCAAGCTGACCATAGATCCAAGGCATCCAGCAGGGAAGGGGGGGCAATGGGGGTCAAAATAGGGGAGAGAAGAGCACCAGGGACTGTGGTAATGGGCCCTAGGGCCTAGGGCGGTGGGAGAGCTACAAGGACTAAACCTGAGGGGAGAAATCAATTATTGTACAAAAATAAACAACAATGTAAGAAAATAAATTTTAAAAATTAAAATTGATTTAAAAATTGCAAAAAACAAGTTTTCTGTACAACTGCTCTTTGATCCTGGATAGCTGGCTACCTCCTTCCACACAAGGCTTGCAGTAACAGTAGAAGTTACCACCTTTTCCTCTGACCTGTGACGTGGACTTGTTCTTAGCATGTCCTGATAGTTGTCCTGTTCTCCCTTCAGTCAGTGGCGTGCATAATTAGCATTCTTGCAGATTTCTTTTTCTTCCTATCCTGACAGTGAAATTACCCACACACCCTCGGGTGCCCCCACAAACTTCTATTCCTGTTTACTTAACTTTTTTTTTTAATTTAAATTTTATTTTTATGTTCCCCATACAATTACAACCCCCTTATTTTGACCCCAATCCCTCCTTTCCCCGCCCCCCATCCCCCATAGAGTGTCTCTGGTTCATAATTGTTTGTTGATTTTGATATTTTCTTTCTTATAGTTATTCTTTTTCCTGGTCCCTTGTTTAGGTTTTCTAGATTCCTGCTATGAGTGAGACCATCCGGTATTTTTCTTTTTCTTTCTGGCTTATTTCGCTGAGCATGATCCCTTCCAGCGCCATCCATGTTGCTGCAAATTGCGTTTGTTTATCTTTTTTGAATGCTGAGTAATATTCCATGGTGTATATGTACCACATCTTCTTGTTCAACATCACTTGTAATCAGGGAAATGCAAATCAAAACTACCATGAGATACCATCTTACACCAGTGAGAATAGCACATATTAAAAAAACTAGCAACAACAAATGTTGGTGAGGATGTGGAGAAAAAGGAACTCTCCTGCACTGTTGGTGGGAGTGCAAACTGGTCCAGCCACTATGGAGAGCTGTGTGGAGATTTCTTGACCTAAACATAGAGCTTCCATAGGATCCAGCAATCCCACTCCTAGGTATTTACCCAAAGGACACAGAAACATCAATTCCAAAGAACACCTGCACCCCTATGTTTATAGCAGCACTGTTTACAATAGCTAAGCTTTGGAAACAACCCAAATGCCCAAAAATAGATGACTGGATCAAGAAGATGTGGTACATATACACCATGGAATATTACTCAGCATTCAAAAAAAAGATAAACTTTTAATTATAAGCATTTTCTATGTCTCAGCCAGGCAAAAGACCTTCCTTCCAGGACCTTACACTTGAGCAGCTAGTTTCTTGCCGTGTCCCCTCCAGGGTCAGTTTCTATGTAACTTTAGAATCTTACTTTAAACAGATTTTTAGAGTTAATGTACAGCCCACAATCATACAGCTTTTCAAACCCTCCCTCCATAGAATCTCCTAACTGGAGGAAAAGGAAGATAACCCTTTCCCATCTTGTTTGATGAGCTCTTTTCTGATATTTTAACCTTGAAGTTAGTTTCTGCAATGTCATTCTTACTGAATGAAAGACACCGAGCACATCCCTAATAAAGAAGCTTTTCAAGGACCTCCCTGGTGGCACAAGAGGGTAAGACACAACCTATGAAGCTGTCTGCAGCCACTGCAGCATGAGTTCGAGCCCCAACCAGGGAGGTACCCACATGGCGCAGCAGACCTCGCCTGACTTGCCCACTGCTCCCCTCAGCAGTCAGTATATTTTAGTCAATTTGCCTGTTCTGTTCCCCACTCTGTCTCTGGTGAATCCTCTCACCCCCCATACTCTGGCCTGTACCCCAGTTCTTGTATGCATAAATAAATAAATCTCTGAAAAAGAAAAGAAGAAGCTTTTCAAGTTCGTAGAGTCATTTAACGTATCACACAGTTATAGTCTCTGCAGGCTGGGTCTCCTTGCGTAATAGTTCACAGTTTGGGGATTGGGTGCCCCCCTCAACCTAGTGGCGTTTCCTGTGATTCATTAAAGTCCTGAGAGTCTCGTTTGTCTGCCAGAACCCGCCCACTTCCAGGGCTGGCCTTTTCCTTCCTATTACTTATAAGGTCTGAGTCTTAGAAAGTTCTGATCAAATAAATTGTACTCGATGTTCCTCTAAACATTAATGATGTTGTTTAGAAAGCATTTCAGTCAGCAGAGGCTGCTTACTCATTGCTGCTGTTAGGCCTTAAACTTATCTGGCAAATTTTAAGTTCCTTAAGAGCTAGTCCAATCTTAGCCCCCATATCACCCATGCCATTTTTCAGACTTTTCCAATGCTATTTTGGTTATCTAACCCTGATAACACAGAGATGTTTCATTTTTGATTTTTTACATTTTGGGTATTTGACTTGCGGTTTGTAGAGTTTTATAACATTTGTTGATTCAAAACAAAACAGTCATGCTGATGGCTTATCATTTCTTTTAGAATTTACATATTATAGCTTAAACTGAAATGATAGATTTGGTTGGGCATTTTATTCTAGTGTTTTTCAGACTAGTTCTACAGGACACATGGTGGAAAACTATATTGTGATCTGGGAGCACACCAAAGCATGTACACATACACACGTCTGTGTTCTTTTTTTTTTTTTTAATGAGGACACATCATTTTTTTTTTTTAAGATTTATTTATGCATACAAGAGCTGGGGTACAGGCCAGAGATGCGGGGGGTGAGAGGATTCACCAGAGACAGAGCAGGCAACAGAACAGGCAGACTGACTGAAATACACTGCTGAGGGGAGCAGCAGGTGAGACAGGAGAGATCTGCTGCGCCATGTGGGTTGCTCCCTGGCCGGCCAGGGATTTAACTCGTGCTGCAGAGGCTGTAGATTGCTTCATCGTGTGGCACTTAACCCCTTTGACCACCACCACGTCTGTGTTCTTATGCCAGAAGAAGAGTTTCTAGAAACAGTACTTGCCTTACAACCTTCAGTGCTCTATGATGTTTTCTGTTCTGCTCTATTTCATCTTTTAAGTTTGCTGTTCAAGACTAAGTTGACATTCATTCCTACAAACTCCTAGGGATTATCTGTTTATGTATTATTCATTCATCTAACATAATCAGCACTTCAGCACTTATAATATGCTACTTACTTTTCTCCTTTACTTCACTGACTTTGTGACCTTGGGAAAGTTACGTGTTAATATTCAGTTTCTTGTGTAAAATAGAGATAAAGTGATGTTTGACTCAAGAGGAATGTTGTTCATACCGCCTTTGTTGTTTGTTATTAAAACACTACTTGGTTTTGAATTTCCCATCTGTTTATGAAACACTAGGAAGCATACACTATATACATAAAACTTAAATTTTCCTTTAGCTCATTTATATATGTACATATGTATATGTATGTACACTTTGAAACTAGAGGTATAATTTAGATATGGTGAAATGAAATGCACCGATCTTAGTTGTTGGATTCAGTCAGTCTAGACAAATGCACAGTCATTTGGCCTACACCCGCATCAAGATACAGAAGATCCTCATCACCCTAGAAAGTTTTCTGCCCCTTCCCAGTTAATCATCTCCCTATCCCCAGAGACAACCGCTGTTCTGATTTTGTTCACCATAGATTAGTTTTATGTGTTAAAGTTATTTCTAGTAGCAGTAGAGGGCAGCTTATTGTTTTAATTTACATCTTCCTGATCACTCATGAGTTGAGCACTTTTTCGTGTGCTTTTTGGCCATTCCAAAAGGTCTGTGCTCTGTTGTACGTCTGTGATCCACTCCTGTTTCCTTGTGTGTTATTTTAAGGTAAACTTGACTCATTATATTTTAAGAGATGTATGGTCTCCTGAAAAAAAGTGATTAGGTTCTAATGCATCATTTAAAAGTATACTTTAAAATCCTTAACGTATGTTCAGATCTTGTGTGTGTTCAGTACTTCTTGAATCCCTGTACACATTTTCTTCCCCTGCAGAGCCATATTCTACAGTTCAGAATGTATGTGTGGCTTGTTTTAACCACATGTATAGACTAAAAAATAAAGTGGAACAAAGAACAAAAAAAGTTCAACACTATTTCAGTTTCATTAGGGGTTTTCACAGAACTTTTTGGAATCTGAATGTTGAAGCGGCTGCATTGTGCTGTTTACTCATAATCTTATTCTATCAACAAAGCAGCCTACTAGCTAAAAGTACCACACTTATAGCTATTTGTACTAGGCGTACCATTTTTAGTCTTCAATAGAATTTAGTATACTTTAGTCCAAGTAATAATAAATGATCATCTGTCCTTATGTAAATAATTGCTTTTATAAATATCTGTGGTTGCAAATTGATTGCAAAGGGCATTTTTGAGGCTCATTCTACTTCAGAGTCAGTTTGCTAACTTTGAATGATTATACTAAGTAAATTGTAGCTTTTACTAACAGCAAAATAAAACATTGACATCACTAAAATGATGAGAGTGACGAGAGGCCGAGACATCAGGGAAGAGGCTGGAAAGTAAATGTTTGTTGAGTGTCTTGGAATAAAGACAGAATATAGGATCTAGAAAGAAGATGACATATGAAAAGTGCTTCTACTTTTGAGTCACTTACAGTCTAGGTAGGAAGAAAAAAAAGAGACAAAAATGGGAAGTGTTTAATAATGCGCGAAATACAGTAGATCCCTGCTTTACAACAGGTCAACTATACGATCACATCACTCTAGGATGAGTCCTTCCTGTTAAAATACCATTTTACGATTTAATATTCACATTACAATTGCAGCCAACTAGACCATGGGGGTTGGGCATAACTGTTAGCGTGTGAGCCAACATGGTCTTTTTATCATTTTGACGGGTCCACAGTCTTTTTAGTAAAGTACAGAAATGTTTTAATTTTCAGTCATGGATGCTTTCATGCTAAAACTGATAACACAGATGTTTTGTTTTTGATTTTTTACATTTTGGGTATTTGACTTCTGGTTTGTAGAGTTTTATAACATTTGTTGGTTCCCAAAGAGCATGTTGAAAAGAGAGTTTCAATCAAATTGTAACAAGAAGTCATAAAAAAACAGTCATGGTAAAAAAGTTAGGGGGTTGGTATGAAAATTTGGTTTTTCCCATCTACTCCACTAGCAAATTCTGAGTGATTGTTAAATAACTGTTTCCAGTTTAAGTTACTTATTTTTAATTTCATCTTTTTAATGTTAATAAAAATGAAATTCAGTATTTTTTGGTTTTAGTGTATAAATCAGTCTTATATAAGCTTAACAGTGTGCCACATTTTTCAAATCATGCCATCTTAGAATGAATTATGCAATATCAGTGTATTATTGGGTTCACATTCCAGTATTTTCACCGTACAATCCTGTCTGTAGAACAAATTAGTATTGTAAAGCAGAATCTACTCTAAATACCAGTGGACTACATCACATAAAATGTCAATAGTAGTTCAGGATCAGTTGCTAAGTGAGCAGTATAGATTGCATTATTGGTTATCCATCTTTTTAAGTAATGTATTACTTTGGAGTTATCTGGGGATGAAAAACTTTGTTTTATTTTAGTGAAGATTTCCTGAACCAATCCAGTTTTATAGGATCTTAAATCTTCAGGGATAGGCTTAGTCATTGGGTCTAAAATTTTAAAAAGCTGATAATCTAATTTTGGCTATTGAAAAGTTAATTCATTACTTACTATGTTCCAGGTAATACAGGAAATGTTTTATAATATTCGTTTAATTTTTACAACAACCTATAGGTAGATTATTTCTCTCAAAGGACTCTTGAGTCACAGAGAAGTTCAGTGAGCTGATGAATGTAACACAGATATAAAGTAGATAAAATACAGCCCTGTTAGACTTCTAAAGCCAAAAAAAAAATTAAAGATAATAAATGTATAAGAAAGGCTGGAACGGAGAATATAGAATTTGTGATTAAGTAGAAGGAGTACCAAATTTTTAGTACTGTATTAGACTATTTCTTAAATCATGAAGTTTTACCTCTTTATCCCCATGTTAAATTTTGTACCATTTTCCAAAAACTAAATTTTAAAACAAATAAGGCTAAATCTACTCTTATAACAATATTGACAAATAGGCCCTCCCTGGTGGCACAAAGGGGTTAAGTGTCAGCATTATGAAGCTATCAACAGCCACTGCAGCGTGAATTCAATCCCTGGCCAGGGAGCTACCCACATGGTGCAGCAGACCTCTCCTGTCTCGCCCGCTGCTCCCCTCATAAGTGTATTTCAGTCAATCTACCTGTTCTGTTCCCCACTCTGTCTCTGGTGAATCACCCCCTACAACTCTGGCCTGTACCCCAGCTCTTGTATGCAAAAACAAATAAATCTTTTAAAAAACAGTATTGGCAAATAATAAATATCAGTTTTCCTTCAGCAAGTGAAAAGGAACTTCCAGAACAAAGGGCATATACTTAAAATGTTATCATCATTATCCAGAATGGTCACTATTTCCCGTTGCTCAAGCGGCTATTTATAGCCCATCAGGAACTCCAGAGTGTACATTATTTGAAGATTAGATTCAGCTTGTATATGAAAAGAATTGTTTTTAACAGACTTTGGTAGATAATTAAAAACCATCTTAGAATCATGTTCTTTGTCTTTCTTATCCCTGGTAGGGAGGTGTTTAGATATTTTTGAAGGCACAATGTTTACATTGCTGACTGCTTTTAAAAGTACCACTTCACAATTGGCAAACACAGCAAAGAGGCAAAGGTTCGTCCCGCGCCGGTTGTGGTACCAGCTTGAGTCTTGAAAATAAAGCTTTGTATTTGAATATAAAACCCTAGTTAGAAGGGCCTTAGATTCGAAATCATTTTTCATATTATTTTAAAAAAAAACAGATTTCCTACTTTAAGAATGAAATATACACTTAGCTGTAGGAAATAGCATTTATACTTTCATGTATATATTTATCATACTCTTTATATTACTATACATTTTATACATACACATAATTAGCATAAATTATATTGGGGAGGGGACAGAAGATGAATGAATCATTTCTTTTTGAAGCTAATTACAGGCAAGCTGAAATTTTGGAGAGCAAGCATAGCAGACTCCAAGAGTATTATGTGATTTTCAGATTTCAGTAGTAGTTGATTTCATCCAGCCCATGACAGTAAAAATGAGTAGTAGATGACCATGTGTTTTTCCTGCTGTATATGCTCTATCTTGAATCTGTCTAGCCAGCCAATTATTTTCCTGTTGTCTGAAATTAAAAACTATCACATTGTCTGGCAATGTAGGAATATCTGTTCAGTACAGTATATGGTTATTGAAGTGAAAGTAATAAAAGTGCAAGAAAAGGATGATTTGGGGGCCTCCCTGGTGGCACAACAGGTTAAGACACAACCTGTGAAGCTGTCCGCAACCTCTGCAGCACGAGTTTGATACCTGGCCGGCCAGGGAGCAACCCACATGGAGAGGCAGACCTCTCCTGTCTCGCCTGCTGCTCCCCTCAGCAATGTACTTTGGTCAATCTGCCTGTTCTGTTCCCCACTCTGTCTCTGGTGAGTCCTCTCACCCCCCGCACCTCTGGCCTGTACCCCAGCTCTTGTATGCATAAATAAATAAATCTTTAAAAAAAAAAAAGAAATGGATGATTTTAACTATATTACAGAACTTCTCCCCCCAAAAGTCAAATCCAGATCATTTAAATTTTTTATGAAGTAGCTGAAACATCACCAAAGTATTAAAACCCAGCCTTGGCAGTTTTTGGTATTGATACTCAGTCTAGAGACTTAGATCTCTCTAAGATGGCCCCAATGATCCCGCCTCCTGAAACTCACACCCTTGTATCACCCTTCCCATGTTTACTGAGGTCAGTTTGTGTGGCCATCAGAATACATCAGAAGTGATAATGTGTCGTTTCAAGGTTAAGTTATAAAAGACACTAGGACTTGCGTCTTGGCAGGTGTGTCTGCCTCCCTCTTGCATGTGAGGGCACGTTCTGTGGGAAGCAGCACATGCTCAGTATCAAGGCTATGCCCGCAGCCACGTGAGCCAGCTTGGAAATGACTCCATCAGACCTAGTTGTGCCTTCAAATGACTGAGCCCTCACCATAGACTTGACTGCTGCCTCATGAGACACTGGGCCAGCTCAGAGTCAAGCGAAAACTGACAGCTTAACCACTGTTCTCAGAGAAGGCGAGACCTTCCCAGTTCCTCAGAAATATGTTCTGTGAGATTAAAAACATGTGTACTGTTGAAGCTATTAAATTTTGGACTAACGTGTTACGTAGGAATTGATAACCAGTCTGCACCGCCGCTTAAGCGTTCCTTCTTCAAGTCTTACCCATTTTTGGTGGTTATTATTTGTGCTGTTAGACCTGTCATCCATACAATTCACCTGAGTCATTAAGCTGGTTAGAAAATACCTTATCCCACCTCCCATTTTTTCAGTCTACTGTTCGGTATGATAAATACTGACTGAAATCATTTTTCCCATATGTGGGTCCCATATTAGAATGTACTTAAAAGGATTGTTTTTGTAACTGGGAGCCTTTTTTAGATTATTCCACAGCTTCTTTTCATTTATGTGGAAAGCCACCAATTTTGTATAACCTGTAATTACTATGCAAGTGATTATGGAATTACTGTAAAGTACTTCAAGAGAAAACAGACAGCTTAACCCCTGTTGTCAGAGAAGGCTGAGACCTTACCTAAGAAGCTCCTCATCTATTATTTGTAACTCTCTGATGCTTATTAATTATACAAGGTAATCACAGTATCGGTTTTAAAGAGTCATATTTTTAAAGATTAGTTAACTATATATTTAACCTGAGGGACAGCTTCTCAGCAGACCAGATGTCAAGGTCATGAATGTACTCCCAGCTCCTGCTGTCCCATCCTGCTTTCTTCATGGTGTTCTGAAAGGGAAAAGGTGATAAAGTGTTCAGGGTTACTTTTTCTGCTTCTTTTGCCTTATTCAACCTATTTTAGTGTCAAATTATTAGTCCTTTATCATTGCTAATCATGCAAAAATGGTTATCATGGATAAGAAGAAAAGTGGAATTTCAAACTCTTAAAAAGAGATTTTTTGACTTAATTTGCCCTAACACATTAATAGCTTCAAGTAAATACCATCAATGGGTCCTGGGTTAGCAAGCTCATGCAGTGATACCGAGCTTAAAGAAACAGGCTCTTAATGAGGAGAACACTGATTAGTCTCATGTTGTTTGTCATGATTGCCTTTAAATTGTAACTGAAAGCTAGTTTTATTCCCATGATTTTAAAAAATAAAACAGCCAATTAAGAATAGACCTAGGGACTATTTGAAATTTTATTAAGAATTTAGTTTTTAATTTAGAGCTGAAAAAAAGTAGGATTTTTGTCTTAGACTCTCTCAAGTCCCTTTCCTTATAATTCATGCTCCCTGGTGCACAAACATGCTTATGTCAGGGTTAGGAGATGGTTATCTGTAATTTAAAGGAACAAACTGTTTCGCTCATCTTATTTCTAGTGTACAAATTATATAGTTATGACAATTCTCCAATAATGTCATCGCACAAGATGGTTGTAGACAAGCCAGAAGTAAAAGCCAAGGCTTCCAACTCTGCTTTGAACAATTGCCAGCTGATAGCAACACAAATCAGTAGCGTAAGGCTCAGTGATTCCTGGATCTTGAACTTGGATAGTCTAATGAATAAGGAGACATCAGATTTTCAACAGTGAAAAAGATTTCTGTGTTATAGAAACTACACGTTTGCTTTAATTTCCTGTGGGTTTTTCTTTTACGCATTGCAATTAAACTGTGAATTTCCCTTTCCTTTCAAGTTGGCTTCCTATTTATAGACTGTGGTGGTAAGAAAATAGCTCCTAATAATTTTTTTAAATTGATACATGACAATTTCCATAACTAGATTTCATTTGAAACCATGTATTATATAGTAATTTGCCATGCTTTTTTAAAATTGAGCTAACATTGGTTTACAACACTGTGAGTCAGAGGAATAGGGTCACACCCCTCTGATGTATATCACCACACCGTAGCAAACACTCCTAGTCTTCCACCATAGTCCATTTGAGAATGTTTCCTCAATGCTGAATTAACAGGGCTTTTTTTAATTATAAAATGTCTCAGGAAACTTTTCAATTTAGTGAAATAATTGTTAATGTTACTCTGTCCTTTCGCACATAATACGTGGTGCTCATGAAGTGCCACCTGTAAGGTGCTTCCTAGGAGCAACTGGAGACGAGGAAGCCTGAGTGTCTCCCCACTGCCCGCCTGCATGGGCCCACATTCCCTGCTCCTCCTCTCTCTCATCCGCCAAACTCCCTGAGCCCTGACGGGAGCAGAAAGAAGAGTGGGAGGTAGCCACGGAACAGACTAGAAGAGGGTGGAAGTTAGCAGCAGGTAGAAGGGATTTTGTCTCCTGTAGTTGGGACCACTTCTACCCTGACCCCACCAAGAACTGAGTGAGGTTCTGCATGTACTAGTCACAGATCATCCTGTGTTACATTATGGAAATACTTCTTTCATATCCTTTATAGCCACCTGGTTAGATGTCTGAATATATAAACTCAAAATTATCACGCTGACGGTATTTTAGAAATTCAGATGCCATAACAGAAAAGATATAAACATTAAGTAGAAGCAGTAAACGTCGTGGTTAAGGACACAGACTTTAGAAGCAGGCTGCGTGGGTTTAAATCCCAGTGCTGATAGCTTCTGGATGACTAACCTGGAAAAAGTTACTTGACCTCTTTGTGAATAATTTTCTCATTTGCAAAGTGGAGATGACAGCACTGCCTTTAGGGTTGTAACATTTAAGTAAGTTAATATAAATATGAATGCTTAGAACCGAAAGAGTGCTGGGGGGGGGGGGTGCTATAAGGGTCAAGGACAGTGGCCAGGTAGAGGACAAGTCACTGTGGGTTCTCACCCACGCACACAATTGCAAGACCACTGACGCTCAGGGAACAACAATAATGGGGTTTATTTAGCAAACAGGGGAAACAAAGCGTTCTAAGGCCACAGGCAGCCATTTATCTCACCCCAGATAGTGTCCACAGTGTCCAGAAGTCCTAAACAAAAGTTGCTGTCACACCAGTGAGGGCCTAGAGCTTGTGGCAGCCGGCAGGCAGAGGCCAGGATCCAGCTCCCCTCAGCTGGAGGTGCTCACAGGTGGAGCTGCTGAGATGACGCTGCAGCAGCCACAGCCTGGAGGTGGGACTTGATAGCACTGGACGCTGGGCCAGACAGCAAATGAGGCAGCAGCACTAGGAGGCGGTGCAGACTCTCAGGAGCAGTTAACAGCTCTTAGAGGTGACCGGACACAGTGCCAGTCACCTGTCAACAGTGCTGGCCACCACCAGCCACCAGTGTCAGAATCATCGTGTTAAAGTTCTTTGTGAGTTGTTGGCCCACACCAGCAACCAACAGCCCTTTGAGACACCAGGCCCAGGGCCTCTGGTGCTCCTTTCAGGTGGTGTCAGAGGCAGGGCCAGACGGCAGTGACCCCCAGCCTCTGCAAAGCTTTTCGGCTTCTCTTTGGCTTTTCTGCCTTCTCGGCTGCTTGTCCTTTCACCTTCTGTCTTTGGAGGCCAGAACAGCGCCCCCTCAGAGTCAGTCAGAGCCTAGTTTGTTCTAGGCTGGTTCCTGCCCTGCCTTATATACTCTTTCAGGGGCCCCCACCTGACTGGGCCATTTTCAATCCCGTGGCTGATTGGGCCATAGCACCAGTAAGCTCATAGCTTGCACCTGATGGGTCCATTCTGCGATCCAGGCACGAAATCCACAGGCCTCTCTACAGGCTGCAGCTGGAGGAGCCACAGCACTGGAGCTGGCCCAAGGGGGGGCTGTGCTTCTCCCGGCAGCCCTGCGCCAGGGGCTGCACGCCCTGGGGTGACATGGTAGAGGCCTCAAGCCATCCGCCATCACAGCTGGCCTCTACCTGCAGCCTGGGCCCCAGTGGTAGCAGGCGGTAAAATGCCCACCACCCGCTGCCACTTGCACTGCCCGCAAGGAGCTTTTGGGGCCCGGCACAAAACCACCACTGCTTTACCAGTGGCAAAGAGCCAGTCTTCACTTCAGCTTGTGCTGCAGGGCCCTGGCTTCACAACAATGTCTCATACATGGTTAGCACAGTCTGCGTATTTGTTCTCTTTCTCTATCATGCCACCTTTCTGATGTTTTCTGTATGTAAATGATCTGATTTGTAGTTCACAGGTTACATTCCTACAACACCACCTTTAATTTATAATCACTAGCAGATCCCCCTGCTCGATAATTTTAATAAGCAAAATGCTTATTTTTCCTCTTTCCAGGCCCAACACAGAGATACTTTCATTGAAGAACGCTATGGAAAATACAACATCAGTGATCCTTTAATGGCCCTACAGAGAGACTTTGAGACACTGAAGGAGAAAAATGATGGCGAAAAGCAGCCAGTCTGCACAAACCCCCTCTCCATTCTCAAGGTGGTGATGAAGCAATGCAAAAACATGCAGGAGCGCATGCTGTCCCAGCTGGCCGCCGCTGAGAGCAGACACCGCAAGGTATGTGGCGATTTGATAAATAAGGCCTAGTACTTACTTGGCAGCTGCCAGTGTTCACATGAATTCAGCTGGGAGGTCTCAGATGTCAAAAAGCCCAGTAGCTTACCTAGGAGCGTGAAGACAAAAAACACAGGTTACTGCAAATGTTAACTTTAGGGAGTGTGCCAGACACACTATCTAAGATGGCATTCCTTCTTGATGGGACACTCAGGAATATTTGGTATGTTTCTTCAGCTCTTGATCATCCAGACTTTGGCAACAAGTGGGGGTTTGACCAAACTAGTAGCTGAGCAGAGCATTTTCTTTTTGTTTACCCAAATGATAAATAGAAAGATTAACAGGTATTTAGGGAATGCTATGTGAGAGAGAGAAAAAGAGAGAATTTTCCTGTCTATAAACAAACCAGCCAATAGATTAATGTATTCCTAGTTTTGAGTTTCATTTCATTCACTTCTCAGGAAACCATAAACAATCCCTGGGGTTGTTTAAAGCTGTTCTCCCTTATTCAGGAAGAGAGAGAGAGAGAGTTTCCAGGTCTTGCAACCCCTAAGTTAGGAAGGCAAACCTGTGCGTTCCTCCACCTCATCTCATTGGAATTCTGGTGCTTGTGATTTTATTCCACTACTTGCCATTTACTGGCCTATAAAAGGTGTTTAGCTAAAATCTACATTTTTTTAAACTATCAGTTTACATTTATACCAAAAAAGAGAGTGCATTTTGTTGAAAACATTTGATTCTAAAAAATTGGATTAGCAGCTGCAGTTTAATGGACCATCATTTGCTTTTCTGGTTACCTGCATTGGAGCACCATCTGCTTAAAACACCTTGGACAGATTGCTTAGGGTTTTTTCATGCAAGATTTTTCTTTCCCTGCACCAATTCAAATGAAAGGCCAGAATGGAGGTTATTAACCATGGATGAGACACAGATATTCCGTGATACTCCAGAAAATACATAGAATGCCAAAAGCTTATGCATTTTTGTAAAAAATGAATTTTTTTCTTACTTTTAATTGAGTTCTCCAAGTTTTCCAAGACCCAGAAAAGTTTAACATCTGGTCTAGAATGAGTAATCTGAAGGTGTCTGTGGGTTGGAATTAGTAGCTGAAATTTGGGATCCTTTAAGAAAATCTCCACAACATCCTTGAGAGGCGAGCCTTCCGCTCACAGGTGAGTTACTCTGCACACTGGCTGGCGTGCCCACAGGACATGTGGTGTTGGTGTCATGTGTGGCTCTAGGTAATTGGGGCGACGGAGAAGTTAAAAGAATTCAAAATTCCTCAAACTCACTGTGGCATTGAGGGCAGGTGCAGTCCACACCCAAAGGGCTCCCCCCTCCACTTGGGGTGATTTGTGGAGAAGAGGGAGCAGCAGCTGCCTCCCCTGAGCATCTGTTCCCTCAAAAAAAAAAAATTCCTTAAACTGTATTTCCATGTAAGATTCTATGAGTGTTAAATTTTCTTAACCAACTGCCTTCTGTTAAGTGTTTTGCCAAAGCGGAAGTGACTTTGTTAGACGTCAAGTAGCTGGTGGCGGGTTATATGAGGGTGCTCTAGTCCCAGTTTGCCCGAGTCCCGGCTGATGCCCACTGCTTGGTGTAGTTACTAACTCTGCCCCTTGGACTCTCAGAAGTGCGGTGGTTTGAACAGAAAATTACATGATTCCTTTGCTTGTTTATGAAAAATACAGAGAGTTCCCTAGTTCTTCTTCCCAATCCCTCTTCTCCCCAACACTCGGGAACTACTGTTTTCTTCTTTTTTTAAAAAGATTTATTTATTTATACACACACTGGGTACAGTCAGAAGCGCGGGAGGGCGAGAGAATTCACCAGAGCCAGAGCGGGGAGCAGAGCAGGCAAAAGGACCGAAGTACACTGCTGAGGGGAGCAGTGGGCGAGACAGGAGAGGTCTGCTGCTCCATGTGGGTTGCTCCCTGGCCAGGGATTGAACTCATGCTGCAGAGGCTGCTGCTAGCTTCATAGTGCTAAGAATTAACCCCTTGTGCCACCAGGGAGGGCCCCTCATTCTGTTTCTTCGGGGGAGAAACATCTGGCTTAGGCCTGGACAGTAGGTGGTGGCTGCTGACAGTCTATGGGCAGGAATCAAGTTGAGGGGCCAAGGAACTAATTCCTGTGTAACGGCAGGATGACACAGGGCAGGATCTCTATAACCCGAGCAGACAGGGTAAAGGAGAAGAGTCCTAGAGCCCTCGGTGGCTTTTGCAGGCTTCTATTGGGATTTACCAGGTACCTGGCTGGCAAGGGGCTGGCAGGCCTCCCGGCCCCCAGAAAGTCTTCATGCTTTCTCTGCTCTCCGGCGTTCTCTGGTGGTCTCTGCTTCTCTGCTCCTTTCGCTCTTTCGTTCTCTTCTGCTCTCTGCTCTACTCACGTCCCTGTGACGCCGCCCTTATAAGCCCAGTCTCTTAGCCCAGGTGTACCTACTTACGCATACCCACACTCTGCCGCAGGTGCCCACCATCAGGCATGCATTCAGGACCGCAGATCCATCACCAATCCTAATGACGGGAGGGCAGAAAAGCCTGAAAATCACTTACCGTACACTCTGCAAGGACAGACTTTGAGTCAGTGCCCTTGCTTTCGTCCCTCTTCATCCTCTCTGCTGCAGTGTCTGCCTCCTCTGGGTTCCACATCTCGTTGGGGCCCAGGAAGCACAGTAGCTTCCTCCCGCAGGCTGAAGTGTAATAGTTACCTCTAATCCAGCCTTTTCCTTCTTCAAATGTTTTTTTTTTTTTTAAAGATTTATTTATTTACGCATACAAGAGCTGGGGTACAGGCCAGAGATGCAGGAGGGGAGAGGATTCACCAGAGACAGAGTGGGGAACAGAACAGGCAGATTGACCAAAGTACACTGCTGAGGGGAGCAGCGGGCGAGCCAGGAGAGGTCTGCCTTGCCATGTGGATGGGTTGCTCCCTGGCTGGCCGGGGATCGAACTCGTGCTGCAGATGCTGTGGATTGCTTCATGGTGCAGTGCTTAATCCCTTGTGCCACCAGGGAGGCCCCCTCTTTCAAATGTTATCACACTTTGTGCTTACTGCGTTTTTATTCTTTTCATTCTCTTTCTGTAATTTGAGAGGTTTTCAGAAGAAAGAGGTGATGATCTACAATTGTCTTTCTATTAAATTGAAAAATTAGTTGTTTTTTAAAAACTGGAAGTACATGAAAATGTGGGGGGGGGGGTTTGTTTGTTTGTTTGTTTGTTTTGTGTGTGTGTGTGTGTGTGTGTGTGAGAAATTCATGACCCAGGAGATTTCCTCTCTCCATTCGTAAAAGATGTTCGTAGAGAAAAAATAATGAGAAATGGCCGCTGGGAGGACAGGGCTCCTCTGAAGCCTGAGCACAGCTACTAAGAAAGCCATTGCCCTTTGGAATATGGGAACAAGTTGTAGGCAGGGTCAGATGGAAATGCCTCTTAAATTTGTAGTTTCCTTTAACTTGGGCTTCATCCTTTGGCGCCAGGAGAAGTGGAATGGGGCCTTTCAACGTGCGGGATGCGTGTTACTGATTGGGCAGGCGCAGTTAGGACGTCATCTATTTGAAATGTTTGCTTTCAGGCTCCCTCTTGGTGCCTCCAGTGACTTGAGGATTGTGGGGACACCCTCAGCTTTCAGCTTCCTGCGGCCCTGTCTTCCTTTACCCCCCTCATCTGTCTCCCGCAGGGTCCTGGACCTATTAATTCTCTGAAGCTTCTCAACCCCTGCAGCTAATTAGTTGCCCCCATCTCTGTGTACAAGCCATTTTGTGCTTAGCTCAAGTAAAGCAGACACCTGACCATTCCCTAGCACGTAGCTGCGTGTCTTTCACCCTGCTGGACAGTGTGCTCCGTGGTGGTCCTGACTGGGGGTTTATTTATCTATTTCTAGAACTATCTTAGGTGCTTCATAGGCACTTTGTATTTAATTGTATTGTATGTGATTTTTTGATATTTGGAAGTGACTTTTTTCCCTTTAAATTCATTAAAGGTGATCCTCGACCTTGAGGAAGAAAGGCAAAGGCACGCACAGGACACAGCCGAGGGAGATGACGTGACCTACATGCTAGAGAAGGAGAGAGAGCGGCTGACTCAGCAGGTGATTCAGGCGGCGGGCTCCTGGCAGCATTCACCTAGAAATGCATTTCTCAAAGAGTGTTCTGCAGGATGTTAGTGTTGCTCAAAAAAGGATTTTGCAGTCAAATAAGTCTAGGGACAGCTGGATTGAACAAGTTTTTAACAGGTTTCTAGCCTCCAGTTGTTAGGCCCTTTCGTATGCTTCAGGAGAAGCACATAGTGAGTCTTCAGGAACAAGTAGTATTCTGTGTTTAGCAAATATGTTTTCATAAAATCTGGTTTTGACATAAATCAGTCACTAAAATACTTTAGGGAATACTAACTTCAAGTTTTCGTGTTTTCTTGACATGGGACACCCAGTGAGAATCCTTTTTGCATCACAACCCAGTCTGTAGCCACACATGCACACATGCCTGGAATAGCAATCTCCTGACATCAGCCAAGCCCTTACCCTTACATCGATGTTTTCTGTTTCATTTCTTTTTTTCTTTTTTTCTGTTTTTTTTTTTTTTGTTGTTGTTGTTTTTTGGGGGGTTTTTTTGCTTAGAAAACTGGGACATAGGGCAGAGGTGTGGGGGTGAGAGGATTCACAGGACATACAGTAGGGAGCAGAGCTGGCAGATTTTTACTGAAATACACTGCTGAGGGGAGCAGCGCCTTGTGGGTGGGTCACCACCCTGGCCGGGAATTCAACTCAGGCCTTAATGGTGATAGCGCTGAGACTTAACCCCAGGCCACCAGGGGTTTCATTTCTTAGCAGTTCTTGGCTTTCTAATTATTTTCCCCCCATCCATTAATAGGGCTCCGGGCTTGAGAACTTTTGATTAGAAGGGCTCCTTCAGCCCTCGCCCTCTCACTCAGAATCTCTGCGCCTGAAACAGGGTTGGGATGATGATTAAAACAGACTGCGTTTGTGTAAAAAGTATGATTCAGATGCAACTATTTATGTTTGTTTCTAAGACCAGATGGAATTATTACTGAATTTTTTAAAGTTTTGTTTTCAGCAGCATTCATGACAAAATTTGGTTTGTATAGCTTTCTGTTTTAATTCTAGCTCTAATCCTGGGGCCTAAAACACAGTGAGGGTTCACGTTCCCACTGTTAACTCTGAGACAGTTGAAGGACTAGAAGAGAAAAGCGCAGCGTGCACATCTTTGGGTTAGGTGTGCACCTGCTTCGGGGAGATGCCCTGAGCGCCGAGGCATGCGCCGTCACCCAGGGGCAGTCAGCCAGGAAACACCACGGGATGAGTCCGGCAGTATATCCCTTTGTATTCTTACTCTAATCAAGATGTGCGCTGGCTTTTTTTCCAGCTGGAATTTGAAAAGTCCCAGGTGAAGAAGTTTGAAAAGGAGCAGAAGAAGCTGTCCAGTCAGCTGGAAGAGGAGCGCGCCCGCCACAAGCAGCTCTCCTCCATGCTGGTGCTCGAGTGCAAGAAGGCCACCAGCAAGGCGGCCGAGGAGGGCCAGAAGGCAGGGGAGCTGAGCCTGAAGCTGGAGAAGGAGAAGAGCCGCGTGAGCAAGCTGGAGGAAGAGCTGGCGGCGGAGAGGAAGCGAGGCTTGCAGACGGAGGCCCAGGTGGAGAAGCAGTTGTCTGAGTTTGACATCGAAAGGGAACAGCTGCGAGCAAAGCTGAACCGGGAGGAGAACCGGACGAAGACTCTGAAGACAGAGATGGAGAGTCTGAAGAAGAGAGTGAAGGACCTGGAGGCCTCTCCCCAGCACAGCAGCCCCAGGGAGCTGTCGAGGAAACTGGTCTCCGTGGCCAAAGGCACAGCGACTGAGCCTCCTGTGCTGGTGTCTGTGTTTTGCCAAACGGAGAGTTTTCAGGCCGAAAGAACCCAGGGGAGCAACATAGCCAAGGGGACAGCCTCCGGGTCGCCTGGTCCCACCACTCCTGCCTACTGTTACGCAAAAGCCAATGGCCATTTTGACCCAGAGATCCAAACTTCCAAGGAGCCGACTGCAGGCAGCAGTGTAGAACACCAAGTGCCTCCACGAGAGAAGCCCGGGGCCCAGGAGAAAGCGGTGGAGAACGGCGGGTGCCCCCTGGGCGTGGACACCCCAGTCCCAGCGCCCAGTCATCTCCCCTCCAGCGGGAGCTCCCTCTCTCCCAGCAGCACCGCCTCCTCCTCACTCACGTCCTCTCCTTGCTCTTCCCCAGTGCTAAATAAGCGCTTGCTGGGCTCCTCCGCCAGCAGCCCCGGCTACCAGTCGTCCTACCAAGTAGGGGTCAACCAGCGGTTCCACGCGGCTCGCCACAAATTCCAGTCCCAGGCAGATCAGGAGCAGCAGGCCAGTGGTCTGCAGAGCCCCCCGTCCAGGGATCTGTCCCCCACCCTCATGGACAACTCTGCCGCCAAGCAGTTGGCCCGAAACACAGTCACTCAGGTGCTCTCCAGATTCACTAGCCAACAAGGGCCCATCAAGCCCGTCTCTCCCAACAGCTCTCCCTTCGGCACAGACTATCGGAATCTGGCCAGCTCTGCCAACCCGAGAAGCGACGCCAGCCATTCACCTACTCCAGGGAAAGTGTCCAGTCCTCTGAGCCCCCTGTCTCCGGGGATCAAGTCCCCGACCATCCCCCGAGCTGAGAGAGGAAATCCTCCACCCATCCCACCCAAAAAACCCGGCCTCACCCCTTCTCCGTCCACTGCCGCGCCACTGACCAAAACTCACACCCCGGCGTCCTCTCTGAGCGCCGCCGAAGACCTCGCCGGCAGCTGCTCTTCCAATGCCGTCGTGGCCAACGGCAAGGACGTTGAGATCCTTTTGCCGACCAGCAGCTAGTCCCCAGAGGGGCTGCTCCGCGCTTGACATTCCGTCAGATTTCACCCGAGAGCTCAGCGTCAAACCGTCGAGTCAGATCATGTTATTTATTTTGATAGTAGCGGAAACCATCTGTATAATACAGTTAGTGTAATTCAACTTTTTGTATTTTTTTAAGTAGACACTGAGTAGTTTGGGTTTTTATGACTCCCATCTTTGTACTAAAGCTAGAGAGGCACCTCAGAGACATCTCGAGCTCGACCTTCGCCATCGTGTTGCGATAGAGAAAGCTGGTGGAGCACCAGGTGGTGATTTGCTGTCTATTTTGGGACTAGAATCACTCAACACTCATTTTGAATTATGCAGACGTGGTTCATGCAGATTTTTATTCCAGATGAACATGTTTAAAAAGTGCCTGAAATAAGACTGCCATATGAATGTGATTCTGCAGCAAAAACACAAAACAGATCATTTTATTGCAGAAAATTAGATCCTCTGTGAATCCTGAATGTTAAAATCCAACACTGCTTTGAGTCCTCTTTTCTTCTGTTTAGCCCAAGCCTTGTGTTGAGAAGCAAGGCTGGGGGAGAGGCACCCACGAGGGCGCCGTGGGAGCGCGCTCATCCCGGAACTAGCTTTCATGTGCCCTTGAAAACCCTCCTGACAATGAAGCAGTTGGGGTGCTGATTTTTTTGTACTTTTGAGAATTTGTTACCCCAAGTTCCCTGCATAAGTTCTTGAATAGAGGGAAGTCACATCTCCATTCAAAAATGTCTTCAGGCATCTACTGTTGTGTAAGGAACTTCTGATTCCGATTGCTATTACTTGAATAGGAAATGGTTATTCGTTCTGTATAAAAGTTTTGCCACAGAATGAGATCTTTATTCTGTAATCTAAAAAGCAATAACATAAAATTCACTCTCCTTGTAATATTATAAGTCAGAATCACATAGGTTTTACTAAACTGTTATACTTAACTCTCCAAGCTGCCAGCACTTGGTGTCTATATCTGTGGAACCAAATTAACTTTTGCCTAAGTGGAAGTATAAATATATCTGTATAGATACACAACCCTTTGCGTGTTTAACATACACACTTAAACACATAAATATTAGTGTGATTATATCTTTGGAGTTTGCAATAGAGCATAAAGGATGAGTAGAAATGCACCTTCAGATTACCTACCAAAGCAGCCAGATGTGCTGGGGACCCAATCACTCAAAAGAGGACTCTTGTGCACAGGGAGGGGGCAAATTCCAAATCAAGTCAGGTCTTTGGCATTGTAAAAAGGAAGGGCCACACTCCCTCCAGTGTCACAAAACTCACTGGTCGTAACAGTGAGTGAAACTCAACTGGTGTAAGACAGCTGGGAGTGGCAGAAGCTGCAACAAGCTGTAGTGCCCAAGCCCCCCTGAGAAGGGACGCATGCTGTTCAGCCCCAGCTGCTGCTGCCGTGCACGAGCTCTAGGCCAGGGCTGCTCACATTTTTATGAAACACAAATTTTCATGAAAAACATGAAATTTTTAAATGTCAAGAACTGATTCAAAAAATTTTAAACTTCTGGTTAAACAAACACTTCTACAGCTGGATATAGCTCATGAGCTGCCAAGTTGCAAAATCCTCCATTCTAGAATCTTCTCCCTTTGGCACAGACTGTCGAAGTCGAGCCAACCCTGCCAACCTATTTCCATCATAGTGAGTGTGTGAGGACAAAAGCCTCCAGGCTTTGCAAGTTACAGGCTAGTACAAAGTGCTTAGAACATGGCGACTGACCCCTCTTCTACACCGCACAGCCCACAGCCCAGTGTAGACATGGTGGCTAAGTGGTCATGTGTCCACAGCGATACAAACAAGTAAAGGATAGAGAAGGCCTCCTGCTGTCATTTAAATCTATTTCCTCTTAATCCAACATGGGTTGACGAGAGGAAGGCAGGTGATAGAAGTTGACGAGAGGAAGGCAGGTGATCACAGTGGAGGATATTGGGATCTCCATAGTTTATGATTTCATCCAGGTCAATACATAAAAAATTAAATTCTGCTCTGCCCCAGGGGTGTCTGCCAACATGGTGAAGATGGCATCTTAAACAGTCCAAACCAATCATACATTAAACTACTTCACACATGGCCAACAAGAGAACTGGCTATAGTCCCAGCGTAGTATTACCTCTCTTGCTTTAAATGGTAATCTTAAAAGTTGCATTGTGCTCTCCCTTTGTTTTGGCATAGATATATATATAGAGAGAGATTATAAGGAAGTTTATTTCTTAGGAAGTGCACTGAATAATGTATTTCTTTTACAGTGTAATATGGGGGTGGGGAAATGCAAAAAAAATGTGTATTTTTGCTAGTTGCCTATCTTCTGAGATAAATAAGCACAATACTGCAATGGATCCAATAATCCAGTTAGGTATTAGAGATTAGTATTTAAGTTTGCTGTAGATTGTGTGTGTGCTAAGTAAAAAGTTCCATGATTCACAATTTTGGTATTAACTCATGTTACGAAAGCTATGTTACCGTGTTACTGGACAACAGGTTATAATGATGTGCAACCTAACACAAGCATTAAGTAGTTAACATTTGTAAAGCCAGGTGTACCATGCAGAAGTCTTCATCCATTTTTATAGCAGACTACATTAAAACAAGTTAAATCCCATCGCATGGGGAAGAAATAGTCTTGTTTGTGCAAAGCACCGGGGGCCTGTTTCCTTGGGCAGCACCAGATGGTGCTGAAGGGCGCACTCGTGACTGTAAAGAAATCAAGCCAGTGACCCATCCAGGTCAGACCCCAAAAGGAGCCAAGACGTTGGTCTTCTTTAGAATCTTAGCACTGGAAGCGGCTTTCACAGTAATCCGGCCTGTGATTTGATTTTTTTTTTAAGATTTATTTATTTATGCATACAAGAGCTGGGGTATAGACCAGAGATGCGGGGGGTGGGGGGTGGGGGGTGATAGGATTCACCAGAGACAGAGTGTGGAACAGAACACAGCCTGCCATCTTAAACCACGTGGGGGCTTTGGACCTTTTGAGAATCTGAAGAGATGCCAGGCTAACTCAACCCCTTCCCCTGCCCCCCAATGAATATGTTTCTATGCAAAATTTGGTTGATGGCTTCACGGGACCCAAAGACCCTGAAGACACCTGTGATTCCTCTACTGTAGTTCAAGGAGCCCAACCTTGGCCTGCTCCCTCATTTTACAAACGGCTAATGCCTCCGTGCCTTCTAGTCCAGCGCTGCCCTGTTGCGCTGTTAGCAAGTGGAAGTTGTGGCCAGACAAAAGCACTTGGAAATCCTTTCATGCACAAAAGATGTTCAAACTGTGACTGTTTATATAGCTTTAGTTTCCGGCATTTAAGCCAATTAATGACCGTTTCAACAAACACTGGGTATTTCTGTTTTCCCATAGCAGCCTCCCGTCAGCACTGCTGCCTTGTCCGTTTGCGCGTGTGATTTCCGAGCGCACTTCTGGCGCTTCGTCCTTGAAACAGAACTTCACATGTCTTGAAAATGGCTTCAGAATAGGACGTTTCTTCATCACGACGGGGCAGAGGGAAGTGGTGAACACTGTCCTGAGGAGTAGTTCATATAATTGCTATAAAACTAGTTGGGAAAACGTGAGCGCCCGTCCACTACCACCTGCTGCGTGGCGCTGACCGATGCGTTGGTGCAAGCGAAGGAAGAAAAGAGTAGGTCGTGGTTCTCGAACTTGATGCGTAAATAACCTGAGGAGCCTGTTAAAACTGAGGCTTCCTGGGGATGGGGCCTAGGGACCCGTTGGTGCCTGGGGTCTGAGGATCACATTTTGAGAAAGTGTTTCCTGGCACCCCTGAACCTGGTTTCTGAAAGTCAGTGATACTCAAAGTAACGCGTGTGTGCTCGGGCGCAAGCACCGTGCTGCTGATGTCACGTGCGTTACCTGACCGAGCTTCACAGGGGGGTGTACAGATGAGGGAGGACCAGGGTGGGCGAGGGCCCTCAGTACAGAATCAGGGTTCAAACCCCACTGGTCTGCTGTTTCCTAAACGAAACCCCGAGGCATTTGTTGCTGCTCTTCTGCCGACCAAGGCCGGGCTTGAGAAAACGCTTCCTGGGATTCTTAACCTGGATCCGGTTTAATCCCCGCAGGTTTGCCAGGAGGCTCCTCCCGCTCACCCTGACCCCCACCCCCACCCCCACCCCCCGCCCAGGAGTGGGTTATCAGACCTAACCTATGCCAGGAAACCTTCATCAGGTCAGATAAACTCAACAAAAATAAAGCCTTATTCCCCTCCAGCAGCAGATGTTTCTTAAATATCTAAGAGGAGCCCGAGACCCAGAGGGCTACAGACAACAGAGTTCCCTGCCCCCAGGTGACGCCGTCTGATGGGGGAAGCAAAATGTTAACCAAAAACATGAGCAGAAACAACGGGAAAAACAGGAGCGGTGAAAATGCCAAATAAGGTTATCGAAAGTGTTGCCAGCGAAAGCTCGAGGGGAAAACAGAGGTGACAGCTCTGGACAGGCCGGGAAAAGTTAGAGCAAATGTCTCCTGTCTCCGAGGCATTCGCCACCGAGAATCCTGCCGTCTCCATGTTGGCATGGCGTTCCCGCTGGCCTGTCTCGCTCTAGGATGAGGTCAGAGACGGGCGCTGGAATTCCGCAAGCCTGCCTGCCGCCAGGGGGCTGGGGTGCTGCCCCGGCTGGGGCTGCTGTGAGACCCGGCGGGGGCCTCTGAGGGTAGAGGGCCCTCCGCTGCCAGCCCCTGGGGGAGTTGCCTTAACTGGACCAACACCACCTCGCCCGTGGACAGCTCGCCCGATGCGCCTCTTGTCCTGGGCCTCTTGCCCCAAGTCAGGAGGACACTGAAGGGGCACCCCGGTTTCAGAGTCCTGCAAGCGTTGACTTGAGCTCCCTACTGTGACTGTGGACGCTCCAGCTCAACTCTTCCCTCCCTTCTCTTCCAGCCGTGGGGCTCCCGAGGGCACCCCCTAGAAGCCTCCAGCACCCCAACCTCCATCCCAGACGCCTCCTTTGGGCCATGACTAAGTCCCGTAAAGGAGGGTGGAGGCATTTTCTTCCCGAGTATTTCATGTGGCCCCAAGTTTGCGGGTTTTTTACAATTACTACATTGCACCATTGCAAGTGCGAAACGGGGCGGGTTCCCACTTGACCCACAGGTCATGAAAGCTACCAAGGCAGATGCTTGCCCGGCGTCCCGCAGCAGGGCAGCCTGGGGTCCCCCCTTCATCCGTTTGGCCTTCGAGTCCGTGCCCCGCGCCTGACCACGCTGCAGCCAGGGCAGGAACAACACACTGGAGGCGTAAGCCCGGGAGCTTGCGGCCTGTCGTGTCACCCGAGGAGGCAGCCACTGCTGAGCTCGCTCCTGAGGCTTCCAGCTCGGACCCGGATGCCGAAGGAGTCGGGGCTTGGGTGGAACGGAAGGAGAGGGGCGGGTGGCCTGCGCGGGGAGTCCCACGTGACTCCAGCAGAACGAAGCCCAGAAGAGCGAGACGACGCCCGAGCTGACCTGTCTGCTGGACGGCGGAGCCCAAACTGCCAAACCAGGCGGGCCTCCTGCCTGAGATGACCTTGGGCCCAGAACCCTGGCCCAGCCCCGCCTGCTCCCTCAGGCTTCCTCCCGCCCTCACCTGCTCTCCGCAGCCGGGCTTTGATCTCGGCCCCGGCCGCCCTATATTCCAGGCCCTGCCCTCTGCCGGCTGGCCTGCGGCGGCCTGCCGTCCCTGTTGCCACAGAAATCCTGTTGTCCCGTCTCGGAACCGGTTTGACAGCTGACGTGACTCCGGGACTGGGGCGGGTGGTGGCGCTCCCGCCCGGCCTGCGTCCTCCTGTCTAGCAGCCACCCCGGTGCACTGACTCACGCGGGCCGGCCCTCAGGTGTGTCAGAGCCGCTGCCGCCCTGAGCCTCCGCCCCTCCCTGCTGAGTCTGACCTGCCACGCCCGCGTGGGGGGGAGCTGGGGGGGCGGCTGAGACACCCGCTCCCGGCCTCCTTCCCTAGCCCAGAGGCAGCAGAAAGGGCCTTTTGCGTTCCCTGCAGCGCCACCCCTCCCTCCCTGCTCCCCCATCCCGCCCAACTCACACCAAAGCCCGTGGAGCTGTCTGGGCCCCGGAGCAGACAGGGTGTCCTCGGGGTGGTAGGGTGGTTTGGGGGTGTGCCCGCAGCATACAAGCCCCTTCTTCATCCCCGGCGTGTTTTCCCTCCCGGAGTCCTGGTGAGTCAGCACCGCAGGGCCACACACAAGGCTCCCATTCAGGGCGCCCTTTCCTGCTGCTGCAGCTCAGATCTCACTCGCCCCCCTTCCTGGGGCTCTATGTGGGCCTCCTCCTCGCCCTGGGAAAGCGCTGCTCCCTGCGCTGCGCCGCCAGCTTCCACCCCCACCCCTGCACACACACACACCCCGGCTGTGCCCACCCTGCACACACACACACACACACACACACCCCGGCTGTGCCCACCCTACACACACACACACACACCCCGGCTGTGCCCACCCTACACACACACCCCGGCTGTGCCCACCCTACACACACACACACACACACGCCCGCTGTGCCCACCCTACACACACACACACACACACACACACCCCGGCTGTGCCCACCCTACACACACACCCCAGCTGTGCCCACCCTACACACACACACACACACACGCCCGCTGTGCCCACCCTACACACACACACACACGCCTGCTGTGCCCACCCTACACACACACACACAGACCGGCTGTGCCCACCCTACACACACACACACACACACGCCTGCTGTGCCCACCCTACACACACACACACGCCCGCTGTGCCCACCCTACACACACACACACACGCCCGCTGTGCCCACCCTACACACACACACACACACACGCCCGCTGTGCCCACCCTACACACACACACCGGCTGTGCCCACCCTACACACACACACACACGCCCGCTGTGCCCACCCTACACACACACACACACACGCCCGCTGTGCCCACCCTACACACACACACACGCCCGCTGTGCCCACCCTACACACACACACACACGCCCGCTGTGCCCACCCTACACACACACACACACACGCCCGCTGTGCCCACCCTACACACACACACACACACGCCCGCTGTGCCCACCCTACACACACACACCGGCTGTGCCCACCCTACACACACACACACACACCGGCTGTGCCCACCCTACACACACACACACACACCGGCTGTGCCCACCCTACACACACACACACGCCCGCTGTGCCCACCCTACACACACACACACACACCCGCTGTGCCCACCCTACACACACACACACACACACGCCCGCTGTGCCCACCCTACACACACACACACACGCCCGCTGTGCCCACCCTACACACACACACACACCAGCTGTGCCCACCCTACACACACACACACACACCGGCTGTGCCCACCCTACACACACACACACACACACGCCCGCTGTGCCCACCCTACACACACACACACACACACACCGGCTGTGCCCACCCTACACACACACACACACACACACACGCCCGCTGTGCCCACCCTACACACACACACACACACACGCCCGCTGTGCCCACCCTACACACACACACACACACACACACACGCCCGCTGTGCCCACCCTACACACACACACACGCCCGCTGTGCCCACCCTACACACACACACACACGCCCGCTGTGCCCACCCTACACACACACACACACACGCCCGCTGTGCCCACCCTACACACACACACACACACACGCCCGCTGTGCCCACCCTACACACACACACACACACACACACGCCCGCTGTGCCCACCCTACACACACACACCGGCTGTGCCCACCCTACACACACACACACACCGGCTGTGCCCACCCTACACACACACACGCCCGCTGTGCCCACCCTACACACACACACACACACGCCCGCTGTGCCCACCCTACACACACACACACACACGCCCGCTGTGCCCACCCTACACACACACACACGCCCGCTGTGCCCACCCTACACACACACACACACGCCCGCTGTGCCCACCCTACACACACACACACACACGCCCGCTGTGCCCACCCTACACACACACACACACACGCCCGCTGTGCCCACCCTACACACACACACACACACCGGCTGTGCCCACCCTACACACACACACACACACCGGCTGTGCCCACCCTACACACACACACACGCCCGCTGTGCCCACCCTACACACACACACACACACCCGCTGTGCCCACCCTACACACACACACACACACACGCCCGCTGTGCCCACCCTACACACACACACACGCCCGCTGTGCCCACCCTACACACACACACACACCAGCTGTGCCCACCCTACACACACACACACACACACACACCGGCTGTGCCCACCCTACACACACACACACACACACGCCCGCTGTGCCCACCCTACACACACACACACACACACACCGGCTGTGCCCACCCTACACACACACACACACACACACACGCCCGCTGTGCCCACCCTACACACACACACACACACACACGCCCGCTGTGCCCACCCTACACACACACACACACACACACACACACACACGCCCGCTGTGCCCACCCTACACACACACACACGCCCGCTGTGCCCACCCTACACACACACACACACACGCCCGCTGTGCCCACCCTACACACACACACACACACGCCCGCTGTGCCCACCCTACACACACACACACACACACGCCCGCTGTGCCCACCCTACACACACACACCGGCTGTGCCCACCCTACACACACACACACACCGGCTGTGCCCACCCTACACACACACACGCCCGCTGTGCCCACCCTACACACACACACACACACGCCCGCTGTGCCCACCCTACACACACACACACGCCCGCTGTGCCCACCCTACACACACACACACACGCCCGCTGTGCCCACCCTACACACACACACACACACGCCCGCTGTGCCCACCCTACACACACACACCGGCTGTGCCCACCCTACACACACACACACACACCGGCTGTGCCCACCCTACACACACACACACACACCGGCTGTGCCCACCCTACACACACACACACACCCGCTGTGCCCACCCTACACACACACACACACACGCCCGCTGTGCCCACCCTACACACACACACACACGCCCGCTGTGCCCACCCTACACACACACACACACCCGCTGTGCCCACCCTACACACACACACACACACACGCCCGCTGTGCCCACCCTACACACACACACACACGCCCGCTGTGCCCACCCTACACACACACACACACCAGCTGTGCCCACCCTACACACACACACACACACACACACACCGGCTGTGCCCACCCTACACACACACACACACACACGCCCGCTGTGCCCACCCTACACACACACACACACACACACCGGCTGTGCCCACCCTACACACACACACACACACACACACGCCCGCTGTGCCCACCCTACACACACACACACACACACACGCCCGCTGTGCCCACCCTACACACACACACACACACACACACGCCCGCTGTGCCCACCCTACACACACACACACACACACACGCCCGCTGTGCCCACCCTACACACACACACACACACACACACGCCCGCTGTGCCCACCCTACACACACACACACACACACACGCCCGCTGTGCCCACCCTACACACACACACACACACACACACACACACGCCCGCTGTGCCCACCCTGCTCTGCCCAGCGCTGCGCGTCAAGCCTCAGGCCAAGAGCTGGCACTGACACTCCCAGAGGCGGCATCTCGGGGCAGCGCGGGGCAGGACGCAGCCCAGCCGAGCCCCCAGGGGAGCGCCCAGCACCTCAGACCTTCAGCGAGGGTGGCTCTGGGCTGAGGCTGGAGAAGCCCGGGACGCCGCCACCAGGGCGGGCTGGGGGTGAGCGCTGGAGGGGCGCGTGCACGCGCGCCCGGGCCGGGGGTGCCAAAGCGGGGAAGACGGTTCAGTGGCTCCCCGCGGGAGCCTGGGAGCCAGCTGCCCTCCGCTGCGGCCGTCCCCGCGGCAGGGAAAAGATCCCAGAACCTCGTTTTTTAGGGTCTTGCGGCAGTGGAATAGATGGTGCCCACGAGCGCCTGGGATGGGGGGGCTCCCCCGGCCGCGCCCCCGGGCAGAAAGCTGGGCCGCTCGCGCCCCCTGCTGTCGCGGCCGCCGGCGGCTGCTGCTCAGGGACAGGCCACACCGCCCCCTCCCGGGCTGCGGCGGGAGGGCCCGCTTTGGGGGTGCGGGGGGCAGCCCCACCGCTCCATCGCCCCCCCATAGGGAAGCCGGGGCGCAGGGACACAGGACGGTGCCGGCCTAGACGCGGGTGGAAACGCAGCCTGAGCCCAAGGGGGTGGCTGCTCTCGGGGTGCTGTGAGTCAGGCTCAGATCACGCAGGACACCAGCGAGCGCGGGGCCAGCACCCCAAGCTGGGCCAGCACCCCCAGCTCCTCGAAAGTGGATGACACGGAGTGTGTGGGTGACAAGCGCCTGCTTGTTAAACTGGGGTGACTATCCAGTTAGTCAGCCCTTCCTTTGGTTAAGCTTCACAAACGTCCTGCTCCTCCTACACTGCGGGGTGCTGGAGAGAAAGAGAAAGAGGGGACAGGAGAGAAGCAGGAAAGAAAACATGGAAAAATAGGCAAAAGCCAACCCTCTGGGAGGAAAACAAAGAGATTTCATTCGAGCAAACCACGTACAACAGGCCTTGCCGGCTGCTCGGCACTGACTTGGGCACCTGGGTGGAGAGAGAAAGAGTTGCAGGCCCCCTAAGGGCCTTCAGATGCTGAAAGAAACCAGCACCCAACATCTGGTTGTGTGGACTGGAGCAAAATGAAGAACAGGCTGTGGGGGCAGAGTTAGTCCGCAGTGGGCTGGGGATGGCCCCTCCCAGGAAATGGCGCTTGTCCTGGTCTTGAAGGAGTGGAGGCTTCCAGGTGGTGGGGGAACATGATTTGCTCACCTTTAAATCTTTATGCCTAGGGGCCTCCCTGGTGGCACAGGGGCTAAGTCCCAGCGCTATGAGGCCGTCCGCAACCTCTACAGCACGAGTTCAATTCCCGGCCAGGGAGCTACCCTCATGGCACAGCAGACCTCTCCTGCCTCACCCGCTGCCCCCCTCAGCAGTGTGTTTCAGTAGATCCGCCTGTTCTGCTCCCCACTCTGTCTCTGGTGAATCCTCTCACCCCCCCCCACACCTCTGGCCTGTACCCCAGCTCTTGTATGCATAAATAAACAAATCTTTAAAATATATAATAGATGAGAGACAAAAGCATCCACAATGACTCAGAAACTGACAGTGACACCTGGATCGTGGGGGAGACTGAACCCCCAGGAGCTGTTTGTCCAGGGCGGACCGACAATGTCAGTGACTTGCTTGATGGGGTTCCCAATCCTAATTCCTGAAGAAAGGAAACTGCCCTTGGCCAAATTCGGTTTTCTTGGCTGTGGCAAGAGAAATTAACCTTCACACAAGCAAAATAAATATCAAAGTTACTAAATCAAGAGTGTGACCATTGCATGATGAAAAACCAGGCTGCTTTACAGGAACAAGAGAAAGATTTCATCAGAAAGACCTCTGACTCGAGAATGTCCTCCAGTCCTCCAGCAATCATGTCCTGCACATTTGCTGCTCAGGATTTGTGACTCTTTCCTGCTATTTAGGAAGACGAGAGAGGCAAGTGTCCCGTTACTAAATAATTTTGCACAACAGGGAAACACGGTTTCCTGAGCATTAATTCCACGGAGTGACTTCCCCTGGAGGGGTGATGGTCCTGTTGACAAGACCTGGTGTTGAAAGGGCAGCTGATGGGGAAGGGGGCCGGTTAACAGACATGATCAGAGAACTCGGGTGTCACAGCTAGGAGTTTCCAGTTGAGGGTCTAGGATCACAGCAATAAGGCGGTAGCTAAGGCCACCGTTCTCAGACAGGCCCCTGGCAGTACTAAGGTAAAATTTGCCCTTCTCACCCTTATTCTCTCACAAGTATACAGAGATTATATTACAGACAAGTAATATCAAAACAGCTTGAAGGCAGAAGCAGTTGTGAGAATCCTACTATCAAGCCAGACCTTAAAGATATTTGCAAAAATGGGGCCTCCCCGGTGGCGCAGCGGTTGAGCGCTGGGTTGCGAAGCTGCCCGCAGCCTCTGCGGCACCGGTTCGATCCCCAGCTGCTCCCCGGCCACCGGAGGAGGGTCCCGCTTGGCGTGCAGACCTCTCCTGCCACCCGCTGCTCCCCTCAGCAGTGTACTTCGGTCCTTCTGCCTGCTCTGCTCCCCGCTCTGGCTCTGGTGAAATCTCTCACCCTCCCGCGCTTTGGACTGTACCCAGTGCTTGTATAAATAAATAAATAAATCTTAAAAAAAAAAAGATATTTGCAAAAATGTTACATTTCCATTATTTCTGTTTTGGAAATTAGAGTTATTTTTTGATATAACATGGTATTAACATTAAATGCATTGTTTAATATAAGTCAATTGTTAACTGTAGGTCAATTAGAGATAAATTTTAATTAAACTCTTTTAAAATAAAATATATTTGGGGGCCTTCCCGGTGGTGCAAGGGGTTGAGACGCAACCTATGAAGCTGTTCGCAGCCACTGCAGCACGAGTTTGATCCCCGGCCAAGGGGCTACCCACAAGGCGCAGCAGACCTCTCCTGTCTCGCCCGCTGCTCCCCTCAGCAGTGTGTTTCAGTGGATCTGCCTGTTCTGTTCCCCACTCTGTCTCTGGTGGATCCTCTCACCCCACACACCTCTGGCCTGTACCCCAGTTCTTGTATGCATAAGTAAATAAATATTTTAAAAATAAAATGCATTTTAAGAATAGCTTTAGATTTACAGAAAAATTAGTAAGATAATACAAAGCGTCCATATACACAACACCCTGTTTTTTCTGTTAACATCTTACTTATATTACAAATGTAGGGTGTATTTGTCACAACGGATGTGGCAATATTGATACATTATAGTTACTGAATCCATACTTTATTCAGATTTCCCTTAAAGTTCTTTTTCTTCTCCAGGATCCTGTGCAGGATGCATGACATTTGTCATATTTCCTTAAGGTGCCTCTTGGCTGTGACTTTCTCAGACTTTCCTTGTTTGGGGGATGACCTCGCAGTTGTGAGCCATGTTGGTCAGATTTTTTTGAATGCCTCTCATTTGTCTGATGTTTTTCTTATGATGAGACTGAGGTTATGGAGAGGAAACCACAGAGGTGAAGTGTCCTCCGAGTCACATCATCTGAGGGTCTGGCCAACACGACTTACCGTTATGGGTGTCGACCTTGACCCCTGACTGAGGGAATTTTTTTAGGTTTCTCCACAGTGAAGTTACCCTTCCTCATCCCCTGCTTTGTAAGGCAGCCCCAGCCTGGAGCCCACACTTAGGGAGCAGCAGTTATATTTTACCTCCCTAAGGCAAAGCATCTGCAGTAGTTATGTGGAATTCAGGGGAGCTTGTCTCTGCCCGCCATAGAGTCATTCCATCTCTTATTTCTATCCCTATGGATTCAGGCGCATATATTTTATACGTTGGGTTATACTCCAAGGCCGCTTTATTTTACTGCTCACCCTGGACGATGCTGGAAGCACTTTCGGTTGGCTCCCATGTTCGTTTGAATTTGTAATATGGATAAATACAACCCACTAAACAAAACTTCCCTGGGGTTCTTGACTTTTTCTTTTTAAAGATTTATTTATTTATGCGTACAAGAACTGGGCCAGAGATGTGGGGGTGAAAGGATTCACCAGAAATAGAGTGGGGAGCAGAACAGGCAGATCTACTGAAATACACTGCTGAGGGGAGCAGCGGGCGAGCCAGGAGAGGTCTGCCGCGCCGTGTGGGTAGCTCCCTGGCCGGCCAAGGCTGGAACTCGTGCTGCAGCGGCTGTGGCCAGCCTCATAGGTTGCGTCTTAACCCCTTGTGGCACCAGGGAGGCCCAAAACCTTCGAGAACCCCAACTCTAAAGGGCCGGGTCCCAGCACCAGGCACCCACGCGGTCTCTGCGGGGCGCGGCTGCGGGCGGGGGCACCCGCTTCTGGGGCCGCGCGCGCCCCCCAAGGCCGCCTCCGGGTCTGAACCGCGGCCGAGCTCGCCCTGCCTTTCCCGCAAGCGCCGCGGCGGGGCGCGCGGCCTCGGGGAGCCAAACCGGGGCCGGCGGGGCCCGGCCTGGCCTGGCCTGAGCCGCGGGGCCCGCGCGCCGGGCACGGGGGCCGGTTCTCCCCAGGCCCGCGGGGACCCCGCGCCCGGAGCCGCCGCCCCGCTCCCCTGGCGGGCGCGCCCGGGGCCTCCACCTGCCCGCCCCGCCGACCGCCCGACAGCCCCGGCCGCCCGCGCCTCCCCCCGCCGCGCCGGCCGCGCGCACCGGCTGCAGCTGGAGGCCGCGCTAATTGATACAATAAGTTCTGTAATTGCCTCGAAAATAAGGTAATGATTTGGCAGCGGGAATGCTTTGATCTTACCGGCCAAGAGCGCCCTCTCCAAAGGAAACTGCGGAGGGGGGCCGCGCCCCCGACCAGGAGTGTGAAGCCGGTTGCGGCCCTGCCCGACGCCGCAGCCCAGCCGGCGGGGCGAGCTGGAGCGCGCAGGCCTGGGCGCCGGGCAGGAGGCGCGGGTGCTGCGCCCGCAGGAGCAGGAGGGCGCCTGAGGCGTTTCTCCAGCCTCAGGGAGGCTTTGGGAAGGGGCTGGGGCCGACTGGGCTCAGGAGAACCCCGACGTGGTGCAAGCCTGACTAGGAGCCTCATCCCCCGAGGGCTGCTGGTTTGGGCTTTACTGGTAGGAAGGGGTAGCAGGAGGACCTTGGGTGTCCTGCCTTCTCGAAGGATCTGCACGCACAAGCGTGCACACACGCACACACACACACACACACACCCTCGCTCTGCGCTGTGGGTGTCCCTGCCTGGCAGAGGCCCCAGCACAGAGGATTAGAGAGATGAGCTAATCTGGTTTGTATCCCAGACATGGCCCCAGAAAGGGACCCTGCCTACCCTGATGTTAAGGGGGTGAAGCAGAGAGGAGTCTTCCTTTTGGGGCCTGCTGGCTGACAGGATCCGAGACTCCTCCCCACTGGGGTCTGAAATGTGCTGGATTCCAAATATGATGGGTCCAATTTAGGGAGCAGAGAAACAGACGCAGCGAGGAGCCGGGGCTGTGCTGGGAGCAACAGAGGCACAAAGAGGCACCACTCGGGGAACAGGCCGAGGTCGCCACCTCCCTGTCAGCAGCAAGGAAACTGAGGCCAGGCCCTGGAGGGCGACTTCAGAGTTACACAAATAGCGCACAGCAGGGGTGATGCAGGGGTTCTGATCTCCTCCAGCCCAGTGCCATGCCCTGTAGGGGCTGCCAGGGAAGGCGTGAGCAGAGGGCGACGAGAAACAAAGATACACACCAAGAAAAATAGAAAATGACAGAGGAGCGATTCATACACAGAACGATGGAGAAAGAGATACCAAGAGACAGAGACAGAGACTGATAGGGAGACAGGCGGAAAGGCAGGCAGACATAGACATAAAGAGACAGAGACGGGGCCTCCCTGGTGGCGCGAGGGGTTAAGACGCAACCTATGAAGCTGTCCGCAGCCTCTGCAGCACGAGTTCGATCCCCGGCCAGGGAGCTACCCACGTGGCGCAGCAGACCTCGCCTGACTCGCCTGCTGCTCCCTCAGCAGTATGTTTCAGTCAGTCTGCCTGTTCTGTTCCCCACTCTGTCTCTGGTGAACCCTCTCACCCCCGCACCTCTGGCCTGTACCCCAGTTCTTGAACGCATAAAAAAAATAAATCTTAAAAAAAGAGAGAGAGACACAGAAGAGACATCGGATACAAGTATGCGCCAGAGGTGGACACAGAGAGGAGGCGTGGGGCAGCAGGGGCAGTGGCCGGAGGGAGGTACCGTGGATGGAGGCGGACAGTAGACTCTGCAAGTTTTTGTCCATGGGCGATCAGTCTCACTTCCAGATCATTCTGGGGCCCACAACAGGTGGTGGGAAGAGAGGGCTCCATGCTATTCCGTGCAGACAGATAGGAAGAGGGGGCCGGGGGGCAGAGCAGGAACCACCCTCCCTTGGGGAGAAGCTGGCCAGTGACCACCCAGGATCCCAGCGCATACCCACTGGCCTCACACAGAACCTGGGCCACCCGCCCAGGATGGACGGCGGCCCGCCCACGCCTGGCTCCAGCCAGATTACAGGCCAAGTGCTAAAAGGCTCCAGACCCCCGTGTCCCGCCCCCGGGGCCGCCTCCACAGCACCCCCTCCTCCTGCCCCTTCTCCCTGAGCTTCCTCTTTTCCTTTCCCCGGGGTCCCTGGGGGGGCAGTCTGACCTCCTGCGTGGGAGACAGAGGGTCCTGGCTCTAGCCCTGTCCCTCCAAACCTTCCTCCCCGGTCGGGACTGGATGCGCCTTTACTCCACAGCCCTCTCGGCCTGGCCTCTGGGAGACGCGCTCCACGCCCCTCCGGGAGCTCATAAATACCAGGGAGAGGCCAATCAGGCTGTGTGCAAAGCACGGGCCCCCACCTCACACACACACACACACACACACACACACACACACACCCCGCCCCCGTGAAGCCTCTGGGTTCTTCCCAAGCGCCTTTCCCTTCCCTAGACACCTGCGTGGGGCAGGCAGGGCGGGAGAGGCAGAGGTGGGGCGGGGGCGCCGGGGCCTGTGTGGACCTGGCCCCACATCAAATGAGACTTGCCTCTGTTTGCAAAATCTCAGAAAAGGCGTCTCGGGGCCCCTTGTGCAAGCAGCAGGCTCAGGAATTCCTTGACTCCCATCCAAACCTCCCCCCAACCCTTGCTTGGCCTTTCTCTCTGCTTGTTACCATCCACACCACCTCCCACCCACCGAGGAAGAGGGAAGGTCATCGCCCAGGGGCCCTGGGAAGGGGGTGTGGCTCGTAGGGGGGCAGCTGCGGTGGAAGAAGAGCTCTTCACCCCCGCGGAGCTCCCCTGAACGCATCTCCACGCTGGCCCCGGGGCCAGTAAAGTTCAGTGTCCTTTAGCACCACATGCCTAGCAATAGGGTGAAAGATGCGTCCTGACTCCAGGTAGCCCTGTCGGGGAGCAGGGCAGGGGGTGAGAGGTCAAGTGTGAGAGGACCCTTGTCCCCGGAGCACCTACTTTGAGAGGGTGGGAGGCTGTGGTGCCCTCTTGAGGAGGCAGGGACAGCTGGCTCTGCTGGCTGGGGAGAAGCGGCCCAGCTGGAGGAGCCCCTGGGAACGCCAGGGGGCCTTGGAGGAGGGGGGTCTCTGCTGACACCATCTGCAGTGTGCTGCGGGAGCCCCGTGTGCCGCCCTCCAGGGCTTTACCCTATTTGCATGAAACCCCCTTGGGGGTAAGACCACGCCCCATGTCATTTGCGATGCCCTGACCAGTCCTGGGCATGCAGCAGGTGCCCCATAAATGCTGACCTGACTCCACATGGGACTCTCCAGGCCAGAAGCCAAGTCCCCAGTCTGTGCGTGCTCCCTGGCCCCCGTAACCCAGAGTGGGGGTGGTGGTGAGCGGGAGGAGCAGGTCAGGCGAGCCTCTGGCCTTGACCCTCTGCCTGGAAGCCCCACAACAGGCCTTTGCGTGAGGAGCTGAGCTCTCCAACAGCATCGAGGACCTTGAGACTGGAAGTTTATTTTGAGATTTGAAGCGCCAAAGTGGCAGATCCCAGAAAACCTCTTCTCTGGCTCTGTATTTGTTCTCTCCTTAAGTGGTTGAGTGCAGCTCTTAGCGTCAGCTGGCTCCTGCCGCCTGGGGTTCCTCCTGGGGAACTGGGGCTCACAGGGGAGGGAAAGAAGACAAGGAAGGCGCAGAGTCTCCTCTTGGCTTGGAGAGAGGTAGCCCCTAGCAGTGGGGAGAAGGTAGGGGGCCAGAGGAAACCTGTAATCCCCGGGGAGCAGTCTTGACCCCTCACCCGCTTCCTCATGCTTGGAGTTGCTGGTGATTCTGGGGGGGCCCGGCCCTCAGCATCATGCTTTAATAGTTGCGCCTCTACGTGGTGCCAAGACACAGTCCCACTTGACTGCAAAGACGGCTGAAGCCAAAGATGGGGCCTCATCAGTGAGTCTGCGGCCCATGTGGGCGCATCCACCCAAGGTTAGGGTGGATGGGATCATCTCCAGCTCCCCACCCTACAACAACCTCAGGCCCATATGCAGAAAGCAATGCGAGGCCAGAGGCACACCCAGGCCTCAGCACACAGGGGAGTCTGGGAGAGGAGGTGGAGCTGGCGGACGGCCGCCAGGCCTCAGGGTGCGGCTGGGCCGGGGGCAGGAGAAAGGTCCAAGGCAGGGGCCCTGTCCTTGCTCACCTGCCCCTCTCAGGGAAGCCCAGCAGAGTCTGCTGCTTTTTAAGACAATAGAAGGGCCGCCTAGAGCCTCCAGGCTGGGAGAAGTGGGGGGGCGGCGCAGCAGGGAGAAGATGAGCTGCTCGACGGGGAGGCCCGTGTCCAACACGCCCGCCCTGTCCGGGCTCCACACTCAGCAGCTCCCACCCCCACCCCAGTTCCACCTGTTCCCTCTCTGCGCCCCCTTCTCCCCAGCTCACTCTGCTGTGGCCGGCCCCCCTGCCGGCCTCTGCACTCGGCCCACACCCCTTGGGGTGTCTGTGCGGCTGCTCCTCCCGGCTCAGCTGCTCTTCGCTGGCGATGGCCTGCCTCGGCCACTAGCTCCTGCACCTTCGCTCGGCGGTCACCTGCGCAGAGCATCCCGGCGACAGCCACGACCCAGCCCTTCCCGCCGCAGCTCCCCCTCACCCCGCTTGCTCGATCCCTTTCTAACACGCTACATGCTCCTTGTGATGTGTCCTGCTTGTTGTCTCTCTCCTCGCAATAGAAGGGTGACCCCATGAGGGCAGAAACGCTCTTGCTCATGGTGCGAGCTTCGTGCCTAGCCCCACCCGGCGCGTGGAAGGGAATAAAACATTTGGTTGACTCCATGCAGGCCCCTCTCCTGCCACGGCAGCAGGACAGCAGGGGGAGGTGCGAGAGGGGCTAAAGGTCCCTCTGAGTCTGCGGCCAGCTGTGCCCTGTCCGCTCACACCCTGTCATCTCCAACACCCCACCTCTGAGGACTGACAGTGAGCTTGGGGTTAGGGGGTGTGCAGTTTCCGTGCATTGTTTACACCAGGACCTGAGAGTTTAGAGAAATCGCTGGGAGAGGCATGCAGGACACCTGGAACAGAGGGTGGGCCGGGGAAACTGAGGCTGGGAGAAGGGGTTGGGCCAGACCCCACCGGAACTCACTCTAGAAGGTGAAGATCCAGGGTTTAAAGGGGATTTTGAGGTCCGGGTAAGGACAATCAGCCCCCCACAATCTACCTGCCAGTCTGGGGATTAGGGGGGCAAGGGGTTGGAGTGGGGGAGGAAAGGAGTCCTAGCAGTCGCTGCGCCCCAACTCCTTCCTGCTCTACCACACCTCCCGGCCGGGCCGGCGTGGTTTTGGGGGGGCTGAGGGTGGGGGGCCAGGGGGAGAGAGCAAGGAGGGGGGGCAGTAGGAGGGGGAAGGGGGAAGGGGGGAGGCGAGAAATGACTCTGGGGCTCCCACTCTCTCAGCAGGACCCCCACCCCGGCCTCTGGTTCGGGAAAGCTGCCCAGCTGTTTCTGATTCTTTCAAACTCGCAACCCCGCCCGCGGCGCGGGGACCGGGGCCCCCGGGAAGCGGCGTGTCCGAGCCCCCCCGGCGCGAAGGCCGCAGGTGTCACCCCTCGGCTCAGGCCCGACCCGCGCCCCCAGGAGGGGGACGGCCCGGGCCGGGCAGGCGAGCGGGGTTGGGGGACCGCGCTGCGGGGGGTGGGAGGAATGGGGGGCCCCGAGCCCTAGATGAAAGACCCCCGGGTCTGGGGCGCCTGCCCGGGGCGCCCCGGCTGGAGGAGCGGACCGGGAGCCCGGGCTGACCCGCAACGCCTGGTGGGGCACAGTCTGCCCTTCCCCCGGGAGCGCGAGAGCGCACGGCGCACCCCGAGAAGGCGCGCACCCCCTGTTCCTCAGCGCCGGGTCCCCGGAGGTCAGGGGCGGGGGGAGCGCCAGGGCGGCCCCCGGGCCCCGCGCGCCAGGCCAGCGCCCGCAGAAGTCGGGGCGGCCGAATGAGGGGCGCTAGGACCCGGGGGCGCGGCGTCGGCGGGGACCGGGCGCCCGGGGCGCAGCGGGGCGCCCCAGCGCCCCAACGCCGCCCGGCGGAGCAGGTGGGGGCGCGGCGCGGCGCGGGGGGCGGAGGCGGCCGCCACACCTCGCGCCCCCCGAGCGCCCGCGGCCGGCGCGGGCGGAGCCGCCCTGGGGCGCGCGTGTCCCCGGCCCCGGCCCCGCCCCGCGCCGTCCAATGAGAGGCGGAGGCCGCCGGGGCCGCCCGCACTCCCGCCCGCGCCGCGCGCCGACCCCTGACACCCGCCCCGGCCCCGGCCCGGCGCCCCGACCCCGCGCCCCGCTCCGGGCTCCAGGTGCCCCCCGGCTCCCGGCCGCGGCGAGCCCCATGGCCCCCCGGGGGGGCGAGGCGGGAGCCGCCTGAGCCCCGCGGCGCTGCCCCGTCCACGCGCGCTCCGGGCCGGCGGCGGGGGCCCTGGGGCGCTATGCGGAGGCCGCGCGCCGCGGGGAGAGCCGCGCAGCCGCCCCCCCGGCGCGCCCGAGCCCCCCTCCGCGCGCGCGCGCCCCGACCCGCGGCCCCCGACGGCTCCCGGGCCCCGGCCCGCCCGCGCCTCGCCCGCCTGCTGCCGCTGCTGCTGCTGCTGGCGCTGCCCGCCCGCGTGGACACGTCCTGGTGGTGAGTGCGGCCGGGCGCGGGGCGCGCGGGGGGCGCGGGGGGCGCGGGGGGCGCGGGGACCGCGAGCGGCCGGGCTCGTCCCTCCTCGGCCGGAGCCGGGCCGCGGGCCGCGGGCGGCGGGCGCTGGGCGCGGCGGGCGCCGGCGAGGTGGGCGCTGGGGCTGGAGCCGGCGCGCCCGGGGGTCCCGGCTCCGCAGGCCGCTGGTGCGGTGCCCGCGCCGCGCTCACACCCAGGAAGGCGAAAGTCCACTTTCCGAGTGTCCTGCAGGGGAAGTTCAAGGAGCCAGTCGCCTGCCCGGGGCCACCGGTGGCCCGTCCGGGGCGCCCCTGACACCCGAGATCCCCGCCCGCCCCGCACACCCCCCGGTGGAGACCGGGGCCGCGGGCTGGGGCGCAGGAGCCTCTCGCTCGTCGACCCCGCCCGGGAACAGGCTTGGGCGAGGCAGCAGCGACCCCCAGCAAGTCTTAGACGTGGAATTGAGGCAAAAACAAAAGGACCCCGTTCACTCTCACCTCTGAAGCAAACAACACACTTGGGGCGGCGCGATGCGGGCGCTTGTCCTCAGCCTCAGCTTTGAAACTTACTTCCAAGCCCTGTGTCTTCCCTCTGAGTTCTAGTTAGCTCTTCCCCAGACGACCCCAGGCCCTGTCTCTCCCTTCCAAGAGCTGGGGCTTCTGGAACCCCAGAGAACGGAGAGACCCTCTCCTGGGATTTCCCGCAGGCCTGACACTGGCCGTCCCCGGGGCAGGTGAAGCCAGACACTGATCCGCGGGGTGTCAGCTCTGGGCCAGGCCCTCCGCTGCGCCCCGGCCCTGGGTGCCACTCACCTTTTTCTCCCGAGGGAAGGAGCAGCTCTCTCTCCTCCCCCAGGGTGGGCTGGGGGTGGGGAGGGCCAGGACAGGGCTGAGGGGCGCCTTGGACTGAGAAGACCAGGGCTTCTGGGTTTTCCTCCTGGCCGCCTCCCCTGGTCAGTTTGCCCGGCTGGACTGGGCGCTTGCTCCTCTCTACCCAGGCAGTGCTCCCCCTTCTGCCTTTCCTTGCCCTGTGCCTCCGCGAACCCCCTCCCCAGTTGCGTTCCCTCTCCCTGGCACCCTGTGGCTTCTCTCCTAGGCCGAGGAATCCAGGCTGGAAGGGTGCGGGGTACGGCAGGGTGAGGGGTCTGGCAGGGTGAGGGGTCTGGCAGGGTGAGGGCTATGGCAGGGTGCAGGGTCTGGCAGGGTGAGGGGTCTGGCAGGGCGCAGGGTCTGGCAGGGTGAGGGGTCTGGCAGGGTGAGGGGTCTGGCAGGGTGAGGGGTCTGGCAGGGTGCAGGGTCCGGCAGGGTGCAGGGTCTGGCAGGGTGAGGGGTCTGGCAGGGCGCAGGGTCTGGCAGGGTGAGGGGTCTGGCAGGGTGAGGGGTCTGGCAGGGCGCAGGGTCTGGCAAGGTGAGGGGTCTGGCAGGGTGAGGGGTCTGGCAGGGTGAGGGGTCTGGCAGGGTGAGGGGTCTGGCAGGGTGAGGGGTCTGGCAGGGTGCAGGGTCCGGCAGGGTGCAGGGTCTGGCAGGGTGAGGGGTCTGGCAGGGCGCAGGGTCTGGCAAGGTGAGGGGTCTGGCAGGGTGAGGGGTCTGGCAGGGTGAGGGGTCTGGCAGGGTGAGGGGTCTGGCAGGGTGAGGGGTCTGGCAGGGTGCAGGGTCCGGCAGGGTGCAGGGTCTGGCAGGGTGAGGGGTCTGGCAGGGCGCAGGGTCTGGCAGGGTGAGGGGTCTGGCAGGGTGAGGGGTCTGGCAGGGCGCAGGGTCTGGCAAGGTGAGGGGTCTGGCAGGGTGAGGGGTCTGGCAGGGTGAGGGGTCTGGCAGGGTGAGGGGTCTGGCAGGGTGAGGGGTCTGGCAGGGTGCAGGGTCCGGCAGGGTGCAGGGTCTGGCAGGGTGAGGGGTCTGGCAGGGCGCAGGGTCTGGCAGGGTGAGGGGTCTGGCAGGGTGAGGGGTCTGGCAGGGCGCAGGGTCTGGCAGGGTGAGGGGTCTGGCAGGGTGAGGGGTCTGGCAGGGCGCAGGGTCTGGCAGGGTGAGGGGTCTGGCAGGGTGCAGGGTCTGGCAGGGTGAGGGGTCTGGCAGGGTGAGGGGTCTGGCAGGGTGTGGGGTCTGGCAGGGTGAGGGGTCTGGCAGGGTGCAGGGTCTGGCAGGGTGCGGGGTCTGGCAAGGTGAGGGGTCTGGCAGGGTGAGGGGTCTGGCAGGGTGAGGGGTCTGGCAGGGTGCGGGGTCTGGCAGGGTGCGGGGTCTGGCAGGGTGCAGGGTCTGGCAGGGTGAGGGGTCTGGCAAGGTGAGGGGTATGGCAGGGTGAGGGGTCTGGCAGGGTGAGGGGTCTGGCAGGGTGCAGGGTCTGGCAGGGTGAGGGGTCTGGCAAGGTGCAGGGTCTGGCAGGGTGCAGGGTCTGGCAGGGTGAGGGGTACGGCAGGGTGAGGGGTCTGGCAGGGTGAGGGGTCTGGCAGGGTGAGGGGTCTGGCAGGGTGAGGGGTCTGGCAGGGTGCAGGGTCTGGCAGGGTGAGGGGTCTGGCAAGGTGAGGGGTATGGCAGGGTGCGGGGTCTGGCAGGGTGCGGGGTACGGCAGGGTGAGGGGTCTGGCAGGGTGAGGGGTCTGGCAGGGTGAGGGGTCTGGCAGGGTGAGGGGTCTGGCAAGGTGCAGGGTCTGGCAGGGTGAGGGGTCTGGCAAGGTGAGGGGTATGGCAGGGTGAGGGGTCCGGCAGGGTGTGGGGTCTGGCAGGGTGAGGGGTACGGCAGGGTGCAGGGTCTGGCAGGGTGAGGGGTCTGGCAAGGTGAGGGGTATGGCAGGGTGAGGGGTCCGGCAGGGTGTGGGGTCTGGCAGGGTGAGGGGTACGGCAGGGTGCGGGGTCTGGCAGGGTGAGGGGTCTGGCAGGGTGCGGGGTACGGCAGGGTGAGGGGTCTGGCAGGGTGAGGGGTCTGGCAGGGCGCAGGGTCTGGCAGGGTGAGGGCTATGGCAGGGTGCGGGGTATGGCAGGGTGAGGGGGAAGCTGGCCGAGGGGCCGGCGCTCCCGCTGCAGATTCCTATCATTTCAAGATGCGTCTCTCGCCCCATCCCCGACACCCCCCTCCGCCCCCCTCCCCGTTTTCCTGTTTCAGAAAAATCTCTCTTTTGGATCTTTTTTATCTCCGCAGCGCTGGGGCAGGCAAGGGGGGGTTCTGGATGGGGGAGCCGGGAGGCCCATATCTTCCATCTGGCTGGAAACATTCCTTGGGAAAGGGAAAGCGAAGCAGGGGGACAAGGAGAAAAGTCTCTCAGAGTTCAGAGTGAGATCAAAGCCACCCTGCGAGTTCGGGGCCCAGCCTGGCCGGCTGTGTCTGCAGTGGCCCTGCACGGGGAGCGTGAAGGCACCACTGGCATCTCTGTCCACTCCGGGGGGCATTTAGCTTTTCGGGCCCCTGGACTGCTCCTTCCCCGCCGGGCAGGCGGTCCTGGGCAGCGCCTGGCTGCAGGGGAGGGCGAATCGCTCCGCCGTTCATCACTTCAGCTTCCTGGTAGTAGTTCAAGACCCAGCTGGGGCTCTTCTGGTTCCTACTGCTGTGCTCGGGTCGCCCCTCTCCCTGTTCCTCTCTGCCTCGACTGCTCCCCCCAGCCTGGCCCCACATGGTTCCTATTAAAGATTTGGGAAGCGCTCCGGGGTGGAAGAGGCGTGAGGGAGGCAGGTGGGCGAGGGTGAAGTGGAGAAATGGAGAAGGCAGCCACGGGGCCAGACGGGGTGTGAGGGCAGAGATGATCTGGCTCCTGACCACCCACCTGTCGTGGCTGCAGGCCCCAGATGCCTAGCTCAGGGGTCATCCTTTGGGGTTAAAGTGGAAAGCCGCTCTCTAACGGCAGGTCAAGCACCGGTGATCGTCCCTCTTTCCCTGAGGAACAGAGTCAGTGACACGGGTATTCTGTGCAGCCCCGGGAGATGCCCGGTGACCGGTGTGTGTCCGTGTTCTGCCCGGAGCAGAAGGTCATTCCTGGCACCAGCTAGTAATCACCGCCCCCCCATACTCTCCCCAGCTTTAAGCGGAAGAGGAAAGGCTGGCTTCCTCTTCATCTCTGACAACCAGAACAAGAAATAGGGGGCTCCTGGCATGGGCTCCCCCCTTCCAGTTTGCATTCGGCAGGGAGTTGGATGGAGGGACTCGCAAGAGCAGAAATGTTCAGAGCCTCCCGAGGGGGACAGCAGAGCGGGGTTTAGTGTCAGCATTACTGTCCCCACGGCGGCTGCGACCAGCGAGGCCTCACCAAGCCCCAGACGTCCCCCCAGCTCTCAGCAACCCGGGCCGGGGAGGTAGATGCTGCTCTGCCCCTTGCACGTGTGAAGGGGAGTAGTGGGAAACCTGTTCAAGACCTTCCAGCTCTGGAGTCAAGACTGGTCTGCTCCCGGGTAAGCTCCCTTCATCTCCCTGAACCCCAGTTTCTTCACCTGTAAAACAGCTCCCCCATTCGCCCCCCCCTTTTGAATTTTTGTGTGCACAAATGTTTTGTGACATGCAGAGTCACGTATGATCACCGCTCTATGAGGACACGCAGGAAGGCTGAGAGTTTTATCCCTGTGTTCAAACCCCTTCAGGGGTTCAGCTGAACCGTGCACACTGGAAACTGTTAAAGGAAGGGGGGCAGGTAAAAAGAGGATCCCGGCCTTACCTAACAGACACACAGAGTATGGCGAGTCGGCCGGCGATGTCGACAAGGAGTAAAGCTGTAACCAAGTGAAGTTTATGGCCGGCCAGGGGGAGAAGGGAGCTGGGGGTAAGCCAGAGAGGTTAGGTGTTCATTCAGCAAACATTTGTGAAGTACCTACTACGTGCCAGGTACTGTTCTAGGTACTGTGGTTGTTCAAGTGAACGGAACAGACAAAAACCCCCACGGTGGTGGAGTAGCACATCCGGGTCACCTGGGGATGTTGACAAAAAGCAGATTCTGATTCACTAGGACTGGGGTGGGACCTGAGTGTGGGCATTTGTAAGAAATCCCCAGGCGACGCTGCCCCTGCTGCCCTGGGGACTGCACTTGGAGCAGCCGGGGACTAGCTTAGGCTGAGTCACTTGGTCAGAGGAAGGGATGTGAACTGATCAAAAGCAGGTGGACAGAGCATTTAGGGGCCGGAAGCTGGGAAGAGAGTGGAAACTTCTAGAAAGGAAAACACAGCATCTGGCCCCTCTACCAGACTGGGATGGGGGAGACTGGAGGACGCCTTAAACATCTTTGTGCCCCTCCCGGCTGAGCTCTGTGCTTGGCCCATGGTAGGTATTCTGTGGGCATGTGTGTCAGGAGGGGAAGGCTGGGGTGTCAGGCTGTCTTGTTGGAGCCCCCGCGCTAACTACACGAGACTGACCACCGGCCAGCAGGCCAGCGCCCTGCTCCTGAGAAACCTGAAGCCGTTCCTCAGTGGGGTAAGGGTGGCCGTAGGGAAACTTAATCATTTCCCATCTCCCATGCCGAGCAGATGTTCCCACGCTCAGCCAGGATGTCACCAGAAGGACCAGTGTGGGCTGCAGCAGAGTAGACTGAAGTCAGACCACAGGAAGGACTTTTTGCCAGTTTGGCCTGGCCCCCTCCAGACTGTCTCATGAGGGCCGGATTCTGGTCTCCCGTTCCCATCCAACCCCCCCGCTCCCAAGCCCAGTATATTAAAAAAACACACACACAAAACCAACCCCACAGCAACACCATCGCTGCGCGCGGGGCTGGGCGGGCCGGAGCGAGCGCGGTGAGACAGGGCCACGCTCCAACGGATGGTCTCGAGTCTCCAAACAAAGCACCCGGCGGTGGGTGTAACTCGGGACTGTGCGTCAGGCAGCCCTTTCCGGCCTGGCCCAGCCCGGGCTGTTTATTTTGTTTGTTCCTGGAAGCTGTTGCGCTGATGGACAGCGCAGGGGACGCTGATTCCGTGGGATTTGCCAGGGGCGGCCCGGCCCTCCCCGGCACAGATGGGCCCCATCAGCCCGCCGGCCCCAGAAGAGGCCGGCATCAGCCCTCCTGGTGTTTGTTTGAGTTGGTGTCACCAGTGACGAGCCGGGCTGTGGGTGAGGGCTCGGTGTGGGAACAGGGGGGCAGGGGCGGGGAGCCCGGCGCGGTCCAGAGTCCCCCCCGCCTTCCCTTCTGCCCCCCGTCAAGCCCCGCTCTGGGGCCTTTCCCAAACCACAGCCTGGTCCACAGGCCAGGCCAGTCTTTTCCGTCCGGAGCAGCAGCGGCCCTCCGGGGCCTCACCTGGGGCGGGGAGGGGGGAGCAGCAGCCCTCGGGTGGGCTGCCACAGGAGCGCAGACAGTGCCCCCCACCCAAGGAAGATGCTGGGTGCTGGGGAGAGCGAAGGCGAGAGAGAAGCGGGGGGATGGGTCCCATCTCATGGGGTGGCCCTGCGGGGGGAGAGGTGAGGACACCCTCCTGTCTTCTCCCGGAAATGCTCCCCTGAGGCTTGTGGTGGAGTCAGGGCTGCGGGGACCCGAGCGAAGGGAAAATGTTGCCTTGAGAGATCTGAGGAGTCCCGCGGCCTCCGGCTCGGAGCAGCCCCCCCCCCAGCTGCTCTCGACTGCACGCTGGGAAGGCCGGGGCCGGGGGCCGGGGCGTGTCACCCCATTGCTGCAGCCCTTGGGCAGGCCATGGCGTGAGGTGGGGGCGGACGGGTTTACCAGACTCCTGATGTAGAAAGGCCTTGGGGCCTCAAAATAAAGGGTCCGGATGGGGTGGAGGGTTGGGGCTGGGGCCTGCCCCCCCGACCCCGGGACTGGGGATGAGGGGGTTGAGCTCCACAGGAGGACGAGGGCCGTGAACGTTACTCAGAGCGGCTGCTGCTCCCCGCCATGCTCCCTGTCTCCATCCTCTTCCCCAGCCCCCAGCGCCCGGCCTGAGGGTGTTGTCTGCCTCTCATTGGCTTCGTTTATTTTTCCGTGAGGATCTTAATGTTTAGTAAATAAACAGGCGATGGACTCTCGTGTCGTGTCGTGCCCGCAGCTTCCGTGCGAGGGACACACGCTGGCCGCGTCCTGGGAGAGCGCGTCCCTCCGGCCTCGGAGGGGAGCTGGGCCCTGGGGCCGGCCCGAGTCCGCCCTGCGAGGGGGGCTGCCTGGCACTGCCGCTCTGGCCCGCGGCCGCAGGGAGAGTGGGTGCGGGGGCTGAGCGCAAACCTCCTGCTCCTCCTTGCCCTCTGGAGGCAGAGGGAGGCCCAGGAGGCTCTGACAGGCCCATCGTCCCCTTCCAGGTACATCGGCGCCCTCGGGGCCCGCGTGATCTGTGACAACATCCCCGGGCTGGTGAGTCGGCAGCGGCAGCTGTGCCAGCGCTACCCGGACATCATGCGCTCGGTGGGCGAAGGGGCCCGGGAGTGGATCCGGGAGTGTCAGCACCAGTTCCGCCACCACCGCTGGAACTGCACCACGCTGGACCGCGACCACACCGTCTTCGGCCGCGTCATGCTCAGAAGTAGGGGCCTCTTCCATCCTGCCCAGCTGCTTCCCTCTCTGTGCTTTCGGGGTGGTGGGTAGAGTAGGGACGACCCCCTCCAGCCCCTCCATCGGAGACAGTGGTGGGCAGAGCCCAGGATATAATGGGGAACCAACCCTCGGTACTTTGGGTGTTAGACAGGGGTCCCCCTAAATCCCAGCTTTCTGGGATGACAAGACCAAGGTTCAGCATCCCCTGCCCTCTCCACCCCAGTCTGGGGGTGTCATGCCCTCTAAGCTGAAGACTAGGAAGGGCCGCGGGTTCTTCCCGCCATGATGACACGTCCAGCTCTGCAGCAATGGGAACGAGAGAGGAACGGAAAGGTGATATGTAAATATTTGGAGTCCGTGGCTTGGCCCCAGTTCAGCAAAAAAGCTCAGCAGAGCTTGACAGTGAACTAGGAGAAAGGGAAGGAGTTGGGAATCCAGAGGTGTGGGGGGGGGGTGGAGGGATGATTCATCCGTCCCCAAAAGCAGGGGGGGGAGGAAGCAGGGGGAGGTGGGTGTGTGGCGGGCGCAGGAAGTAGCCTGTCTCTCGAATCAGGCCCACCCCTGGGCTAGGGTCTCCATTGTGGGGGAACTGTCCAGCAGAGCAGGCCTGAAAAGGCCTGGAATGTGGACCGAGGCAGGCTTAGCCCGGCCAGGGTTGACACTCCGCGGGAGGGGATGACTCACTGAGAAGCTGTTCACCGTGTGAAACTTTTCAGTGGATGGACCGGGGGGTGTGGAAGGCAGGAAGAGCACAGGTCGGCCCAAGAGGTCAGATGTGCAAAATGGACAGAGAGCAGTGAGGGCTGAGCGGGGTGCGGTCAGATGCTCTGGGGGATGTTCTTGGAAGGGAAGGGCCCTTGAAAACAAGGGGTGCAGGGTGGTTCCCGGAAAGAGGAGAGAGGACGTTTCGGCGCAGAGGTGGTGTGGGTGGAAGAGATGGACGTGGACTTCCTTCCTGCAGCTCCGCCACCCTCTCTCCGCAGGCAGCCGGGAGGCGGCGTTCGTGTACGCCATCTCGTCCGCGGGGGTGGTGCACGCCATCACGCGCGCCTGCAGCCAGGGTGAGCTGAGCGCGTGCAGCTGTGACCCCTACTCCCGCGGCCGACACCACGACCAGCGTGGGGACTTTGACTGGGGTGGCTGCAGTGACAATATCCGCTATGGCATTTCGTTTGCCAAGACCTTCGTGGATGCCAAGGAGAAGAGGCTTAAAGATGCCCGGGCCCTCATGAACTTACATAACAACCGCTGCGGCCGCAGGGTCAGTACCCACGCCTCCTCATGCGCGCTCGTATCTGCTGGGGGTGTTGGATGAGCAGCTCACTGGGAAGGTGGAAGCACGGAAGGTTTCTGGATCACTTCCCAGAGTCCGTCCCCCCCCCCCCCCCCCCCGGGGCTGTAAATGCAAGGGAGCTTGAGGATGCCTAGGTACCACCCGGTAGGCAGAGTCTTTATATAGGTAGAAAGGTGGGAAAGCTAGCCAAGGGAAGGGAAGTCACTGCTTCAGAAGGAAAGCGCAGCTGCTTCCAGGAAGACTAAGGGGGAGGGGGGTGAGCTTGCTCTCGTCATGTCACCGGCTCCTACTGCTGTGCTGGCCACGGGCAGGTGACAAGAGCAGAAGGCTTGGTGCCTTTCACTCCAAAGAATGTGCAAACCAGGAGATGCTCTGGAATGGTGAACAGATTCCTAAGGCTCTAAAATCAAGCAGGCCCCAAGAACAGGGAAACACTGTCCACCGGGAAGGTTTCTCGGAAGAAGAGGTTCTTGAATTTGCTCGGGAGAAATGGGTGGGACCTGATGGGTTGGGTGGAGCCCCGCCAGGGCCCACAGGTCTCAGGGCACTCAAGCGTTCAGTCCTGACGGCTGCCCCCCACCTTGCCTGCCTCCCCACCCCAGGCTGTGCGGCGGTTTCTGAAGCTGGAGTGTAAGTGCCACGGCGTGAGCGGCTCCTGCACGCTGCGCACCTGCTGGCGCGCCCTCTCGGACTTCCGCCGCACGGGGGACTACCTGCGGCGGCGCTACGACGGGGCCGTGCAGGTGACGGCCACCCAGGACGGCGCCAACTTCACAGCAGCGCGCCAGGGCAACCGCCACGCCACCCGGGATGACCTTGTCTACTTCGACAACTCCCCGGACTACTGCGCCTTGGACAAGGCGGCAGGTGAGCAAGAGAGCGGGCCGGGACGCGGAGCCCCACGCTGCGCTAAGGGCCGGCGCCCCTGGGTCATCCAGGTCCACGCGGCTCAGGAGCTAAGGGAGGTGGGGTGCGTGGGGAGCCCATCACGTCCCCACATGGAAGCCTGGTGATGCGATGGTTGGTCCGTGCCTCATCCGCCACACTCCCCGAGGTCTGGGATGCGCTGGGCTCGGAGCTTTCCCCAAGTCTCCTCTTCCCAGGGCTCCCAAGCCGTGGGCCACACAGGAGTGTGAGCTGCAGCTCTAAGGGTGTGGCTCTCGGTCTGGCGAGAGAAAGGAAATGTAACAGGCAGACAAATGCAATGAAAAGAGAGGTGACTGGAAAAAGCCAGGAACGGTTATTTGGAAATGTGGAAGTTCAGCTGTTTCTTGCAGTGTGGGGGCTCCCGGGTAGCTGGAGCGAAGAGGCGGGCGCAGAGTGGAGGCACAGGTGTGTTCCGGGCAGATTCGTCTCCGTGAAGGTGTTGGGTAAAGAGAGATCACAGGGAGAAAGAGGAGCGCGCCGTGTGTGGCCTTGGGGGTGGTGTGCGGTGCGCGGCCACTGGCGACTCCAGAATGGAGTGGGGAGGCAAGGAAAGGGGAGATTCCTGCCAAGGACTTAGCCACTGGCAGGAAGCAGCACACCCTTGTTTTTCGGTCTGTCGCAGACACTTGTGGACATCTTGGGGATGCTGGAGGTGACAGGACATGCCCCACAAGAGTGGAAGTCACCTTCTGGGCCCATACATTCTTCAGGCTCAGTAGGATAAACCAGAAACAACATGTCAAGGGACAAAACTGCTTGCCCCCTTGTTCTGTCACGCACCCCCGGGCTGCGCAGTCAGGACACGGGTGAGGTGGAGCCAAAAGGCTTCCGCTGTCTCTGTCTCTGTTTGCGCCCATCACTGTCGTTCCAGGAGAGTCAAGTGGCTCGAAGCAAAACTGGGCACAGAAACAGGGTGGGGCTTCCCTGAGTAACAGGGAGTACTTGGAAGGATGCTAGGAGGATAAGGCTGAGAGGGCCCTTCTGATTCTCTCGGTGATTTCCTGTCTTTAGGGCTACTCTCTGAATGCCTGGAAATAGTTCCATGACAGCTGAGGTGTAAGGTTAGGCTGCCACACCTAGAATGCACCTTCGGGAAAGGATCTGTGGCGTTAGGAGGGAAGATAAGTCATATGTGTGCTGGTTTTCTTCAGAGGCATAAAATGAGGTTTGAGAAAACCCCGAGTGGGGCGTGGAACTCAAAGGGTATAATTCCAGAAGGGCGAAGGGAGCCAGGAATTCCCTCCAAAGCAGCGCTGTCCAGTTGAACTTTCTGTGACGACAGCAATGTTTTACATCTGTGCTCTCCCGTACCACAGCCACTTAGCCACATGTGATGCTCGAGTACTTGAAACCAAACTTGTGCAAATGAGGAGCAGCTTTTAAATTTTGTTGAATTTTAATGAATATAAACCTAAATGACCACATGTGGCCAGCAGCTATTACAGTGGGCAGCTCGGCTCCAGAATGTAGAAGACGCTTTTGGTGCACAAGAGGATAGAAGAGTTAGGAGAAGAACATATAGTACAGTCCACTCTAATATTTTGGATTATATGTTCCTATCATGAAAAATATTTGAGCATGTACCTCTAGTATATGTCTAGTTATTTATATCTATGTTCCACTGAACTAATATGTACCTTCTAAAACATACGAAATAAATCTTTTTAATTGATGAGATAAAGAACAAACAGAACTTCTAGCATTTTCTTCCCATATCCCAGTGGATGTGGAGACAATGCTCTAGAGACCAGTTAGCCTGTTCCCTTTCTTGCACCCCCAGGCCAGACGCTTTCCCATCTCTGGAAAAGGGCTGGAGTGGATACTATGCAAGATCCAGCCCGTCCAGACTCTGTGGTGTTTTTATCTCTTGGGAGGATCTCTTTGCTAAAATCAGTCAGAATGAGGTCCTGAGCCTTCTCTGTGTAAGGGGGTAAGGCTGTTCCTGTCCTTCAAGAGTCCCCACTGTAAGGGCGCAGACAATATTTTAAGAACTCTGTGAGAGTGAACCTCCAGCCGGCCAGGCCGACCCGTTCACCTCTTCAGCTGAACAGAAGTTACAAGATAGAACAAGCTGCTGAGTGAAGTGCTATTATTACACCTATTTTCATATGCGAAAACTAAAGCCTGGAGAGAGAGAAACTGACTTGCTGGAAATCACGCAGCTGTGCTACTGAGATAGGGAGATGACACACTTGACATTTTTGAAAGATGCTACCCTTCAAAAAGGATTTTCCAATTTCCTCTGCAACAATACGTAAGAATGCCTTTTCCCCCACATTTGTCAACCCTGATTGTTATTTTTTAATAAAATATTTATCAATTTTTTTTTTAAGTGACAGAACGGGGATCTAAACCTAGACGATGACGGCGGGCCTGTGTTTTTAAGGGCCATGCGATCCTCTTCACTGTGTAGTTTAATAAAATATAAACCAAGGGCCCAAATACTAACACATGGGCGCAGGATCAGCGCTGTGGTGAGACTTCTTGGAAAAGATTAAATTATAGGCTGGGTTACTTTTTTTTTTGTGGAAAACTTCAAACATGGAGAGCCCTCGCCCAGCTCTCCGGGTGATGGGCATTTCAGGCTAGTTCTTAAGGGGCTGCGGAGAGCTGCGCTGGTGGGGAGGGCACTGCAGGTGGAGGCGTGGGCTCCGGGGAGTCCGGAGAGTGGGAGGAGACCGTCTGTCAGCGGGCGGGCGAGGAGACGATCATGGGCTGGTGGGTGTACTTTCAGGAAGAGGGATTCTTTATGGTTTCCTCATGAGGATGTGGGTAGGGAACCCAAAGCAGCTGAAGTAAGAGATAACTTGGTTCTCACTCTCTCCCTTCCCCATGCCAGGTTCCCTAGGCACCGCGGGCCGGGTCTGCAGCAAGACATCGAAAGGGACAGACGGCTGTGAAATCATGTGCTGTGGCCGAGGGTATGACACCACTCGAGTCACCCGTGTCACCCAGTGTGAGTGCAAATTCCACTGGTGCTGTGCCGTGCGCTGCAAGGAGTGCAGAAACACTGTGGATGTCCACACGTGCAAGGCCCCCAAGAAGGCAGAGTGGCTGGACCAGACCTGAACACCGGGACACCTCCCTCATCCCTCCACTGCGAACCTCCTGACTCCAAAGCACGAGATCTTTGCATGCACACCTTGCTCCACCCTCCGCCTTGGGCTGCTGCAGCTTCTATTTAAGGACTTGGAGAGTGATCCAGAGGGACTGTGGTGTCCTGGCTGGTTGCTTAGCCCTGGGAAGGAGTTGACAGGGGATGTAAGAAACTGAGTGGCTCCCTGATGCCCCCCTTTGGAGGTTAGAAAGGAGAGTGGAAAAGGTGGGGTCTCCAGAGTGATGTGAGTTGCACTAAAGCACGTGGTCAAGGTCCATTTTCCTTTCCCTTGCACTGGTATCCTGACACTTGGGTGTGCAAGAGGAAGGGTTCCTGGAAAGAGACGCCTTTTGTTCTCACCTGGCTGAGGGTTAAGGGGACAGAGGTGAAACTACTTATCTCTTCCCTGGGTCAGTTTGAGCAGACTCCCTGGTACCCCAAAAGAGCTCTTAGGCCACAACATTCCACATTACTGAGAGGCTGGGATCGCTAGACAAGAGTTGCCATAGTGGACAAGGTTCCAATTCACATGCTCATACATTTATAAACTGCTGTGTTTATAGGAGAAAAAAATTATGTGACTATGGAAACACACATCCTTGCCCAGGCCCTCGCTATCGCTCTGTAGCTGCCTCTTTTGCTCACGTGCTGTCTGTTCAAACCGAGTGGCAGGCAGCGGTTCCCATGCCTCAAGGTCATCAGACTACCCGGGAACACTCCTAGGAAAGAGTGACTTGGGAAGTTTGTCCAAACCTTGGGGTTTTGCTTTTGTAAACTTTCCATGCATTATTTTCAGGGTCAGCCAGGTTTGGGACACTGAGTAGAAGACGTGCCACTCGTGGAGGGCGGGAAGGAGAAGGCCTGAGCCACACGAGGCATCCATGTCCACTAAGCGAGGTTTTTAGGGGAGGACCCAAGCTTTTGAAGTGCGCAGTGGGAGCCGGTGGTCACAGGGGAAGGCGAGCGGACTTGGGACCAAAGTGGTGACAGCTTAGAAAGCAGCTTTCCCCCACTTACTCAACAATCTTTATCTGGTGATTCTTCAAGTCCTGGTGATGACCGTTCACCCCACGTTTGGCTTAAGTAGGAGGGATGTTCCTTCTACCCCCTGCCTGACTACACGACAGTAGCAGTTTCCAGAGACCGGTTTAGTAGCTAGAGGGTGGGCCACGGAGTCGCCTACCCCATGATGGGGCACAGACAGCAGTTATCTCTTCCCTGTTGCTAGTTTGAAGGCTCAGAGTGGTACAGAAGTTTCTAGTCATGACAGACCTGAGTTAAGATCACAATCACTTAACTCTTCATCACTTAACTGTTTTTGATATTTGAGCAAGGTGTCCCAATTCTCTGAGCCTCTATCTTCTCATCTGTAAATGAGGGTACAGACCTTTCTCATATACTGAGTTTCAATTATGCCCCAAACTCCAGGCAACAGATGCCCTTACCAAAGCCCCTAGTGGGGTCCTGGCCCATGCCGACCTCTCAGAACCACCAGCTCAGAACTCAGTACCGCAGCGGACTGTCGATCACGGTCCTACAGGCAGAATCTGAACGTAGCGCCCAGCCGCCCCCCCCACCCCAAGTTCCTCTCCAGTACCCCTTGGGGTCCTTGCATGTTTGTGGAGCAACTTCACTCTGCTCAGGCAGCAGCAGGATGAGGGAGCCACAGCTCTGGGCCATGGGGGCAGATTTATTTGGTTGATAGGACTAATATTTGTGTGACCTGCTGAGACCTGTGTGGGAGAGTTTAGGGTGGTTTTTCTTATGGTGAGGGGATCTGCTCCAGTTTCACATCCATTAACACAAAACATGAGCTACTCAGGGCCCTTGTGGTCTGTGGTGAGGGGATTCCTGTGGAGAAACCGGGCTGAGTGAGTCAGGCTAGGGGAATGTCTTCCTTGCAGAGTGGAGTCAACTGGATAACTGATGAGCCAATGGTGGGATGAGGGAGGGGGGAATGGGGCGGGAGAGAAGAACTTCTGACATCTTGAGCTGGGATTAAGAGGCAGAAAGCTGTGGGGTATGGAAGGTAAGGGGGTCAGAATCAGCCCGAACTCAAGAAGAGAACAGAGGGTTCACAAAAGGGGGCTGGCCTGTGTCTGGGCACCTGGGAGGAGGAGATGCTCTGCTTCCACAACAGCCTCCACGCTCCCACCTGAGCGAGGGTGTGGGCCTTTCATGGCAAACCCGCCAGAGTTAAATTTACCTGTGCTCTGTCTGTCCCCTACTCGCTGGTTCTGACCCTGTGCAGGGAAGCAGGCCTCTCCTGGCATCAGAGCTGCAGGGAGCTCTTCCCTGGGCTCCAAATTCTAGCTCTTTAAAGACCCCAGTTTTGTAATTTTCCTGTATGTGCTTAAGAGAAGTCGAGAGAGCAAAAAGTTTGCAAAATGAGGAGAGTGGCAAGAGAAAACAGCTCCACGCGAGCCTCACTACAGAGGCTATGTGGCCCCAAGAAGGAATGATAGCCAAGCAACTAATTTCCCCCCTTATTCCCCAGCTTGCCCCTGCATTCCGACTGGCTTTAGACAACTGGCGTGTATTCTGCACTACACAAACAGAAACTAATTTATTTGGAACAAGCAGCAAAATGAGAGCTTTATTTGGTGCAGTGAGGCTCCATGTAGTTCTGCTGCTGCCCCCTCACCGCCCTCATCTCCCATCCCACCCCTGCCCCACAGAGGGCCGTGCGTTGAGCCAGCCCCGTCTCTCAGCCCCCTCCTCTCTTCTGCTGCTTCAACTTTTAACATTTAGATGTAATGCATTTCCGAAAGTGCTGTTTAGACAGAGTTGACGTTAAAGACGCGATCCCATAAGGACCTTCGAAGGCACATGACTGTAGGCTCTCAGCTGCGCCGCCGCCGGGAGCCAGTTTCTGCCTTAAAAGCAAGCATGCCAGCCCAGCCGGCCCTGCAGAAGGGCCCGCCTGTACTGTGGCGAGCCGGAGCAACAGCACTAATCCACACTCTTTCTTGGAGTGATGCTGGAAAAATGAAATCAGGGACTCAGATTAATGAAAAGAGTCCAGTGTTACCTGATCCAGGGTCTGTCTGCAGAGAGTCTTGAAGGTCTGACTCATGACCACTCACTGCCTCATTTCTCTTCCTCCCTGTTTGTGAAGAGTAATTTCTTCTCCTTTCAATCACCTGCCTTAGCAGCAACACCAAGCACTAAGTCCTTTGCCAAATACTCAGACCCACACAGGACACTGGTTTCTACATGACTTAACAGGAGACAGACAAAGGGGTTTTTTTTTTCACCCAGCCTTTCTGAGGCTTTTATTTAAATGCCCTCAGTAGTCACGGGGCAGAAGCCCAAGGAAGGACACCAGGGAGAGGATGTTTCTCATCCCAGGGAGGCTGTCAGCCGAGCTCCTGCCGCCAAATTACAGCACCAGAGAACAATGTGATGCATTCCTGGGCAGGTCGGTGGGACCCTGGGCGCCTGGGCCTTGTGGAGAGAGGTGCCAGACACAGAGCTCTCCGTAAGCAATCCTGCAGAGCCGCCCCCTGGGTGCAGAAATGAAATACGGGAGAGCTTCACATTACACAGAGACCTGTAGCTCACACCTGGTTATTGATGGCCTTGGCGGAGGCCTCTGCCCCCACCCTCTACTTAGGAACGCCTGCTGCTCGGGGGTTGGGCATCTTTGAAGCGATGTTGGAAAACAAGAGATGCTTCCCTTTCACTTTTTGCCCTCCCTGTCAGCTCTCGCCCACAGCCATGAGGATACAGGCACACATGAGGTACACTTGTGTACACACACACACAGCCTCCTTCAGTATGCACGAGAGTGCTACTCATCTTCCCTTTTCCCATCAATTAAAAAAAAAAAAAACTAGGCTTCAATCAAATCCTTTAAAAATCCTATCAGGGGTTCAGGTATAAGCCAAGGAGTATTAAAAAGCAACATTATCAGCATGCAGGCAGTTGTTTGGGGCGGGGGGGCTGGTACCGCCCTGGTAGATGGCAGGAAAACATGCAGAAAGGGTACAGAGAAAAGGGCTCAACAGTAGACAGTGATGACCCAAGCAGAGTGGCTAAGACCAAAGAACTCCTGGCTAGACACAGAGCAATTCGTGGCTCATGTGCTGTGGATGACAGAGAAGTTTCCTACGACCGCTCAAGATACCGTTTCTAAGCCAGCTGCTCATGACCTGCTGTTTTTGATTCTATTAGGTTAGAAAGCAGGGTTCCAGCTTTGGGTTCCAGAGATGATTTCCAGAAGGGAGGCACCGGAAGTAGAGAGAGCAGTGCTGCTCTCGGGTCAATATGCCACAGTTGCTACACTGAACTGAGCTTCCCCGTACCTGTCATTCTCTTTGGGTGACTGGCAGCTTTCAGGCACAGCCAGTGGGCTGTCAGTGATATGCCTGTCTCTGCCCCCAAAGGCCAAAGGGGTGGAAATGGTCTGTGAGCGTCTTTGTGGCTTTTCATTTACTTAAGACGTGTTAATCATCCTGGATTTGAGAAAGCAAGGTAAGACTGTCCTTTTGGTCTCCTAATTCTGAACTACCCTGGCTTAAAAAAATTGCCTTTGCTCTCACTTAATTCTGCCTGTGAATCTGTGGCTGGAGCAGCTGGACATGGGAGTTCTTTCTTTGACCAAAGGCGCCAAAATCTGATGACTATTTCACCACCAGCAGCCCCTGTAAACAGGCCAAAACAGGAAAAGCTGAGTAAAGAAAAAATAAAGACAACCTCAAGGTGGGGTGTCCCCAAGAATAAGTAAGTGTGATGTTCATAAGAAGCTCTTCCTGTACAGAATGCTTTTGTAGACACAACTGTCACACCAACCCTGCGAAGAAGGAATTACTCTCACTGCACAGGGGTTGTTCAGAGGCTCAGTGATTTGTTCAGGGTCCCCTGGCTTGTGAGTACCCAGAACACAAACTCAGGGCTACTGACTTCACATCCCGTGTGCGCTCCTCAAAGACTGAGGATGCCTAAGGCTGCAGAGTCCCAGCACCTTCAGAACAAAAATGGGTGCAAAACATTTTAGGAGACTGCATTTGAGCAGAATTTACAAAAGGAACAGCTAAATCCCTCCCTAACTTCATAAATGAGTCCCCCTTTGAAATTTCTGCCACCACCACACTACTACCATGAAATAATTTTATACCAAATAGCCTACATTTAATTAACTCTGGCTCCTCAATCTCTCTATTCCTTTTTTCTTCTTCAGATTAACACTTAAAAGTTTTGTTTTAATTCTATTTAGTTATTTTAAAATCATGCTAAATGTGTAGACAGAGTAGTCATGAGAAGTCACAAGAGGTAATTATTAATTTAGGCTTTGAGCTTTTAAAGTATGTATTGGAATTTCCTTTAAGACTTTTTTTTTTTTTTTTTTTTTTAATGCTGTCAACCCCTGGGCTGCGACAGTTAAGAACCGGGAATGAAGGTGCCAAAAAACCCTGCTATTCCAGGCCAGGTGCCCACTCATGGCCTAGCAGAGGTCCTGGGACATCTAACCGAGACAGTTTATCCACACCCAGGCCAGGAGTATCTACCCTGCAGAGAAACCCCTGCAAAGTGAGGCAGACAACAGATTTTTCACTGGATCAAAAACTTTTGCTGCTCTCACCCCCTCCTCCCACCCTAATTCAAAAGCTGGACTTCTGTTTAGGTCCAAGACAGTGAGACAAAGCAGCTCCAAGAGATGTGTGCAAGGGGAACGCTTCCCTGTTCAGCCCTGGAATGCACTCCGTTAGAGACAATGAACACCCTCACATGCCCTACTAGCCTGCTCCTGCACCCCAACTGTGAAGGCACCGAAGGGAAAACTGCAGGAACACAATGTTCATCAATCACAGACCTGGAAGGTTGTAGCTCCCTGACCTGGGCCTCCACTTGAGCCAGGGGAAGAACACCTCACGGAACAGTCTACCTATAGACAGGATTTCTCCCCCCCCAGACTTTACTTTTTGGTCCATCGATCTTGACTCTCACTGTTCTCCCTGCTTCCCACCCCCACTGCCTCCGCATGTGGGCTCAGAAGTCATCATCTAAAGAATTCCATTGCTCACCTCCTGCATAGCAGCACAGCCCCATGAGGCCACACACCAGATGGAGGGGATAAAAGTACGAGGTCATGGCTTCTAGCAAGAGGCTTTTTCTTAAACTAACCCTGACTTCTGGAAAAGAGGCAGAGCAGGAGAGTGTCGGGTGAGCTGCTGACGACAGCAGCTTCATAGGTCTTGTGTAAAAAAGAAGGAAAAAACTAACGGCTTTTGGTGGAAATTTCCTTACTCCCATCTCCAGACTATTCCTGGTCTCACATCTTGAAGGTGTCTGAGTAGAACGCAGAGATCATCAAACTGAAGAGTTAAATCCTTCCCAGTTGTAAGGATCTGTTCAGCAGGCTGCCACACACATGCTGAGGTGGAGGCCAAGCCCTGAACACATGCCCTGTTTCTCCAGGGTTATAACAATGAAGTAAAGGGAAAGGGTATGGAAGGTGAACTAGAACTCAGGGGAAATTGAAAAAGCTGTCAGTGGGCCTTCAAAATGTGTGTACATGATAGAAAACAAGGGGTGGAGGAGGGCTATTTCTGAGACGTGTTAGGCTTATTACATGACAATGTAAAGAAGCAACAATTGCAAAGGAACAAAACAGTTTCATGGACAAAGAACAGATGTCTCAGAAAAAAGGAATCAGGAGAATGAGATTAGATCAGGCTTTCTGGGAGATGACTTGAGTTGGATTTTTAAAAGATAAGCTGTGGCCTAGTTGAGGGCAGGCAGAGGAAGGCATTCAAAATAAAAGGAACAGGTATGTGCTGAAACTTAGGAGCAAGAATGTGCAAGTAATATATAAGGAATTTCATGCAAGTACACATTATATGCACTGGGGAATACCGAGAAATCAGAATGCTGAGATCAGGGCTTAAATAATTTGAGGTGACTGCATGTGCCTACGCTGTCAGATGGCTCAGGGTTCCCCGCAGAGCACGCAGCATCTTGACCTGTCAGTAAGCACCAGTGCACCGACGGGGAAGCGCGGGATGCGTCTATTTCTCACAGATGCTAACACCCACACTGCAAAGTTCAACAAAACGCTAAGTATCATTAACTACAACTCCTGATCATTTGATACTGTGAACTAAATAAGAGAGATCAAATATCCTATCCAGAGCTATGACGCATTAATATAGGCTTTCAGGCTGAGAACTTGTCAAAAGTCAAGCCAAACCCTTAAGAAATTAGAATATAAAAAGGAATCATGTCAAACAGAAAATGTGTTTCTTTCCCTCACTCGCGACCATAAAACTTGACTGGTCCCCAATATCTTGTGGGACATCCCCAGCCTTTGTGGCTAGCAGAGTCATCCTATCTGAGGCTAGCGTGAACATAAGAACTATGAACAGCTTCGGGGATTGCAAAACCAGCTCACTAACGAGTGATAGTTCTCGTATCTTCTAGACTGCTACAGCAGCAGCCAAAGTCAAGACAAATTCTAATTTCATGACTTCCAAGTAGGCCTCTGGCTTCCTGCATTTGTTGAAAGTAAAGCCAGAGCTACTTATTTGACTTTGGTCTTACTTATAAATCAGACTTCTTTAACCTCTGAGAACAAAACTCACAAGAACCACCGTGTTCTTCAACAGCACCTCCTGGTGCCACTGTCAAGCCCAGAATATTGGAGTGTATGTATGAACACCAAATAAAGCCAAAAAGGAGCAGTATCCTAAAGTTTCTGTTTTACTTAACTGGTACCCATTGGGTGCTGGACGGGAGGCAGCCACTTAACAACGTTAGCATTTGTTGGTATCATCTTCTAGTTTTTTCCTCCTCTAGGCTGCTTATAAAGGGTGGTTTCTGAAACCCTTCACAATAGAAAGCTCAAGGGTTTACATTCAACTGTGACACCCACTATGAATTCATTAAGAAGCATGTTTCAGGTTGCACTATAATTTCCCTATGTAACATAAACCCATGGAATCTGACATAAGCTGATTGCTCATGCTGGTTATTTTATTTACATTTCTGAATGGAGGGGATTTCAATACTCATAAAATATCTAACTGACTTATTATTTTTCATCTGTTCTCCTAGAACAGCGATTACAAATAGTCATCGAGACAGAAGTCTCAACTTGTACAACTGGTTAAGCAACCAGGGGAAAGTTATTGCTCAAAAGCAATTTAAAAAAATTCACTATGGAACCTGAGGTCAAGTAAGAGATACGGTTACTCTCAATGCCATCTGAAAGATAAAAGTTAACTGTTCGTTATCTTCGTTCAAGTTCTATGGGAGTAGATGATAGCCTCACGGGAACTCAGGGGAGCTTGGAGTTTATTTAAGTCTTTCTTTGGACACCTAATGTTAGCAGACAGAGTCTAGTTTAAATAGGAATTCAAAGGCCTCCCTGCTGATATAATGGGTTAAGTCTCAGCATGATCAAGCTATCGCCAGCCACTGCAGCATGAGTTTGATCCCCGGCCAGGGAGCTACCCATATGGCACAGCAGACCTCTTCTGACTCTCCCACTACTCTCCTCAGCAGTGTATTTCAGTAGATCCGCCTGTTCTGCTTCCCACTCTGTCTCTGGTGAATCCTCTTATCCCCCGCACCTCTGGCCTATACCCCAGTTCTTGTAAGCATAAATAAATAAAAATAAATCTAAAAAAATTAAATAAATAGGAACTCAGGGGAATGGACCAGAGTGGGCTCCCGACAACCCAGAAACATAAACGTGCCTCCTCATCAGCAGGTGACAAATCAGACTTCTGAGTTAGAAGATGCCTTCATGCATCTCACTATCTGAGATGTATATTTCTTTTTTTGTTGTTTGTTTTTAAATTAATTTTTTTTTTACAGTGTTTGCTTTCTTTTCTCAGGTGTAGTCCCCATAGAATTTCTACCACCAATTCACCTGCACACCATCACCACAGTCCCCTGTGTTCTTCCCTCCCTCGCCCTGGTCTCATTCCCTCCCCCTCCCCTGCAGAATGTGGAGCTGTATATTCTAACCTACCCAGAGAGTAAATAATTTCTGCTTATTCTAGCAGATACAGCAAGCTTGGATGGATTGCTAGAGAACTAACAGTCACCATTAAATTCCAAAGCCTGATCCATAGTCTTCTGCCACCAAGTTATTCAAACTGATCCACTTCCTTTCTCCTGTTGCCACACTGAGTTAAACCAGTCTACTCTTCAACCTTCTAGTGTACAACCCTGACCTATTCTTCTACTCCATACACTTTCATCATCTTACCATATTTACTAATTATTATATACTTTCCAAGAACAGTTTCTCTGTTTATTTTTAAATATGCATTCCCAAGTCATATCCCCAATGATCCAGTGCGTATGTGTGGGGAGGGTATATTTTAAGCCCAATAAAGATAAATATTTTTCAGTTAACTTCAAAAATAATCTTGGTAATTTACCCTGTCCAGGATACAGAATTAGTCAGCAAAGGTCTACCTGGAACAGGGCAAAGGAAACTTATCTTAGTGACTTCTCCCAATATCCTTACATTATTTTTAAATTAAAAAACTAAAATTTTAACTATTAAAAATTTTTTTAAGATTTTATTTATTTATTTATACAAGCACTGGGTACAGTCAGAAGCGCAGGAGGGTGAGAGAATTCACCAGAGCCAGAGCGGGGAGCAGAGCAGGCAGAAGGACCGAGGTACACTGCTGAGGGGAGTAGCAGGGGGCAGGAGAGGTCTGCGCGCCATGTGGGACCCTCCTCTGGTGGCCGGGAGCAGCCGGGGATCGAACCGGCGCTGCAGAGGCTGCGGGCAGCTTCGCAACCCAGTGCTCAACCGCTGCGCCACCCAGGAGGCCCGGGAAGTCATTTTTTAATGAAATTTTGAATTATGGAAGGCTTCATTTTTTGATAAATTCTAAACTATTCGGACAAATACAATAAATGCCATTGTTTACGAAAACCTAAACTTTCTCACTTGGGTGTAAAGATGAAAGTCCTCCCTGTCTCACCTTTGGACCAAATGAATTATAAAAGGAAGAGCCTTCCATGAGTCTAGATTGACTTTTGGGGTCACTGAATCTTCTGTGAGACATGTGAAAATAATTCAGTCACTTCCAGTCAAGTGAATAAATATGCAAGGATGAGTTAATCTATCATTGTGGTAGTAGCCTGGCTTCTACTAAATACATCTCTTGCCTATCCCACCCCCCCACCTATATAGTAGACCATGTCACTTATGGGATGGTATTTTATACTTCATAAATGTGCCCAGTAAATATCAGTGCACATGAATGTACAAGCACATAAGTTGTTAGTATAAATAATTTAGTACAATGAATCCAAACACCAGACTTACACTATGCTATCAAGTGATGATTAGCATTACTATTCCATGTTATAGAACAATGGCTAACATATTTTTTAATGCCAAGGCTCTTCAAAAACCTAAACTTTGAAAACAAATTAAGATAAACACTACTGGAGTCCTCCCATTCAGTAAGCCAAGACTGAGAGAAGAATCTTTTCAGAGTACCCAGGACTGAACTGCATGTTTCAGTGCAGTTTTCTTTTTTAAGGCAGTATCACAATAGCTAAAATACACCACAAGCAAATTAATAAGAAAAGTCTTCACAGCTAGGGCTTAGTTGAATTAGAAACCCTGGGCTCCCAGTAAGGACTAGACCCAAAGGGATCAGAGTCAAGTAAATTAAAAAAAAAAAAAAAATCCAGCTGAATTTTATCAGAGAGCAAAGTTTTGACTCTTGAGTACCCCAGCAACCAAGTATGAATTATGTATAAGATCAGAAAAGGGCCTTCATCCACACCCCAGCCAGAGAACATTCTTCTATCTTACTGTGACTGAAGGAAAAACAGCAATGTACTTGCCTGCCAAGAATATGCTCTAGATAGGAGTCTAACAACACTGAGGGATTAAAATTTAATTGTAAAGCTGCTGCTACCTGGGAGTAAAAGCTTGAACTCTGGCTTCAGAAAGAAATTGGGATTCTGCATATTGAAAAGATGAAAACAAGAGCTGGCATTTTCCTAACAGAGAGTGTGAGAATATGCTTCCTTCTTAAATTCTCCCCAAAACTGCTTCTTTCTCTGAATGTCACATTGGTGATATGCAAGCGTACTCAATGGAAACACAGCCTTTTTCCTACACTTTGAATAGTAACACACGTTTCATTCCATTTCATTGAAATTATAGGATGAGGTCAGAGGGTGGTTATGTGGCATGAACTCTCTATCAGTTCTCTTAATTTATTTTTAGCATCACTTGAAGCCAAAATAATTTCTTTTCTTGAAGCTGGCAACTAAGGCAATCCTTAACATTACTACAGAACTAAAATAATTCTACTTCTTCATATTCAGGTAGAATATCATCAACACACCATCTTTTATTGAGGACTCATGAGCATTACGGAACAATCCCAAGTTTCCTACTTATTGGTACAACTACTATAACGGCATCTGTTTGGTTTTTTTTTAAAGATTTATTTATTTATTTACGCATACAAGAGGTGTATTTATGTAGGCCAGAGGTGCAGGAGGGTGAAAGAATTCACCAGAGACAGAGTGGGGAGCAGAGCAGGCAGACAGACTGAAAACACTGTTGAGGGGAGCAGCAGGCGAGACAGGAGAGGTCTGCTGCACCATGTGGGTAGCTCCTGGCTGGCCAGGGATCAAACTTGTGCTGCAGAGGCTGTGGGCAGCTTCACAGCACTGTGCTTAACTGATTGCACCACCAGGAAGGCCCCTATAATGGCATCTGTTACACATATTCCCACTTTAGCAAATCATAACTAAGAGTTATGATTATTGTATCAAAAGTTTATTCTGTTCATTGAAACATTCCCCCATAACCCTTCACAAACTTGTCCTTTGATTTTTAAAAGAGTGACATGGAAACATAAAATACACATTTATTCTTCCTATTAAAATTTGATAAACTGGACCTTCCTGGTTGCACAGGGGTTAAGTCACAGGGCTATCAAGCTATTGCCAGTCACTGCTGCATGCGTTTAATCCCTGGCCAGGCAGCTACCCACATGGCGCAGCAGACCTCTCCTGTCTCACCTGCTGCTCCCCTCAGTAGTGTATTTCAGTAGATCTGCCTGTTCTGCTCCACACTCCATCTCTGGTGAATCCTCGCACCCCTCCACCTCTAGCCTAGACCCCTGTTCTTATATACATAAATAAATCTTTTAAAAAATAAATAAAATTTCATAAACTATTTCAAAGAGTCAAATTCCCTCTGAAACATTACAAACTGGTGCCTGCTGTTTCTTTAGTATTACACACAAAAATAAAAAAATATATTGTTCTATTTTTTTTTTATTTTTTTTTTTAATAGAGGCATGTTTTATTTGTTTGTTTGTTTGTTTGTTTTGTTTATACATGCACTGGGTACAGTCAGAAGCGCGGGAGGGTGAGAGAATTCACCAGAGCCAGAGCGGGGAGCAGAGCAGGCAGAAGGACCGAAGTACACTGCTGAGGGGAGCAGCGGGCGGCAGGAGAGGTCTGCGCGCCATGTGGGACCCTCCTCCGGTGGCCGGGGAGCAGCCGGGGATCAAACCGGCGCCGCAGAGGCCGCGGGCAGCTTCGCAACCCAGCGCTCAACCGATGCGCCACCGGGGAGGCCCTCTATTTTTTTTTTTTCCTTTTGAAGAATTTGTACTCAGAATTCCGGATAGGGAAGAAGATTAACAATTTCACAAATTTCTCAATCTGGCTCTCTTTAAAAGAGAACAGTGAAAATAAAGATGATACATGCCTATGCAGGAAGCAGAAAACATTCTTCCTTTTACTATAAATATCTTGTTAATAAATTAAAATTAGAATATGTCACATTGACAAAATAAAGACTTCAGTGTCACTAAAAATGGAACAAAAATTTAGATATTTGAAAGTTTTGACCTGTCATACAATAGGCTCGCTTTATTATCAGGATAGTAGTCTCTGAGAAATATCTCAGCTATATTACTGTGGAAATAGCATAGTTACAGAATAGTATTTTATAGGAATATAAACTTAGGTTGAGTCCCCAAGAATGTCCTTCCCCAAGGCACCCGTGCACCATCACCACAGTCTCCTGTTCTCCCCTCTCCCTCCCAAGACATTTATTTTAATACCATAATTTCTGAATGTGGCCTATGTATTTAATAAAGAGACATACAACTCTCATAGGTTTTCAGTATTCAAGAAGTTAGATGGAGAATATAAAAAAACAAATCTCAACTAGAAACAGATTTCATGTCACCTGTTATGACAATGGAAAATTAGGAACCTTTAAAAATATTTCTTCTACTGGCTTATATCAATAAATAGCTATAACTGTCTATCAGCTACCCTAGTTATGAAAATGATCTTTGCCCTGGAAAAAAAATGATGAGACCAATGGATATACCATCCCCAAAGTTTTGCTCATTATTCCATGAAAAACATTTGGCATATATATCTGCTTATTATTTTTAAAAATGTAAATTGGGGAGAAAAATGTTAATCATTTTTGGGAAGGAGCTGAAGAAATCCCAGTGAGACATTGTGTAGAGAGGTTCTTTGTTAGTCTAACATCTGACCTTCTATATCTTTGGAAATCATGCAACTTGGCTAATGTAGTCCTTAAAGAATTAATCAAGCAGATTGTTAGGCCCTAGTTACAGTGGACCCAGCCAATTATGAGTTGCTCAGAAATTCATCACTGGTATGTCCAACCACATTTTCCCACATAAAGATTAGTAGAAGTATGTGGAAACAGGGTCATTCCCACCCCAACACAGCCACAATATGTGTTCAGGAAGACAAACTTCCAAGTTTTGCCTTAGTGAAACAATTTATTTGAGGATCATTTTGATTTCTTCATGTCTTTAACCCTAATACCTTTTTCTGCCAACATTGCGAAGGCTGCCCTATTTAGTTAAAACGGAACCAGGGATTTTTATAGTCAAAACATTCTTCTCAATTCAAAGCACTGAAGACACATGCCACAAGCCTGAATTCATCAGTAAGTTAGTAAAATCCCCTAACACCATCTTTAGTCTTTTCACTGTTGTGATAACGCCCTCCCAAGGCTTACTAAGAAGAAAGCTTTTCTTGCAAGAGAGAAATGAAAGGGGCCAGAGCAAATGAAGACCGGTTCTCTAAGGAAAGGGCAGTGCTGCTCTTAAATAAAGAAGCTCCTTTCAGATAAGCAGAATCAGATTCCAGTTCATTTGGTTTGCTGGCTACCCTTACTTTGAACTCTCATATTTAACCCAGCATGCTTCAAAGCAGGTGAGAAAATGACCACTTAAAAGCAATTTCTTCTTTTTCAGGAATTCTGGCCTTGGTGAATATCAGTTCTGATATCAGCACATTCCACATCTCCAGGGATTTATGCATTTTTTTTTCATTGCTCTATGTCTAATGTCAGACTAGGTTTTCATCTCAGCCAGAAGGAAAATTGGGGATGAGGGTGGGGGAGGAGGGAGGTCCTAACTTGCTGAAACCGAAGTCTTAGTCCGCATAGCTTTTTACCATGCAAAAGAAGGTGCACAAAAACCACTAACTGTTTCAGTCTGTTCCCTTCCATTATCTAAATCTGATGTACAGTTAGGATTATTAAAAAATCATCAATCCCCACTGCCTTGCTTCACAAAAAAGCTATTTCTGTAACAAATACATTTTACCAATTCTCACAATTGAATTTACTTTAGCATGTGAGCTAATGCAAAAAGATATTGATGAGGAAGAAACAATGGCAACAATGGAAGAAATTTTAGGAAATTGTCTTAATAGAACAAATAGAACACAAAGATCTTCACTGATTTCTACTGCATTTGGCCATCAAAATCTGACTTCATGGAAAGTCCTAACGTAGTCAGTTTGCAACTTACCAACAGGTTCTGTTCTATCAGGCAACTTGCCAGTGCCTAGAGTATGAAACATTTCTCCACTCCCTGTACTCACATCCACATAATGTAACAGAAGTACAGTACTAATATTATTGTTTAAATTATACCTACCCAACAGTTTCTATAGGAAAATGCATTTTGAATTTATTATGAGGATGTAGCTCCTCCAAACATAAAGTGGGCAGGCTTCTCTCCATAGTTACATTTTGATGATAATGATGAGAACACAGCAAACACTCAACTAGTGCTCACGATGGACAGACTTGACAATTTAAATTCATTTAACCCTCACAAAAACCTATGAGGTGGAACTATTCTCATTTTACAATCAAAGGGAGAAAAGGCTAAGAAACTTACTAAGATTGCACAGCCAGTAAGAGTCAGGGCTGGAATTCAAAGAAGAGCAGTCTGGCTCAAGTCTATGCACAGAGCTACTCTGCAAGGCCATCTGGCTCCACCTTGATAAGGCAATGTATGTAAGGATTCTGAATTCCTCACACTGGAGCCAGAGCAGGGCTTCTCAACTTTTAAATGTGCATGTATGATCAGCTTGGGCTCTTGTTAAATGCAGACTCAACAGGTTCAGAGTGGCACCTGAGGTTCTACATTTCTAACAAGCTCCTAGGCAATGGTGATGGTTCTAGAGCAGAAATGACACTAGAAGTGGTGAAGAAGTAGAGCTTCTGGTGCCCTTAACGGGCTGGCTGTCAATGTATTTATATGTCATGTTTATAAACTGGAGACTTCCCATACCATAATTCTTAAAGGAACCTGCTCTTGGAACTGCTGCACCCAAATTTTGGTTTACAGGTACTTCCAGTAAATACTTACCTTTTAGGAACTTAAAATGAACATGTAAAGGCCACAGACAAAAAAATGTGACTGTAAAAGGATGTTATTAGGCACATTTTTAACTCTATATACCACCAATCATACAAATACCAAAAGATAATACCCGCTTATTGTTCATCAACTAGAATCACAGTAAATAATTTCTGATCTGAAAAAGAAGCTTTGTCTTTAAAATATGTGATTCATTCTTAGACTCTGCTAGAGGAGTACTACGGAGCTTGTGCTATGTAATCTTAAAGGTTCTCTGGTACATCAACAATCTCTTAGTATAATACTAATACTGATGGATAGAGCAGACTATTGAGTACATATGTCCACATTAATTTAGTCAGTACCACATGGAAGTACCTTATTAACAATTGCTACACATCTATTCTCGATTCTAGACCTTCCTCCTCACTCAATTTTACCTCCCTCCTGCTACCCTGGGAGAAACCCAAGGACCATCTCTCCCACTGCTTGTCTCTGACCTCAATTACGCAGTTGTATACTTTTTTCCAGCAGTTAAATAGATGAGATTCCCTTTTTAGTCCATATTTTCATGCTAGCTAACACAGTAAAGTCATTCCAGTTTGCAATTCACTCACTTCCCAATCAGCACCACTGCAAACAACAGATTATGGTATGATCACAAATACTAACCTCTTTTAAAAGAAATATAACCGTCAGTTTCCCACCCAAGTATCTCTATATTCCTTCAACAACAACGGAAAGTCATTCTTCTTGAAGTTTGACCTAGACACAAGTGTAGACTCAGATTCTAGGCCAGTGTCAACTTAATGCATTCTACAGTTAACCTTCGAGGGTAAGGGAAACCAGTGTTCTCACCATTAGTGTCAGAAGAAAATCAACTAATCTTTAAGGCACAAAATAAAGTATTCTTAAGGCAGGAGATTAGAATGGAGGAATATGGAGAAAAATATAGAAAATATATAACAAAGTAAAAGCTAGTTTTTCTGTGGTTCTCAGTGCTTTTTTATGTAAGACTATACTGAAACATTTTCTTTCAGGGTTTGAACTCTTATTACCTGGTAAAAATGTGAAGACGTACAAGAAAGACATTTTAAAAAGGTATGGAGAATGGGTCTCCCTGGTGGTGCAAGGGGTTAAGTCTCAGCACTATCAAGCTGCAACAAGTTCGATCCCTGCCCACCCAGGAAGCTGACCCACATGGCACAGCAGACCTCTCCTATCTCACCTGCTGCTCCCCTCAGCAGTGTATTTCAGTAGATTCGCCTGTTCTGCTCCCCACTTTGTCTCTGGTGAATCCTCTCACCCCCCACACCTCTGGCCTGCACTCCAGTTCTTGTATGCATAAATAAAAATAAATCTTTAAAAAAGAAGGTGTGGAGACTTACAGGGACTAATCTTTGGTAATTTTACTGTGAGCGAATCTCATTAATTAATAAACTATGTAGAAGAGTAAATAATCATGGAATATTCTCTCTAATAACAGTCTTCAAGAACTTCCTAGACTGAGTCAGGAAATGCAGAAGCGGGTCAAGACACAAGGGTAAAAATGAAAATAAAGGTTGATCCTTGGGCTCTCTCTTCACGGAGAACCTTTGGATAAAGATGTCCCACCTGCCCCTCTTACCTACCTGTTCTCCATCCTAGTTGCACTCTTGAATTTAAGTTCAGCAAATCCTTAGAACTAATGATTTCATTTAAATAGGAAAAGCAAAAGGTTTATTCATAAAATATGGATTTTTTTAAATGCCCAAGAAAATGGGTTTAAAGGAATTAGATTATTCTTGAGTTGGTAACAAGTGCCGCATTGACCACCAAAAGTGATCACAAAGACAACTTTGCAATGTTATGACATTGTATACTTGAAATTTTTAAGCAACAAAAATATAGTTCAAATCACCAAAAACTGACGTTTGACATATTTATGGTAGCAACTTTACAAATCAATTCCTGTAATTTACTGTAACAAATATCTTCCATCACTCAACAGCTTTAGCACTAACGGATCAGAGATGGTTTCTTGTGTGTTTTACAGATACTCTATACAAGTCCGTGAGATCATACTTACAGCTTTAGCTAAAACACCCATGATTTCAGGAAACTGGTGTGTGAGAAGGGCTATCATTGCTGTAGAAGAACACAATCCTGCTGTGAAATGGATGAAAAAAGGAAGCTCCTTCTTTGGGTAAACAGAAACATGATGAAAAGCTGCAAGGGAGAAAAGGTAAAAATGGATTTTTATTTTGCAATAGTGTGTTAAGCCAGTTTTAATATTTTCAAACAAAATCTATTTTTTAAAAAAAGAAATTTTTTTTAAAAAAAGAACAAGAGGTCGCTAGCCAGGCAAGGTAGAAGAAAGTTACCCATTATTTATGCTCACATTAATAACTTATCTACATAGCCAGATGATTGTGCTGAGGGCTGGGAGTAGGATGGCATCGTGGGAAAAAGCAGTAATTGTAAAGTCATGCTGAGGTGGTTTTGAAAAAGAGCTTTGTTTCTTACTAGCTGTGTGATCTAATAAGTGTTAATCCTCTGGTAGTTGCTATGGAGCTGTTATGATGAACATTGAAAGCCTTTAATAAATGTGAGTTGTTATAATTCTTGCTCTCTGGTAGCTCAGAGATGAGTATAGCAGACTAGTAAGACAAGTAAGAAACACACATGTGATTGGAGATTTCCCAGAACCATCAGTTAATAATTTTACCCAGTTATTAGTGAGTGTTCTATAGGTGGCATTTCACTGAGCACTGTAAAACAGAACTAAACACCAAAGTCCTGGGGTTAAGAACATAAAGTCCCTTGTCTTCTTTCACTGCTTTCACATATTTACACAGGTATTCTTTTTCTAATGATTAAATATTTCTTCACCAATAGCATTCAAATATTTCTATCTTCTTTGAAATTTGAAAATATTTGAATAGCAATGCTGAGATGTGCCTATTTCAATGTTTGGCAGACAGTAGGTGCTCAATAAATGTCTCTTAAACTGAGAGCTATTCTGGGACTTTACTTAGTCCAGGAAGCTGACCACTCAGGGCTGGACACAAATCCAGGAATTCCTGATATAATATCCTGCATAAGTAAAGGATGACTAATTCTGTGCTGAATCAAGGTCAGCTATAAATTTTACTTTTCTAGACACAGTGATTCACAGAGAAGATTACATCTAAGTTTCCTTCAGTAACATAACATAATATTGTTATGTCTTATACTATGTTCAGAAAATACACAGCAAAAACCAAACTCATTAACAATCCATATAATTTCTGAAAACACAGCATTTTTTTTTTTTAAGTTAGAAACATTAGTAGCTGTAGACAACACTGGGCTTTCAGCACCCAAAGAAATAAGTCTTCTTTGCCCCGTTCATGAGCATGAGAGGCCAACGTCTCCCAGCAAACCAAGAGAAACAAATCAAGGTCTTTGCAAAGACGGGGAACAATGCTAATGGTTATTCTAGCTGCTACCACTGGAGAGATCCAAAATTAAAAATGTTAATTAAACTGTGTAACATTTTATGGTTTACAAAAGACTTTAATTTATACTGGTTGGTTTGTTGTTGTTTTTTTTTTCTTTTATAGAGGCATGTTTTATTTATTTGTTTGTTTGTTCGTTTGTTTCGTTTATACATGCACTGGGTACAGTCAGAAGCGCGGGAGGGTGAGAGAATTCACCAGAGCCAGAGCAGGGAGCAGAGCAGGCAGAAGGACCGAAGTACACTGCTGAGGGGAGCAGCGGGTGGCAGGAGAGGTCTGCGCACCATGCGGGACCCTCCTCTGGTGGCCGGGGAGCAGCCGGGAATCGAACCGGCGCTGCAGAGGCTGCGGGCAGCTTCGCAACCCAGCGCTCAACCACTGCGCCACCGGGGAAGCCCTGGTTGGTTTGTTTTTAATAACCAAAAGAGAGAGACAGTATAATTCCCACTTCATATGAGATTTTTATACTGGTGGATAGACCTAACTATTTCTTTTTGGATAGCTTTTTGTAGATTCATTTGTCAGTCAATGTTTGGCTAATACATCAGTATAATGGATGACTAGTAGAGAAACACTCCCTTGGAAATAAAGTTCAAATTTCATTATTGGCTTGTAGAGAAAAACTTATCAGGAGTCATAAAAGACAACTAAATAGCATGTGAATTAGGGGAATAGTTCAAGTCTGAACTTATAAAGTCCATAAGTAAATTCCAGAACATGTTGAGTTATATCAAGGCTAAAGGAAAATTGAAAACAAAAAAACATTAAGTACTCCTGGGAATTAGAACTGTACAAAATTAAAAATTTGTTCATTTTCCCATAGTCAGAGACATAAAATACTCTAAGAACATACATATAATCAAACAAAACTCCCCAGCATATCCCTCCTCTCCTACCTCCTTGCACCTTATATGGAGTAAGAATTAATAAAGACCTGCCAGAAAGCAAGAAGTCTGTTCCTGATGGTTTCCTAGTTCCTGGTACCAGTCCCTTACAAGGTCCAAATGTAATTTTTGCCTATGGGTTTTCTGAAGTAATCCAGTCTTCTTCCAACAAATTCCCATTTATGTTTAAATATGTATGAAGTGCTTACAACATTTACTATTTATCTATTTTATGGTATATATAAAGCATATATTACTTACAAATATATCTTCGACCTATATATTTTTATATATCAAGACTATGTACATAAAGATTATGTATGTGTAGGTATGAAATAGATAATAAAATATTTAAGTGTCTATATGGACATACAGTTATAGATATATAGATACATGCACATGAATTGTGCGCACAGGACTTGCATGTTATACATGCAATATACTCAGAGCATGAACTTACTACTCTCCCCCCACTCCTATTTCCAAACATATTCCTCTCTACTGCATGATGGATTTACCGTTATTCAAGTAATCCAAGTTAGATCTGGAATCATCCCTGACCTTGGAGAGATAGGCACATCCCCGACCCAGCTGCCTTATAATCTATTCCATACATACAGCACTTAACACAATGTTTATCAGTCTATTAACCTATTAGCACTTAGGAGTTCAGAGTAGGGTAAGGAGGTAAAGGTACTAATGTATCATTTTTGTTGAGTACTTCCAATGTGCCTGGCATGTTTATAAGAATAAATAAATAAACTTGACTAATTCAAATAAATATTTATTGGGTATCAATTTTTATGGTAAATATTATAGCGATACAGGGACAATAAAGATAATCCTGGCCTTCAAGTATACAAAGTAAAATGGGAGAGTAGAAGTACTCAAAACATTTTGAAAGTTCAAAGAAAGAAGAGGTAATTTATCCCAGAGAATGGAGGAAAATAAAAGGCTCTAGGAAAAATACCAGTATACCTAACTTTCATAATCTCTTCTAAATTTTCATTTATCTTTCTGAACAGGATGGCTCATAATTTGATGGTTCTAAAATTGCTTCCATCTTAGACTTGCATTCAAATGGTAATGACTCCAGAATTGGAAAAAAAATCTATGGTATATATAAGGAAATGTATAACTATCGGCATGCTTTCTTAGTGATTAAATCGTAAAAAGAAAAGTAAAACAGAAGTTTATAAGTTTACCAGTTCATAGAGAAGAGTGAGTGACTAATAAGACAGTAGAGTCAAAAAAGAAGAGACTGTAGTTTTGAGAAGTTTGGCTTCCTAAAAGCAGGAGGAACTAGATGGAAACACCCGTGGCCATTATAACCCTACATATTTCTGGTACTTCTCTAACTTTTTCACTGCTCTTTTTTTTTTTTAATTTATTTATGCATACAAGAACTGGGGTCTAGGCCAGAGGGACGGTGCAGGGGATGAGAGGATTTACCAGAGACAGAGTGGGGAGCAGAACTGAAATACACTGCTGAGGGGAGCAGCGGGCGAGACAGGAGAGGTCTGCTGCGCCATGTGGGCAGCTCCCTGGCCGGGGACCGAACTCATGCTGCAGTGGCCGATAACAGCTTGATAGCTGAGACCTTAAATATCCCTGCACCACCAGGGAGACCCTCACTGCTCTTTTTAAAGTTAGGAAATGTAACTCCTTCAACTTTGTTCTTTGGTATAAAGACTGTTTTGACTTTTTATTCTGTGTCCTTTAGCTTTCCATGTAAAAATTGGGATTTACTTGTTCAATTTTGCAAAATCCCTACCAGGATTTTCATATGGATTGTACTGAACCTATAGGTCAATTTGGAGATAACTGTTACACTATCATGCTTTGCTTAGTGATATTTTGGTCAGTGAAGAAACACATACATGACAGTGGTTCCAACAGACTATACCACCGTGGACTGTGTAATTACACTTTATGGTGCTTGCACAATGATGATGCCTTATGACACATTTCTCAGAAGGCATCCTTGCTGTTAGTCTTTGCATGATTGTATAAATAAATATTAGGCTTTCTGATCCATAAACATGGAATAGCTCTCTATATTTTCTTTAGTTTCTCTCAGCAATATTTTGTAGCTTGTGGTATACAAATCTTAAACTTTCTTTAAAAAAAAAAAAGTACATTTATTCAGCCACATGAGCAGACTTCACATTTAGCAACCAACAGCATTGGCGCAAAAAATCTACATTAAAACCCACTGTTGAGGGCCTCCCCGGTGGCACAGCAGGTTGAGTGCCGCACTGTGAAGCTGTCCGCAGCCTCTGCAGCACGGGTTGGATTCCCGGCCGGCCAGGGAGGAACCACATGGCGCGGCAGACCTCTCCTGCCTTGCCTACTGCTCCCCTCAGCAGTGTCTTCGGTCTGTCTGCCTGTTCTGCTCCCTACTCTGTCTCTGGTGAATTCTCTCACCCTCCTGTGCCTTTGACTGTACCCCAGTTCTTCTATTTTTTTTAAGATTTATTTATTTATGCATACAAGAGCTGGGGTACAGGCCAGAGATGCAGGGGGGTGAGAGGATTCACCAGAGACAGAGTGGGGAGCAGAACAGGCAGACTGACTGAAATACACTGCTAAGGGGAGCAGCAGGAGAGACAGGAGAGGTCTGCTGTGCCATGTGAGTTGCTCCCTGGCGGGTCAGGGATCAAATTTGTGCTGCAGAGGCTTCGGTTTGCTTCATAGTGCAGTGCTTAACCCCTTGCGCCACCAGGGAGGCACCTAGTTCTTGTATTTAAATAAATAAATCTTAAAAAAAACAAAACTTTTTTTAAAAAAAGATTTATTTATTTTTATACAAGAGCTGGGGTACAGGCCAGAGGTGCGGGAGGGTGAGAGGATTCACCAGAGACAGAGCGGGGAGCAGAACAGGCAGACAACCGAAATACACTGCTGAGGGGAGCAGCGGGGACAACAGGAAAGGTCTGCTGCACCATGTAGGGCTCTCCCTGGCCGGCCGGGAATCGAACTGACGCTGCAGAGGCTGTGGACAGCTTCACGGCGCTGTGTTCAACCCACTGTGCCACCGGGAAGGCACCCCCTCACAAAAAAAAAAAAAAAAACTTTAAAAAAAATAAAACCCACTGTTAAATGCTTTACACTTTCCACAAAACAAAAACTAAACCTGTGTTTCTTAAACAGAGTATTAAGTATTGTCTACAACGTGTCTTCTTTGGAGCAAAGAGGCCCTGCCACTATTGTGCTGGGGTGAGCTCTCAAATCTCTTATGACCTGTAGCTTTCCTGTCACTTCTCTGGCTCTCCTCTCCCGCTAAGCTCTGTTTCCTGGCAGTTAATTAAAACCCTCTGCCACTGTCGTAGCTATGGCAGTTCATGCTGGAACCACCACAGCCAGTTTGGTTTTGTGGTTTGGCAAAGTATTGGGCCTCCACCACCTACGCCAGAGCTTCAGCCTCCAAAGTTTTCTCCTTTCATGGGTCCAAAATTTGAAGAATTGATTGTTGCAATTCCCAAAATCACTGTAGGTTCCACCACCTCCAAAATTTCTTCCATCACTACCAAATCCATTACAGCCATCCCCACTGCCACCATATCCACTACCACCATGAAGACCACCTAAGCCACCTTGACCACTGAATTTCCTCCATAATCAAAGTTATTGTTTCCACCAAAACCACCTCTGTGACTACCAAAGATGTTTCCAGAACTACTTCAACCTCTTTAGCTGGATGCAGCACTGACCAGATCTTCCTTAGGACTTTCTTTATGTTCATAAGGGACACTATGTTATAGTCTTCTTTTCTTGTAATGTCTTTGTCTGTTTTGGCATCAGGGTAATAATGATCTCACTAAATGAGCTGGGGAATGTTTCTTCCCCTTTGTTTTCTGAAGAGAGTTTGTATAGGATTAGTATTATTTCTTCTTTAAATGTTTGTGAGATGATTGCTCTTTTTAATATCTTTAATCTTTGTGTCCTTCATTTCCTCCAGTACAAGGATTTGCTTAAAAAATACTTAGAAATGAATTGAATTATGCAACTACATTCCATAAACGGCTAAAACAGTATCTTTTTCTCTTTAGGAACTTCCCCTCACAATAAAATAAAATAATATTTAAACAGTATCCTAAGCCTCAAACAAATGGAAGAATACTACGAAAAACAATTTCACATTACTTTTTAAGCTTAAGAACACTAGAATATTTACTTACTAGGTAACAGTTCTCTATCAGCCGTCTCTGTGCAGCTGGGATAAGGGTAAAATAGATGGCCTTTTTCTAACGGGTACGGAATCATTCTGAAAGCTGAGAAAAAAAATACATGTTGGCATTCAATTCAGTCTCGTTTCCAGCCTATACTACAATTCAAACCTAACTATGGAGACATTGTTATAAAAATTTCACACAGCATTTTGTTTTCTTTTTTAGGTAGATATTTAGATGAAAGAAACATAATAAGCAATGGAATAAGTAAAGAGAAGAATCAGATTTAGAGAGTAGTGAATGGTCTGGCTAGAATAAAACTGTAGGAATAGTGGTTGGTAAGACTAGCTGGGTTCTACTGGCTTCAGTCTCCTCATTACAAATAATAAACTCTCCAAGTATTAATTCCAATTTTGACAAGAGTCTTGTTTAAAATGTTTACCATCCTGATCTAGATTATCATCAACTCTAACAGACTTCTTAAAGAAGGAGTCCTTATTGATCTACCCAATTAGATAGTTACACATCAAAATTGTATGTCTTTTTTTGTTTGTTTGTTTTAGTGTTTGGCCCTTTAAAGTGTTGCAAAATACAGATTTTGTCTTGCCACAGTAAAAAGCAGTAATTTGTCCAAAGTTAGAGAGCAAGTCAGCGATAACATTAGGAAATCACTCATCAAGATGATTATTCATGAAATCAGGATAATTCATACACTTGTTAAAAATCTATGTGCCAAACAGAACCCTTAGGCACTGAAGGCACATACAGGTGAGTGAGATAAAGCGCTTGTCTTTAAGGAGCTTATAGACTAATGGGGGGAAAAAAGCAAAAGAAAATCTGATTATCCAAAGACATTCAGCTCTCAGTCTTTGTAGTACTAGTTTCATTAATCTCTGTATTGCCAGTATGAAGCAGAGAATTTGGCCCTTATCAAACAACTAATGCAGAGGCTCCCACATTTTCCTGGTTCAAGGACACATGGTACCCTTCATTTCTCAGCAATTTTTTTAGTGTTTCTAGGCTGAAAGAAAAACAATTCCACTTATTAAGCAATGGATTCAAACAACTTTAAATGTTTGTGCTCCAACAACTTAGCAGCGATTTTGGAAAAAAAAAAAAAAAACCACAAAAATTGAAACAATAAAATCGTGATCACTTTTTCAAATAACCATCATTTCTTACTATTGGGATATATGAACCTTTTAGGCACTGCACAATCACTCAAACCTTTGATTAGATTGGATACGACCATCATTTCCTGTTCCACGCTGATTTTTGTGCGGCACTTGCTTTAATTGTAGCAACTAACACAAATCAAACTTTCAAAAACATGACAACATTAAAAGAAACCGAATGGAGAGCCACCTAATGTTAAAACCATGAACTATCTAGAGCTAACAGCTTGAATAGTGTCTGACAGATGCTGCATGTTGCTGTGTTTCCACTGAGTATCTACAACATTCCGTGGCATTCTTATGAGTTTGTGGCCAAGCCCTAAGGGTGTCTCTGTGCAAAGTTTGGAACTGAGGAAGTTAATTAGTTTTAGTGAATGCACAATAAATTTATTTTTTAATTTTTACTGATCATGGAATACTTTCCAAGGAAAGTATTATAAAAATTCAATTGATAAAATACTTTGTTTCTTCATTTTATTGGTGATTTAAAGAAGTTACAAATAAATGACCGCACAGTTTTAAAAAAGCCCAATTCTCCAAACAAGATACACAAATGGCTAATTAGCACATAAAAATATATTCAACATCACTAATTAGTAGGGAAATGCAAATCAAAAGCACAAATCAAAAGTCACACCCATTAGGATGGTTATTAAAAAAAAAAAAAACCACACACAGAAAATAAGTGCTGGTACACTGCTAGTGGGAATGTGAAATGGTACAGCTGCTAAAGGAAAATCAAGTAAATTGGTCACTAGGGTTGGGGAGGAGGGAAGAAGGTAGATTTATTGTTTATGGGTATATAACTTCAGTTGGGATTATGAAAAAATTCCAGGAATGGATGACACTGGTAGTTGCAGTGTCAGAACCACCACACTGGTGGTTCTGTTAAATGCCATTTAACAGAACATTCACAATTTTTGATTAAAATGGTCATTTTTTATGATAGATATATTTTATCACAATTTTAAAGAGATTTTTATAAAAGAATAGAATTGATATTAGTTGTGAGGAAACAGTTTCATGTACACTTCTGAAAAATAATAATCAGTACAATTAAAAAATATTAGAATAACTAATCAACCACATTAAATAGCTTAAAAGCCAAAGGATGTAATTCTTTATTTTCTTCCCTTGCCAATATGTAACTTAAATGAACATATAGCAGGATACCTTAACAGTTTCTCATTCTGTTTTTTCTAAACGTGGGATCAATAAAATTATATTAAGGTATTTCTTCTACCCACAAGCCAAATGTAATACTACTGAGTTCATTCTGAGACCAATTTGAACAACAAATCCCTACAGAAGCTCAGATAATCTCATTTAAAAAGGCTGCCTATGGGCCTCCCTGGTGGCGCAAGGGGTTAAGCACCGCACTATGAAGCAATCCGCAGCCTCTACAGCATGAGTTCGATCCCTGGTCGGTCAGGGAGAAACCCACGTGGCGAGGCAGACCTCTCCTGTCTCGCCCACTGCTCCTCTCAGCAGTGTATTTCGGTTGGTCTGCCTGCTCTGTTCCTCACTCTGTCTCTGGTGGATCTTCTCACCACCGCTGCCCCACCCCGCATCTCTGGCCTGTACGCCAGCTCTTGTATGCATAAATAAATAAATCTTTAAAAAATAAATAAATAAAAATAAAAAGGCTGCCTATGAATGCAATGAATGCAATGAATAGTCAGCTAGATTAGTGTTACATTTGGAGAATAATACTTACTGCCTTCCCATGTACACTGTAATAGATTAAGAGCACCCTCTATTCGCTTCCAGTGCTGAAGATGAAAGAAAGCATAGGCAATTGCTTCACTATCACCCCGTTTCAGAATGTGTTCTGGAGGCAAAATTAGACTTTTCATCTCTAGTAAGTACTGGAAAAATAACACACACACATTGACACATCACAAAAAAATTATGTTAAAATCAAATGCACACAAAAATGCAGATTTAAAATGCTACAAAGTTAATTTGATTTTAAAAGCAAATATTAAGCTAGTTCAATGATATGAAGGTCCCACTGATTTTATATTTTATATATGCAAATTCCAAAGATCAGAATATTCCTGAAGGTAAAAACAGGATAATGAATGGCTTATGCATGAGTTTGCTAATTACAAAACAAAAACTCAAGCTGAGGAAATAGTGTGAGAGCAAATATTTCTTTTTCCAAAAAAATTTGTATTTCAAATACAATATTTGAAATACAAAAATTGTATTTCAAATGCAATTTGAAACAATGCTTTGTAGCAACATTCAATTCTTTTCCCCCCCTTTATTCCGATTTTATAGATTAAGGAACTTAATTGTTAAATTCAATTAAATAAACATTTTACTAAGTGCAAAGCACTATGCTTATTAGGAAATACGAAAAACCATTCTATCTGGAGCAGTCTAATGTAATATGATAAGTAATTATTAAGTAAATAATTATAATTATAATTATTAAGTAAATAATTATAACCAGAGTGTGGTGAGTGCTTTATTAGAAGTATAAAAAAATGTATATAAGGGCTTCCCTGGTGGCGCAGCGGTTGAGCGCTGGTTTGCAAAGCTGGCCGCAGCCTCTGCAGCGCCGGTTCGATCCCCGGCTGCTCCCTGGCCACTGGAGGAGGGTCCCACATGGTGCGCAGACCTCTCCTGCTGCCCGCTGCTCCCCTCAGCGGTGTACTTTGGTCCTTCTGCCTGCTCTGGCTCTGGTGAATTCTCTCACCCTCCCGCGCTTCTGACTGTACCCAGTGCTTGTATAAATAAATAAATAAATCTTTAAAAAAAAATGTATATAAGAATACAGGGGCCTCGCTGGTGGCACAAGGGATTAAGTCTCAGCACTATGAAGCCATCAGCAGCCACTGCAGCATGAGTTCCATGCCCAGTCAGGGAGCTTTCTTTCATGGCACAGCAGACCTCTCTTGCCTTTCCTGCGCTCCCCTCAGCAGTGTATTTCACTAGATCCACTTGTTCTGCTCCCCACTCTGTCTCTGGTGCTAATTTTTTCTATTTAGTTCTTTTATAACAACTTCATTGAGAGATAATTTACATACTTTAAAATTCACCTATTTAAAGTTAACAATTCAATGGCTGTTCGTATATTCACAGATACACGCAACCATCACCACAGTCAATTTTAGAACATTTTTATCATCTCAAAAAAATAAACCTTGTACCTTTTAGTTATTATGCTCTACTTCCCCAATCCTCCTAAACCCTCAACAACCACAAATCTGCATTCTATTTCTATAGATTTGCTTATTGTGGCTAGCTCACATAAGATCACATAATATATTTTCTTTCATTTAACATAATGTTTTCCATGTATATCCATGTTGCAACATATATTAGTACCTTGTTCCTTTCTGTGGCTGAGTCATACCACATTGCATGGATATCTCCCATTTGTTTAGCCATTCATCAATTTGGTTGTTTTTACCTTCTGGCTATTATGAATAATGGTGCGATAAATATTCATGTTCAAATTTTTATGTTACCAGATGTTTTCATCTTTCTTGTATATATACCTAGGAGTGGATCTGCTAGGTCATATGGTAACTTTGTGTTTAGGAGGTATTAATTATGATTTAAGGGCTGATAATAAACCATGCTAGAATTTGTAATTTGACCTGCTAGGTAAAGATGGGTGGAATATGGATGAACAGATTAGGGGGTGTGGTGGAGAGAAGAAAGGAGGACATAGTGAAAGCATAAGGCTAACCTTGAAAAAGGCACTGAGTTAAGTGCCTGTGTTAAGAGACAGTGGAAGTGCAAGATGCACTGATGGAATTAGAGAATGTGCCTGTTCAAGAAGTTATAGGCTATCAATTCTTATTCAAATATTAAATTAAATTTTCACTTAAACTCTTGAAGAAAATACCTCCATTAATATTAAAAACCCATAGAAAAGCAATACAATCAGTTATTGCACTAATCAAATATACTGATTACATGAAGATGCAAAATTAACCACTTAGATATGATCTTTGCATTAAAGTGATCAACTGAAAACAAAATCTTTAAAAAAGTATTAATTTAGCTAAACGCTTTGTTCTAAAGACTGAGGCCAGAATACACTTCCTTTGTGGAAATAGATATGAAATAACCTCTTTGGTTCTAAATAACTTGAAACCAAATTATGTGTCATAAGATCCAAAACACATTAATTTCTGTTATGAAATATACAAAAGACATTTCAGAGTATCTCAAAAGATACATTCTTTCATTTCAAATTCTGAGTTCCTCAGGTTTTTACACAAGCTAATGAGATAAACAACATAAAGTCTGAACTTCTGAAAAAGTATAACTGCTGCAATAGGGAAAATTAAAAAAAAAACACAAAAAGTTGTAGTAGTTTCAAAATTTATGCCTTAGATTATTAGCCAATATATATGTATGCATCATATCTAAACATTACCTCAAATAAATGTTTACCTTTTTTACTATGAAATGTGCCTACCAGCTACTTACTAAGCATAATCTCTTTAATTACTCTCACTCTTGTCTCAATACAAAAAAAAAAAAAAAAAAGAATTACTCTTGATTTCCCTGCTCTCCTCAAAGTATAAAAATGTAGTCTGCTTATCGATTTATTTTAGCAGATGTCACAAGCTATGAGATTATTTACTAATCCAGTTTGGGGACTTAACATTTCCCATTCAGCTTCTTAGAGGAATGCAGGAGAGGTTGTGTCCTGGTCAAGCAAAGCCTATTTGCTGCCTGGATGGGTTTTCTCCCCTTAGTGCCCTGGGCCTATATTCAGGAAGGTAATATTCTTTCTAATTCTCTCTAATCCTTGACCATTTTTTAAAACACAGTAAAATATCACTCGCACCAGGCAGCTGTGGGAAAATGGACTCAAGTAGCTGACCTCTGACATGACTCCATGTGTGCTTTGCAAGCTCACTGAGAGCTTCTTCAGGAGGAAGCAAAGAAAATGCAGCAATCAAAGTGGAATCTCTATCATAAAAAAGAGAGCCTCACCTTCAGAAGAAAACAGTTTAATACTTAAACCAAGTCCTTTCTATTAAATTTCTGGGATATTTTATAGATAGGAGATAATACATCTAAGTTAGTTTTAGAGCCCTGAAACTTTAAGTTAAAATATATCTTGATAGTCACTTAGCAAACGGTAAGAGGTAAGTTAAACATATCATAGAAAATATCAACTTAGTATATCAAGGAAATACTTTTTTTAACAGCAAATATATATCCATATTTTTACTGCTTGATAACCTAAGTGACATTCAGATAGTAATCAAACATGGCATGCTTATTAGGAAACAATACTTTAGGATTTCATATTTTAAAAATCTTTGCTATTTAACCATTAAAAAGTTTTCCTCATGCCACCTTATTTTTCCTTATGCAAACGTCCTTTCTAATTTGACTTTAAAGCAAAACCATTCTTGTTTTTCACTTTCTAATAAGACACTAAAATAAAATTTCATCCTCAAAATATAAGAAAATCATTTCCGTTTAAAGAAAATGTATTTAAAACAGATAATTACAGATTATTTATTTTATCTCCTTTACTAACTGCTACTCTGGAATTTCTGCTACCCAGCATAAGCTGGTAATTACTGTACAAAAGAAATCATATCCTTCACATTCTACCTATCATATCACATTACACAGAGCAGACACTAAATAACTTATTAACTTGATCATATATATACACGTACAAATATATAAATCAGATATACACATATCTAAATTATACAAATAGCCAAAATGTCTTTCAAAAACATATTTCAGTTTTTATTTAAAGATATTTTCTAACTCCTAAACAAACTAAAAGCAAAACACAACACACAGTATCTGTTACCCAAACTTGACTTTATATGAAGAAGCATATGAAAGGTTAAAAACTGAAGGGGTGGTTTGCTTTGTTTTCTGCTATGAAAGCACAAGTTCAGAGTACATAAAAGCAAACATTGAAGTTATCTCACAGACAATAATATATTTTAAAGTTGGAGAATAAAAGTATAAAGAAAACAAAAATAGGGCCTCCCCGGTGGCGCAGCAGTTGAGCGCTGGGTTGCGAAGCTGCCTGCAGCCTCTGCAGCGCCGGTTCGATCCCTGGCTGCTCCTGGCCACCGGAGGAGGGTCCCACACAGCGTGCAGACCTCTCCTGCCGCCTGCTGCTCCCCTCAGCAGTGTACTTCGGTCCTTCTGCCTGCTCTGCTCCTCGCTCTGGCTCTGGCGAATTCTCTCACCGTCCCGCACTTCTGACTGTACCCAGTGCTTGTATAAATAAATAAATAAATCTTAAAAAAAAAAAAAAAAGAAAACAAAAATAATCTGACTTACGTGTATCTGGATTTCTTTTTTTTTTTTTTAATTTTTTTTTTTTTTATTTGTACAAGAGCCAGGGTACAGTCCAGATGCGCAGGAGGGTGAGAGGATTTACCAGAGACAGAGCGGGGAACAGAACAGGCAGACTGATGAAATATACTGCTGAGGGGAGCAGCAGGCGAGGCAGGAGAGGTCTGCTTGCCATGTGGGTTGCTCCGAAGCCGGCGGGGATCGAACTGGCACTGCAGAGGCTGAGGACAGCTTCACAGCGATGCGCTCAACCGCCTGCGCCACCAAGGAGGCCCTGGATTTCTTTTTTAAAGCATAAATACTGACTTATTTTTTCCTAAAAATTAATCAAACCATTATGCAGCTGATTTTTTGCTTCAATATACACACATTTTTAAAAAAAAATTATACTGTCACTTTTTTCATATCCTTTTTCAACATATATCTCACATATCTTTTCCTGTCTCTATATAGGTTTAACTCATTATTTTAAATTTTTGCATATTATTCCATTAAATGCTGAGCTATTTTATAAGCTAAGAAACAAGGTCATGCTAGAATTGTCCTACCACCTTTAAAAGATCAAAATGATATCATTGAGCAAACTCATGAAAATATTAAAATGGCTTAAAATTAAAAAAATGATAGGGTCTAAGATGTTATTTTAACTTAGACAGGTGTTTACAACAATGCAGAGCTAAACTACAGACATGTCTATTTATCACTTATTGAGAGCGTGTTAGGTGCTAGGGAGAGTATCAGGCAAGAAATGATGAGTAAAACAAGAGTCTTGCTTCTTAAAAAAACTTACAGGGAATTAAGGGAGTGACACACAAACAGAAAAAAGGAAAGATGTGATTGAGGTACTGAAGAAACAGAGACGACAGCCATTATCTCTGCTTAGGAAAAGTGGGGAAATGATAATGGAGGCAACTGATGAGCAGGGTCTTGAAGAATGAGTAGTAACTTGCAGGGTAGAGGAGACTGCACATATGTACACAGTCAGGAGACACAACGACTAGTGATGCTGGAGATAAGATCCAAGACAGAGTGGCAAAGAATAGACTTAGAAATGGTGACCTCAGAGGGCCTCCCCGGTGGCGCAGCGGTTGAGCGCTAGGTTGCGAAGCTGCCCTCAGCCTCCGCGGCGCTGGTTCGATCCCCGGCTGCTCCCCGGCCACCGAAGGCGGGTCCCACATGGCGCGCAGACCTCTCCTGCCGCCCACTGCTCCCCTCAGCAGTGTACTTCGGTCTTTCTGCCTGCTCTGCTGCCCGCTCTGGCTCTGGTGAATTCTCTCACCCTCCCGTGCTTCTGACTGTACCCAGTGCTTGTATAAAAAAATAATAAATAAATAAATAAATAAATCTTTAAAAAAAAAAAAAAAGAAATGGTGACCTCAGACAGTGGAAGACTCTACACATGCACTCCTAAAGGGCAGCTCTTTATCCCATAGGTGACAGGGGGCAAGCGAAGCTTTTGTAAGATTTGTTATTTATGTAGATTACTCTGGCAACAGACAGACTGGAGGGGGACTGATGGCAAGGAGAGTGAGGAATATGTTTTAATAGTCTAAGAAAGAGATGGTGAAGGAAGTATTCAAGAGTATTTCTATATCTTTATCTGCATGTTTAGAAATGCATAGAAAATGTCTGGCAATGAATACATCGAACCGTAGTTAATGTAGAGAAGTAGAATTGAAAGAGAAAGGACAAGCGGTTTTTAACTTTATAGACTTCAGAAGAGCCTGAATTTTCTTTTAAATAAGCACTCATTAGTTTTACAATAACTAATATTTTTTTAAAGAATAGGTAATGAAGTCACACAATACTCAGTGACAGAGGGGATAGGTAGATGGCTAGATCTAAAAGATAATTCAAGGTTATAATAGGAGTAAATAATTCAGAAGAGGAAGAAATAAAGGTATATGAGGAGGGGATAATAAAGTCACAAAATCAGGTAGAAATAAGGTAGGAGAGACAAGTTGGAGAAGAAACTAAAAAATAATATTTTTAATTCAGGTTTAGACACATGAAACAGTGTGAGTTACTTAGTAAATACCCAGAAAAAAAATTTCTACAACCAGATAAAAATGTAAACCTGCAGATGAAAAGGGAAGACATAGTAAAAAAAGACAAAGATTTGGAAATTATCAGCAAATAAGATACAGTTGAAGACATAAACCAAGGCTTAATATGTGCTGTAGGATCATCCATATTATGTTCAAATAACCCTACTGCTAAATCTGCAATAAATCAGAAACTGCTTGAGACAATTTTAATATTTGGTTACAGACAATGTACCCAAATAAATGCACAAAAAGATATTAAAAATTAAAGCTGCTTCCAAAGCTATAGTTAAAAAGACAATGATGTATGGTCTGATGGTTTCTTTTATAATTTTAAAACCATACCTATGCTTATACTCAAATTCACTTTAATTTTGAATTGCTTTGATCATTATAATTTATCTTTAGATTACTTTGTTTCTATTACTTTGTACATCTTACAACAGCTTTTAACCAAAAGCAATATAATTCTGACCTGAAGTAATGATAATACTTTATAATCTGCCTCTTAAAAGCAGAGGTTAAAGAAAAATCTCTCTGAAGGCATCTGAAATTAAGGTACTTTGCTCTTGATCAGTCATGCACACCAAGAACCAATTTATCTCTGCAATTAGTTTTCTCAGTGCACATTCTATGAGATTGGACAGGCAGGCTGAATGCAAAGAGTCCACATGGATGTCTACTAGTGGAGAGACTGAAGACAGTCCCCAGATGGGAAGCAAACAGAAATGCTAATACTACCTAAGAGCTTCAGGAGCAAAGGGAGAGTGATTGTATATAGAAAAGAAAGGAAGTGAGGCTAGAAAGGGGATTGGCCACAGGGAAACTCCTTTCCATATCATCCTACAGAGTAGCCCTCAAGAGATAAGCATTATAAGCATGTCCATCTAGCTACAGTACAACATAATGGAAAGGCAAAGGCCTTGCTGAGTTCTAATTCTGAATCCAGACTTCAACACCACTTCCTCTATCTTCTTCAACTCCTGCTATGCCACTCAGAATATCAATTGAGTCTCTTTCCGTTTTGTCTCTTATGTATTTTGCTAAAGCATATAGTTTGGTCAATGAAATGTAATGTAAACCTGCTGTTAAAGAGCTAGTATTTTCCATGGTGCATAGATTCACAACATCCTACAGGCTTTAATTTCTGATCAACCAGAATGAATATGACCTCCCATGTATCATTTCTAAAATTCCCCTTGCTACTTATTAAAGGCTCCAGGCCCAAACTGCTTTCTTGGGGGTACAATAGTAAAAACAGTTTCATTGTAAAATAAGAAATAATTTTTTGTACATATTTTTAAATATGTACTCAAGTTAGAGATTTACTAGTTATAGGAATTTGCAAATTATAGAGATTTATTGTTTTGTTTTCAAATGTTCAAATTTACTTTTGCTCCAACGGCATCTTCTGCAACACAAATAAATTATCTTCAGGATATTAATTAATTCAAATTAGTAAATTCCTGTCTCAATAGCTTCAACTTCATTTCCTCTCAACAAAGAAATCCCCAAAATCTTACACATTCTAATATTAAAATAACATTCCTAAGGAAAGACTACATACTGCAACAACTTACATAGGGAGAGAAAATGATAACAAAAGTATGATTAAGAAATGACTGCCATGATAATCGGTAGTACTGCCTGACACTTAGATATTTGTCACATACCTCATGCCATGATACTTTATCAGTGCTTCTCCATGCTCAGTCTTTTTTCTTTATTGAGGTATAATTTCAAAACAGTAAAATGTGCAGATCTTAAGTATGCAGTTCAAAAGTTTTGACAAGCAAACCCCAAAATTAAGACACAGAGTATGTCTATCACCCCAGAAAGTTCTTATTTTCAGTTAATCTCTCTTATCCTGACCACCCAAAGCAACCATTCTTCTAATCTCTACTACCACAGATCTCTTCTGCCTTTCTTTGAATTAATATAAATGTATTGATCCAGTATATACTACTTTTTACACTATATTTTTGAGGTTCACCCATGTTTTGTTACTATCAGTTCTTTCTTTTCATTCTGAGTAGTATCCTACCGAATAAATATATCACAAATTGTCTGTTTACTTGTTACTGCACATTGGGTTTTCTCCATTTGTGGCTATTATGAATAAAGTTGCTATGAATATTCATGTCCAAGTCTTTTGGGAGACATATTTTCATTTCTCTCAGGTGTACAGCTTGAAGTAGAATTGCTGGGTTATAGGGTGACAACCCACATGTCTGTCAATTGATGAATAGATGAACAAAACATGGTTATCCATATAATGAAATGTTATCCAGGCATATAAAAAAATAAAGCATTGATATATGATAAATTATGCTAAGTGAAAGAACTCAGGCACAAGAGGCCACATTTTGTAAGATTCCAAATTCATAGAGAAAGTTGATTAGTGGTTACCAGGGATTTGGGGAAAGGGATGAATGGTAATACATACGCTAACAGCTACAACGTTCCTTTTTGGGATAAAGAAACTGTTCTAGGATTAGAGAGCAGTAATGATTGTGCAACCTTGTGAATATACGAAAAATCACTGAATTATGTACTTTATAAAAGGTAAATCTTATAGTATGTGAATGATTTCAATAATAAAAGAATATCTTCTATAAAAAAGGATACCATCTATGACACTCCTTGATGGTTAGATATAAAAAATATGAAACATTAGAATTACTAAAACAGGAAGCTATGGAATATTTAGAATTTATGAAACATTTTCTACTATAAAATGTAAAAACCAACAATTTCTACAGTAGTGAGAAATGTACAATTTTCTTCGTTTGGATACTAAAAAGAAAATGCTACCTGAACCAAAGACATAACTAGGTGATAAAGAAAAGTCAAAAACCGTGAAAACAGGGCCTCCCCGGTGGCGCAGCGGTTGAGCGCTGGGCTGCAAATCTGCGCGCAGCCTCTGCAGCGCCGGTTTGATCCCCAGCTGCTCCCCGGCCAGCGGAGGAGGGTCCCACATGGCGCGCAGACCTCTTCTGCCGCCCGCTGCTCCCCTCAGCAGTGTACTTCGGTCCTTCTGCCTGTTCTGCTCCCCGCTCTGGCTCTGGTGAATTCTCTCACCCTCCCGCGCGTCTGACTGTACCCAGTGCTTGTATAAATAAATAAATCTTTTTTTTAAAAAAAAAAGGTGGGGAAAAAAAAAACCATGAAAACATGCTGTTCTAATTTTATCATTGTACAATCATAGTTACTGTACACTGAAATTCATTTGGTAGATTAAAAAAATATGTATAATCAATCAATATTAATGAAATATCTAAAGCAAATTCATAGCCCAGAGATTTAGATGATTTATATGATATTTCTCATTGCACTTCTAATAGTTTCCAGCTTTAACTAATCACACAGCTCCAGCCCTACAGCCATTTCTATTAGCTATGTGGAAAACTGTCAAAAAATATTTCCTGCTAAAATAGCTAATCTTTGCTATTCATATAAAATTTGATAAATTCATATAAAATTTGATAAATTTTCAAAATAAATTTGTAAGACTAAAAGAACATTTAAAATAGGGCCTCCCTGGTGGCACAGGTGATTGAGCGCTGCGCTGTGAAGCTGTCTGCAGCCTCTGCAGCGCAGGTTCGATCCTGGCTGGCCAGGTTGAAAACCAGATGGCGCGGCAGACCTCTCCTGTCTAGCCCGCTGCTCCTCTCAGCAGTGTATTTCAGTCAGTCTGCCTGTTCTGTTCCCCTCTCTGTCTCTGGTGAATCCTCTCACCCTCCCACGCATCTGGCCTGTACCCCGGTTCTTGTATAAATAAATAAATCTTTAAAAAAAAAAGATTTAAAAAAAAGAACATTTAAAATATACAGATTGGGGTCTCCCTAGTGATGCAAGGAGTTAAGTCTCAGCACTATGAAGCTATCGGCAGCCACTGCAGCATGAGTTTGATCACCAGCTAGGGAGCTAAGCCACATGGTGCAGCAGACCTCTCCTGTCTCTCCGTTACTCCCTTCAGCAGTGTATTTCAGTTAGTCTGCCTGCTCTGTTCCCCACTCTGTCCCTGGTGAATCTTCTCAGCACCCCGCACCTCTGCTCTTATATGCATAAATGAATAAAATAAATCTTAAAGAAAATAAATAAAATACATAGATTAATATGTCACTGTTCACTCAGTCAAGTAAGTTATCACAACTCATGGTTGAAGTTTGAGGAACAAAACCTGTAGAGTCCTTTCTGTTTGTTTGACTTGCAAAGAGTCGGGAATAAAAACTCTAACAGGAGAGAGAGCAAGAGAGGAAGAGAGAAAAAAAGGAGGAAAAGGAGGTGTGAGGGAGAAGGGAGAGGCAAAGAGGGGAAGAGAGAGAGATCTGTATATACCTTCATCCTTTATAAAACCCTAGCAAAAACAGCCATAAATACCACAGCTCTAATCTTAAGTCTAACGTTATTTATTTGGGATATTATCCAACTTGTTTAACATTTCTTTTAAAAACAACTTAATAACCATACATACTGTCTGAAAATACCCAGCTTAAAGTATTTACAAACAATAATGCAAGGTTAAAGTGCCATTCTCCTTAGCTGAATTAATTTGATGGAGCTGAACTGTCAACTGGTTTTGACATTTATTTGAGAAAGAAAACACATAAATTTCTATCTATAAATAAAAATTATTTTAAAATGTTAAAGTTTATATATATATACGTTACATATATCTTTTATTGAGGTATATGTTACATGTCATAAAATTTGCCATAGTAATTATGTAGTTCAATGATTTTAAAAAATTTGTATATTTGTACACCATAACCACAGAAAGTTCCCTCATGCCTTTCTTCATAAGTCAATCCTCACCCTCACCTCCAGCCCTAGGAAACAACTGATCTTTTTATCAATTTAACCATTTTAATGGGCATAAAGTAGTATCAATAGTGATTTTAATTTGGATTTCAAATGCTTACTACTTATTTATCTTCTTTGGTGAAGTGACTATTCAAACCCATGTTTTGAGTTGTTTTTCCTCTTGTTACTGAGTTTTTCCTCTTGCTCAGTTATTATTGAGTTTTTCCTCGTATTATTGACTCTATATTTAAGTCCATTAACAAATATATGACGTGCAAATATTTTCTCCTAGTCTTTAGTACGTCTTTCCATTTTCTTTTTTTCTTTATTTTTAAAGATTTATTTATTTATTTATTTATACAAACACTGGGTACAGTCAGAAGCGCAGGAGGGTGAGAGAATTCACCAGAGCCAGAGTGGGGAACAGAACAGGCAGACTGATGAAGTATACTGCTGAGGGGAGCAGTGGGCATGGCAGGAGAGGCCTGTGCACCATGTGGGACCCTCGCCAGCGGCCAGGTTTCAAACCAGCGCTGCAGAGGCTGCGGGCAGCTTCGCAGCCCAGTGCTCAACCACTGCGCCAGCAGGGAAGGCCCTCTTTCCATTTTCTTAATGATTGTCTTTTGAAGAAAAATGTCTTAGGACACCCCATTTATTTATTTATGTATTGTTCTTTTAAAGAAATCTTTGCCTAAACTAAGGTCACAAAGACTTTCTTGTTTCCCCTTCTCTTATTTACTTCTTACATTTAGACTTATGATCCATTTTTGATTCATTTTTGTATATATGCCATTATCATATATCTTTTTTTAAAGATTTATTTATGCATACAAGAGATGGGGTATAGGCCAGAGGTGTGGGGGGGTAAGAAGATTCACTAGAGACAGAGTGGGGAGCAGTACAGGCACATCTACTGAGCTACACTGCTGAGGGGAGCAGCCCGTGAGACAGGAGAGGTCTGCTGCACTGTGTGGGTCAGATCCCTGGCCCAGGGATTGAACTCTTGCTGCAGTGGCTGTGGATTGCTTCATAGTGCTGAGATTTAACCCCTTGCGCTACCAGGGAAGCCCCATTATCATACATCTTAGTAATTACAACTCTAAAATGTCTTGAAACTGAGTAGTGTAAATTCTCTAATTTTGTTCTTTTCAAAATTGTTTTGGCTATTATAGGTCCTTGGCATTTCCACATACATTTTAGGATGAGTCTGTCAATTTCCATAAACAAGTCTGCTAGGATTTTAATAGGGTCTTCTCTGAATTTATAGATTGAGTTGGGGAGAACTGTGATCTTAACAATATTGAGTCTTGGGCCTCCCTGGTGGTGCAGCGGGTTGAGAGCTGCACTGTGAAGCTGTCTGCAGCCTCTGCAGCATGGGTTCAATTCCCGGCCGGCCTGGGAGAAACCCACATGACGGGACAGATCTCTCCTGCCTCGCCCGCTGCTCCCCTCAGCAGGGTCTTTGGTCCGTCTGCCTGTTCTGCTCCCCACTTTGTCACTGGTAAATTCTCTCACCCTCCCGCACCTCTGGTCTGTACCCCAGTTCTTGTATCAATAATTCAATCTTTTTATTTTTATTTTTTTAATAGAGGCATGTTATTTATTTATTTATTTGTTTGTTTGTTTGTTTTGTTTATACATGCACTGGGTACAGTCAGAAGTGCGGGAGGGTGAGAGAATTCACCAGAGCCAGAGCGGGGAGCAGAACAGGCAGAAGGACCGAAGTACACTGCTGAGGGGAGCAGCAGGCGGCAGGAGAGGTCTGCGTGCCATGTGGGACCCTCCTCCGGTGGCCAGGGAGCAGTTGGGGATCGAACTGGCGCCACAGAGGCCGCGGGCAGCTTTGCAACCCAGCGCTCAACCGCTGCGCCACCGGGGAGGCCCAATAATCCAATCTTTTTTAAAAAAAAATATGGAGTCTTCCAAACCATAAACATGGTATCTGTTTATTTAGGTTTTCTTTTTTTTCAGAATTGTTTTATAGTATTTCAGAGAGAGAGAGAGAGAGAGAGAGAGAGAGAGAGAGAGAGAGAATGTGTGTTTAAATTTTTTAAAGTATGCCTAAAAAGCATCAGAATATCTAGTGTCTAGATTCAATCTGGGGATTAATTTTTTTTTTTTTTTTTTTTTTTTTGTGGGACCCTCGCCGGCGGCCAGGGAATGAACCGGCGCTGCAGAGGCTGCAGGCAGCTTCACAGCCCAGCACTCAACCGCTGCAGCACCAGGGGAGGCCCCAACAATCTAATTTTATTTATTTGTTTGTTTGTTTGTTTCTTTATACAAGCACTGGGTACAGTCAGAAGCGCAGGAGGGTGAGAGAATTCACCAGGGCCAGAGCAGGGAGCAGAGCAGGCAGAAGGACCAAAGTACACTGCTGAGGGGAGTAGCGGGTGGCAGGAGAGGTCTGCACGTCATGTGGGACCCTCCTCCAGGGGCCGGGGAGCAGCTGGGAATCGAATTGGTGCTGCAGAGGCTGCGGGCAGCTTCGCAACCCAGAGCTCAACCGCTGCACCACTGGGAAGGCCCAAATTTTAAAATTAGGATAATACCTGAGATTTTTACTGCCCTTCTTGCACTCACGTGCCCCCAGCAATAGATTTATTTATTTGTTTGTTTGTTTGTTTGTTTGTTTGCTTGTTTTGTTTTATACATACACTGGGCACAGTCAGAAGCACGGGAGGGTGAGAGAATTCACCAGAGCCAGAGTGGGGAGCAGAGCAGGCAGAAGGACCAAAGTACACTGCTGAGAGGAGCAGCGGGCGGCAGGAGAGGTCTGCGCGCCAGGTGGGACCCTCCTCCGGTGGCCGGGGAGCAGCCGGGGATCGAACCGGCGCCTCAGAGGTCGCGGGCAGCTTCGCAACCCAGCGCTCAACCGCTGCGCCACCGGGGAGGCCCCCAGCAATAGATTTAAACTCCAATGTACATCATTAGAATTGTTACTGCTGAGTATTATTTTGAGAGGGATTTTGAAGCAAAGGTCCACAACCATAGGGAATAGACAATTCATATTTTGCTATTTTGAGTAGGCGTTAAATACAAATTTTAGTTATCTTAATGGTGTATTTAATTAAGGTAGTTCTGATTAGTAATTGCTGCTTACTTTCTCATACAAGGGATGGACTCCCTACTCCAGTAACAATCACTTCTGTTATGCTTATTATGTGTTAGGCACTCTTCTAAGCACTTTAAAAATATAAACCCATTTAATCTTAATAACAAATAAGAAGTAATAGAGCCAGAATTCAAATCAGGCATTTTAGTTGTGGAATTCATTCTGTTAACCAGTCTGCAGGACAGAGCACAGAATTTCATTTAAAAGTATTTTCTACAGTTTTTTAAATTAAATATGTGGCACACAAAGAAAATCAGTCATGAGAGATAACCAAGACAACAAGATCATGATGCAGCAGAAAAAACAGATTAACAGAGATAGACAAAAGTTCCAGATATTGGCATTATCAGAGAGAGACTTTAAGATAACTACTTTAAACTGTTTCAAAGAGTAAAAGACTACATTTAAAATTTTGGTAGAGAATTAGAAATTATATGTGACACAACATGCAAAAAATAAGAGAAATTGGGTCTCCCTGATGGCACAGGGGTTAAATAAGGTCTTAGTCCTATCAAGCTATCACCGGCCAATGAGGCAAGAGTTCAATCACCAGCCAGGAACCTAATCCACATGGCAAAGCAGACCTCTACTGTCTCACCTGCTGTTCCCCTCAGCAGTGTATTTCAGTAGATCTACCTGTTCTGCTCCCCACTCTCTCTCTGGTGAATCCTCTCATCCCCAACACTTCTGGCCTACACCCCAGTTCTTGTATGTATAAATAAATAAGAATAAATTTTTTTAAAAAAAAGAAAAATAAACAGAAATCAAGAATTGAAAATGTTTCAGAGGAGTGAGATCAGAGTATGTTCTCTTATCACCATGTAGTTATGCAAAAATCACTGATAGATAATCTTCATATTTTTAGAAATTAAGAAATATACTTCTAAGTAAATTATCTCTAAATCAAAGTGGAAATAATTATGGAAATTAGAAAATATTTTGACAAAATTATATAAATATATTGCCATGATGTATAGTTAAAATTATACTTAGAAAGAGGTTAACAGACTTTAATGAATGTTAGAAAGAAGAAAGGCTGAAAGGTAATGAGTTCAGTACCTATGTATAAAGATAAAGGAAATAAAAAATAAAAAACAGAGTGAAAGGAAGGCCATAATGGGTAGAAATGAATAAAACAGAAAACAAATATTAGAGAGAATCAAAAAAGCCAGAGTTTGGTTCTTTGCAAAGACTAATAAAATCAATAGATCTCTGGGGAATCAAATCACAGGGAAGAAATGGTGGCCAGTATTAGGAATTAAAAAGTGGATATTACAATGGATCCTGTAACTATTAACAAGGTAACAAAAGGTTTTAGTGATTATGCCAATAAATTTGAAAACTGGATGAAATTTATTTCTAGAAAGGCACAACTTACCAAAACAAACACAAGAAAGAAGAAGAAATTTGAAAAGCTCTGGAATAGGTAAAATATTGAATTTGTAATTAAAATATTAAACAAAAGAAATAAAATTAGTAATTAAAATCATTCTCACAAGGAAAATTCTATAATCAGATGCCTTTATCAACAATTTCTATTAACTGTTTAAGGCAAAAGTAATTTTAATTTTATACAAATTACTCTAGAGAATTAAAAATAAAGAGGGATAACACCTTAATCTATTTTATAAAGGCAACAATAAAGGAAAAGTACACATCACAAATATAAGAAAAAAGCAAGTGAATATAATTAATGTCAAACTAGCAATTACCTTTAGGCAGGAGGGAAGAAGCTGTAATTAGGAAAGAACAGTCATGGGGACTTCTGAGGGCTTCTTAGGGCTAGTAATGTTCTTTCTTGACTTCATTTGTTTTATAATAAATCATTAAAATAAATGTTTTGTGTGTGTATACTTTGTTGTATATTATAATGCACCATAAATGTTTTATTTATATTTTAGTACTAGTGTCACTCAATGAGAAAATGTTTGTTATATTTGTATTGTTAACACATTCTTAGATTTCAGTAATCTTCTTGAATATCTTTACTTATTCTAATGGACTGACAATTTCTACTTCTTAGAATTTATCTTTTAAAGATTCATTTCCTAATGTTTACTAGCTTCCCAATTTCATTAACACACACTTAACTGGAATTAATAGTTATAATTTCATTTTGAAGCAAAGGCATCTATTCTTAAGTATTCTATAATTCCATATGTGGGTTTTTGTTTCTAAAACCTAAAATTTAATCTTAGGTGAAAACACACAAATATTAACCAATAAGTCACATGTCTGCAAGGTGTAGAATAAAAAGACAAATGGGTAAGGTATAGTTTCATTTGAGACTAAATAAACATCAACTCGTAAGTTTTTCTGGGAATTTCCACATTTATTTCCCATCATTAATTATTTAAATCTATCTGTCTTCAGTCTTTGTACACCCAGTCCTAGCTCAAAGTTTTGGCATCTGTCTACATGTAAAAAATATTTACAGTAATAGGAAATTTGATTTAATGAATGTGAATAATGAAATACGAATAACTTATAAGATATTTTATTCTTATTGTAACTATAGTAAAAAGAATAGCTAAATGAACAACTTCTAATTTTATTCTGAGAGCTATTATAAAGCTTATAGTGAAGCACTGCTTCTATAACCCTTTCTATATGCCTGTTAACACCCACTTTAAGGCAAGTAGTAAGCATCAAAATACAGAAAACTAAAACAATTCTGACCCAAATTATGGAGACCTAAGCTTTGGTCTATACACTGTATGTCATCAATTTAATAAACTTATATAAAAGTATATTTTCATCAAAAAGTTCTCACTTTTGGGACATGAGGATTAAATTCCACGGCTCTATGAATTGCTTCCACAGCATTAATTTCTGCTGTGCTTAACCCTCTTCTGGAGGCTGTTTCTGGTGAAAATCTGTAAGAAAATAAGAGAAGAAGCAATGAATATAAAAAATATATGTGTATTATATTTCATAAAGTATATATAGATACGTTTAGATAAAATCTATTCCCTTGAATCAGAGGCTTTTGGTAATGGCCAAAGACAAAGACAAATAACCACTAAATATGAAATAAAAGCTAATATAATAAAGCATATAAACTAAAAGGCAGCATAAAAAATAGAAATCTTCAAATTTATGTGAAGAAAGTGTTTAGGAAAAGTCCATTGGAGGCATACTCTGGGAAAGGTAATAAGAAATGTCACACAAGGACGTTCAGAGAATCTTCTGTAATAAAAGTATATTTTTATCAAGTTCTCATTAAAAGGAAACAGATTGAATACTCAATTCTAATTATATCAAGGCACAGTAACCTAAAGTGAAAAAAAAAAGTCACTTATTGATTGGTTTCTGAGTATCATCTGTGAAATAAAGAGAAATTCATTAAAGGCAGTCAAAAATACATGAAAAACAGTAACACAGAATTATAATCTCAGAACAGATAATATGAAACCTATTTGTTGACCACATACCTTATCATTACGATACAGCTACAGTCTACAAACTTTCTTTAGCCATCTAGTATACTTAATCCACACACAAACACCCTACAATATTATTATTCTCACTTTACAAAGGAGTCTCATTTTATAGAATCAAACTGATTTACTTGCCCAAAGTCCCATAAAAGATATATGGTAGACTGAATTTGAAGACAAGCTTGCTTAGTTCTAAGAACCTTGCTCTTTCTACTACATGTAATAAAATGGCTCAAAACCCCATAAGATCAAGGTTATTCAAAAGGAAGTAAGTAGGGAGAAAAAGAATACTACTTAAAGTTAATGAAGGAAAAACATAATATTGAATTTAGCAGTCTAAATTATTGTAGTTTACATAATAACTTACTTATCTGAAACAGTCCTTGTCTTCAGTAGTGCTGCTGTGTAACAGATTGCTGCTGACTTTGGAAGGCTTATATCTGTAATAATAATTTCCAACTTAGGTAGGAATCACAAAATTATTTTATTTTATTTTATTCTTTTAAAGATTTATTTATTTAGGGCCTCCCCGGTGGCGCAGCGGTTGAGCGCTGGGTTGCGACGCTGCCCGCGGCCTCTGCGGCGCCGGTTCAATCCCCGGCTGCTCCCCGGCCACCGGAGGAGGGTCCCACATGGCGCGCAGACCTCTCCTGCCGCCCGCTGCTCCCCTCAGCAGTGTACTTTGTTCCTTCTGCCTGCTCTGCTCCCCGCTCTGGCTCTGGTGAATTCTCTCACCCTCCCGCGCTTCTGACTGTACCCAGTGCATGTATAAACAAAAACAAACAAACAAATAAATAAATAAAACATGCCTCTATTAAAAAAAAAAAAAAGATTTATTTATTTAGGGGCCTCCCCGGTGGCGCAGCGGTTGAGTGCTGGGTTGCGAAGCTGCCCACAGCCCCTGCAGCACCAGTTCAATTCCTGGCTGCCGGGCAAGGGTCCCACGTGGTGCGCAGACCTCTCCTGCCGCCCGCTGCTCCCCTCAGCAGTGTACTTCGTCAGTCAGCCTGTTCTGTTCCCCGCTCTGGCTCTGGTGAATTCTCTTACCCTCCCGCGAATCTGGCCTGTACCCCTGTTCTTGTATACATAAATAAATCTTTAAAAATTTTTTTTTTATTTATTTATTTATACAAGCACCGGATACAGTCAGAAGGGCGGGAGGGTGAGAGAATTCACCAGAGCCAGAACGGAGAACAGAACAGGCAGAATGATGAAATACACTGCTGAGGGGAGCAGTGGGCATGGCAGGAGAGGTCTGCGCACCATGTGGGACCCTTGCCGGCAGCCGGGGATCGAACCGGCGCTGCAGAGGCTGAGGGCAGCTTCGTAGTCCAGCACTCAACTGTTGTGCTACCAGGGGAGGCCCCACAAAAAATATTTTAAAACAATTTCTAATAAGAATAATTTATAGTACAAATCCAACAGATATAAGATAGTAGCAGAAGAATGTGGACATACAGTTGGAAGATGTAAGATTAAATCTTGACTTTACTCTTTACTAATTATGCGTCTTTGAACAAGTTTAACCTGTTTTCTCCTCCCAAAATAGGGAAATGGTACTTTTCTGGCAAAGATTAAAGTATATGTGTGAAAGTCCTTAGCACAATGGTGAAACCTACTCAACAAATGTTGCTAACAAACGATAGCACAAAGCTAGAGTAATCAAAACAGTAAAGTATTGGAATAAAAATAGAAACATACCAATGGAATAGAATTGAGAGTCCAGAAATAAACCCACACTTATATGAAGAGTTAGCCCATGACAAAGGAACCAAAAGTGTGTGCGTATGTGTGTGTGTATGTGTGTGTGTACACACACACATAAAACAAAATAAGGTAAATCTCTTTAACAAATGGTTCTGGAAAGCTGTTGTGAAAAAGCCACATGCAACTAGACCACTATCTCATACCATTCACAAAAATTAACTCAAAATGGATTAGATATTTGAATATAAAACCTGAAACCATAAACTACATAGAAGAAAACACAGGTGCAACACTAAACAACACTGGCTTCAGTTATTTGGGGATGACTCTAAGGGGAAGGGAAACAAAAGTAAAAATAAACAAATAGGACTTCATGAAACTAAAAAACTTCTGCACAGCAAAAAAAGTTATCATTAAAGGGGCCTGCCCCGGTGGCGCAGGGGTTGAGCGCTGGGCTGCGAAGCTGCCCGCAGCCTCTGCAGCACCGGTTCAATCCCTGGCCACCGGCGAGGGTCCCACATGGCACAACAGACCCCTCCTGCTGTGCCCGCTGCTCCCCTCGGCAGTGTATTTTGTCAGTCTGCCTGTTCTGTTCCTTGCTCTGGCTCTGGTGAATTCTCTCACCCTCCCGTGCTTCTGACTGTACCCAGTGCTTGTATAAATAAATAAATAAATCTTAAAAAAAAATCATTAAAGTGAATTGACACTACAGAATGGGACAAAATATTCACATATCGTATATCCAACAAGAGGCTAATATCCAAGATCCACTAAGAACTCACACAGCTCAACAATAAGAAAATAAACCACCCAACCAAAAATTGGACAAAAGATCTTAATAGATACTTCTCCAAAGAAGAAATACAGACAGCCAACAGACACATAAAAAAATTATCATCATCACTTATTATCAGGGAAATACAAACCAAAACCACAATGAGATACCATCTCACATCCATGAGAATGGCTCATATCAAAAAGACCTAAAACAGGGGCCTCCCCAGTGGCTCAAGGGGTTAAGCATGGCACAAGAGGTTAAGCACCGCAATATGAAGCAATCTGCAGCCTCTGCAGCACAAGTTTGATCCCTGGCCAGCCAGAGAGCAACCCACATAGCAGAGGAGACCTCTCCTGATTCTCCCGCTGCTCCCCTCAGCAGTGTATTTCAGTCAGTCTGCCTGTTCTGTTCCCCACTCTGTCTCTAGTGAATCCTCTCACCCCCCACATCTCTGGCCTGTACCCCAGCTCTTGTATGCATAAAATAAATCTTTTTTTTTAAAGATTTATTTATTTATTTATACAAGCACTGGGTACAGTCAGAAGCGCAGGAGGGTGAGAGAATTCACCAGAGCCAGAGCGGGGAGCAGAGCAGGCAGAAGGACTGAAGTACACTGTTGAGGGGAGCAGCGGGAGGCAGGAGAGGTCTGCGCACCATGTGGGACCCTCCTCCTGTGGCCAGGAAGCAGCCGGGGATAGAACCGGCGCTGCAGAGGCTGCGGGCAGCTTTGCAACCCAGAGCTCAACCGCTGCGCCACCGGGGAGGTCCTAAAATAAATCTTTAAAAAAAAAAAAAAGACCTGAAACAAAAAGTGTTGAATGAAATAACTGCAGAATTGAAGCTACTAGAAGGGGAAGGTATGAGGTGGAGAACAAAGCAGGGAGGAGGTCCAATGGTCTATGGTAGAGGATTATGAATATTTTAGAGGTGGATGTGATGTACTAACATACATCTTAACAGGTGTGAATCTATACACCTCAATTATACACAGTGTTGCAAACCAAGGATACCACAATTTAAAAAGATAAAGATCCTTAATACCAACTTGTACCAGCAGATTCCAAATAACAACTGGTAATAATAGAAAGCAAAAATAACAAATAAAAGAATAGGGTTATATTTGTAATTGTGAAATTTAAAAAAATATTGTAATCATGCTACCCACTAATACAGATATTACTCACCGTCATATTTTGCTAGGACTGCCTGTACATCTGCATAGGCCTGTAATTCTAAAAGTGATTCTAGGAGATTTTCATGGATGTTCAACATGCTAAGAGGAGGAAATTCTTTCATCAACTGTATATTAAAAGGAAAAGCAGAGTAAAATTTTAACAAAGGAACTCAACAGAGCTGAATCAGAATCATTAAAGTAGACATCATTTCGTTTCCTAACAAAAGCACAGAGATTTAACCCTTAAGAATGAATGCGTATTAAAAAGTTATCTTGTTATAAAAACTACAAAGTAAAAATCCAATGATTTGACATTAAAATATTGTAAATTTAAGCCACATTTTCAGTATTTTGGAGGAACAAATATAAAGGTCCAGTCATCAAAAACCTTACATCTCTCATTATTTTTACTGCTTCTCGTATTCTTCCTAATTTCCTTGCACACATTGCCAATCTTCTTTTAACATATACCAGTACGTTGGTATCTCTCCCTATTTAAAAAAAACAAACAAAGGACACAACTATTACACTTGTATTATGACTTGTTATTTTATTACCATTATCCATTAATTTTATTTCCTTGCCCTAGAAGATTTAATTAAAACTAAATTGTGGGGCCTCCCGGTGGCACAGTAGTTGAGCACTGAGCTGCGAAGCTGCCCGCAGCCTCTACAGCGCCGGTTCGATCCCCAGCTGCAGGCAAGGGTCCCACATGGCACGCAGACCTCTCCTGCCACGCCCGCTGCTCCCCTCAGCAGTGTATTTCGTCAGTCTGCCTCTGTTCTGCTCCCCACTCTGACTCGGGTGAATTCTCTTACCCTCCCGCACTTCTGACTGTACCCAGTGCTTGTATAAATAAATAAATCTTTAAAAAAAAAAACTAAATTGTGTCAGAATGGAGGAATTATAAAGGTTGTTGAATTTGGGTGATGAACATTAAATTGGAGCTCATATTGTATTTTGTCTGTGTTTGACATTTTTAGTATGAAAGCTTAAAAATATATATGTATATACAGTTACTTTTGCCCTTAAGAGCGGGTAATCTTTATAGTATATGTAAAGTATTTTGCTTATACTTGACAATTTCGTTTTAATATTAACATAAAAGAAACACATTAACCTATTAAGTTTCTACATAAACAATCTACAATTTTAATATTCTCTATTACTGACAAACAAAAATGTTCAAAACAGAATTTCCATGGCTAGTATAAACTACTTCCAGAAAGAGCTAACAAATATTTCTTTAACCATCTAATAGCAGTAGTTGAGATGATACAAAGAGAAATGGCATGACTTTTCTACAGAAGTAGTTTCATTAGTTCCAGGCTGCATAATTATATATTCCCATAGTTGTGTGCTATAACAAGATGCACTAATGAGACATGCTGTACACATCAATATTTAGTTTAGAGGGAAAACATTATCCAAATTTTAATTTCCACTAACAAAGGATTTAGAACTTAACTGCTAGCAGATAATGCATTATGTAAACATATTTCAATTTATTGTCCACTATCTGCCAAAATCATGAAACTAAAACTCTGGGCCACAACAAAACAGCACGAAGCAACAGCATTATACATTGAAATATCTTTGGTAACAGTATCTCAATCATAACTGGGAGAGTATTCCTGAGACTGGAAAGAGAGGACCTCAGAGGCTATGTTCCATATGATCTCAAACATATCACATGGAAAAACCAAGCAAAGAAAGAATCAATGCTGAGTATAAGGCTGGTTTCTGTAAGTGGCTACTTCCTGACATTATATGGAGATACATACAATCTGCAGAGCAAACCAAATGATGCACCTCTACTATTGCTAGGGGTAAGGATGAGGGAAAAAATGTTCTTCTTATCACTAGCAGGCTCTCTTGAATTTGAATATTTTGGGGTTGTGTTTCACCAATGACCAATCCAATTCTAATATGAAATAAATTACTGTTAAGTCTCAGAGCAGCACAATTCTCATAAGCCAGAGCAGATCTGTTCCCTTCCACAAGCTAGTACACATTTCTGTCTTGCTGGCTAACAGATTTTGTGAATAGATGTGTTATCGCTTATGAAAAGTAGCTAACTTATAGTATTAATTTTTTTTAATAATTGTTTTGTGTTTTAAACAAGAACCAATTACAGGAGTGAAAAGACAGGTAAAAGTCAGTTCAAATTTCCTTACTTAGTTGAGCTTCATGCTGAGGACTTTGGTGCTGGCACTGCTGTGACCTTCTATAAATTGTTTCTCCAGCCTTGAGTGCCTGTTTAAATAACCTTTCAGCATCTACAATAGTTGTTGCTTCTTCCTCAGCCAGTAGAACATAGGCAGTGGCACAGCTATAAAGCAAGCAAGCAAGGCAATTTTAAGAAAAACAGCAAACATACTCGAATATGTCCCTTTGCTCTATGTCACATTTCCCTAACTTTATCTATATTTTCATCTTCTAAAGAAAAAAAGACTTTGGCCTCCCTGGTGGCACATAGTGCCAATAGCTTCATAGTGTTACTGGCAGCCACTGCAGCACCAAGCCCCAGCCAGGGAGCTGACCCACGTGTTACAGCAGACCTCTCCTGTCTCACCCGGTGCTCCCCTCAGCAGTGTATTTCAGGCGATCCACCTGTTCTGCTCCCCACTCACCCCCATACCTCTGGCCTGTACCCCAGTTCTTGTATGCATAAATAATCTTTAAAACAATAAAAACAAGTGATCTGACAGAAATTTCCTTAAATACTTTGGAACCAAAAACAAAACTAGAAAAAAATCTTTGCAGATGACTTCTGTATTTGTGATGGGTATACTCTCAACATTTAGTGAGGTAGTTAACAAGTTTGTCTCGGCCTCCACTTTCTGCATATGTAGAACCTAAAAGGTAGGTAGACATAAGAGCCTAGGGCCTTCTCAAGTCTTTTCTGGGCATGTGCCCAACCTTAAGCATATGCAGGACCTTAGAGATTCCCAGGAATATGTGAGAACTTTTCAAAGCCTTTACTTCTTAAAGTATCTCATTCCCCATTCTTGCCTTCCAAGCTTTCTGGTTTGTCTAATATTTGCCCCTGCAGCAGCAGGGATTAATTCACTTGCCTTTAAATATTTTCAAAAAATGCTCCTGCCCCACCCTCACAGTACAGCTGTGTCAGTGCTGGGAGAGTTCCAAATTAACTGAAATAAAGGCATGTCTCTTAGGCTGGTCCATTAGTGAGTCACCAGACAGGTCAAAATAAACAGCCACAATTCTTCCATTCTGCTTCTTCTGGTAGCGGGAACCTATACCCAAAATGCAAACTGTTGTCTGAAGGCTGCCACTGACTCACAAAGTAGGAGATAGGGCCAATGTAAGATAAAACACCACAAAGCTGTTACATTAACTCAACTGTTTTTAAAATTGGTTCAACAGGGCCTCCCCGGTGGCGCAGCGGTTGAGCGCCAGGTTGCGAAGCTGCCCGCAGCCTCTGCAGCACCTGTTCGATCCCCGGCTGCTCCCCAGCCACAGGAGGAGGGTCCCACATGGTGCGCAGACCTCTCCTGCAGCCCGCTGCTCCCCTCAGCAGTGTGCTTCTGTCCTTCTGCCTGCTCTGCTCCCCGCTCTGGCTCTGGTGAATTCTCTCACCCTCCCGCGCTTCTGACTGTATCCAGTGCTTGTATAAATAAATAAATAAATATAAATCTTTAAAAAAAAAAATTGGCTCAACATTCTTCAGGTTGTTGTAAACTTCATTTATTCCTAGAGTTTTAATACAGTTGATTCTGAGTTTTTGCCAGTTTATTCATTCCTTTTTGGAGTTCCCTACGTTACTATTTTTGTCCTATGTTGGGAAGGTCGGGGATGAGGGACATGGAGGATGATGTTAGGAAGTATTCTTTGACCCCAACTGGGGCCATATTTTCACTTCTGACCTTTATTTAGTATTAGATTAATACTGATCTGTCTCATTTAAATATTAAGTTAACTTATGATTTTACATTTTTTCTTCTTAGGTGATAGAGGTGACAGAACAATAAAAAATTAATGCTGTTGGGGTCCCCCTGGTGGCACAGGGGTTAAAGAAAACACTATCAAGCTATTGCCAGCCACTGTGGCATAAGTTCAATCCCCTGCCCACCAGGGAAGTGACCCACATGGCAAGGCAGACCTCTCCTGTCTCGCCTGCTGCTCTTCTCAGCAGTGTATTTCAGTCAGTCTGCCTGTTCTGTTCTCCACTCTGTCTCTGATGGATCTTCTCATCTCCCCCATCTCTGGCCTGTACCCCAGCTCTTGTATACATAAATAAATGAATCTTTAAAAAAAAAAAATTAAATGCAGGGGCCTGCCTGATGGTGCAAGGGGTTAAGACACAACCTATAGAGCTAACTGCAGCCACTGCAGCACGAGTTCAATTCCCCCTGTCAGCCAGGGAGCAACCCACATGGCGCAGCAGACCTCTCCTGACTCGCCCGCTGCTCCCCTCAGCAGTATATTTCAGTCGTCTGCCTGTTGTTCCCCATTCTGTCTCTGGTGAATTCTCTCACCCCCCACACATCTGGACTGTACCCCAGTTCTTCTATGCATAAATAAATCTTTTTTAAAAAAATTAATGCTGTTGGGGCCCCTCTGGTGGCACAGGGGGTTAAGAAAGCACTATCAAGCTATTGCCAGCCACTGCGGCATGAGTTCGATCCCTTGCCCGCCCGGGAGGTGACCCACATGGCGCAGCAGACCTGTCTTGTAGCTGCTACCCTCAGCAGTATATTTCGAGAGTTCTGCTCCCCAACTCTGTCCCTGATGAATCCTCTCATCTTCCCCACACCTCTGGCCTATATCCCAGTTCTTGTATGCATAAATAAATATTTTAAACAATGAAAAAATGAATGCTGTTAATAAGAAAAAATAAAATGAGAGATATGGTTTACTTATTTTGAATCCTTTTCTCATGCCTCCAATCCTATTAGCAACTAAAGTTCTCAGGACTGAATGAATGCTTTCAATGAATGACTAAATGAAAAACAAAATTAAAACAGGTGGAATAAGAACTTTAGGACCCTTCAACTATCAAATATTATCACCCATTACTTCTCTGTCCATTTAAAAAAGTATTTCTATTCAAAAACATAGATAAATATTTATAACTTCAGAAGCAAAATACAGATGTTAGTGAATGCTGTAAATTTTGTGTCTATGCAAAAAGAGAAAGAAGAGTGTTAATGACTCCAAGTGTCTTAGGAGCAGACAAAATGAAACAATCATTTCATGGATTTTCTTCAAAACAAACTTATTTTCCATATACTTCAAACTCACTCATTGTTTAATTCTAAAGCTTGATAGGCTGCTTTGATTCGAGCTGGAGGATTTCTTTCCTTCCATGCCTTCTGCATAACTGTAGGAAAAATATTACAAAAAATAATTATGATGGCAAATATAAATCTTTTTCAAAACATATGAAGAATGAGCTTGGAGAGTAAATAAGGATTTAAATAACATGCTCTTAAACATAAAAACACAAGAAATTGGGTTCTAGTTCACATTAACCTTGTGAGTTTACATTAAATTTGGAAGTTTCTCATAGAATAAAAATATATTCTTTTTCTGATTTATTTGAATAACGACATGTAAGGAACTTAACTACATCATTATTATACATGAACATTTATATACTAAATGCATATTAAAATCAAGCTTGACCAACAACAGATTATAATCAATGTGAAATATTCTAGTTCTTTTATCATTTAAAAAAAAGTTCTACAAAACTGCTAGAAATATACAAAACACTTAAAAACAAAGTCTTTGTCTAATCAAAGATTTGATGGGAAGAATCAAATTTGCATTTTCCATAAAAAATGGGGGAAAGGAATTAATTTAGGATATAGTATATTTATGCAAAATGTCAGTCTCTACCCAACATCAACAAAAGCCTGAATTAGGATCTCTCTAGAATAATAATGTCAGTTTGTTAGTTTTGCTACCATTTACTGTGCCAAAATAAAAATGTCACACTAAGTAAAGTTTCTTAAAAATTAAACAAACAAATAGATTCATGATATTATCTGGCTTATTTTAAGTTTGATAAGAAAAATAAAAGAATATATGAATGTTGCTTTTGGAACAAAACCTTCAACTGTCCAGAAGGAATACTATGAAAAATGTTTGCATTTTCCTTTGGAAACAAAATATTAGTCTTGGCTTAGAAAAGGAGACAACATATTCCACTTGTGTAACAAAAATACACTTGTGTAACAAAAATACATTTCTCATATCACACATGTCACCAGCTAGAGGACAGCTAATGTTTCCTGAACATGGCAAATGAATGCAAGTCAGCACCCATCTGATAATAACCAGGTAAAGAATAGCACTTTCCGGGCCTCCCTGGTGGCGCAAGGGGTTAAGCATAGCACTGTGAAGCTATGCTGTGAAGCTACAACCTCTGCAGCATCCCCAGCAGGCCAGGATGCTACCCACATGGTGCAGCAGACCTCTCCTGACTTGCCCACTGCTCCCCTCAGCAATATATTTCAGTCAGTCTGCCTGTTCTATTCCCACTCTGTTCTGTTCCCCACTCTGTCTCTGGTGAATCCTCTCATTCCCTGCTCCTCTGGCCTGTACCCCAGTTCTTATATGCATAAATAAATAAATCTTTAAAGAATAGTACTTTCCTAAAATATTAAAATATATTATATAAAAATAAAGTATAATATTAGGCTTGCCATTTTTTGATGTTGGGGCTCTCCTCTCTAAGTTACATATTTACAAGTCAAATAGTGACACATTTTAAACTGCTATTTGGTATTCCCATATATTAAGTATACACTGTAATTGATTTAACCAATTCTCTTTTGATGGACAATTAAGTTACACCCAACTTTTTGCTAATATAAAAATATTGTGATATCCACCTTTCAACATCTATCTTTGCATATCTGACTAATATTTCCTTTCCAGAAATGGAAAGAGTGATTAAAATGCATCTTTTAAGAGGTTTTGGATATATACTCTCAAACTCCTCTCCATAAGATTGTATAAATTTACTTTCTTTCAGGCAGTATAGGAGAGTGACTGTTCTCCTATGTCCTTACCAACATTGAAAAATATAAATTTTAGCTAATACATAAAAATGATCCCATTTTCATTTATATTTCTTTTTTTCTAGTAAGGTAATATAATCTGTCTAAAAGCTTTTTTTTTTTAATTCTTAAGATTTTTTCAACTGCTCTAATTAGCCTTTCAAGACTGTTCTTTACAATCAGTATAGTACTAAGCCTAAAGGAAAAGGGGAAATAAATTAGAAGAATAAAAAAATACACTGCTGGGCCTCCCTGGTGGCACAGAGGTTAAAAGGTGGCACAGAGGTTAAAAGTCTCAGTGCTATCAAGTTATCACCAGACACTGCAGCATGAGTTCAAGCCCCAGCCAGGGAGCTATCCACATGGCGCAGCAGACCTCTCCTGTCTCATCTGCTGTTTCCCTCAACAGTGTATTTCAGTAGAAATGTTTGTTCTGCTCCCCTGTCTCTGGTGAATCCTCTCATACCCCCATTCCTCTGTCCTGTACCCCAGATCTTATATGCATAAATAAGTCATATATATGTGTGTATATATATGTACATATATGTGTGTGTGTGTGTATATATATATATACACACACACACACACACATATACGTTTCATTCTAAAACAAGGGTTAGGAATAATTAGACCAAAAAAATTAGTATTTAACTGTCTTCTTTAAGAATGCTTGATATGCTTTAAAAAACACAAGCAATTAGTAATTCCATCAAATTTTTTTTAAAGATTTATTTATTTATTTATACAAGCACTGGGTACAGTCAGAAGCGCGGAGGGTGAGAAAATTCACCAGAGCCAGAGCGGGGAGCAGAGCAGGCAGAAGGACTGAAGTACACTGCTGAGGGGAGCAGCAGGTGGCAGGAGAGGTCTGTGTGCCATGAGGGACCCTCCTCCGGTGGCCGGGGAGCAGCCGGGAATCGAACCGGCGCCGCGGAGGCTTCGGGCAGCTTCGCAACCCAGCGCTCAACCGCTGCGCCACTGGGGAGGCCCTTGTAATTCCATCAAATTTATCTATTTGTCAAGTTAAATAATATTCTAATATGCTAACAAGAAGAAAAGAGACTAGCATTTATCCCAAGATTAGGGCTGAGAAATGGACATTCCTACAAAGATCAGGCAGAAAACACAGATGTGTGAACTATCAGCACATGCACTACCTAAAGAAGAGAGTCATAGCTCAGGTCCAATGATTGTCAAGTGGAAATGCAGTTTTTGCCATATTTTCCAACTCTCAAGTGTAAAGTTGAATTTTAATGTTAAATCCCCCAATTTTTAAACGTTAAAGAAAAATTTCACAAACACTTTCCATAAACAATTCTGGCTCTGCTCTGAGGATATGTTTGTTTTCTTCATTAGATAAATTAATAGGATGAAAGCAAAATCTACTGTTTAGTAATTATCAGCAACAACAGTCAGGAGCAATTTTTCACATCACACATATACTCACACTTGCCTTTTTTAATATGAAACTAGAGATAAAAATCATTATCTGTATACAAATGTCTGAGAAGATCACATGGAACTAACAATCCATTCTGTCCTTGCATTTAGTCTTCCTGCAGGACTCACATGTACCTCTAGAAGCACATGAAACTTTGCAAGTACCAAATGGAATCTTTGGTTTTAAATGATTTTATACACTCAACTTTACATATTCTTTCCTATAATTAACCTACCTGAAGAATGTTCCTCTGACTGGCCTCTGATGTATCAAGTTAGTTTTACTTTCCTAATGTAATATCCTCTCCCCTGATCCCAGAGGGATATATTCCCTTCTCTTACTTTACTAAAGACTGACTGACTTCTCACCCATTCTGAATTTTCTTGCCAAGGTGCACTGCCCTAGAATGTAAGAATCTGCAGGCACCAAAGGGACGATTCAAAGAGCAAGTATGGGAGCACTAATAATAGGGATTCTTGCCTATTACTTATTTAACAGTGACGTTTGGCATTAGAAATAGAGTGCTCTGGCACCTGGATGTTCTGAATTCAAGCATACTGTGGAAAGGAGAGGGAGTAATAAAATTGTAAATGTTCTATTAGTGCCCCTGTCCCTTTCTATCAAAAGAAGCATTATTCCTAAGGGACTATCTCTCACAGTAAAGAAAGGGGGAACAGGCATTATAAAGGCAGTGGAATTTTATTTTGGCCAAGGATAACCTCTAGGCAAAGCTCCAACACTTATTTATCTTTCTCTCTCAGAGTCTAAATTCAGAAGAGAGATGGTTGTCATGGGAATACATGTTAACATGTTTATTTAAATTGAAAAATGATGTCAGATTTCTGTCAGAGAGTAAATCTGATTTAGTTGATAGGATTGAGAATTCATCCAGCCAATTAGGTTACACAGAAGAAATTTTTCAAAGTTCAAGAAGCCAAATATGTAGCTCTAACAATTTGACAAAAATATAAAGAACAGGACACCATTTAGAACCTTATGTTAAAAGGAAATTGTTAAAAAATGTATTCAAGAAAGTTTTATTGTTAAAAAGCATGAGTGTGATTAAAAACACAAGCATAAATGATCTAAAAAATTCATATAACAGTGCAACGGATACGAATTTAAAAAGAAAAAGGACTTATATGAAATTTACTGTTGTTAAAAAGTATTTGTTCATGAATTTTTCAAAGGATAATGGTGAGTATAAGATCATTAGATTCCATGAGATACAATTAAATATGGAGTACAGTAGCTTTATCTTTAAATGTCTGTATGTATCAAAAATCACACTTTGCAATTACTTAACTTTATGATGACAACTTAAAAATGTACGAAGGGATGCAGTTTTTCAAAATTCTTTTAGGAGGTATGTGAAAAAAAATGTTTTAAGACTACAGTTTTAGTGGATAGCCATGATTTTCAAACAGCACTTTAAAATATCTGCAACCCTACTTGTGAAAAGGAGATGAGGTTTTAATTTCCAGACTCAACCTCAGCCCTTAATGTTAACAGATAAGGGTCTCCCTGGTGGCACAAGGGGTTAAGACGCAACATATGACGCTATCCACAGCCACTGCAGCACAAGTTCGATCCCTGGCCAGGGACCTACCCACATGGAGCAGCAGACCTCTCCTGACTCTCCCGCTGCTCCTCTCAGCAGTGTATTTCAGTAAATCTGCCTGTTCTGTTCCCCACTCTGTCTCTGGTGAATCCTCTCACCCCCTACACCTCTGGCCTGTACCCCAGATCTTACATGTATAAATAAATCTTTAAAAAAAAAGTTAACAGATAATTTTTCCAAGCTGTTATTTCCCATCACCTACACTTTTGCCACTAAAATAAACGTTTAACATAAAATCATCAAGTAATTCATTTTTTCCTATTTTGCAATTAAAACATTTTATATAGCCATACCAAAGATCCTTGAATTTCCTGTTACCATCTAACCTTAATATGTTTAATCCAACAGAGATATATCGTAATGAACTCACTTAAATGCTGGGACATTTTGGTGAATTTTCTTCCTCCTATCAATGTGGTGAGTAGAAGTAATAGTATAATGGCTAAGAGTCAGACTTGAGTTGGAAATCCAGTTTTATCATTTATTAGCTAGGTGACTTAGGGCATGTTACTTGATTCCTCTTTCTTATAATAGTATCTATTTTGTAAAGCAATTGGAAAGATTAATACATTTATATAAATTCTTAGAACAAAGCTTGGTGATTACTAAGTATCATACAAGTATTAGGTATGAACAGTCAAACTGTTTACATCTGTGATACCAAAACCATTTGTTCACACTTTGTCAAATAAATAGTAATGTTTATAGTCTTGCAGGCAATGTGCTATATACCGGGATTCAAAGATGATGAGAATATAGTCCCTGCTTTTCAAAGTTTCACACCCTATCAGGGAGTGAAACATTAAAGCAATATGATAACATTAACAAATATTTGAATAAACTAATTAAAATTGTTTTTAGTTTTGGGCAAACCTTAAACACAAAGGAAAAAGTGTGTAACAGGAGATCCCAGAGAAGGCTTTCTAAGAATGTGAATTTTAATTTGGATACTGAAGGATAAAAGCAATAAAAATAATACCTTTAAGTAAGAATAAGGATAGAGAGGACATTCAAAATAGAGTAATTGTGATAAAGATTCCTGCCTTTAGGCTGTATATTGAAGTCTTGAAACGCTCACTTTAGAGAACTTAAAGAGAACTAATCATAAACATTTCTGCTACTACTTCTACAAAACTATATGCCTATCTAATTTATGACTGGAATAAAATATATTCCATTTTTCTCTACATGCCACACCACGAAGTTTAACTGTTATAAACACTCTTATACTCTTTTCTTTATGTATAATTGCAGGTGTTAATTTCTGAAACCAAAACACACTGCTATATTATATCTGAAAGATTTATTAATAAAAAAATAATACTTTTATAAAATACTTGTAATTCTTTATAAGAAGAAAAGGTAGTATAAGATATGACACACATACCTGTGTCTGAAGGACGTAAAAAGTCTGTGTCACAAGTGAAAAAGGTCTGATGGTCCTGAGCTGACAAATTCATGTCATAGTATGTAAGTGGCTCTTTACCAGTCACCCAAGTGTATCTTTACCAAAACACAAGAAGATATGTACATTGAACATGAGAGAGCATCTGTCTGCTAGAACAGACACTATTTAAAATTCAAAAATATGCTACTATAAATTCCACTTCACGATGTCTAAAAGCTTATTGTAAGTAAATTAAAAGAGGGAACCTATACAAACTATTGAGTATGATAATGAAACATCAAAATCCAAAAGGGGAAAAGCTGGATTATTAAACAATGTTTCAAAATTTAATTTGCTGTGGAGGTGCAAATTCATTACCCTAAATCATACAAAGTATTGCAAACTATTGTTACCTCAACAAAGGGACAAAACCCACAAAATTGGATTTGACGGGAGATAACAATTTGACTTAGATATAAATTCTCAGTGAATTAGAATTAAGTATTAAAAGTAAAAGTAGGGGCCTCCCTGGTGGTGCAAGGGGTTAAGACAAAACCTATGAAGCTGTCTGTTGCCACTACAGAATGAGTTCGATCCCCGCCGGCCAGGGAGCAACCCACATGGCGCAGCAGACCTCTCCTGACTCGCCCGCTGCTCCCCTCAGCAGTGTACTTTGGTCAGTCTGCCTGTTCTGTTCCCCACTCTGTCTCTGGTGAATCCTCTCACTGTCCCCACCACCCCACCTCTGGCCTGTATACTCAGCTCTTGCATGCATAAATAAATAAATCTTTAAAAAAATAAAAGTAAAATTATCAAAAAAACAAAAGAGAACACAGATGGATTTTTATTAGATGATAAAATAGTAAAGAGCTTTCAAAGCTTAATAGCAAAAATAATTTTTTTCCAGATTTCACTGTTAGAAATTTAAACTCTTAATATTTAAACTATGAAGTATTTCAAAATTTAAATCAAAACCCACAATAATTAGGGCCTCCCCTGGTGGCACAGCGGTTCAGCACTGGGTTGCAAGGCTGCCCGCAGCCTCTACAGAGCCAGTTCAATCCCCGGCCACCAGCGAAGGGCCCACAAAAAAAACACCCAACAATAATTAACAGCAAGTTAACAAACTGGCTAATAAATACATTTTTTAAAAGTTCAACTTAATTAATAATCATTAATAAATTAAAATAATGAACTTTTAATTGGCAAGGGATGTTGTCAAGGGTGAGGTGGGATGGACACATATCGCTATAATATAAATTGACATTTACATTTCTTTTTTCAGAAATCAATTAGATAACATCTATCGAGAGTATTAAAAATATTCACACTGAGTTTGGATATGGGTATATGGAAATCCATTATCCATTCTCTCTACTTTTGTATATTTTTGAAATTTCCCATATAAAAAAATATATTACCAGAAGGAAAAAAAACTGTTCACACGCTATGATTCAATAATCCCAGTGTTACAATCAACCCTAAGGAAATAATCGCAGATATGACTAAATATTTACATGAGAGATACCAGTCTAGTGTAAATGTTATCAGTGAAATATAATCTGTGACCAGATAGATAAGCAACAGGTAAGGTTTAATAACTTCATATAAAATACAGTACAGCCACTGAAAATTATGTTTTTTAGAAATTCATATTTTGGAGAAATTTTGTGGGAACTTTCTAACATGTTGTGTTAGAAAGAAAGATATAAAGCTATGCATACAGTATGATCAAATTGTATTTCTACATATACATATAGAAGAGAGGTTGGATGGAAATATTAATAGCAGTTATCACTTCATGGTAGGATCAGGAGCATTTCTACTTTCTTTTTATAAATTTATTTCCTAATTTTCTACAGCGAATATGCATATATTTGACTACCAGAAAAATAAGCATTTTAAAGGTACATTATAAGCATTGCTTATATATGATATCAAAGATACATTTTCTTGCTATTTAGTTTTCAGCTTTTTGTGAAAATTATGAAAATGAAAAAGCAAATCTTTGTTTACTTAGCAAAGTTTTACTACACACTGTAAAACCATAAGAAATAATTTATTAATGGTACCTGGAATGAAGCTAATATATGAAAAACATATATTTACTAAGGCTATATTATGACTGTTTCCTAGAATCACAGAATGAATATCAATGTAATTTATATTTTACATTAAAACAAACTAATCATTCAAAAAGAAGCATAAATGTTACTGATACCCACAAATGTCTATGATCTTCATGGACACTGCATAAGAAGGAATAGACTAGAAATTATTTTATAGATACAGTAAGAAGGTCAAGGACCTTGTTCTTGCAGAATCCCTTACAAAATTTCTAATGAAATTTTTCATAAAAGTCTAACTTTCACTTCCTGGGATGTGACTGTTCTACACTAGTAAGTCCATGAGCTCAGGGATATTTGCTTAATCATCTTTGAATCCCCATCATTTTGCACAGTGCCCATAGGTAGAAACATATAATGTTTCTTGTTCAAGTAAGTAAATAGCCAGTCTACCTCCAGGTAAAACACCCCTTCTCAAATAAGTAAAGTATCTCTGGTTATACTTTTCAAAAGATATTTTCTCATTTAGAGTAAAAATTGGAAGAGAAATGGATACAGTAGTAGAGATAGGAAATCACAACATAAAACACATCATAAAGACATTATACCCTGTACTGTTACACAACCGAGGTTCATATTCACATTCAGAGTGCAGTTTTCTGTGAATCTTCAAACTTTGAAATTGAGCACATTTGTAAAGGAATATTCTGACATTTGTAATTTTTTTAATCTTGTGAATTCTTTGAAAAGGCTTTTTGCCATAAACCAGCAACTAAATATATAATAATGTGTATTGCAAATATATGGTTTGAAGCAAGATTTCTCATGATTATAAAAGTAAATACAGATAAGATGCTGACAACTAAACCCTGGACTAATCATTTTACATTATTATATATCAGTATCCCCAATTAGAAGAGCTGTAACATATGTATAAAAACAAACATTTCTATAATACTTCTTACTCTTAACCCGTTGTCATAATTATACTGAAAGCAAAATGTAATACCTCCTATATTCTGCTCCTCTGAAAAGATTTAGGGGGTTTCTCCATACCTTGCATTCTGAAAAACAAAACGAAGAAAGGGGGAAATCAAAGTTTAATCAAATGCAGTTAAATCTAAATGTAACCATTTATTTTACACTCAGTGTATGCTAAGCACAGTGGTAGTCATACACTGTAGAACACCCCTGCTGTCAAGCAACATACAATTGAATCTAGTCATTCCCTTCTGCCATCACGGCATGTGCTTCATAATTCTAGCCCTCACCATAGTATAATGTGATTATCTTATTTTCAATTTTTCTTTTTAAAATCTGAGCTCATAGAACTTTGTTCAGTTTTGCATTCCTGGAGCCTAGCACAGCATTGGAACTTGTTTAGTTGAATTAAAGTCAGCATGAGAATTGGTTATGGAAACATCATCTAATCTGTATGATAAGTGCTACAGTACAGATTTGTTTTAATCCAAGAGAATAAATTAGTTTTGCTCTAGGGAAATCAGGGGAGCCTTTATACAGGAGGTGACACTGAATCACTATAAAAGATGAATAGTGGGTTGCCAGATGAAGAACAGCCTAAGCAGGGGAAGTATCATAAAGCCACGTAGCACAGTTAAGATAGCGTTTAGGAGAAGAGGATGAGAGCTGTAAATGAGGCTAGAAAACAGACTGAGGGAATTTATACATCACAGGAGCACAGATCCTATATAAAGGAGATTAGATATTAGACGATCAGAAACCATCAAAGGTTCATAAGCAGAAAAGTATCAGATCTTTGTTTAGATCAGTAGTTCTCAACATATGATTTACAAGATTATGAAGTTAACAACTCTTTTCATAGTAAATGTTAAGAAAGTTTGCCTTTTAGCTGTACTGACTTGAACTCAACCCTAAGAATGAGGCTTCCTTAAATTTTGTGCCCTAGCACCTCACTCACTTTACTGCAGTCCCAGTCTTGCAAAGTTGAGCAGATGGTGGTTAGAGCCACTAGTGCTTTAGCATGTATCGAGGCACGAACAACAAATTGTATTAAGTATTAGTCATGGTTCTTCACCCCCACCCCAGTGAAGCAAAGCAACACTAAGTATGGTGTCTCTAGTATAAACAACCTCCTACCATGCCTGGTGAACACCCACTCATGCTTTAGGGCTCAGGCTAAATGGTACTTTCTCAGGGACTTTTTCTAATCAGAGCCAAAAAATACCAGCAATTGCATTCAAGTAGTATTCTTTTTATTAAATTAATGTAACTGGGTTCATTGAACAAATGAGATATTACAGCACTCTATGGCATTAACTCATTTGTATTATTAATGTATGACTATTACTAATACCAAATGAAACAAAATTCAGAAAGGACTTTCAAATTTTACATCCCTAATTACATATAATTAATTACTTACTTATAAGCATGTAGTAAATATATTTACTTATAAGCAAATATGAGCTATATGGATACATATAGAAGACTATTTAGAGTAGAAATACAGACTAATTAGAGTATGGGAATGGAATATCTGGTTATGAATAACAGATTTTGATGTTCCTGTAAATCAATTAAAGAGAAAAATTATTTTTCCTTACTTCGTTCTCTCAGCAGAGATGGCTAATTGTCTCTGTTCCTTCTGTTATCAGTAATAAGGTCCCCTGATTATTAGATCCACACATGTACATGAGAAAATGATTACTGAGCCTCCCTTACAGTTAGCTGTGGCCATTTGACAAAGGATCTGACCAGTAAGGTGAAATAGCATGTAACACTTCTAGAAAGGGTCCTTGGTTGCTGTAGGATAAAAGGGTGATCTTTTCCTGGCCTATTCTCCTTCCTGCAGATCAGTATGTGGATATGATGGCTGAAACCAGAGCCACTGTCTTAGATTATAAGGAAAAACTGCATTTGGAGATGGCAGTCTAATAAAATGGGACTCTAAGTCTCTGATGATCATTGCTGTCCAGATCAGTCATGGCTTACCCATTTGTACATGAAAGACAGGCACCTGTCTATTATGAGTTTGCTATCACAGTCAAACTGAATCTTAACTATACAGCCTGAAAACACATTAGATAAGTAGTCACCTGACAAATTCTGTCTGCTGGTTTCACTTTCTCTGTTGCTAGAAGGAGAACCTGGCTCTGAAATGCTGCTTTCTGTTCCTCCCATCAGTGGTCGCAGATGGCTTACAGATACTTGTTCAATAAAAGATGTGCCATGCTTATGGAAATACCACCATTCAAATATCTATGACAAAGAGAAAACATTCTTCATTTAAAATAGAATTGATTAGCAGAGATGAGTTCAAATTAAAAAATTCGGGCCTCCCTGGTGGTGCAGGGGTTAAAGACAGAGCTCTTTAACAGATACTGTAGACATGAGTTCAATCCCCCGCCAGCCAGGGGGCAACCCAAATGGTGCAGCAAACCTATCCTGCCAGACCTGCTGCTCCCCTCAGCAATGTATTTCAGTACATCTGCCTATTCTGCTCCCCACTCTGTCTCTGGTGAATCCTCTCATCCCCCACACCTCTGGCCTGTACCCCCATTCTTGTGTGTACAAATAAATCTTTTTTTTAAAAAAGGCAGTTAATCACACCAACTATGGCTATAGTTTGGCTTATACCATATGTTTTACTAAGAGATGTGGTAAAACTTCTTGAAAACAACTGGAAGAAATCACACAAGAAGAAATTATTCATGCTACAGAAAAGACAAAATTTATAATAATCATAAGGGTAACCAGTAATAACTGTTCTTCCCTATGTGAAGTATAGGTGGTTTTTATGAATGAATATGATGTTAAATCTTTTTCAATGTTTGAGTCAACTTTCCAACACAATGAACAATAGCAATAATGCTGATTTTTATCAAGCATTGTGAAACTCCTTTACATGCATTATGTCATCTAACCCCAAAACAACTGATTTTAGGGATGAAGACATATATTCCAAGTTCAAATACCTAGGTCTGGCTTGCACCACTTGTAAATGGCAGAACTGGGATTCTTACTCAGGTCTGCCTGACTTTAGAGTTTCTAACAATGACACCAGACTGCCTCCTAAGTATATCCCAGTGTATGTCTACACAGGTTGGTAAGTCCAGCTGTCAAAGAAATTACAAACACAATCAACTTTGCTAATAAAAACTCATCAATATTACAAGAGTAACAATACAGTTTAAACTATAAATTATTACTCAAATCTCCTAATTTTGTAAATTTAAATTGTTGGTTTAAAAAATCTGACAATTTTTTTAAATTTTCTTACATATTTTGTGTGTTTATTTATGTGTTTATTTTCTTACATATTTTATGTGTTAATTTCCTTACATATTTTATGTTTAACATATTTATGCTAAATCTGTGTGTGTGTAATATATATAGATGTAAAATTTCCCTTTTATAAATGAGGAAATTGACTTAGAGAATGTTTGTGACTTATTGGAAGTTATTAGCTATTAAGTAACAGAATTAAGACTTTAAGTCACAACTTCTGGCTTTGAGAAGACCAATTTTTTTCCACTACATCATTTCCTTAAAAATAGTTTATTTTCTTTAGATTTTCATATGCTGTTGACTAAATGTTAAAACATGCTTAATTATAAGGGGGTTTTATAAATCAATAAATTTTAAGGCTTATATTATTACACACAATTTTCATTCTGAATCCCTCAAATTTTTTCTTTTTTTAAGTCACGCAAAAATCCCTTTCCTCTTTAGTGTTTTACTTTAACATGGTCAATTATTAATTCCTATTTTTAAAAAAACACTAATACAAATGATCTTACTTTTACTATAGTTGGAGAGCACCACCTAGAGATGAGAAAAAAGTACAGAAAAAATATCATTGATCCTGCATGCCACACTTCCTAAGATTTTTATCTGTAGCAGTATATTCCCAAAGTTTATACTAGGAAATACTACTTCCTAAGGATGTTAATAGAGATTGAAATTTTTTTCTTTAAATTAAAAATGGCAGTTTAATTAAATAAGGAAAAGTTAAGTTAAAACTAAACAGGTTCCGGGCCTCCCCGGTGGCGCAGTGATTGAGCGCTGGGTTGCGAAGCTGCCCGCGGCCTCTGCAGCGCCGGTTCGATTCCCAGCTGCTCCCCAGCCACCAGAGGAGGGTCCCACATGACGCGCAGACCTCTCCTGCCGCCCGCTGCTCCCCTCAGCAGTGTGCCTCTGTCCTTCTGCCTGCTCTGCTCCCCGCTCTGGTGAATTCTCTCACCCTCCCATGCTTCTGACTGTACCCAGTGCATGTATAAACAAAACAAACAAACAAACAAATAAGTAAATAAATAAAACATGCCTCTATTAAAAAAAAAAAAACTAAACAGGTTCCTTTACTGTGAGACTTCTCAAGAATAACATAGCCAGGGGCCTCCCTGGTGGCGCAAGGGGTTAAGACGCAACCTATGAGGCTGTTCACGGCCACTGCAGCATGAGTTCAATCCCCAGCCAGGGAGCTACCCATATGGCACAATAGACCTCTCCTGACTTGCCCACTGCTCCCCTCAGCAATGTATTTCAGTCAGTCTGCCTGTTCTGCTCCCACTCTGTCTCTGGTGAATCCTCTCACCTTCCCACACCTCTGGCCTGTATCCCAGCTCTTGTATGCATAAATAAATAATAAATCTTATTTTATTTTGTTTTAAAGATTTATTTATTTATTTATACAAGCACTGGGTACAGTCAGAGGCACGGGAGGGTGAAAGAATTCACCAGAGCCAGAGCAGAAAGTAGAACAGGCAGGGTGACAAAATACACTGCTGAGGGGAGCAGCGGGCGGCAAGAGAGGTCTGCGTGCCATGTGGGACCCTCGCTCGGCGGCTGGGGATCGAACCTGCGCTGCAGAGGCTGCAGGCAGCTTTGCAACCCAGCGCTCAACCACTGCGCCACCGGGGAGGCCCAATAAATCTTTTTTAAAAAAAAAAAAGAGTAACAATAGCCAAAATTCATGAACGCTTACTCTGTCTGAGTTATTTACCTTGTTTTTATACACATTATATCCCAAAGTCTTTATAATCCTATAAAGCAGATATTATAAACCCCAGTGTAAAGATGAGGAATTGGGGCTTAGAAAAGTTAATTTGAACTTGCTGGAAGTGATGATCAGAAGACAACTTGCAATCTATAGGCTGAATTCAAGACACAGATGAATTTTTACTCTGCCCAATTTTGCCAAAATTAAAGAATTGGGGGCATATATATATTATATCCAGGTTCTCTTGAAATCATTTGAAAAACTGAAAGATCTGGTACTATTGCCCTGCAAATCTATATGGCGAAAATTAGCCTTAACCTCTTTTAGAAGGAGCAGCCACCATCTGGATTACCCACTACTCAAAGTAAATGAGGAGTTTAATTCTCTTATACGCCCCATTTTTGTTGCCAACCTGGGTCCTACAGGCCCTTGCAACCCATCTCTCAGGCTCTACTTCCTACAGTATACTAGTCTTTTAAAGACAAATGAATACTGCCAAACCCTTAAAAATGGAAAGGGAATTCTGTTTTATTTTTCAAACACTTAACACATTTTGAAAGCTGACCTATACATATTTATAATTATTGTAAACAGATAAATCTTCAGATAAATATCAAAATACAAATGAAGGAAATGGAAACTACTTACAAATATTAGTCCCGATATCAAAGATGATGTCCCTGTAAGTGCCACATAGAATTTGGGAGTCAATGAATTTAAAAATACTGTCACTGCCAAAGGAAAAAAAAAATCAGTTTTAAAAAATGCAAATTCAGATTACTTTGGTTACAAACATGCAGGTGTCTTTATGAGTGGGGAGGTACATAAATAATATTAATATCTACTATGACATTCATTAGAGAAAGTTGTAATAAGCTACTTTAAATTCACATTGTGTCATCTTAAAATTTTTTCACACAGCAACGTAGCATTTTACAGTTAATTAAATAAGCAAATCAAAATGAGCTCATTTAGCTTGTTTTTGATAAAACTAAGAATTTATGTCATAATTTAAAAAAAACCTTGCAAATTTATGGCCATATGCTAAACAAGCATCCTATTACAAAGGAGGCTTAAAACCATTCCCTGATTATTCTGATGAGATACAAATTAGCAGGATGGAAACAGTCTATGTATTTGGTAAATCAGATAGGAAGGTACAATAGCTCAAAGAGCAGGAAACTGAGAGCTCCCTGCACCCTACTCACTAAAATCCAAATTCATTTCAAATATTCTGGGTTTTAGAAAGAAATAAAAATCTGTAATAGCTATTCTCGTCCTAATGGTTTATCTAGTTAACACGTAGAAAAATAAACGATAAACTCAATGAATATTATTTCACTGAGTATGCAAAACACTAAAAAGCATCTCATTCATCTCTTACTGACACTAAATTAGCTGTTTCAAATAGTCTGGGGAAGGCCAATTTATTTAACTTGCTCTGGTGTGTTAGTTCTATCTGAATTTACACAGCACCAATGTTCTAAAAAGCCCCAAATATTTCCGAGCACTTTCTCAGTCTTTCGTGATATCTCATGGAATTGAAAAGAGGACAGCTGCCTCTTCTCAGTATGGAAAAATAAACCCTGGAACTAACAGTCAGTCATCACATAGCAGAAATACTTCTTAAACTGAGGTTCCTTGCTCATTGCTTGAGTTGAAATATTGTAATGACATGGAAGAGGCCATGGCTTCAGCTAAAGAATATTTACAGAATTCACGTGGCAAATCATTTTTTACATGTCTTTGTCTTCAGTCCAGACTACAAATGATGAAATGAACTACCGAAGGAACCGACAGCTGTCTGGGGCGCCTTCTCTGGACTTCCTGCACTGTTCTATTTTATTACTCAAGATAAAGAGTGTAAAATAAAGAACTGAAAAAACTCTAAAACGAGTTGACAGCACTATTTTAAAACCCGAGAATGGTTAGCTAAGATCACGGCAACAACTTCTTTCGTTTGAGACCTCTGGAACACAGAAGAGCGCATCTTTGTCATCTGCGTGTGGGCACTCAGCTGAACCGCAGGAGACTGAAAGGCATGCTTTTCAAGAGTTCCTACCAATGATGGGGGGTGTATATAAATTCTGCATCCGAGTCTGAGAAAGCTCTCATCCGTCCTACACCTGAAGCTCACAGTCTGTCAGGCTTTCCCCGGGTGAACCAGGACGTGCGAGAGAGGGCGGATCGTCTGCGCGCTAGGGAGTAGCCGGCAACTGCAGCTCAGCTGACAATCAGCTGCCGAGTTGCCGCCCAAGAGCAACAGAACCCTCTGGGGCGCATCCCCGACTGATTCTCCGAAGCCCTCCGGTGACCACAGAGGATGTCCGCCCCCGGGCCCCCACCCCGGGCGCCCTGCTGGGCCCCGCCCGTCCCCAGGGAGGTCTGGGCCTCTCACCCGCGGCCAAATTTTCACAAAGTCTCAGCGGGACCCTCAGAGCGTAAAGCAGCCCCAGCCCCGCCACGAACCACAGCGAGGCCCCAGTCCCCGCCAGCCCGGCCCGCAGCCGCTCCCTCCAGCCCGAGGGCGGGCTCAGGCCGGGAGCGGGGGCAGGAGGTCCCGCAGCAGTCGCGGCTTCACCCGAGCCGTCGCCGTCCGCCATCTTGCCGCTCCCGCAGGCACCGGGGGCTGGGAGGGTAGAAGGGCAGGAAACCGGGCGTCGGGAATCTTGGGATAGTGGCGGACTTGAAGTTGGCCTTTCTGAAGGCTGAGTCCCGGGGAGAGGGGAGCGAGGGGATTCCAAGGCGGACGCGCATCTCAGCGCAGGGCCTGCCGATTCCTTGGAAGGGCGGGCAGGGCTGGGAAACGGCACTTATTCCGTAGGGACGGGACTGAGAAGTCACTCCGGAGGGAGGTGTTTTCGCTTCCATACAGTGAGGATCGCCTTTCACTCCTTTCCGGGGTTTGAAAAAGTCACTGATGTTCTAGGGACCCAGCAGCACTTAGCCCCTTGGCCTCGGCTGCCTCGGCTGCCTCGGCCATCACTGGTACAGAGGAAACCCGCACGGTGGCGTGGAGCAGATGGAGGTCTGGCGCCAAGCACAGTTGAACCACGCTCCCAGCGTGCAATAATGACGGGGGAATGAATGAATGTAACTCAGATGTTAGACTTGAATATCACTTCAGGCAAATGTGACTTCCTGGGGCGCGGGCGCCGGCGCCAGGAGCCATCACCCCCACCGCCCGCAACTGACATGGCGCCCTCGCTGCCGGCGCTTCCGGGCGGGCCCTTCCGACGGCCCCCGCGGTGATTCCATCACTCGGCTCCCTTCCCGGCCTGCCTCGCGCCGGGCCGGGCTGGGCCAGAGCAGCCCAAGATGGCCGACTTCGAGGATCGGGTGTCGGATGAGGAGAAGGTAAGGGGTCCGCCTCTCTCTCCCTCGGACTTTCTCTCGCGGCAGGGAAGAGGGGCCCTACCCGGCTGCCTTGGGGACCCCCGCGGTGTCCCTAGGAGGAAAGAGCTGCTTGGCCCGCGCTAGCATACGCTCTCCGACGTCGGGACGCTTCCTTCTTGAGGGGCTGTCCTCTGCCTCACGGTGGCCCCAGTTCCTCATTTCTCAACTCTTTTCTTTTTCTCCCGGGCTTCAGGCACAGCCCAGTGGCTTTGCTGCGAGAGAAGAGACTTTCCCTTCTTGAATCGTGACTGTGGATTCTTCTGTAATTGACATGGGGCGATGGTGCTGTCGCGACTTAACCAGCAGTTATTTTGCCGAGCTTAGCTGTTGGGGTCACCCCATCCCCCCATTTTTAGATATGATTGAGGCTAGTTTAGGGCGAGTCACTTCCTGGTCAGAGTGGCCTCTTAACTTCCCTTTTGCTCCTCCTTCCTCAGGAAGTGATTTTGCTGTCACTAATCAGCCGGGAGAGGTGCCTGTGTGTTGCCCGATCCTCCACAGACCCATCTCTTTTCTCATGTACTATCGGCTGAATTAATTTGCACTAGTAGATGTAGGACATTTGCTTCAGTATGTGAACCCCGTTTTCTTGTTAGGCCCTTCATTCTGTGCTTGTAGATACGGCTCCTGAGGTGACTCCATCCCTTGCATCTTACATTCTCTTAACGATCATTTTTGAATAGTTTTATTTCTTGTTAACAAATCAAGAAGACCAACCTATTTTTTTTTTTAAGTTCCATGAAGGTTTTGCATAGAACACAAACCTCACGCTCACACATTCAAATCTGGACAAAGCATTTTACCTTTGATGCACCACCGTAGTGTCTGATTACAGTCGGACAAGTCAGTGTTCAGTTTGTATACGTATTTCTTTAAAAGTGTCTGAAATACAAGAAGGTGGATTAACTTTTTTTCTGACAGCACCACCGTTCTGACCAGTTTTTAGGGCTTTGTAGTAAATAGCATGATTTTAGGGCTTGAACATTGGAATGATTTCGCTGGATAACTTGTTACAGGATAAAAGTTACATGTGCCCCATTGTGGCTATTACAGAATGTACATTCTTCAGTGCTCTGTCAATGTACCTGAACACTTTAAGAGGTTGGGATGGTGGAAGGGATTGAGTCTTCTGTTAAGTTAATGTGATATGCCTACAAGCGCATGCCATTTTGAAATGCTAAGAATATGCTTAACACTCAACCACTGAAGAACACTTTTAACAGTTTTTCTCTTATTTGGAAATTGGCTGTCATACATGTGTGAAGTTGGGGCGTAGGGTGTTCTCTTATTTGGAAATTGGCTGTCATACATGTGAAGTTGGGGCGTAGGGTGAGGTTTTAGATATGAACTTCCGCTGGCAAATAGTGAATCAGGTGAAATTTAATTCAGTAAAAATGATGGGATAACAAACATTTGTTAGTTCGGCTAATGCTCCACTTATTTTAAGCAAAAATAATGTTATAACAAACCATTACAAATAATTTTAAAAACTTGGAAGTTTTCAGTGCCCAAGCAATTCTGCATTTACAAGTGTTATTCAGTGTCTATGACAGTGGGTTAGACTGCCTTTTTCATTAAACTTGGAGAATAAATATATTTCAAAGCGCATATTAAGATGTCCTTGGATACAAACAGTATTTAAATTGATAACATTAATAGATCTGTGACCAGTTTCCTCTTGTCTCCCAGCATACTTCTTTTTGTTACCTAATGTTAATGACACAGCAAGCAAATCATAATTAGTAAGGTAACTCTGACCCAAAATGTTACTGAATTTTATATTCAGCAGTTTTTATATTAATATTTTTGTTAATGTGAATTAAAAACAGCTGACAGTCTTTTATAATAAACTCATATGATTTGTAATTGTAGAAATTTTGTTCAGTTCTTATTCCCAGAGATGAAACCAATCTATATTTCTTTTGTGAATCTGTAAGTAAAAATATTTGTAAAAGTATATCAGATCTAGGCCTCCCCGGTGGTGCAGGCAGTTGAGCACAGTGCTGTGAAGCTGTCTGCAGTGTCTCCCAGAGCCGGTTTGCTCCCCACCGACCGCGGAGCTACCCACATGGCTCTGCAGAACTCTCCTGTCTCATCCACTGCTCCCCTCAGCAGTGTATTTCGGTCAGTCTGCCAGTTCTGTTCCCCGCTCTGTCTCTAGTGAATCCTCTCATCCTCCTGCATATCTGGCCTGTGCCCTGGTTCTTGTATAAATAAATAAATCTTTTTAAAAAAAAGTATATCAGATCTTCAGCTTCATTCCTATTTTGCCCCCTTTACCTCCAAGCTTGATTCCTTTTGAATTCAAGAATTGAAAATGTATTTTTCGGGCCTCCCCGGTGGCGCAGCGGTTGAGCGCTGGGTTGCGAAGCTGCCCACGGCCTCTGCGGCGCCAGTTCGATCCCCAGCTGCTCCCCGGCCACCAGAGGAGAGGCCCACGTGGCGCACAGACCTCTCCTGCCGCCAGCTGCTCCCCTCAGCAGTGTACTTCGGTCGGTCCTTCTGCCTGCTCTGCTCCCCGCTCTGGCTCTGGTGAATTCTCTCACCCTCCCGTGCTTCTGACTGTACCCAGTGCGTGTATAAATAAACAAACAAAACAAATAAATACATGCCTCTTTTAAAAAAAAAATTATTTTTCAACAAGAGGTGCTGATATGACTATTCTAGCAGTCACAAACCATTAAATAATCATTAAAAGTGATTCTTGACCTATAAACTTTCACAATCTTACAAACATTTAAAAAACAAGACATTTTCAGCCTTAGTTTGTATTGATTCTTCCTTGAAGGAACTCTAAAGTTTTTGTATTTTCTCTGATCTGGACTGCATATGATTTTGGGGTTTTTTAAGGCATTTATGTCATGCTGCTGCTTTTTTTCCCCCAATAAATTTAGTCTACAACACTCTATAGGTTTCAGGGAAAGGGAATGCATCTTAGTACTGTTTTTATCGTTGTTACATGTTCTAAAAGCTGGGAACCCAGAGTGAATTTCATGATGGTCTCCCATTTCCTTGCAACTACTTCTATAGACACTAGAAAACCCAACTATTCTCACAACTAACTGCTGAAGTTTTTAGACATTATAAAGAGGAAGTTGGGTTTTTTAACTTCTGCATTGTTACCTGAAATGGTCATGTTGAGCTGCCTAAGTAAAACAGGAAGTGTAATAACTTACAGAAAAGCTTTTGGTCTTGTCCTCGAGTTCAATTTCTGAGAATGAGCTCTCCTTTTCTAGTTACTGACACTCTAAAGTTAACTCTTACTTAACAAGACCAAAATGACAAGTTACCATAATTATGAAACTTGGAAATATGAAATGGGATGTTTGCTTAGGTTCTTCGAACTGTTAAAAACAAACTTTAAAAATTTTAGGGGCTAGAAAAAAAGTACAGTTGGCATATTTCCTTTCCTTTACCCTGGCTAGTGGAATATTTGTGTACAACCTGAAAAATACCGTAATTGAGAAGTGACTTTCTGTGTGCCCTAAGCTTAGACAGTGATGTTATCTTTATTTATTTTTTTTTTATTTATAGAGGCATGTTTTATTTATTTATTTGTTTGTTTGTTTTGTTTATACATGCACTGGGTACAGTCAGAAGCACGGGAGGGTGAGAGAATTCACCAGAGCCAGAGCAGGGAGCAGAGCAGGCAGAAGGACCGAAGTACACTGCTGAGGGGAGCAGCGGGCGGCAGGAGAGGTCTGCGCACCATGTGGGACCCTCCTCCGGTGGCAGGGGAACAGCCGGGGATCGAACCGGCGCCGCAGAGGCCGCGGGCAGCTTCACAACCCAGCGCTCAACCGCTGCGCCACCGGGGAGGCCCAGTGATGTTATCTTTAATGCACTTTTTGAGAAAAAGGTTTATCAAAATTGTTTAGGAGAGGTATGGATAGTATTATAAACACAATAGATGGCAGAAAGTTGAAGACTGTTAGAGCTCGTGAAAAACTCGCTTTTAAACTTAACTTCCTTGGTTATGTATTACCTCCTTAATTTATTTGATAATGCTCTTATAGGATGAAGTAAACCCTAAAACTTTTTTGCCTTGGGTAATTTCTAACAAGTTATCAGTGTAAATACCAACATTCTTTTGTCTTCCTGTCTTTCCAGTTAGCTTTGCTGAGAAGTGTTCATGTTACAAAGTTCTCGAACAGATGACTAAAGCTTAAGCTGGTGCAAACTTAGATGCCTGATCTTTGTTAAGAGGGTAGGTTTATTATAACTTCCTAGATAATGTTTAGCTCATTTTTTAGGACCAGCCTTAGTGATAAGACCTACCTACTTTACCTAAGATTGAGAAGTCATATTTTTTCCAGTACAATGTTTTGTCCATGTAAATGTGAAAAATGTGAATGAAGAAACCAGTATAGAGGTGTCCATTTAATGAATGAGGTATTGTGATTTAATGCAAAAGTGCTTCTGAGCGTCAGGAACTTTGGCCTCCCTGTTGTCTATTAGTCTCACCAGTGTGGTTTTGGAAAAAAGAACTTAACCTCTCTGAGCCTCAGTTTTCTTCTGAAATAGAGAGGGAGGTAAGGTGAATGGATTAAACTGTCCAAACATAGTTTAAAGAAGTCTTTCAAACGCTAATAAAAAAATCTTATTAAAATGTTCCAGGAGCTTTTATCATTATCTGCTTTCGCACATTTGCCCTGACAACAAAACCACAAATTTCTTGGTAACTGAGACTATGTCTTTTTATCTAATGTTAGAATAGCATCAGTTACATGGTGTAGACACAGCCTTTTGGTGTGAAATAGATCAATCACGGCTTCATTCATTCTCATGTTTCCCCCAGCTCATGTTACCTTACCCCCTTCCTTAATTATTCCTGGTACTTATAATCTCTAGGTATTTCTTGTCTTCAGAAATGTTTCCGTACAGTGGGTGCCTGAGCATCTTCTGCCATTACTGCAGCTCTGTTTGTTGTGCCAGCTGTGGGGACCTTTAGCCCTAGGCTCACCACCACCCCAGCATTTTCCTAGTAATTCCATAAAGCTACCAAACATTGTGCATGCCAGAATGATTTTGCATTTATACTTTGAGCTTTGCAAAACCCATAAGAAAAGTTTCCTTCATTTGCTGTGAGTCCTCTATTGTAGAGCTCAAAAACAACAGTGTAGAATCAGTTATCATTCGGCCTTTTCTCTCTCACACTTCTCACCCCCCCCACCCCCACCCCCACAAAGTTCAAGTGCTTATGTTATTGGGCAGGAGTGAGTGGCACCTTGGGACCTCCAGACCTCCTACTCTAAATAGGTTCTGCCATCTGACTTGGCAGACAAAAACATATTCCAGTACATAAGACGTTCAGTGGAAAGGAACCGTAATACAATTTGTGTGTGGTAGAGAAAGAAGAATATAGTTTGAAAGTTTTCCCATGAAACACCCAAAATTACCCATCCCCTCATGGATAAACACCCAGTCACACAGGGTTGGCCCAAAGTGGGGCCACTGAGGCCCGAAAGCTTGCCACAAGCCCAGGAAACTTTCTGATGGGGACCCACAGGAGAGGGGCAGAAAGGGGCAGGCGAGTCTGGAAGGAAAAGAGCAAAAATCCAAGTCATGATAAAGGCTTCCATTGCCAGCCTCCTCACGGGTCTCTCCCCAACATCTGTCTCTTTCAAGTGTCTCCTTCCATGTGCCCCAAGTCCCTGGTTCAAGTCCAAGGTGAAGAAGCAAGCACAGCTTCTTCACAAGTCTCCCTGTTCCACATACCTTTTCCAAGTCCTCTTTCCTCTCTCCTCTGCTGCTTGGCTCCACCCTTTGGTGGGAAAGGGAACCTGGAATCTCCCTTTCTGTAAATATCACAGTTAAATCCCCCTTTTTCCTTTTCCCCCACCATTTCCAAGGTGACAAAGATCTTGGGGGTACAGCCTTAGGTTTTTTTCAGGGTTCCAGTGTGTGGAAGAGAAACAACAAACTAGTACCAGGCATTGTCCATGGAAGTCTAGTGGGTCCAAGTCTTCATTTCTGGAAAATAGTCCGTCAGTCCAAGCCAAAATAAAAGAATCTGGAGACTTTAATCAGGACAAAAGAGCAAACAAAGTATCAGAAAATCCCAGCAATAAAAGTCTTAAAACTGTTTGTTTGCTTACAATCATTTTCTCTCCATCTTCATTCCAATTCTAGCCAATAATAGTGCAAAATACTTTGGCAAACTAAATCTACCTCCAATCCATTTTACCTACCTTTGCATAGTCACAGGGCAGAATAACCATGCAGCAATTTAGCTTTATTGGAATACTCCATGTGGCATTGGTGAGCGCTGGCCATCAGGCTTCAAGCTCAAGGCTACAGGTTACCAGACTCCACCTGGGGTTTCATCTTCTTCAGGTTTCCAGAGCTTACTCTCTGGGATTTTCCAGTCCTGTCAGTGGAGACAAGCTTCCTCACTTACGTTAGTGGTCTCTGGAACCCAGAAAGCAAATGTCAGGGTCTCTTCTTCATGGCTTAGCTCAATACAACTTCTGGAAAAAATTCAAGCCACATGATGAGACATGTATCCAATACTATAGTTAAAAGAGACAAAATTCCCTGTGAAATTATGCAAAAATAGGCATAGTGTCACAAGTAATAAAAATTATTAGTATTTTCCTTCTCATGCCATGATATCAAGAGAGAAAATGCAAACATAAGTTCTGCTTACAAAAATGTAGCATAGTTACAGATCCTTTGCCAGCCAAAACTATACCCAAAAAAACCCTGTATGATGTCAAAGAAAAAAAACTTAACAAAAATCATGTTTATTTCCAACAGTTCAGTCTTTTATAGGAAATTCTCACTGTCAAGAATTCCATTAATTGGAATGAGTTGAAGCTGCATTAATTTCTCTAGAAAAAAATTCTGAAGGGGCCTCCCCGGTGGCGCAGCGGTTGAGCGCTGGGTTGCGAAGCTGCCTACGGCCTCTGCAGCGCCGGTTTGATCCCTGGCTGCTCCCCCGCCACCAGAGGAGAGGCCCACGTGGCACGCAGACTTCGCCTGCTGCTCCCCTCAGCAGTGTACTTCGGTCCTTCTGCCTGCTCTGCTTCCCGCGCTGGCTCTGGTGAATTCTCTCACCCTCCCACACTTCTGACTGTACCCAGTGCATGTATAAACCAAACAAATAAATAAATAACATGCCTCTAGAAAAAAAAAAAAAGTTAAAAAAAATTCTGAAGATGTCAGACTATTGAAATAGCCAATAACGTTGTAGGAAAACAATCAAAACTGACAACTTAAACATATCAGGTAGGTAAAGGTTTCTTATAAATTTTAGATCACCAATTTAGGGGGCTCCCCTGTGATGTAAGGGGTTAAGTCTCAGCACTAAGAAGCTATTCACAGCCACTGGCCAGGGAGGTGACCCACATGGTGCAGCAGACCTCTCCTGTCTCGCCCGCTGCTCCCCTCAGCAGTGTATTTCAGTCAGTCCACATGTTCTGCTCCCCACTCTGTCTCTGGGGAATCCTCTCATCCCCACCTCTCTGCATCTCTGGCCTACACCCCAGTCTTGTATCATAAATAAACCTTTTTAAAAAAAAACCACTAACACTTATGTATATGTCAAAGTTATACATTTCTCCTAAGTGACAGTGTTTCCCATTAAGGTCCAATTGCCAGGTAAATACCAAGGAGGCCTAATTCATCTGTCTTTCCTAGGAAAGGAAGAAGTTTTTCAGAGTATCTCTGAAGCTCTGAGGAGCCATAAAATTTCCTCTGATCAATCATATGAAAGACTACCAATTTTTTCCTTCAATCTCCATTTCTGGGAAGTTTTGTCATAAGTATTAGAAAACAGCAACAATAAAAGCATTCAATTTCTATGAAAGCTCCAGCTAAGCTTAGTAGTACAATGTTGATAGTCAAACCATAACCTTTAGTTTGATCTCATAACCAGTTTCCCCTCCCAAGAAATCTTAATTTTTCCAAACTCCCATTCTTCCAAACATATAAAAGATATTATGTACCCAACACCAGTTCCCCAGATAAAAGGAAAAAATATATAGCCAATACAACCTTATAAGCATGTTCTAAAACAATCCATTAAATTACAAATCAGTTCCTATTGATAGCGGAATTGTCGGGCCTAGTATCCCAGCCAGGAAGAGCCCAGGCTGCAGGGGCAGGGCAGAGCCCCAGCCACTAGACCCCCACGGGTTGGTGTCTCACAAAGCCGCAGCAGGAGCTTCGCAGACGCTCAGGGCAGCAAGCGAGAAGAGGCGGGTTTGTTTAGAGAAAGAAAAAGTTTATTGAGGAGAAAAGGAACAGAAATAAAGTGGGACTCCCAGGCCTTGAAACCAGGCCAGGGAGGGGCAAGGAAGCCAAAGTGGAGTCGTGTCTCAGGGAATATGTACCTTCTTTCCCTCATTATTCTAAAGCTGCACCTGTCTCTTTGTGATTGTTAGTTCTCGGCTGTCTCACTTAATTTGCTACTGAATGGGGGGGATCTTCACATTCCTCAACTAACAGGTTTGTCTTTCCCCATTTGTTGCATCTTCCCCCTTTTTGATAGATTTATCTGTATGGCCCAGTCTTCCAGATGAGCACCCCTGCATTTTAGGGACGAGAAAGTCAAACATCAGCTAATGAAGAAAAACAGACTGCTGCCCACCGGTCTCCGTGCTGACCCCTCCTCATCTCCCCCTTGCATAAATACCCCTGCACTCTGACAAAGGGGAGGACTGTGCTCTACCAGACATGAGTCTGCTGCCCTAATTAAACCACTCTCCATTTCCCCAAATTCCACCTCCCTTTATCACCTGAAGGAAACCAAGGCCAGCGTTAACAGTGTTGTCCTTAGTCCTGGGATGTTTGTTTTTCCCAGTGGAATTAGTTCCATTCCTCTAGTTGTCCTTATCTCTGAAGCCTTCCTAAACTCTTCAGAGATCCCTTCCTGCAATGTCCCTAAAATTGCCTAATTACCCTAACTTGCCCTATGTCTCACTGTTAACTGATGTCAATTTGGGAAAGTTGTTGAGTTCCAAGAGCCTGGTCCTTGGGTTACCTCTGAGAAAAGTGTCATCAAAGTTCCCATTTTCAGCGGCACCCAGCAAGTTCCCCACAAGCCCGAGACATCAGTATATCCAAAAAGGGCAGGTTTATTACAAAATGGGAAGGGAAGGTGTAAGGGGGCAGGAAGAGGCCACTGAACAGGTTTTCTATGATTCTGTGCAGACGGGGTAAAAGAGGAGAGTCCTGGAGCCCTCGATGGCTTTTCAGGCTTTTATTGGGATTTACCAGGCACATGGCAGGCAGAGGTGCTGGGGGGCTGGGAGGCTTACTCAACAAGTCTTCACTCTTTCTGGGCTCTCTGGCGTTCTCTCTGCTTCTCTCGTGGTTCTCTGCTTCTGCTTCTGTTCATTCTCGGCTTCTGTTGGCATCCCTGTGACGCCGCCCTTAAAAGGTCGGTCTTAGCCCGGTGAATCTCATCTACCTATGCCCACACCCAACTCCAGGTGCCCGCCATCAGGCATGCATTCAGGACCGCAGGGTTCCATCATCTGTCCTGATGGCGGGAGGGAAGAAAAGCCTGATACTTTTACCCTACAGAAGAGAAGGGCACTTGCACAGACACAAATGGCTAGAAAGGGCTGCCCCTGAAAGGGACAGATGTGCAAGAAACGCCTGCATAGACACAGGTGGGCAGGAGAAGAGAGTGGGAGGAGAGTGGCCTCTGCTGCTTTGCAAAGGGAGAAGGTTGGAGAAGAGACACACCTGCATAGTCATGGGCGGCAGGAGAGCTGCTGTCCTGGCAGTGCAGAAATTGCCTTGGTAGTCTCCTGCTAGGGAGGGGTTTGTTCCTTTGTGGGATTGTTCGCTGCTGTTTAATTATTTCTAGGGTTGGCTCCTAACTATCTTTCCTATATTTGGTTTGACCAGGTAATTTGGAAGGACCGGGGATTCTCTGCAGTGGCCCTCTAATCTACATATCCCACATCCGGTGTGTGCTTCCGGATACTTAGCTTTTCTATAGCTTGTTTAAACAACTATGTTAATCATTTCTTCCCTAATCTTCAGCTTCTGGTCTAGGATGAACCAGTTTCTCATCTTTGATGCCTTCTTCCCAAATTTTCTACATAGCCTCCAACAAAAAAAGATTGTTTCCCAGAGTTACTTTGACCCCTTCTCATTACATTTCCTAGCGCAAAATATCTATAGGGTTAGCCAGCCTGGAACAAAAGCTGAGAAAGCAACATCAAAGTGTTATAGGGCAGCCCCGATATTGAACGGGTTCCTGGCTGTGGGTCCTCACCCGCGCGCTTACGAGGGACTTACGAATACTCCACTCCAGACACACACAAAAGGTTCATAAAAGGTTTATTTACAAGGGAAAGGGAATTAAGGAAAATGTACAACTCAGGGAGAAAATAGGGAAATCAAGTCTTTAATGCGTCCTACCCGATCTGCCGACCTGGAAACCCAAAGTCACTCTCCGAGCTGGCCGGACGCTGCGAGCTGGCGGAGAGCCAAAATGGGGGGATTTCCCCCAAAGCCCACGTGTCTGCCTTTTATATCCACCTGGCTGCTTAACCCCACCCTCAGGTCCCAGCCACCTTCCCTTGGGTGGGGATGGGATTTGGAGTTCCCGGTGTCTTTGGCTTTGGCCTGGGGTGGGGGTGGAGTCCACAAAGCCTGTATGGAATTAGCTTTAGGACATCCTTTTCCCCCTAACAAAAGTACAAATCACATCTCCCAAACTAGGGAGTTAACAACAAAACAACACTGGTATCAAAACCTGGTATAATTTACCCTATGCATGAAACAGTGTTTTCCAAAACAGACCTTCCTCAATAGGAAAGACTTAGAGTCTTGTCTTCCACCAGCAATCAAACAAATCCAAGAATTCAAGTGGCAAATATGCCCCAAACTAATGGTGTAGACAAAAATTCCCAGCAGCAAATCCTTTTAAACTTGGACCTTGCAAAACCCTCGGATCTCCAAGAATCCATTAAGGCTACAGCAATTACCACTTATTGTTCAAGCCTTCTTCCATCTTAGCACCCAAGCATAAATTTGCTAATTCAAACCACCACTGAATCTTTTTGGCTTGCAAAATCCCCTGAGGGAGAGATCAGGAAGTAGTTACAAGCAAAAGCCTGAAGTCACTTTAAAACCCAAAACTACCTTTAGAGTTGCTAATTAGACCAGTAAGCCAGCAGAAATCACAGAATAAAGTGCAAAGTAACAGCAATTTACCACCATATTTTGAGAAAAACTGCTTGTTTAGTTGCTGACAACCCTACCTTGAGGCCTCAAACACCATTTTGGAGCAGATTCCATCTTTGATCTAACAACGTGGTTCAACACTAGGCATATTTAAGTAAAACTGCTTCCTCTGAAGAAACGTGTGCACACATACACAAAGTTTCCACAAGGTCCATGCCAATTTGTTTTTTAAAGATTTATTTGTACATCTAAGAACCGGGGTACAGGTCAGATGTGCGGGAGGGTGAGAGGATTCACCAGAGACAGAACAGGGAACGGAACAGGCAGCTGACCGAAATACACTGCTGAAGGCGAGACAGGAGAGGTCTGCTGTGCCATGTGAGATTTTCCACGGCCGGCCTGGAGCGCCGCAGAGGCTGCGGACAGCTTCACAGGGCTGTGCTCAAGCATCTGCGCCACCAGGGAGGCCCATGCCAATTTTTCTAACCTCAGGGTCAGGAAGCAAATCTACACATATCTCAAGCATTAGAGAAACAAAAAACAACATTTGTGCTTATGATCAGTGTGCAATAGAACAAAAAGAATATAGTTTAAAAGTCTCCCCACGAAAACGACCAGTTACCCATCTCCTCATGTATAAATACGCAGCTAAACAGGATTGGCCTGAAGTGGGGCCACCGAGCCCCAATAGCTTGCCACAAGCCAAGACGCCTTCTGGTGGGGACCCACAGGAGAGGGGCAGAAGAGTCAGGCAAGTCTGGAAGGAAAAGAGTAAAATCCAAGTCAAGATAAAGGCTGCCCTTGCCAGCCTCCCCTCAGGTCTCGCACCCGCATCTCTGTCTCTGTCAAGTGTCGCCTTCAGTGTGCCCCCAAGTCCCTGGTTCGAGTCCAAGGCCAAGAAACAAGCACAGCCTCTTCGCTTGTCTCTGCTCCAGGTGCCTTCTCCACGCCCCCATCCTGTCTTGCTTCCTCCTCCCTCTCTCCTCTGCTGCTCAGCTCCACCCTTCCTTGGGTGGGGCAGGGAATGGGGACCTCCCCCTTTCTGTGGCTATCACAGTTACACATCTGTAAATCAGATCCTGAAAATAAAAATCCTGGATAGAGAGAATTAGTCATGATATTGAAGACTACATCACTACTTGTAGATACATAAATTAGGTGACGATACACACTATTATTTCCCCTTCGCTCTTTACTAGAACCTCCTGCTCATCTCTGCATTTCTGTTCATCCTACCTCTTTTAGTCACACGGGCTCAGAACATTGGCATCTCAGAACATAGATCTGCCTGTTATGCTCCGCACTCTGTCTCTGGTGAATCCTCTCATCCTCCATGCCTCTGGCCTGTACCCCAGCTCTTGTATGCATAAATAAATCAATCTTTTAGAAAATACCTTGAATTTTTTAAGATTTATTTATACATAGAGACCTCCCTGGTGGCTCAAGGGGTTAAGTTCAGCATTATCAAGTTATCACCAGCCATTGCAGGATGAGTTTTGATCTCTGGCCAGGGAGCTACGCGCAGCAGACCTCTCCTGTCTCACCTGCTGCTCCCCTCAGCAGTGTATTTCAGTAATCTGCCTGCCGCCTGTTCTGCTCCCCACTCTGTCTCTGGTGAATCTGCTCACCCCCACCACCTCTGGCCTACACCCCAGTTCTTCCGTACATAAATTTTTTAAAAAAGATTTATTTATGCATACAATTCACCGGAGTCAAGAATGGGGAGCAGAACAGGCAAGTTGACTGAAATACACTACTGAGGGGAGCAGTGGGTGAGGAGAGGTCTGCTGTGCCATGTGACTTTTTACCTGGCTGGGGAATCAAACTCAGGCTGTAGTGGTGATAGCCCTGAGCCTTAACTCCTAGGCCACCAGGGAGGCCCTGCTTTGCAATTCCTTGTTTTGCATGTAGGTAACATTAGGTGTTTATTAGGTACAAGATACTTTATGTATCAACAATGTATTCATCTTAAAATGTCCCCATAGCATACTTACATTATCCCTTTTACAGTTCAGTAAACTGAGACACATTTAAGGTTAAAAAAAAAAAAAGTTATCACCAAGTGTCTAGAACTAGCAGTAGTAGAACAGATACAATGTTGGCATCTGCTCCCAGACCTGTGCTCTTACCCACTTTGATATCTTTGAGTAAATAGTGAGTTATGCTAGCAAACATTACAATTGAAATGACATAGACCAAAGCAATAATTAAGTTTATTGGTGTGGTAATGTGGATGCTTTCTTAGATACTAAAACATTGTTGTTCCCTGGATGACTGCATGATAATTACTGCTAAATTAGCTTAGTGCTCTTTTGAGTTTATTCACTTCAAGATGCTGAAAATGCATACATTGTACAAAGATGAAAAATGATGTAAGAATTATATAAAATAAAATATTTTTAAAAATTAGAAAAAAATTAAAGAGGTAAACAAATTTTAATTATACTCAATAAATTTTTCATTAACTCAAAAAAAATTCTAGTATCTGAATGTTATAAACTCAAAGTGTTGTAAAGTAAGTTTTTAGGAGCTTAAAGATCTGAAAGTTCTTTTGACAAGACTGAGGGCACTGTCTTAACTTTATTTTTTTAATTTTTAAAATTTTTTAGATTTTATTTATACAAGCACTGGGTACAGTCAGAAGCGCAGGAGGGTGAGAGAATTCACCAGAGCCAGAGCGGGGAGCAGAGCAGGCAGAAGGACCGAAGTACACTGCTGAGGGGAGCAGCGGGCGGCAGGAGGTCTGCGCGCCATGTGGGACCCTCCTCCAGTGGCCGGGGAGCAGCCGGGGATCGAACCGGCGCTGCAGAGGCTGCGGGCAGCTTTGCAACCCAGCGCTCAACCTCTGCGCTATCGTGGAGGCCTAACTTTATTTTTTTTTAAAGATTTATTTATGCATACAAGAGCTGGGGTGCAGGCCAGAGGTGCAGGGGAATGAGAGGATTCACCAGAGACAGAGTGGGGAGCAGAACAGGCAGATTGACTGAAGTACACTGCTGAAGGTTGCAGCAGGTAAGACAGGAGAGGTCTGGGCCTCCCCAGTGGCGCAGCGGTTGAGTGCTGGGTTTTGAAACTGCCTGCAGCCTACGCAGCGCCAGTTCAATCCCCGGCTGCTACCCGGCCACCGGAGGAGGGTCCCGCATGGCCCGCAGACCTCTCCTGCCGCCCGCTGCTCCCCTCAGCAGTGCACTTCGGTCCTTCTGCCTGCTCTGCTCCCAGCTCTGGCTCTGGTAAATTCTCTCACCCTCCCGTGCTTCTGACTGTACCGTGTTTGTATGAATAAATAAATAAATAAATAAATCTTTAAAAAAAAAAAAAGACAGGAGAGGTCTGCTGCGCCATGTGAGTAGCTCCCTGGCCAGGGACTGAACTCACGCTGCAGTGGCTGCCGAAAGCTTCATAGATTGCATCTAAACCCCTTGCGCCACGAGGAAGGCACTATCTTAACTTTATGGTATGAGTTCAGATGTGAACTATGGGCTTTGGATAGTACTAAGATGTCTATGCAGATTACACCAAATTGTGCCACATCTGGGAGAATGTTAATAATGGGCGAGGCTGTGCATGTGGTGAGGCAGGAAAGGGGGCACTTGCAAGTTGTGCCCCTCTCTTTGCTTGTCTAAATCTTTCCCATCTTTAATATCAGGTTCTGTTTCTTTCCAAGGAACTTAAAGTACTCACAGGGTGCAGGCCAGTTTATGGACGATCTCTTTATTTTCCCTCAATTTTGTTGTGAAACTAAAACTGCTTTTTATTCCCCCTTTTGGGGAGGCAAGAGGATGGGAATGGGAGGAAACAGAAATCTAGGAAAACTTAACCTTTCGTTGATACTGAAAAACTTTTAATTGCCTCTGTTCAGGTTAGAAATATAATACAATCAATTCTCTTAATATTATTGGAGTGTTTAAAGTTTTTGTAGTAGAATTTTGTATAAGACTAGAGTTACTCTCGGGTTAAGTTTCAGCACTGTGAAGCTATCTGCAGCCACTGCGGCAGGAGTTTGATCCCCGACCAGGGAGCTAACCCACTGGCGCAGCAGACCTCTCCCATCTTGCCCGCTGCTCCCCTCAGCAGTATATTTCAGTAGATCCGCCTGTTCTGCTCCCCACTCTGTCTCCAGTGAATCCTCTCCCCCTCTCCCCCACATCTCTGAACTGCACCCAAGCTTTTGTATGCATAAATAAATAAATCTTAAAAAAAAAATGGTTTGACATTGATGGTAATTTGATTGTCTCATTAAGAACTTAAATTTGGGGTCTCCCCGGTGGCGCAGCGGTTGAGCGCTAGGTTGCAAAGCTGCCTGCAGCCTCTGCGGCGCCGGTTCCATCCCCGGCTGCTCCCCGGCCACCGGAGGAGGGTCCCCCATGGCACGCAGACCTCTCCTGCCGCCCGCTGCTCCCCTCAGCAGTGTACTTCGGTCCTTCTGCCTGCTCTGCTCCCTGCTCTGGCTCTGGTGAATTCTCTCACCCTCCCGCGCTTCTGACTGTACCCAGTGCTTGTATAAATAAATAAACAAATAAATCTTTTTTTAAAAAGTTAATTAAAAAAAAGATCTTAAATTTGAACTTGAATTGTTTGACGTCACGGCGGGGTGCCTATCTGGAGAGAGGTCTGAGTTTGTTGTTAAATATACCAATGTTTCTCTTTGTCTAGGTTAAGTGAGATGAATCATCATCTTCATATTCATTATCACATCATATGTTTGGGAATTTTCAGCATCTTTTCTCTCATAATGTGTTAAAATTATACTGAGACCCGTTTAAGGTCAGTTCTATTATTATGACTGACATTATTATTATAGTGAGAGATATTAACTGATATTGCAAATTGTTTTTTCTTTTATATACATTTACACTTTCTGTGTATTTCACCTTTTGCTGATGAGAGATAAGATTAATTCATGTGGCAGGCTGAGCGCATTTTTTTTTTTTTGACTAGTCTTTTTTTAATTTAATTTGTTTTTCACATTACCTACCACCACCCCAGCATCCCATTGTTGGCCATCTCTGTTCTAAATTTTCACCATCACAATTCCTTATATCCCTCCTCCCTTCTTACCTTTAGAAACCTCACAGTATTTATTAATGTCCACTAGTTTTTGTAAGTATTTTATTTTGTGCAATCATCTGCTTTGTAAAATTGCAGTGTTAATCTTTGTCGTTCTGAGTTGCTTTTTTACACACAATTCCCTTGAACTTCCTCCAAGTTGTTGAAAGTAACTGTATTTCATCATTCCTTATGGTTGAATAGTGTTCCGTAGTGTAGATATACCATATCTTCTTGATCTGCTCATCTGTTGATGTCTTCACTATTATAGTAGTGCCGCAATAAATATTGTAGAACATCTAGGTTTTTTTGTTGTTGATGGTTTTGATGTTCTTTGGATAGATGTCCAAGAGTGGAATTGCTGGGTCATATGTGTGCCCATGGTTTTATCTTACTTTATATGCCATACCTTTTAAAATGAAAAAGTAGGAAAAAGCAGATGGGAGCAAGGAATAAATTAGTAACAGTTAAAAAGTGAGCATGCCATCAATGGACCAAAAAAAAATTTTTTTAGCAGTTCTTGAGAAAAAGCAGATGATGGTTCAAATACATGAAAAAAGTGAGATCTGAGGAAACCATAGCCCAAAACACATTATAGAAAACTGTTAGAGAAGTAGGAGTCATTCTGGGGAAGCTCAATTTAAGAGAGAGGAAGAAAAAGCCTCAGAACAGTCCTTCGAGTAGGTTAATTGGCAAGTGCCCTCGCGCTGACTGCTCAACTGGACGCCTCCTTTCTCTCTTGCCGGTCTACACTGTAGCCAGTGAGCATTTGTCCTCAGAAGACTGCTTGAGAATAAGTGTTGGTGGCCTGAGAGGTGGGGGGGGATGCTGGAGGTAGCCTCACGCTCTTAGGAGGGTTCATGCAGAAGGTAATCTCCCCTACCCTCAGCAGCACAAGTTCTACCCTTTCCCTCCCCTATAACCACTAGAGACTAAGGGTAAACAGACCCGACAAGCTAAATGAAGTTCAAAGGGGAGTAACAAACATTTGTGAACGACTAGTGCTATGAGTGAGAAGCACCAAATTCAAGGAACAACCAATCTTAATTCTAAGGAAATTATTGAAAGAATAAAACTTTAAAAAATAAGTATAATTAGTATCCTCAAGGAGACTCAAGAATTTACTACACACACACAAATATAACCAGAAATCTTGGAAATTAAGAATAAAAATTAAGAATTAAAAATAACTAAGGATAGCAAAATGGGCACATCTGTGGAGCATGTTAGTAAACTGAAAACTGGACTAATTCTCCTTATACAAAGAATAAAATGGCAAAAAGGATTGCATATCTCTTCAGATTAGAACCTAACTTTTAAGCATCTATTAAATTACTTATTTATTTTTTTCCCTCCCCCTCAGTGTCTGTTTATAATAGGAGATCCAGAAAAGTAGAAAGGCAGTAGGCCACAGGAGAGGGAGTTAGAACACATAACAGGAAATGTTTTCCTTAGCATTTTTTAGGACTTTCCATACAGTGTTGAATAATAGCTGATAGGAGTCATCTTTATCTTTTTAATTAATGACAGTGTTTATATCTCATCGTTATTAGCTGTGCTGTAGAATTTTGATAGCTAGCCTTCATGAACTTAAGGGCGTTTGTTCTGCTTCTACCAAAAAGCTGGTAGTTTTGTTGCTGTTTTATGAATGAGTGTTGAATTTTATGCTTTTTGCTGCATGAGTTAAGTGGATAACAAGGTTTTGTTTCTTTAATTTGTAAATTACATTGACGTGTTAGTATTGAGCCGGCTTTGCATTTGGGGTGAAGACTGTAAACACAAATTGGGATACTCCCAGTCTACTAATACTTTACTTAGGATTTTTTGGGTTTTTTAAAAAGATTTATTTATTTATTTATACAAGCACTGGGTACAGTCAGAAGCACGGGAGGGTGAGAGAATTCACCAGAGCCAGAGCTGGGAACAGAATAGGCAGATGGACCTAAAGCACTGCTGACGGGAGCAGTGGGTGGCAGGAGAGATCTGCGCGCCATGTGGGACCCTCAGAGGCTGTGGGCAGCTTCCCAGCCCAGCATTCAACCGCTGCGCCACCAGGGAGGCCGTACTTTACTTAGTTTTATTTAAATGTTCATAAGTGAAATAGGATCATAGCTTTCTCTCTTTATGACTATAGTATATTTTGACCAAAAACTGATTATTCAACTCTTTAAAGAAATAAATCAAAATTAATCAAAGAAGCACATATGTCCCCAAGTTAGAACAAATCTATATTGACAATAATATAAAATTTTATAAAAAATGCTTTGTAAAAAGATAATCTAAACAGTACAGGTTTAAACAGGAAATTTTATTATTTCAAGGAACACAATGAAAGTTTTATAATTTGTTAACTCCTGTTCCTTTTGTATGTTACTCTTCATAATTCTTCTACTGTAAATTTTATTTCTCTTTAGGTACGTATAGCTGCTAAATTCATCACTCACGCACCCCCAGGAGAATTTAATGAAGTGTTCAATGGTGAGTAAAGATTAGGATTTAATTATTTTAAGTCATTTTTAATTACATATAACCATTTATATGTAAATTTGCTTTCACTTCTAACCCTTACAGTACATATTCGTAGCTATAAAGGAAATCAAGCTCTAAAGAAGTTAAAGTAATTTATCAAATGTCACCCAGCTCGTAAATGTCAAACCCATAGCTGAGTCAAAAGCAAGTCCTAAACACATAAATTAGGATTTCTATCTTAGATGAGAAAATGTCTTAAGTAGCTTAGTAATAATAAATGTAGAAATGGTGTCAGATGGTTTTCATAGTTTTATATCTCGCATTATTAATCATCGCTTAAATTTTGTCATTGTTTTCGTTCCGGAAGTGCCATAGTATGGTAGTACACTTTCTAGAGCCATTGGCGCTGAACTGACTGCATCTGGGAAGCTTGATGATAGACAGATTTCAATACCATCATCCCCTCAAGATTCTCATTCATTAGATCTGGGGTGGAATTGAGTGTGTTTTTATGAAATTCTCCCAAATGATTCTGAATTACAGCACTTTGGGAAACTACTGTTCCACTCCATTTACAGCCATTTACAACCTCCCATGCCATTCACTGCCTTAACACAACTTTTTTTTTTTTTTTTTTTTTTTTAATACATTTTTTTTTAAATAGAGGCATGTTTCATTTATTTATTTATTTATTTATTTGTTTGTTTATACATGCACTGGGTACAGTCAGAAGCGCGCGGGAGGGTGAGAGATTTCACCAGAGGCAGAGAGGGGAGCAGAGCAGGCAGAAGGACCGAAGTACACTGCTGAGGGGAGCAGCGGGCGGCAGGAGAGGTCTGCGCGCCATGTGGGACCCTCCTCTGGTGGCCGGGGAGCAGCCGGGGATCGAACTGGCACCGCAGAGGCCGCGGGCAGCTTCGCAACCCAGCGCTCAACCGCTGTGCCACCGGGGAGGCCCTGCCTTAACACAACTTAAATGAAAAATGTAGATGGAGCATCTTGCACTTTGTGATGAAACCAATCCCTGTAATTTTATTTTAAGTTAATAATTAATTCATCTTAAAACTCCCCTTAAGTAAAATTACAGTCTTTGTACATCTAAGTTCACTTTAGCAAACATTTATTTTCAAGTTCTAATTTTACAATGGGTCACCTACTTGAAAGGAACTGTATGATACTCATCTGTACCTAGTCCAGAGCTCTGTACATGCTAGAATGATCAGTAATCGCCACTGGTAAAATTAATGGTGCATAGAAAAAGTAACTAGGAAAACATTTAAACATTAACCATAAGGAGTAAATAACACAATACAATTAAATCAAGGAATTTTTCTATATAGACTCATTGGTGAATTTTTGAGCACTAATAGCAAGAAAACCAAATGAAATCTTTCATCCCCTAATCTTTCTTCCCACATTGACAAATGTAAATTTTCAACAGCTGAGTATTTGGAAAATTGTCTTTAGACTTGAGCTTTCTCTAACAAATTAGCTCAGATAATTTCTCAACTTGACAAAGTTAATGACCTTTGTAGTTAGAAGTCCCTTGTTTTATTTTTGACAACTTAATGTATTTTACAGGGATATCTTGAGAATAATTGATATCAAAACATTAAATTAAAAATTGACAAACTACTTGTGACATGAGGTCTAGTTTTTGTTGACGAGCTATATTCTGGCCTCTGCTAGCTCCCTTCTTTCACAAACTTTTAAGAGACAATGGCCTTTGGCTGGAAGGGATCATGCTCAGCGAAATAAGCCAAAAAGAAAAAGAAAAATACCGGATGGTCTCACTCATAGCAGGAATCTAGAAAACTTAAATAAGGGACCAGGAAAATGAATAACTATAAGAAAGTGAAAATCAAAATCAACAAAAAACTATGAACCAGAGACACTTTTAGGGGGGCGGGGGCGGGAGGGGAGGGATTGGGGTCAGAATGGGGGGCTGCAATTGTATGGGGAATATAACAATAAAATTTATTAAAAAAAAGAAAAAAAAAGAAAAAAAAAGATTTCTCAAATATTTTAAAAAAAAAATAAATAAATAAATAAATAAATACCAGAATTAAAATGGAAAAAAAAAAAAAGAGAGACAATGGCCTTTGGCTTGTAATTAGCTTTCCCTCTTCGAGCTAATATGTGGTAGTTTCTTAATAACAAGGACTCTCTTCTTCCAAAAATAAAGTGAATAGACTGTTGACACACAGCTTGTTAAAAAGGTTGTAGGCTCCCCCATATTAGATTCTCCAAAGAAAAGTATGTTCAGCGATTTTACTGCCATTGACTGAATTCTGCCAGGCTTCCTTGGTCTGATGTTGCACAGAAGACCTTACAGTTCTTCATGTAATTTTAAAGTTTTCTATAGATTTAAAATTGGCAGTCCTGGGCCTCCCCGGTGGCGCAGCGGTTGAGCGCTGGGTTGCGAAGCTGCCCACAGCCTCTACAGCGCCAGTTCGATCCCCGCTGCTCCCCGGCCACCAGAGGAGGGTCCCACATGGCGCGCAGACCTCTCCTGCCGCCCGCTGCTCCCCTCAGCAGTGTACTTCGGTCCCTCTGCCTGCTCTGCTCCCCTCTCTGGCTCTGGTGAATTCTCTCACCCTCCCGCGCTTCTGACTATACCCAGTGCTTGTATAAATAAATAAATAAATCTTTAAAAAAAAATAAATAAAGTATGTCTTGTTTTAAAAAAATAAATAAATAAAAATAAAAAAATAATAAAATTGACAGTCCTAATTGTAACCTTCTATAAACCATGTTTTCATTTGCTATGAAATTTCTTGAGCATCTGTTGTTGGATTATTGTACATAAATAATTGTGTGTGCATTAGCATGTTTGCATTTAGAGAATTTCTACAAATACAATATATCAAAATACTAAACTTTGTAGACCCTGACTTTTAAAAACTCTAATCTAGAAGTCTTAAAATTTCTCAAGTTTTTCCTCTACTAGACGTCTTAACATCTTTTAACATTTTTATCTCCTCAGATGTCCGGCTACTACTTAATAATGACAATCTCCTCAGGGAAGGGGCAGCGCAGTAAGTATCTTTCTAAATTCACATGCATAACTTTCTAAAATTGGATATACTATGCTGAAGTGGCACGGGCCATGCTACTCATGCTGTCTGACAAGGTCCAGGCATGGGTGAAATCCCTGAAAAGTCAGGAGGCTCCATAGCTGGCTCCCGCCGGATCCTTTTCCTTTTGTTTATGGAAGTTCTTGTAATTGTGGCAATTTTTCACACTTGAACCTAAATACAGATGACGTGATCAGAAATAGTTTTTACAACTGATTGTTCCAGTTATGTTGGTACTGCAAAACAAGGCAGTACGAAAAACATGTATGAATAACATATCCCAAAATAACCAGAGTTTCTCTCTGCTTGGGTCTAATAACTCAAATTCTAATATTTCCTAATCCTCTGGGCATAAGAACTAAACTACACTCCGGAAACTATGAAAAAACAAAGCCTAACTGACTCTGGCCCCTAACAAATAACCATACGCCACTCTCTTTTATACAGTAAATTTATGAATATAATGAACTTTTCCACTCCTGCTCTCGATTTTCACCCAATCCTTTCATTTGCAGAGTTCTTTGATAAAAAGGATTATTAAATGGTGATTTATGAACAAGAGGCCTCTTTTTGATCATATAATTATATGCTATTCTTAGGATGACTAGATTAGTGGGAGGAAACCCCATTTCTTTGTTCCCTAATTATTAGATCAAATAAACTCCCCGTGCCGTGTATGTAACCTACAGAAAACGGCATTAACATTTCTGTAACCTTAGACTCTTTAACATTTAGTTAATCTTTCACTATGATAAAAATAGAGGTGTTACTTTTAATCAAATGAGTTCATGTGCCTGCTTTAACATTAATGGGATAGCTGCTCGGCTGTAAAAAAGAAATAATTATAATAGGAACGCTTTGTGTAGCAACTGTACTTTTCTCTAAGAATAATGAGCGTCATCATCTCAGTATGAGGTCAAAGAGACCCCAAACTGCTCTTGAGAATAATGCGGAGACTGTTACCTTTCTGCTTAACCGCACATGCTGATGTACTCCCGCAGCCTGTTTGTCATGTAAAGACCCGCTCAGACCCTCAGCAGGAGATGCTTGCACCCTGATCAAGTGTCTGTGTCTCCTCCTTCCCTCATTCCCTCATTTCCGCCGACACCGTCTAGCCCTTCCAGGACCCTGCCCGGTTCGGAGCTGGACTCCGGCGCTGAAGTAAACTCATACCCTGAAAACTACATTTAAAATAATTCAAAATAAAGCAGTTGGGTTTAACAGTTCTGCTTGTTGTTTTTTTCCTAGCAGGAAACATGTTCCCCCAAACTGTTGTTTATGTCCTTAAAGTAGATTCCATATGATTTTGTTTATTTTTATTTTTGCCCAAATTTTTCCTATTAAGGCAGGGTTTAAATAGATTAGATTTTCTTCTAGTTCTTCTAGTTCATATTGAGTTTTTTTAACTTCTAGTTATAGAAAAATTAGACTGTTACTGGGCATTAGTATTGTGCCTCAATACTTAGGATTAGCTACAGAATAACAAAATAGCGTGTTCATTCTACTTAGTCTATTAACTCCTCTCAGGCTGTCTAATCTCCCCTAAAATACCATTTTCTTTCTTTCTTTTTTTTTTTAATGTACTTATTTATTTATACAAGCACTGGATACAGTCAGAAGCGTGAGAGGGTGAGAGAATTCACCAGAGCCAGAGCTGGGAACAGAACAGGCTGGCTGACAAAGAAATACACTTCTAAGGGGAGCAGCGGGTGCAGCATGAGAGGTCTGTGCGCTATGTAGGACCCTCGCCCGCCCGGCGGCCGGGGATCAAACGGCACTGCAGAGGCTGCGGGCAGCTTTGCAGCCCAGCGCTCAACCCTGCGCCACCAGGGGAGGCCCTAAATACCATTTTCATTTTATCTTGTCCTCAAAAACATTACAGTGGTGTGCTGTTGTGGTTTTTTGCTTGTTTTTTTGCAGGGGTGGGTATCTTCCAATATAAATACTGTAGTTAACTGGCTTTATTTCTACTCCTTCACTCTTCAGTACAACGTTCTGCTTTAGTTACTGTCTATCTAGTTGTTTCAGAGTTCCTTTATATAGAGGAAACCAGAATTGGATAGTCACAGGGAAAGAGTAGGGGGAGATAGAGAAAGATTTTGATGCAGAGCCACAGATAATTATTATAAGGGCATTTGGTATGATATATAAGTGGTTTAGAGTCTAGCTGTAGAAAACTGTTTTAAGCAGTCTTCTTCCCTCTCCATGCTGTTTATTGAATGCATTTTGGGACCAAATTCTGTAAAATTTGCACAGTATCACTATAATTGTCATTATGAATGATACCCTAAATTACACATTGATTTAGAAAATTATACATTAGGCACACACTAAAAATAATTTAATACTACTTTCTCTTAGAGGCATAGCATATGACATAGAAAAATATTTTCATCATTTGTGGGTTTAACCCCTCCCCACCCTCCGCCCTTTCATTTTTAAAGAGTCTCATCTACCTTCTGTCAACAAATAACCGTTTTGGATGCTTCTGATAATAAGGAATTCACTGTCTTACAATTTACCCATCATATTGTTCTTAGTTTTATCCTTGAGAGCTACCCAAAATAAATCTACTCTGTGCTTCAGTACCTACTGAACAGGGGATGGAAGTATAAAGCCAGAACCCACAGGTGATTGCTTCTTAAGCCATATTGTTCCATTGCCAGTTTGGAGTAACACTCGAATTTGGTGTACAGTTCAGGTGCTTCAATTGCCTTAATTGCCCTGATGATATAGCTTTGCATTTATAAATGTTTTGGTTAAGTCTAGATTCTTAGAGAATCTTCTTGCTAAAAGAATTGTCTTGGGCCCCAAAATTTTAACTTTCCATCAGATTGAAGAGTTTAGTTTTCTATTAAGTATTCCAGTTCCTTCACCATAGTCCTCATAAATTGTTTTAGTAAATATTGTTTTACTAATCTCATCCTCCTTATTACTGCCTTCTAAATAAATGAAGAATTGCCTGAATGACATTAGTTTGACTCTCTTTTTTGGATTTCCACCTGTGCTTGTGACCATCAGAGCCATTCTCTGGTCATTCCTGGCAGTTCTTGAATAAGTAGGGTGTTGTTGGTCTTACTAAAGAGTAGACTCTATTCTGAGAGAGGAAATTTCTACTATGTTTGGAACAGAGACTGTCTTGACAAGATTATATTTTAGAACAATCACTGGCTACTATAATGGGGACCTATAAGACTATTAACACAGGTTAGAGATCCGTGGTGGTGGTGGTTTGGACTAGAGTTGTGTTAGTAGGAGTGGTGGGAAGGCGTCAGATTTTGAATATGCACTCATGGAGGAACCTATGAGAATTACTGATGGATTGGATGTGAAGTGTGAGAGAGAGAAGAATCAAATTTTTGGCCTGAGCAACTGGTAGAATATCATTTATTTGAGATGGGACTAAATGTTAAATTTTAGTGTTGGTGTCTGTAATCTGTTGTCTTAGTTCACATCCTAGCATGGAATACTCCTTTACTCCCTAGTCTGCAAGCTTAAAAAAAAAAAAAAAGAAGTCCACTTTCCATAAGCATTTAATTTTTACTCTTTTCTGAAAAGCCAGTGTGTTTGGGAATCATTTTACTACTGGATGTGGTATTATAAGGAAATGACTCACTAAGAAACGCAACAATAACCTAAAATGAGAGGATTGAGGGCCTCCCCGGTGGCGCAGCAGTTGAGCACTGGGTTGCGAAGTTGCCCACAGCCTCTGCAGCGCCGGTTTGATCCCCGGCTGCTCCCTGGCCACCAGAGGAGGGTCCCACATGGCGCGCAGACCTCTCCTGCCGCCCGCTGCTCCCCTCAGCAGTGTACTTCGGTCCTTCTGCCTGCTCTGCTCCCCGCTCTAGCTCTGGTGAATTCTCTCCCCCTCCTGCGCTTCTGACTGTACCTAGTGCTTGTATAAATAAATAAAATAAATAAATAAATCTTTAAAAAAAAAGAGAGAGAGAGGATTGAGGATTAGCCTTAAATTTTGTTGTTGTTGTTTTGAAAAGTCTAAGACAAGTTTAATGCCCTGCTTAAAATCAGTGTTCTAGCAGGTGTTTTAGAGGTTAAAATTGAACTGGAGAGATGTTTTACTCTTCCATTGGCAAGTGATTCTGTGAGAAGACCAATGCTTTATGAGAATATAGGTGTGTTATGCTTTCCTATACTGCAATTTATTTCTATCTTTCTTTTGCCTTATCTTTTACTTTAGCTTTGTAAGATGTATTAGAGATCCACTGAAAATGTAAAATTTCATAAACTAACACTGGACAAATATATAATAATATTAGGCACGTACTTTGATTATTCATATCCCTTTATAAATAACCTCTCCTCTGCCATAGGGTCTACTTTGAGGCTTGATTCAGCTCTTATCTCACCTTTTCCCCTTGTCGAATACCTTCCAGTATTTTTAATTATGATCTATTTTTAATTTTACCTTTGAAAGCCTGGGGTAAATAAGACATTTCCAAAATAGCACATCAATGGAAGATTCTTTTGAATAACCTTATGTTGTGTTTAAATTAGGACTATTGGCAATTCAAAATAATCAATAAAAAGTTAGGAATTGTCTCCATGGGAGCTCTGTTGGAGCTGCAGGGTGGGGTGGAAAGGGTAATTTCAGAGCTTTAGGCACTTATGAAATCTGTGTAGAGGAGTTCTTTCTCAAAGCTGGAAGATGTTGTAACACCACTTGTCTAGAGAGAGAGGGTAAAAGCACCAGGGAGTGTTCCCACAATTTCTTTTACTATTATGTGAACTGCCTTTTGTATTTGTTTATATATAATTCTCTCCCTCTTTCCTTACCCTTTTTTTCCCTTTTCCTTTTTAAAAACAGTGCATTTGCCCAGTATAACATGGATCAGTTCACGCCTGTGAAGATAGAAGGATATGAAGATCAGGTAATCAGTGTTCCTGTTGGATAAGCTGTGCCTGGGAGGGAGTTGAAATCCTGTATACTAACACAGTGTCTGAAGATGCTGAATAAATTTATAGTTTAGTTTTCATAGTTTTTGTAAATATTCTACATTTTAGGAAATTCTTCCCCTCTCTGATGATACTAGTAGTTTCTTTAACAGGAAAAGAGAGCTGCCCTTAACAAGACTGAAAATAAAAAGTAGTTAAGTTTTATACAGGGTTTCTAGCTGTCTCTAATTCTCCTTAGTAAGAATAATGGGTCCTGTTCAAATATAGGAACAAAACAAATGTGTTCATTTTACCATAGTTTATTAACATTGTATGGCAAGGCTTTGTAAATTCATTACTGTACAGGCTATATGACACTAAATAAAAAATTTCTTTCAAAAGTCTAAATGCCCTTTGAACCCACTAGTTCACAAAATTTTCCTAGTTCACTTATTATCCTAGGATAATAAGTATGTAATGGATATAAATGTGTATAAAAGATTACTTGAGACAAGGTTTATAATAAAAGTGAAAAATTGAGAATGATCTAAATGTCTCAACATTAAATATCTGTAGGTGAAAGTACTATGTAGCCATTGAAAACTTATATAACTATTGATCTGGAAAGAAATCAATGATATATTAAACTAGAATATAAGGCAATATTTGCAGAAGTATGCTAGTTTTATTTTTAAAACTAGTTTTATTTTTATATTTAAGTGAACAGATATGCTGTGTTAAAATCATGCAATTTACCCAGTATAACATGGGTCAGGTTAAATTCTATGAAAAGTACATCATTATTTTATGTACCACTAAGAAAGAAAAAAACATTGTCAATTAAATTCTGATGCAGCCCTAAGATGCCCTCAAGTGTAAGATGCATCCCATTTTATGAGATGTTAAATCACTCGGGGAATATATGCATCTTACGATCAAAGAAATAAAGCATACAGATGTGCATAGAAAAGGAACATGGGAAAATATGCATCAAAATGTCAATTCTATGTGTTGGAATTACAGTTACTGGAATTTGTTTTGTTTATTTTGGTTTATATTTTTGCTTATCTTAATTTTCTTAATAAAAATCAATTAATTATAAACATAAAAGAGAAAATACCAAAAGATCAATAATAAATACTGTTTGCAGTTGATACTGTTTAATAGTACAGAGGAATTATTGAAATTATGAATTCTGTGTCCAGATAAATGATATGAGAAATGGTTAACTTTGTCAGCATTCCCATATACCAGAAGTACTGAGTTTGAAAGTGTAGTCAAAAGGAGATCACATTCTTGGGGCCTCCCTGGTGGCACAGAAGGTTAAGCACAGCACTTTGAAGCAATCCGCAGCCTCTGCAGCACGAGTTCAATCCCTGGCAAGGAGATACTCACATGGCACAGCAGACCTCTCCTGTCTCCCCTCTGCTCCCCTCAGCAGTGTATTTCAGTCAGTCTGCCTGTTCTGTTCCCCACTCTATCTCTGGTGAATCCTCTCACGACCCACAACTCTGGCCTGTACTCTAGTTCTTGTATGCATAAATAAATAAATCGTTTTTTTTTAAAAAATCACATTCTTGGCCATAACAACAAGAAGACATTCCCTGGGCCCTAAATTGAGGAAGATACATGAATTATTAAGGTTGATGTTATCACTGCATATAATAAAAATTCAGCTACAGCGGGTTAACAAGACATTTCTTTTTTGTCACATAAGAAGTGCAGAGGTGATATTTAGGGCTATTACAGCAGCTCCATGATGTCACCGGAAAACTAGGTTGCTTCTAGCTCTCTATTCTGCCATCCTTGGATCTGATTTTCATTATCCTGCTCTCAAGATAGCACTTTAATTTCTGGGTACTGAATTTGTATTCCAGGAAGGAAAAAGGTACAAAAATAATGGTGCTGTTGATCATTCCAGAGGCAAGTTCTACTGATAAGTTACTGCCAGAAAGATATCACTACATCATTCTGGGAAGTAGCATATTTAAATTTGGACCCATTGCCTTATTGGAAAACTTTGAGGCTCTGTTAGAAAAAAAGGAAAGAATGGATATTGAATAGGAAGCTAGCAAGGATCTATACAGTTCATATATACATACATTTGAATCAGAAGTAAATGAAAATTGAATAGATTGACATGTCACATTTATGAATAAGAAATACAAATGGGGGCCTCCCCGGTGGCGCAGCGGTTGAGCGCTGGGTTGCGAAGCTGCCCGCGGCCTCTGCACCGGTTCAATCCCCGGCTGCTCCCCGGCCACTGGAGGAGGGTCCCACATGGCGCGCAGACCTCTCCTGCCGCCCACTGCTCCCCTCAGCAGTGTACTTCGGTCCTTCTGCCTGCTCTGCTCCCCGCTCTGGCTCTGGTGAATTCTCTCACCCTCCTGTGCTTCTGACTGTGCCCAGTGCATGTATAAACAAACAAACAAAAACTAAATAAATTAATTAAAAAAAAAAAAAGAAATACAAATGGATTTCATGCAATTCCTATGAAAATTATAGTAAACCGGGGGATCTAACTCATGTTGCAGAGGCTGCGGATAGCTTCATAGTGCTGTGTCTTAACCCCTTGCACCACCAGGGAGGCCCCTATAGCAACTTTCTTTTTTTTTTTTTTTTCTGAAATCTCTTTTGTCTGAAATTAATATAGCTACTCCAACTTTCTTTGGATTTCTATTAACGTGGTAAAATCTCTTCCCATCCTTTTAACTTGTCTTTATATTTAAAGTGGGTTTCTTGTGGACAACATATGGTTGGGTCTTGTGGTGTTTTTGTTTGTTTGTTTGTTTTGTTTTTTTGTGGGACCCTCCCCGGCTGCAGCCGGGAACGAACTGGCACTGCAGAGGCTGCAGGCAGCCTCTCAGCCCAGCGCTCAACCGCTGCGCCACCAGGGGAGGCCCCTTGTGGTGGTTTTTTAATCTACTTGGGCAATCTCTTTCTAGAGGTGGTAATTTTGATTACCCACATTAAAAGGATTTTGATATAATTGGATTAAAATTTCCCATCTTGGTAACTATTTTCTATTTGTTGCCCTTTTTCTTTTTCTTTTTTTTTTTTATAATAAATTTTATTGTTATATTCCCCATACAATTGCAGCCCCCCCATTCTGACCCCAATCCCTCCCCTCCCGCCCCCGCCCCCCTAAAAGTGTCTCTGGTTCATAGTTTTTTGTTGATTTTGATTTTCACTTTCTTATAGTTATTCATTTTCCTGGTCCCTTATTTAAGTTTTCTAGATTCCTGCTATGAGTGAGACCATCCGGTATTTTTCTTTTTCTTTCTGGCTTATTTCGCTGAGCATGATCCCTTCCAGCGCCATCCATGTTGCTGCAAATTGCATGTGTTTATCTTTTTTGAATGCTGAGTAATATTCCATGGTGTATATGTACCACATCTTATTGATCCAGTCATCTATTTTTGGGCATTTGGGTTGTTTCCAAAGCTTAGCTATTGTAAACAGTGCTGACTATAGCAACTTTCTTAATAGCAGAAACTATAAATAGTTCAAACATCTTCGATTTAGAAATGATTAAATGTAGTATGTAATGTCTATATTGTGAATAATATATAATTATTGATAATAGTAGAAGTAGTAGAAAAAGTAGAAGAGGAAATACAATTCATTTTAAAGGTAAAAAGAAATGCCAGCTGAATTTCTGTTAATGATAGGCTTGTAAATTGGTACAGTTCTCTATGATGGAGAACAATTTGTACATTTCTGTCAAAACTGAATGTATTTACCCTTTGGCCAAATTGTACTTGGCACGGGTACATAATTTGTACATAATGAATATACAGGTCATTCATTGCGGTATCATTCATAATAGCAAAAGATTGGAAACAGCCCAGCTAACCATTAGTAGGGGATTGGTTGAATAAATTTTGCACATTCATACAATGGAGTAGAATACAGCTAAAATAAAACACAAGGAAATTCTGAGTACTAATAGGAAGTAATCTTCTAGATATTTTAAGTTTAAAAAAAAAAAAGGAAAAGGTGCAGTAGAGTATACTAGTTTTATTTTTAAAAGTTTTATATATAAAAATTAGAATACATATTCACATTGGTTTGTATTTGAAAAAAGAAATGCTAAAAGAATATTTGAATCGGGAATTGGCAGGTGTTTTTTTTTTTTCTGTAAAGGACCAGGTGGTAAATATTTTCAACTTTATGGGACTTCAAGTTTGTCATGACTACTTGACTCTGATGTTATCTTGGGAGAGCATCCACAGGTGATACAAAAACAGACACGCTTGCTTGTGTTCAGCAGAACTTTACAGAAACATTTGGCACCTGCATGAATAGGTAGTAGAACCTTGCTCTAAGTGAGTAAAACCAGTTACCTTGTAGAGGAGCAGAAGATTGTTAGGAATTTGGTAGATGGGGGTCAGGGGGACTATTTTCATTTTTTAGTCATGTGACTATTGCCTATTTTTTTTTTTTTTTATTTATACAAGAACTAGGGTACAGGCCAAAGGCACGGAAAGGTTAGAGAATTTATCAGAGACAGAGCAGGGAGCAGAACAGGCAGGCTGACAGAAAACACTGCTGAGGGGGGGAGCAGCAGGAGCGACAAAAGAGGTCTGCCTCGCCATGTGGGTATCTCCCTGGCCAGCCGGGAATCGAACCCGTGCTGCAGAGGCTGAGGACAGCTTCACAGCACTGCGCTCAACCCACTGCACCACCAGGGAGTCCCTGTATTACCTATTTTAAATACTAAGTCTAATGACTGAAAGCATTTCATGAAATACGTGAAAAATACAAAATTATACATTTAAGTTATTACAGCTATGTATAAGATACATATTTATAGTGCCTTCCCTGGTGGCACAGCGGTTGGGCGCTGGGCTGCAAAGCTGCCCGTCAGCCTCTGCAGCGCCGGTTCGATGCCCGGACGCTGGCGAGGGTCCCACATGGCATGCAGACCTCTCCTGCCATGCCCGCTGCTCCCCTCAGCAGTGTGTTTCGTCAGTCTGCCTATTCTGCTCCCTGCTCTGGCTCTGGTGAATTCTCTCACCATCCCGCACTTCTGATGGTACCCAGTGCTTGTATAAATAAATAAATAAATCTTTTATAAAAAAGATACATATTTATATATAGGTAATATATTAAATAGAAACCAAGAAAGGAAAGTTATTGTAAGAATGGAGAATTGTTGCAATTTAGAATTAACTTAACCATAAACCTTTTTTTTTTAAAGATTTATTTATTTATACATACAAGTACTGGGTACAGTCAGAAGCGCAGGAGGGTGAGAGAATTCATCAGAGTCAGAGCGGGAAACAGAACAGGCAGACTGACGAAATACACTGCTGAGGGCAGCAGCGGCAGGAGAGGTCTGCGCGCCATGTGGGACCCTCGCCTAGCGGCCCGGGATTGAACCAGTGCTGCAGAGGCTGCGGGCAGCTCCGCAACTCAGCACCCAACCACTGCACCACTGGGGAGGCCCTCTATAAACCTTTTTATAGAAGTAAAAATGAAAGGAGATTGAAAATCAGTATTAAAGAGAAATCTGACTACGTGAAAAGTTAACCGTCTTCCTCAAAAGTTTTACTTGTTTTGTGAAATGTGACAAAAAGGACTGTTTTACAGGTTTACTCATATTTATAATTATTCTTTTGAAGGTCTTAATCACAGAACACGGAGACCTGGGTAATAGCAGATTTTTAGATCCAAGAAACAAAATTTCCTTTAAGTTTGATCACTTACGGAAAGAAGCAAGTGACCCACAGTCAGAGGAAGTCGATGGAGGTCTCAAGTCCTGGAGAGAATCCTGTGACAGTGCTTTAAGGGCCTATGTGAAAGACCATTATTCCAGCGGCTTCTGTACTGTTAAGTATCTGCCTGCTTCCATTTACTGTATCATTTGGGGGCTTTAGCCAGCCAAACATTACTTTTTACAGTCTCCTCTGCGTTTCATTCCTGAAATCATTTTTGAAAGGAATATAAATGGGAAATTCTCTATAGGAAATTCCTTTTTTTTAATCTCAATGCATAAAAATTTTAAATAGTATCCTAACATTTGTCTTATTTACGCATTACAAATGTCATTATACCCATCAGAAACCAGTTTTAAAGGTCTTTACAGCTTAGACATAAGAAAAGTAAATAAAGTTTGTTGGAAAAGACATATTTATGGTATAGGTATATTTACTCAAGCTGTTTCTATGTAGTTTAGATGCCTTCATTGAATAGTCAAACTATTTGAACTAATTTTTTTTTAAATCAAAGGTAATTTATCTTTTACTTCCTTTTGACTCTAAAAAGTAATAAATTTGGCTCTATCGTTATTTCTCCTTTGTAAAATTATAGCATATGAAGAAAAATGTCAGAATATTTTAAACATGTAATTGTGATATGTTAAATGATAGTATAGTATACTGGTTAAGGGCACTGCTTTGAAGCCATACTGGCTGGTCTGTGTCCTGGCTTTGCCACTTAACTACTTGTGTGACTTTGGGCAATTATAGTTCTGACCCCACAGGATTGATGTGAGGAGGGAATGAGTTAGTAATGTACATAAAGTACTTGGAAGGTGCATGGCCTACAGTAAGCTCAGCACACATGGCGATCATTCTTCTTACATGCTTGATTTTTTTTTTTTTAAATAATGAGGAAAGCTCATGTTGGCTAAGTGCCAAATTCCATTTTGGAGCCCAGTTTTGCAGAGAGAGACTTGACATCCTCTTTTAGAAATTGACTGTTCAATCCTAAATATACTTTTGACTTACCATTTGTTACTTATTCAAACTCTGTCACTACTCATTCTTATTTTGGAGAGCTCCTACACTGACTAATCCTACTGTGTCCTTTCTCCCTTCACTAAGCAAACAAATGAACTACAGAAAGCCAGGGAATGTTTCTGACAGTGTCTGCTATACCCAGGTGTCTTGTTAGTAATTCTTAATTCCTCCTCAGTATTCCCTGTGATGTTTCTACATGGTATGTTCTAAACTTTGCTTACTGTGTTCGGATACATATCTAATCCCCCACATTTTATTTTATTTATGTATTTTTTAAAACTCAACTTTTTTTTTTTTTAAAGATTTATTTATTTATGTATACAAGCACTGGGTACAGTCAGAAATGCGGGAGGGTGAGAGAATTCACCAGAGCCATAGCGGGGAACAGAACAGGCAGACTGACAAAGTACACTGCTGAGGGGAGCAGCGGGCGGCAGGAGAGGTCTGCGCGCCATGTGGGACCCTCACCCGGCGGCCGGGGACCGAAGCGGTGCTGCAGAGGCTGCGGGCAGCTTCGCAAGGCAGCGCTCAACCGCTGTGCCACCGGGGAGGCCCTCCTCCACATTTTAATAGGATCTAGACTTTGTCTTTATTCCACACTCACAAATTTTTTCTTTCTTCCATTATATTGAATTTGATGAAAAAAGATCTTTATTCTTGATTTCATACTATCCCGTTCCCTTTAAGATGTCTTCTTCTGACTCCATTTTAGAAATGTAGTACTTTATCCTGTCCATAAACAGGAGGAAAACTTTTCCATCCGTCAATAATAGTTTCTATAAGTTGCTCCTCTTTTATTTCTTTCTGTCTTGCCCTTCCTCTCCTCCACCTTCTTCCTGCTTTGCTGATCTCGGCCATGCAGCCAAACCAGGGGCACCTGTAGTTGCACTTCCTCAGTACTTTCCTACTTCTTAACCTTTCGAATTTGGCTTCAATCTGTATCCTCCAGGAACGACCCTGGGAGGTTACTCAGAGTTCCAGAATTGCCTAATCAGTTGCCTTTTCCCGGCCCTTGACTTCTGTGTGGCATCTCATACTAAGTTCCGCCAACTGCTTCTAGAAATCACCTTTTGCTTCATTATCATATCAGCACCATCTATTATTCTCTCTGCTTTTGGGAATGTAGGCATTCCCTACATCTGTATTTCAAGTGATCCTGGGCAGGAAGTTCCCTGATCCTATGTAAATGATAACAATGTGTTTCAACAGATTTACTAGACCAAAGGAAAACAATGTAGAACATTTGTGGACTATAAAAGCACTGTTTTTTTTCCATCTTTCCCTTAGTGATCACATCACCTCTCCCACCCTAGGGGACAGTTGATGTTTCTTACTGCTGGCTGGACATTGCCACTAAATTTCCCACTGCGCTAATCACCACCTTTCTAGATATCCAGGCATGCACATACTTTAGCTCCTTTCTCTTGTCCTTCATTTACAATACGTTGGTAGACTTTAAATTGTGCTTCTACATTCATTTACTCATTGGTATTACCCAGGTTTTTGTTTAGATTAATTTCATGGTCTTTTAACCAACTTCCATGTTTTCTTCCATTTTACTCTGTTTTCTCCCAAGATGGTGATTCTGGTTATATCATTTTGGTGTCTCTTTGTTCCCTATAGAAAAAAAGCCTAAAACCCCTTATCTAATGTCCACTACCTGACCTAAATCTACTGTCCTTTTTTCATACGTTTGTTCTAACCTAACAGAACTAATTGCTGTTCACTGAACATGCCCTCAGTTTCCTGTCTCAATTGTTTTCCCATCATTATTCTCTTTCTCTACATATCAGAATCTCCACTACCTTCCAAGGCCAGCCTAAATGGTACTTTCCTTAAATCAGGAACAGTATTTCCCTCTGTTTTCAGAGTACAACTCTCTCCCCTAGAACCTAACATGTTCTATTTTGTTCATACTGCATGAACTCGTAGGAGTTTTAACTCGTACTGTCTGATTCTTTGTCTCCCAAGGATTTAGCACACTGCTTTTTTGTCATTTAGATTAAATGTGTTTTCAGTCTAACTTTTTGTTTTTTGAACAATAGGTTTATGCTAAAACTATAGATGGACAACAGACCATTATTGCATGTATTGAAAGCCACCAATTTCAGCCTAAAAACTTCTGGTAAGACACTAAGTTGTTCTCTTATATTTGTATCTGATTATTTTGGGGGGATAAACAAGCCAACAGATAAGACTTGGTTTTTAATCTAAGTATCTTGGGATAAATTATTTACTTAGAGATTAAAGTTTCCCATCTGTAAAATGAGGGATTTAAACATGATTCCTTCCAATTCTAAGATTTTATAAGCTATTTTTTTAAGTACTCTTTTATTGAGTGAGAATAAGTGATTAATAAAGTGCCCAGGTAGAAATCCCAGTTTTACTTGGGTTAGGGTTAATAACACTGTGAGTTAATTGCATAACTCCATTTGTTTGTGGAAGAACCTGCCATGAACTGAGTAGACATGCTTCTCTCCTCCAAGAGAACAAAAGGAAAAATGAAAGTCAAAATTACTTAGAAAAGGTTTAATGACTAGGCCACTTGGATACAAACTTACATTTGAAAGGGGAGAACCTTGCTTGTTTCAAACTAGAAATTACTTGTATCTTTTTTTCTCTTTCCCCCAACTCTTCTGCCTCTGTAGCAAATGGCCTCACTGTGGCTCAGTGCTAGCTAATTCTGAATTACTATGTGTTTGTGTGTTGTAATAGGAATGGTCGTTGGAGATCAGAGTGGAAGTTCACCATCACACCACCTACTGCTCAAGTGGTTGGAGTACTTAAGATTCAGGTGAGATTCCGACATATTACTAGGCTGTGATAAAGCATTACATCTCTAAAACAAACATGCCAATTGGTATTTGTTCTTGTATTAGAAATAAGGGCCAACTGTATGTAGGTACAAAGGGAGATTAATGTCCGTGAGTAGAAATAGAATCCTGCATCCTGAGGAGGTACTTAACCAGAGCTATGTTCTGGCTTGATAAAGGACAGGTCACGTGGCATGTACTACTTGCTTGTTTTTCTCTTTCAAAGACAACTAAGTTCTTTCCAGGAATTATCAAAGAGTGGTTTTATGAAAGAAGAAAATAAGTAATTATTAAGAAGTGATTATGTAGCAGCTATTTGGTAGCTTTCTTAGTGTTTTTCATGTATATTATATCTCACTCAAGTGTGTACATATATCAATACATATATAAAACCTAGGTCTTAGCTTTGAAAGAAACTACATAAATGGACTTATTTTTTACAGTAATTTTTTTTTACAGTAATGTCAATTAGATAAAATAGGGAAACAATTTTATTTAGAACTATTAATTTAGGTCATTTAGAGAATGTACTGAAATACACTGCTGAGGGGAGCAATGGGCAAGACAGGAGAGGTCTGCTGTACCATGTGGGTCAGCTTCCTGGCTGGGGATCGAATTCATGCCACAGTGGCTGGTGATAGCTTCAATTAATGGTATAATTGAATCAAAACATATGTCATCTGCACGCACTATAGCTTCCTGCTACAAGTAACTACAACTCTCTCCCTGGGGACTTTCCTAGTCATGGCACATGCCTGACTCAGGTGAAGCAAGCTGGGCATGTTAAATGGCTCTAGAAGTGCCATAAAGGGATCAGCAGATAAATATGCCAGCTTCCTCACTCCTCTGGTGGGACAGTTCTGCTGCATTTCTCCTTAGTCTTCCAGAGTCCATCCCTGGCCTGGGAGCTGACCCACATGGCGTAGCAGACCTCTCCTATCTCACCAGCTGTTCCCCTCAGCAGTGTATTTCAGTCAATTGGCCTGTTCTGCTCCCCACTCTGTCTCTGGTGAATCCTCTCATGCTCCTGCACCTCTGGCCTGTACCCCAGCTCCTGTATGCATAAATAAATAAAATAGATCTTTTTTTTTTTTTTTTAAATCAGTTTTCCCTGCTAGGGGAAGAGAATTCTTAAATTTAGTGTTCTGTAAAATACTCATTCGGAGTTGGTAAAGATTGGGGATGACTTAAGAGATGGATTTGTGGCCTAAGCATAGGTTTCTGTGTGAACTACATATAAACTTGCTCAAGCATTGTCTCACGCAGGTTCACTATTACGAAGATGGCAATGTCCAGTTGGTTAGTCATAAAGATGTACAGGATTCAATCACTGTTTCGGTGAGTATAACATACTTAACGTCTATCTCACTTGTATCTTGTTTTTCTTTAAAAATTTAGTTTTGATCCTAAATACTGATTCTGCCAGTAGAAATTCATTTTGCTTTCAACACTTTGATTTGGGCAGCTTCTGAGAGAATATAACCAAGTAGCTACATTTAGTCTTTGACTCAGAGTAGTGATGATGACTTGAAAATATTCAAACTTCTTTCTTAATTTTTGAGATTTGCTCAAAGACAGCAATAGATTTAGTCCTAAAATCTTTAGTCCGTTCTTTAGGTCTTCGTATCGTTAGAGAAACTAAACATTTTTAGGAGTATTTAATCAAAAGTTAGTGTGTTCTATAACTGAAAATGGGGAACATATTTTTTCTTTCTTGCCTTCTTGTATAGTTTCAGACTTCTTATATTTCTAGAAGTTATTGAGCACCCTCAAATTGCTTTTATGTGTGCTCTATATCAATATTTACCTTGTTAGATATGAAAACAGAAATGTTAAAATAGAACAATAGCAAATTCTTTACTGGCTGACATAAATAACATCTTCATGAAAAACAACTATATTTTGGGCTTCCCCTGGTGACGCAGGCGGTTGAGCGCAGTGCTGTGAAGCTGTCCGCAGCCTCTGCAGCGCCGGTTCGATCCCAGCCGGCCGGTGAGGGTCCCACATGTTGTGACAGACCTCTCCTGTAGAGCCCACTGCTCCCCTCAGCAGCGTATTTCGTCAATCTGCCTGTCCTGTTCCCCGCTCTGTCTCTGGTGAATCCTCTCACCCTCCTGCTCATCTGGCCTGTACCCTGGTTCTTGTGTAAATAAATAAAAAAAATCTTAAAAAAAAAAAAAAACTATATTTTCCAAACCAAAAAAATAAATAAATGAGTGAAAAGAATGGCACTGATTTTCATTTTCACAAATCATGTGACATGTGACTTAATGAAAGACAACAGGATTCTCACTCTTCACCCATTTAGTGCTAGCCCTCTAAGTGATGCAATCACCACCCTCACACAGCTCCCATGAGCTTGCGTTGTACACGCGTGAGAGTGAGAGTGAAAACGGCAAGGGTTGCTATCACCATGAAAATAGAGAACAGTTTTGCCTGTTGGATAGGAGCTGGGAATTGCTGCACTAGGCATTAAATCTTTTAGAGTTTTACCACTAATTCTTTTGTGCTTAATGGTAAATGGGAGAGAGATTCACCTCACTTTGCAACTGAATCAATTTCGGCAAAATGCGATAGATAAATAGCAATAGAACAATATGTGAACTTTACATATATGGCACATATACCCGAGGGCATTGTTTATATCCACTTAACACAGGTGTCGTCAAGGCATAAAAATCTGAAGACGTCACAGTTTTTTCTTCTGCGCACACTGAGGTTGACTGGAAAGGATGTGGGTTTTGGTGAACAGTTTCAGACCCCATCCTTACTCAAAAGCTGCCTAGTTTTGGTCAAGTCTCGGGAGGGTTTTGATTTCTCATTTGCAAAATGGCGGTGATGATAATAGAGCTGCTTCACAGGGTTGTTGTGAGAATCATGAAGGTAATGGGCACAGAAAATGCTAGTTAATATAAACTTTTCATTTTCTTTTTATTTACTGCTTACAAATTATTAAAAATCCATTATCTCCCTCCATCTGCTTCCATTAGAGTGAAGTCCAAACTGCCAAGGAGTTTATTAAAATCATAGAGCATGCAGAAAATGAGTATCAGGTAAGAAGATTTGGACTAATTTTTCTAGGTCTAGTACCTAAGTATTTTGCTTATAACATATTTTATTGAACTTCTGTGTCCTTTTAACATAAATAAACTGTGTCCTTTTAACATAAATAAAATAATCAAAATTTCAACAGTCAAGAAACTATAGTTTTAGAAATAATATAAGTGGGATTCTTAGCCTGCTTCAGAAATTGGAGAGAAACTCACTAGAAATATTACATCTTATCTGTTCTTCTAAAGGGCTCAAGCATGTCCTTTGACTAGTTATTTTTTCGTTCACAATCATCCTTTTTCTGTTCAAGCAACTTTTCTATAATTATCTATTAAATTATCTATTAATTATCTATCTATTTAATTATCTATTAATTATCTATCTAATTACAGACAGCAATTAGTGAAAACTATCAAACAATGTCAGACACCACATTCAAGGCCTTGCGCCGGCAGCTTCCTGTTACCCGCACCAAAATCGACTGGAACAAGATTCTCAGCTACAAGATTGGCAAAGAAATGCAGAATGCTTAAAGGCTAAATGTAGGATTCTTCAGTACATGAGAAGATAGGATTCAACATGTGGTCATATGAAATATAACTGATTTATAAACGAGAGTGATATTTTGCTAGGGCTTTCAAAGTTAGCAGGTTTTATAACCTCACAAAATACTGTTGAACCTATAGCATTGTCTTGATTCTGTTGTGTTCTCTGCCTTGTAATTTTTGTTTTTACTATATCTACTTGTAAAAAATTTTTTTTAATTCTGCCACATTTATTGATGGAGAAGAAGATCTACCCTGGAGTCAGTTTACTGTTTAGAAAATGTTCCTAGCCACGAAGCCCTGTTCTAGGCAGGTGATATGTTCTGTACTTCTCTACCCCATCCTTCAGAGCACTTCTGGTATTTCAGTGGTTTTCACTGATTCACCAGCAGCTAAAAAGGCTATCCTAAAAACTAGTGCTGAGTGCAAAACACATTCATCCTTCCCTTTCCAACCATTTATAGCATTTCATAACTGTAGTTTTCAAAAGTAAGAATTGGGGATTTTCACATCCTTTGGAGGGGGGGGGGCAAAGGAAGTTTTCTGGAAAATCCATGATAGCCAGCTTCTCTGGGGAAGTTGTTTTTAAATCCAAAGACTTGAGCCACATTCCCTGCAAGTGAACTTGTTTGTTTTTTCCCTTCCCTCATTGTCTCCCTCCCATCCAGAACCATTGTAGTTACAGATATCTGCATTTTTAGAAGAGTTTTACCCATTTATTATTATTATTTTGTAATATTCAAAAACTGCTGACAGACTGGGGATGTACTAGAGTATAAACTTGAAAAATGCAGATGTTAAGGGAATAATAGATACCTTGTGCTTTAATACTTTGTGGCAGGATTGTACTATAAGCAAATGAATCAAACAACTATGTAAATTACAAACAAAAATTAAAAGTGAACCAAAGTGAAAAGGATAAACTTCCAGGCAGTATCTTTCTATCGTAACCTGTTATTTAAGGGAATACTAGTGATTTGTTCTAAAAAGGATGTAAAAGTTGTTCCAAATTACTCTTCCTCAGTCCTGCCTGCCAAGAACTCAAATGTAACTGTGATATAGCAACCCTTCCCAGGTATACTGGCAGGTACATGTGTGATCACAGAATACACAGGTGACATAGATATGATATGACAGCTGGTAATGGTGGACTCATTTACATTGTTTACACTTTATGACCAGGCCTTAAGGGGAGGTCAGTTTTTAAAAAACCAAGTAGTGTCTTCCTACCTGTCTCCAAACAATTGTCAAACAAGAAGGTTGTTTGTGCTTCAGCTTTGTTTTTGCTCAATAATACAGTCAAGCAGGAATGTTTTTCCAAGTGACGCATTGAGCTGTGTAAGCATTTTGTTTATTTCAAATAAAATATATTTGTATTATTTGTCATTCTATCCATCCATACCACACATCCTCTGTATCAGGTAGTCCAATAGAAATATACCTGTTTTGTTCTTAAATTGTCTGAGTCTCTCCTTTCTGAGCCATTTCTTTAGTCTTTGTTCTTCAGGTAAGTGATGGAACTGCATTTGATTTTTTTTTTTTTCTCCTGTATCAGTTTTCTCTTCTTCACTTTTTTTTTTAAGTTATTTATTTATTTATACAAGCACTGGGTACAGTCAGAAGTGCGGGAGGGTGAGAGAATTCACCAGAGCCAGAGCGGGGAGCAGAGCAGGCAGAAGGACCGAAGTACACTGCTAAATGGAGCAGCGGGCGGCAGGAGAGGTCTGCGCGCCATGCGGGATCCTCCTCCGGGTGGCCCGGGAGCAGCCGGGGATCGAACCAGCGCTGCAGAGGCTGCTGGCAGCTTCGCAACCCACCCAGCCCTCAACCGCTGCACCACCGGGGAGGCCCTGATTTTTTTTTTTTTAAGATTTTTTTTTTTAATATAAGAGCTGGGGTACAGGCCAGAGGTGGGAGGGTGAGAGGATTCACCAGAGACAGAGCGGGGGGTGGGGAGGTGCAGAACAGGCAGACTGAACGAAGTACACAATTGAGGGGAGCAGCGGGCGAGACAGGAGAGGTCTGCTCACCATGTGGGACCCTTCCTGGCCGGCTGGGAATCAAACCGGTGCTGCAGAGGCTGCAGACAGCTTCACACTGCTCTCAACCCGCTGCGCCACCGGGGAGGTCCCTGCATTTGATCTTATTTGGTGACCGTGTTCAGTGTTTCTGAACTTGGTTTCTGCGTTCAAGTATGAGAAGTCTGAATAGCCAACGTCTTGGAAAGAACAACTCTTTTTTTTTCAAGTGTAAGTGGTGTCTCCATGGAGAATACTGCTTTTCACCCAAAGGTGGTTCAAAAGTTTTGTCTTGAGTTTCCCATTTCTGTCAAAATGAAAAATCTAGATCTCTTCCTATCTTCCAGAAAACAAGGCCCAAATATGATTAAGTCAAAATGAAGGAATCCCTGCACCTTAAACTTGGGAAATATTTCACATTGTCTTAACTCCAAATGCTGCTTTTCTCCCACACAAGTCTGACTGAGCCACAGACATGCGACAAATGCTTTTACCTAGATCGCAACAGAGAATCAAGGAGTTGTGGTGCTGCACTGACATCCGAGGCCAGTTCAAATCCCCACCTTCTCAAGGGACATTTAGCTATACTCACTGGACTCACTGTGCACATTCAAATATGCTCGCCTTTGCTTTTAACTTACTCTGTCAGCCTGCCCCCAGGCTATCCCATCAATCTCCGTAGCTCTACAAACTTTCGTAAAATCTCAATCTCCTGGACATCTGAAACCCTTGATTACTTGAATAATTGGAAGGAAATGAACCCTTCCTGCCAATTTCTGCAGAGACCTGATTTTCTTAACCTTCTTCAGCAGAATATGTACTTTAATTGTGTCTATTTTATCATGCACTGATGGAATCGGCCTGTGGTATTGAAGGGGTGGGTAGCTAGTGGGCAAAGGCTGATAGCCACAGAGCTGGTAGCCATAGAAGGGTGGGGAAAGAACAGCACTTGTGGTCGCTTCACACCTCTGGGTGACCAAAAGGGGCAATGAGGCAAATCAGGGCAGTGGAAACGTATCCCAAAGTAGGAAAAAAGCCTCCGGGAGCTTTTGAGAGCCCAGGAGAGCCCCCAGAAGTCCTATAAACAGAACAGCACCCAAGCAATGGGCTCTTCCCTTAGACACCCTCCTGCTGCCAGGAGACTCTTGCAATAAACCTGAACTTGCTAACCTTCAGTCTGATGTGTGTCAGTGATTATTCTTCAATCCCTTGAACACAAGAACACACCCAATCAACAACCATATCTTAGGGCAAAAGTTTCCCAGCCAGATGAAAAGTTTTCTGTGTAGCCTCACTCCTATATTTGGTTTGAAACATGCTACAGATGGGTGATTTGTTTGTTTAGGATTTATTTATTTATGCATACAAGAACTGAAATACAGGCCAGAGGCACTGGGTGGGGAAGGGGTGCAGGGGTGAGAGGATTCACCAGAGACAGAGCTGGGAGCAGAACAGGCAGATTGACTGAAATACACAGCTGAGGGGAGCAGCGGGCAATCAGGAGAGGTCTGCTGTGCCATGTGGGTCACCTTCCTGGCTGGGGATCGAATTTTCACTGCAGTGGCTGTGGATAGCTTCACAGTGCTGTGTTTAACCCTTTGTGCCACCAGGGAGGCCCAAGGGTGACTTGTTTTGAGCCTGGGTGGCAGTGCTTCTGCAAGTTGCATAGTTCTAGTATTTTAATAATCATTATTATTGAACTTTGATGACTGACTCATCTAGATTCAAACCTTGGCAACTTCTCTTCAAACGCACATAAGATTAATACACATCTGAATGTCAGTTTATTAATTTGCAATTTTATGTAGAACTACCAAGCTGCATACCACTTGGGAAATCAAAGAAAGGAAGGTTGATATAGAATAAAACTGGATGGTCCCATAAAACAAGCTGAGCTAATTAAAGTTCTCCCTTGAATAGACAAGGTACATAGAAAAATGCAGATCTGTAACCAGAAGACCAGAGTTCGGGCCACCTGTCACCACCTAATGCCAGTAGAGACAGGAACTGGATCCTTAAGAAACCGCTTTAACATTTCATTTCCAGTTGGCTGTTTACAGTGAGCTGAACAAAAGACAGCTCAGCAGTAAGCAGGGCTTCACTGCTGCCAGGAGCTTGTGATGTCCAGCCCTGGATGTGCCTTATCACCCTCCTGGATGCCTGGCTTCAATCGTGTCCCAGCATGCTGAGGCTGGTCTTCAGATAGCACGGGCTCCAGATGTGTCCTTGGGCTGCAAAGTTGACTCAGAGCAGACAGGCCATAAACAAAATGAGATTTCCTACTAAACCATGCAGAGTGTCTTTTTTTTTTAAAAAGACATTTATTTATGCATACAAGAATTGGGGCCTCCCCGGTGGCACAGCGGGTTGAGTGCAGCACCGTGAAGCTGTCCACAGCCTTTTTTTTTAAAAAAGGTTTATTTATTTATTTATACAAGCACTGGGTACAGTCAGAAGCGTGGGAGGGTGAGAGAATTCACCAGAGCCAGAGCGGGGAGCAGAACAGGCAGACTGATAAAATACACTGCTGAGGGGAGCAGGGGGAGGCAGGAGAGGTCTACGCGCCATGTGGAACCCTTGCCCTGCGGCCGGGAATCGAACCAGCGCTGAAGAGGCTGTGGGCAGCTTCGCAGCCCAGTGCTCAACTGCTGTGCCACAAGGGAAGCCCTGTCCACAGCCTTTGCAGCATAGGTTCGATTCTCAACCAGCCAGGGAGAAACCCACATGGCATGGCAGACCTCTCCCGTCTCACCCGCTGCTCCCCTCAGCAGTGTATTTCGGTCAGTCTGCCTGTCCTGTTCCCCACTCCGTCTCTGGTGAATCCTCTCACCCTCCCGCGCTTCTGACTGTACCCAGTTCTTGTATAAACAAAAAAATAAATCTTAAAAAAAAAAAACAAGAACTGGGGTACAGGCTAGAGGTGCGGGGGTGAGAGGATTCACTAGAGACAGAGTGGGGAACAGAACAGGCAGACTGTCCGAAATACACTGCTGAGGGGAGCAGCAGGAGAGACGGGAGAGGTCTGTTGTGCCATGTGGGTCAGCTCCCTGGCAGGGGATCAAACTGAGGCTGCAGTGGCTGTGGGTAGCTTCATAGTGCTGAAACAACGACTTGTACCATCAGGGAGGCCCCAAAAACCATGTAGAGTGTCTTGCCCAATCTCCACTCCCTTCCTGGCCCCATAAGCTCTAAGTCCTCTGAGGGCAGAAACCAGTCTCATCTCTCCAGATCCAATGTGTAAAAAGGCATTCTATTACAGAACTTATATATTATAAAGTTGCCTACAAACATGGAACTAATGATTAGTGAAATATTACCCCCAAAAGGGTTTAGCTTCCTGTGAACTCCTGATTACATTTTTTGTCAACCGATCAATATATAACCTTGCTATAACCTTTCGTATGTTCTTATTTAACATACATTGTTTATTCATTAACATTGAACTCACAGGGGCCTCCGGGGTGGCGCAGGGGGTTGGGCAAAGCACTGTGAGGCAGTCTGCAGCCTCTGCAGCATGAGTTCAATCCCCCGGTTCAATCCCCCAGCGGGTCAGGGAGCAACACACATGGCGCAGCAGACCTCTCTTGTTTCACCAGCCACTACCCTCAGCAGTGTATTTCAGTCAGTCTGCCTGTTCTGCTCCCCACTCTGTCTCTGGTGGATCCTCTCACCGCCCCCTCCCCCCACCTCTGGCCTCTACCTCAGCTCTTGTATGCATAAATAAATAAATCTTTATTTTTTATTTTTTTAAAGATTTATTTATTTATTTATACATACAAGCCCTGGGTATAGTCAGAAGCGGGGGAGGGTGAGAGAATTCACCAGAGCCAGAGCGGGGAGCAGAGCAGGCAGAAGGACCAAAGTACACTGCTGAGGGGAGCAGCGGGCGGCAGGAGAGGTCTGCGCACCATGCGGGACCCTCCTCCTGTGGCTGGGGAGCTGCCAGGGATCGAACCGGTGCTGCAGAGGCTGCGGGCAGCTTCGCAACCCAGCGCTCAACCGCTGCGCCACCAGGGAGGCCCAATAAATAAATCTTTAAAGAAAAAAAAGTTGAATTCATAGCCAACAGCGCTATAATTCATGCATAACATGGGAATTTTCTCTGCAAGGGAAGAAAAAAGATAATATTCCTTCACCTACCTGGGTACCTGGGTTCTTGACTGAGACATCTTAGGAAAACTGAGTAACTCGCCAACATTAATTAAGCTATCTTCTTTAAGGACATCATCAGCTAGGCCTCCCTGGTGGCGCAAGGCGGTAAACACAGCATTAGGAAGCTATCCCGCAGCCTTTGCAGCAGGAGTTGGATCGATCTGGCCTGCCAGGGAGCAGGCCACAAGAGCAGGCCTCTCCTGACTCGCCCGCTGCTCCCCTCAGCAGTGTATTTCAGTCAGCCTGCCTGTTCTGCTCCCCACTCTGAATCCTCTCACCCCCCTGCATCTCTGGCCTGTACCCCAGCTCTTGTATGCATAAATAAATAAATCCTTAAAAAAAAAAAATCATCCGCTAAAAAAAAAAGTACGTTAGGAGGTTGGGAATCTAAGGGAGGCCATTTGTGGGGAGCTACCAGAAAAGCACGACTAACACAAGCATGGTGGTTATGGGGATCGATCAGTTCCTGCCTCCTCTGTAGATGCGGGTATAAGGAAATTTGGTTGCCCTCCCTCCCCCAGCCCCAACCATCCTGATCCAGGAGGGAGACACCCTTACAGATGGAGATTTTCCTTTACACATGTAAATATCTTTTATTAAGGGCAACCCACACAGCTTTCACAGAGCTTCCTATATCTGCAGTTTCCCTAGATAACCAGCCTGTAATAACCCTTATACCAAAGAGACACTCTGGTGGCAAGTTTTGCTCTCTATCCCTGAGTCACATCACAGCCTTCTCGTGCTTAGTAACTCTAGACAGCACTTTAGGGCTACACTTGGAGACATTTTAGGCAGTGAAATCACCAATAAAAAGTACAAAAATGCAAAAAATGTGACCAGAAATAGATCATGAAAGGACATTCACCGGTAATATGAGCTTGTTCCACCTCAGCTGGAAACGTGCACAGTAGGCAACTCAGATTTTTTTTGTTGTTCTGCCCATGTCCGTGAATGATGGCAAAAGCACCCCAAGTATTGATTTGGGGGTTACAAATAAATTTTAGTCAGTGAATTTGCAAATGGAGTCTACAATAAGGAGGGTCATCTAAACCAGGCACAGCCTCTCCTTTGGTGATGATGGTAGATGACCCATTTGAGCATTTCAGATTTAGGGCTATTTCTAGTTGCCTTAGGGGATACAGTGTAGGCAGAATACATCCAGTGAGACAACATTCAAATGCTGAGTTGTAGAAACCAGGAAACGAGTAATGAGAATTGAGAAATATAGTACTTAAAAAGGAAAAAACAGAACTTCTAATATCCTTCTCCAAACAAAACTCTAAATTTAATCAAGTAATGCCATCAGTGAAAGTTAACTTCCCGATGGTCTTGCGTGTTACTAGGACTCATACCAGATTCTTCTAAGTGTGGGTGGTTTGGGGAAGGCCTCAAGGAAAGGCCTTTCAAGCTGGATGTGGAAATGGGAAGGAAAACCTTGCTAGAATTGTGTGAAAATAATCACACCTCCTTGTAGAGTGGATTTGTCCAGATGAAACTGGTTTGCAGAAGTTACACTGTAACCAAAGCCACAGTATTCATTTTGACCCAAGTCCTTACTACCTGAATGCTGCCTGAGCGCCTTGAGAACATCAGGAGGGAGACCCAGCCAGACAGCAGGTAAGTTCTGTGGCCAGGAATAATGGGGACTTAGGTTTGCGGATCAGAATGGAGGCTCGGTCTGCTCATGGTGGATGCTTGGGAATGGTAACAAAAACAATTTTGAGGCCTTCCCTGTCTTTCCTCCTCTCAGGTCTTACCAGGTAGCTGGGGGAGAAGAAAGATAAAAATCTTTGGCTCCTATCCTGGCGTTTCCCTCTTCTTTGAATAATCAATTTCTAAGAGGACTTTTTCTGCAGTTCTGTCTTCCCCAGCCCTGGAGCTGGAGTTCCCACTGACTTTGCATTTCCTGTTGCTAAAGCCTGTTATTCCTGGCCTGCACTGCTAGTTGGCCTGGGAGAAGGTGCACACGCGGGGAGCCCAGCTGGAGCTTGGTCTGGATTCTGCAATTCCTCCTCCTAGGTTAGCTGGGCTGTGTGGCCTCCGCCAGGGTTTGCTGGGGAGAACAACACCACCTTTGATATATCTGGAACGCTGGCATATTTGTTGAAAAGTTTCTTTTACAACTTTTATTATGTTTGCCCCATTCTTGTGCGTGTGTTTGTTATTCCGGAAGATTAATAGATGCAGAGCCTAGTTTTAGGCTGCTGGTGTGGAAGCCGCACCCCCTTTCGCTTGCCTTAATGGTCCCGAAGCACACGAGCCTTTTCCTGACACCGAGGCTGTGACTATTAACCATTTACTGCCTGGCATGCCTGCAGCCTGGCTCTCAAGATGCTAATATTTTGAGGAAGGAAGCGCCCTTTCTTATGCACTAGCAACAATCAAAGAACAAAGCAGGCGCGTGCGGTCAGTACCCCAGAGGTGACTCTAGAGGGGAGCCCACAAAACGAAGCCTGTGTGGCAGGAACAGTAGTGACTGTAGGTCCCGCCAGAGCCCCTCGCCCCTCCCTCGCACACGCACACACCTTTATCTCAGAGGCACTTGGTTCTCCCCAAACTTCTTGGGCTCTAGTGCCTTCCAGCGTCTGAAAGCCCGCGAGGGAAATTGGGGGTGCGGGGGGGGGCGTGCCGCCTGCCTGCGCGCTGGCCTCAGCTCCCGGCGGTCTGGGGGAGGTGCAGGGTGAACGTGCCCCAGGCCAGCCGCAGCCAACCCGGGTTCCTGTCCCTGCCCTTTGCTCTTCTGCTTTTCAATAAATCCGGAGGCTCGGGGAGGCGGGTGTGGGAGTAGCCCGGGGCCAGCTCGCGCGCGCTCCCGCACTGTTGAGGGGCCCCCAGGCGGTAGCCACGTTCGGATTCTGGCTGGCAGCCAGGGGAGGGAGCTTGGGGTAAGGGGAGGGCCCTAAGGGAGGGGTCAGGCTCCTTAGGAAAGAGTTAAAGGCTGGAGGGGGAGGGGAGCGCACTCAGGGCGCACGGGGAAGGCGCAGGTAGGGGAGCCTCGGAGCCGGGGCGCCTGGGTGGGGGCGATCCCGCAGGCCCGGGGGTCGGAGCGAGGGGGTTCCCCCTGCTGCATCCTCAGACTGGGGCCGTCAACTTCCAGCTGCGGCGGCGACTTTCAGTTTCATTTCCCCGGACCCTCTCGCTGGGCCCAGCCGCCGCCGCGATGCCCAGTAAGTTCAGCTGCCGGCAGCTCCGGGAGACCGGCCAGCGCTTCGAGACTTTCCTGGTGGTTCGGGGGCTGGATGGGGAGCGAGATCGCGAGGTGCTGCGGGCCGTTTACTACCAGGACTTCAAGATCAGGTACCCCCCGGCCCACTCCCCGACCCCGCGTCGCGGGCCCAGCTCGCCACCAGCACCCCGCGGCGGAGCAGCCCTGCCCTGCCCGCCCCTGGCGCGGGGGGCGCCGTGGCCCGGGCGGGTCCCGGGGTGGCGACGACCCTCACCCCCCAGCAGCCACCCTGCGCGCCCACGCGCAGCCCGCGGCGCCCCAGCCCGCGCGCAATGCCCGGGAGGCGCCCCTGCGGGGAGCCCCTGCAGCCGGGAGCTTGGGGACTGCGCGCTGGGGGGCTGGGGGGGGCAGACATCGCTGGGCGTGGGGGAGGGGAGCTCCAGGAGGGGGGCGGGCTTCGCGGAGCGCGAGGAGGAAGCAGCTACTGGGGGGGGACTGTGAGCCCAGTGAGCAGGCTTTACGGGGATCCCCCCCCTCGGTCCCCATGTTGAGGGGCCGGTTACTTGGGGAGGGGGCTGGAGAGCTGGGGAGACCAGTGTGGGAGGGAACATCTCTGGGAGCTTTGGAAAAAAGGGCACGAACTACAGACGTCCCCAACCTCCATTAGCACCTGTGGCTTCTCCATGGAGACCCGGAGCCTCGGCCGCGCTCTGGAGGCCCCTGCGCAGCCTGCGGCCGGGGGTGTCCGCTTCCTCCTTCCTGCTACCATCCAAGACAAAATCAGAGGCTTCTCTCTGTCAAACCACAGAAATGTGCTTCAGAAGCCCTCAATCAGCAGGCTGCAGCCTTGGGCTGAAAACCAAAAAACAGTGTAACAGGGATAAATGTAAAGACTTAAATGCACGAACACGGGGTGGGGTGGGGGATTTGGGCTTGGCCAACACACCTCGTGGAAAATATTTCAGGTTTTAGCAGACCTAAAAGCCAGTAATGGCTGCTTGAAAGAGTCAAAGAAGGGTTAGACCTCTTAATAGAAGTGTAGTTTGGGTGTGGAGGGAGGAGGCAGTGGCACTCCACGTTGAGCAGATCTTATCTGGAATATCGGTTTCCATAATGTCACTTCTTAAGGGCACTTCATAGACTAGACAACATCTGGAGATGGGCAGAGGTGACCTGTTTTACCCACGAGGTACTGAGCATTGGGGGGACTGCAATCCTGAGAAATAGACAATCCCAGGAGAGCAAGAGCTTATGAAAGGCGCGTACAATACACACGTGTGCAGCACACTACAGTAAATGGTAAGCCAAAGCGAGGATTAAAATAGATTATAAGAAAAATGCTGGAGCAAGGAGGGAGAGAACAATGACCACTGAGTCCATCATCTGCATTTCACATGGCTCATTTCACCTATTTTTTTTTTAAGATTTATTCATTTTTTTTTAAGATTTATTCATTTATTTATACATGCACTGGGTACAGTCAGAAGCGCGGGAGGGTGAGAGAATTCACCAGAGCCAGAGCGGGGAGCAGAGCAGGCAGAAGGACCGAAGTACACTGCTGAGGGGAGCAGCGGGCGGCAGGAGAGGTCTGGGCGGCAGGAGAGGTCTACGTGCCATGTGGGACCCTCGCCCTGTGGCCGGGGATCGAACCGGCGCTGCATAGGCTGCAGGCAGCTTCGCAGCCCAGCGCTCAACCGCTGCGCCACCGGGGAGGCCCGATTTCACCTATTTTTGCAAAAAAAAAAAAAAAAAGGTAGTACAACCTGCCTCTGAACACAAGTTAAGGTCTTCTTTTGGCTCTGTTAAATTATTTTGATGTAAAAAAAAAATTATTTTGACGTTTGTTAAAATGGTAAGGACGACTGTTTAAGAGTCAACTGGGAATAGGGGTATTGCGCTAGGGAAGAAAGGTGCAATTCCACTATGCATAGGGCAAAGACTGCTGCTGGGAACTCACAGTCAGATGTAGGGGATGCGGAATTTGATAACTTATCAAGGGTGAGCAGATGTCAAGCGTGGGGAGAGGACTTAGTAAACTGACAGTAGGAATATGGCCAGGACTAGGCTGAGCAGGACGAGAGGGTGGGACAGTGCCAGGGTGGATGCTTAGTCAAGAAGAGGTTCAGAGGAACCATATGAAGTTTGGTCGAGGAGAGAATCTTTGTCCACTAGTTATTTTTTAAGATTTATTTTTATTTATTGTTTCATAGAAGAATTGAGGTGTAGGCCAGAGGTGCAGGGGGTGAGAGAATTCCTCAGAGACAGAGTGGGGAACAGAACAGGCAGACTGACTGAAATACACTGCTGAGGGGAGCAGCGGGTGAGTCAGGAGAGGTCTGTCCCGCCATGTGTGTTACATCCCTGGTTGGGGATCGAACTCGTGCTGCAGTGGCTGGTGACTTCATGGTGCTGAGACTTTAACCCCCGCGCCACCAGGGAGGCCCCTATTTTATGATTTCTAAGATGTTCTGCTCCCACCTCTTTCCTTTTCCACCTCGTTACTCATTTAGCAAATATTTATTATTTTATTGACGTATCACTGGTTGACAACCCTGTAGGTTTCAGATGCACCTCTGCATGTGCCAGTTGTCTGCAAACACACTCAGACTCCCACACGGCCCTGGTTCCTGGCTCTGTAAAGAGTGTCCTCTACAGAGAAGTGTGTGGGCACACCTGTCACAGTACTGTGGGGCCGAGGAGAGTGTTTAGAAAGCTGGAGAGCAAATCCCGGCTCTGCCATTTATAGGTTGCACTTGATTTTGAACAGCTATGTATGTAATTCTTCCATTTTCCTAACGTGTGTAAAGCAATGCTTTGGTGTCAGGGTAGTATGAGACCAAAATGAGCTATAGTCGGTGAAGGGTTTAGCCCTCATGCTATGCGAAATGAGCAAAATCACCTTTTACCTCCTGTGTTCCTGGCTTCCCCAGACCTCAGAAGGGACAAGGAGCCAGTGGCCATGTTGAGAGTAGAACAGAGGAGCATCCACAGCAAAAGTTTATTTAAAGCAAAGCAAGGCAGAAATATTTATTTGAAGCAAAAGCAGCAAAGCAAAGCTCCTGTTGCCAGGAAGGGACTCGATGAGTTGCCATCGGTGGGATTCAGGAGGCTGCTTTTACCTGTTGGGGTGTCTTTGTTTTTTCTTTTGGGGTGAGGGGCAGTTTTGCATTTTTTGTTTCCTTGGAGCTGCTGGCTGGTCTGTTGCTGCAGAGACCAGCCTTGGTCTGTTGCTGCAGAGGACTCTGGACGTTGGGGCCACCTTCTCCCCTCCACCCCCGCTTCCCTATCTCCCTGCAGCTATCTCCTGACCTTGGTCATTTCCCTAACTCATGAACTTGGAAGGGGAGGCCAGCATCACACAGTGATGGTGAGGTGTTGCTTGTGTGGGAAGGTTTCTGGGAGATAACCAGCCTCACCTTGGGCAGGTGACTCATTCTTTTATTTAGCAAATATTGGCCAAATGCCTGGATGAGCAAAGCCACACGGAGTTGCTGTAGATACACAGAAGGAACTTAACTGTCTAAGGAAGGGGGTGGAATTAAACACTTAATTATTTTATTACTGTTGTGATAAGTGCTTGTAAAAAAAAAAAAAAAAAAGCCCAGTGTCGCACTGAGTGTCTGGTTTGGAGACCTTACCAAGATGAGGAGTCAGGTTTCTGGGAGCAAGTGGATTTGAACAGAATATGAAGGATGAACAGGAGTTAGTGGATAAAGGACCAGGGGACAGTATTCCAGACAGGGGAAGTGGCAACTTCAGACCCAGTGGCTTGGGGCCAGAGGGAGGCAGGATCTGCATGGGGTAGCACCTTGTGGACTATGGAGAGGTCTTTTGGGTTGTTTTTTTTTTTTTTAAGATTTATTTATTTATGCATACAACAACTGGGGTACAGGCTAGAGATGCAGGGGGTGAGAGGATCCACCAGAGACAGAGTGGGGAGCAGAACAGGCAAATCTACCGAAATACACTGCTTAGGGGAGCAGTGGGCGAGACAGGAGAGGTCTGCTCACCATGTGGGTATCTCCACAGCCGGCTGGGATTGAACCCGCACTGCAGAGGCTGTGGATTGCTTCATAGTATGGTGCTTAACACCCTGTGCCACCAGGAAGGCCCTTGTTTTGTTTTTAATCTTAAATAGGAAAGTGTGGAAAATTCCCAAGTAGGAGAATGACAGGACTTTATTTATTTTCTCATAGAAGAACTGGGGTGTAGGCCAGAGGTGCAGGGGGTGAGAGGATTCACCAGAGACAGAACAGGTGGATCTACTGAGATACCCTGCTGAGGGGAGCAGCCGGCGACACAGGAGATGTTTGCTGCCCCTTGTGTGGGTCAGCTCCCTGGCCTGGATCAAACTCAGGCTGCAGGGGAGATAGCTCTGAGACTAGGGCACCAGGGAGGCCCAGAGTCAGGTTTTCAGAAAGATCTTTTTGGCTTCTGGGTTGGAGAATAAATAGCTGGTGATTTGACCTCTATCCACAGTTTAGATAAGAAACATTTTACTTCAGGGCCTGGTGTATACAACTTTCCCAGAACAATATGTGTCTTTGAAACAATACATAACTCCCCCTCTCTTGTCTCCTCTGATACTCTATTTTGCTTTTTTCTATTTATTCTATTTTGCTTCAATTTTATAAAAATCCTGGCCTTGACCCACTAAGGAGAGTTGCAACCCACAGTTTGTAAAGCAGGGAACTAGATGTCCTTTGAAGATGCTTCCAAATCTGATACTGCATTCCTCTAGCTATTTCTCTTTCTTGAACTGTGTGCAAAAAGATTAACAGCAAATAATGGGCTAAGGGCATAGCCTTGCAGATGTCCACAGGTATAGCTGTGGTCCACTGAGGATGTGTTCTACACAGCTGGGAACGTCTTAAGTTTCCATTAAAGGATCTGTTGCCAAGAGGCCCCATGTGAGGTGAGGACTGTGCCTCAGTTTCTTCTCTAAAATCTGATGCTAATAATTGCAATTTTGAAGGGTAGTTGTGAGGATTAAATGAGATAATGCACATAGGTATTCAAAAGTGCACACAGTAAGTGCTCAATAAATGTCCACTGCTGCTAATGTTACCATTTGCATTCTCATCACTAATGCAGTGGATCCAGGTGTTCTGCATTAAAAGGTTAGATGTAATCTCCTAGATCGAAGTCATAACTTGGGGGATAGGGCCTCCCTGGTGGTGCAAGGGGTTACCACTGCACTATAAAGCAATCCGCAGCCTCTGCAATACGAGGGGAGCTACCCACATGGCGCAGCAGACCTTTCCTGTCTCGCCCGCTGCTCCCTCAGCAGTGTATTTCAGTCAGTCTGCCTGTTCTGTTCCCCACTCTGTCTCTGGTGGATCCTCTCACCGCCCTCACATCTCTGGCCTGTATCCCAGATGTTGTATGCATAAATAAATAAATCTTTAAAAAAACTTGGGGGACATGATCTGTGCTTGCTAACTCCTGCTGACTTAGGGGCATGGGCAGGAGACGACAGGCTTAGGAAAATGATGGGATCAGGCAGTTCACAGAGGAAATACAAAAGACCAATAAACAGAAAGGCAGAGTCTCAACTATATTGGTGGCCTTTAAATGCAGAATTAAACAAGATACTGTTTTGGTTATCAGAGTGTCAGAAATTATAAAGATAGATTTCTGATAATAGATCTGGGAAAAGGAAATTCTCAAATTCTTGGGAGTGAGAACCCAAGCTTGGCAGTATTTATCAAAGTTGTAAAGATTTGTTGTTTTTGGCCCAGAAGTCCTGTTTCGAGAGATTTGTCCCATGAAACTCATCTGGTACAAAAGTATTTGTGCAAGGATGGTTCATTGGAACATAGAAATAACATGGTAGGTGGCTTAGCACTGGACACACTGCCTTGCAGTCAGGGCTTTGCTAGGTCTTAGAGTTACACTGTTTTTTTTTTTTTTTTTTTTTTAAGATTTATTTATTTATGCATTCAAGAACTGGGATGTAGGCCACAAGTGTGGGGGTGGGGAGGTGAGAGGATTCACTAGAGACAGCGTGGGGAGCAGAACAGGCAGACTAACTGAAATACACTGCTGAGGGGAACAGCGGCGAGACAGGAGAGGTCTGCCACGCCGTGTGGGTCAGCTCCCTGGCCAGAGACGTGCAGCAGCTGCAGTGGCTGCCCATAGCTTCATAGTGCTGAGACTTCACCCCTTGTGCTACCCTGGAGGCCCCTACGTTGGTTTTTGTAAAAATGAAATTTTATTGAATACATATTACAGTAATGTAAACTTTTTGTTAAAAATCAAAACATTCTGTGTTCCTTTGTCCAGCAGCACATGTACTAAAATTGGAATGAGACAGAGAGGAACATGACCCCAGAGTCAGTCCTATCATTTTATACTCAATGCATGAGTCTTCTGGTAGTTCCACATCCTCTCCACCTTTGCTGTGGTCAGCCTTGTAAATTTTAGCCATTTGCCTGAGTGTTACATTGTTTAATGACTGCATACCCATGGTGTGCCTGTGTACAGTTTGTTTACAAATTCTTTTTTTTGTTTGTTTTAAGATTTATTTATTTATGCATACAAGAGCTGGGGTGTAGCCAGGAGAGGTCTGCACCATGTGGGTCAGCTCCCTGGCAGGGGATCCAGGGAGTGGCTACCAATAGCTTCATAGTGCTGAGATTTAACCCCTTGCGCCACCAGGGAGGCCCTGTTTACAAAATCTTGGGCCATTTTCTATTAATTTGTTTTGTTTCCAATTCTTGCCTCCCCCCCACCCTCCCATGACTCTGAAGCATCCTTGTAGGTATGTATTTCCTCATACCTTGGTGCTTTTCTTTCTAGTACATTCCCAAGAGGGGGATTCCTGAGTTAAAGGACCTGTATTTCTAATGTTCGATGTTCCAGATTGTTTTCCAAAAGTTGTAATACTTCACCTTCCTACCAGCAATGTAGAAGAGTTCCCTTTTCTACATGTCCATAATAGCAATCAGTGTGGTGGCAATTTTTTATTTTTATCAACCTAACAGAAATAAAATACCTCATTTTTAATTGTATTTCTCTACTTTGAGAACGTCTTTTCATACTTCTATTCGTCCTCTGGATTTGAACATTACATTTGAGTTGATTGTTACATTTTTCTAGTAGATTGTTCATTAGATTTTCTATTAGATTGTAGTCATTTTTCTATTATATTGTTCACTTAAATACCCAGGTGATTGGATGTGAGTCGGGTTTGGAGTCCAGGAACAGGACCCCAAGGGCCTCTCCGTCCTTGTCTCTGCAAGGAAAGAATTCAACATCAAGAGCAGAGTTAGGCAGAAAAGAAAGATTTATTGTCAGATAAGGACAGGAAAGCTCCTTGGACAGAGGGGTTGTGAGGGGCAAAGAAGCAGTGTTTAGATGAGCCAGGGCTGGGGCGCCTGGGCTTGTGGCCCCTGCTGATTGGTGGAGACCTGCTGGGTCTCCTTTTTTGGTTCTTTCTATTGTTTTCCCAGAATGAGCTTTTGCTCCAGGATTGTGTTTGTTTTCTGAACATCCAGTTTCTTGCCGAGTTGGGGCACCTTGACCCTGCCCAGCTGCCTGCGACCAGTCTCACTTCCTCATTCAGATGTATGATACAAAAGAATTCTTCAACGAGTAGCATTAAGTTCATGAGTTTAAAAAAAAAAATTTTAAACATCTGTCACCTTAGTCCAGGGAGAGGTGGATTTGGGTCATGGTGACAAACATGAGGAATAATTTGACAAATGTTTAAATGGTAGAAGTTAGAAAGCAAGCAGAGTGGAGTTCTGCCTGCCCAAGTGCCCACACACATTTCCAAAAATTGAAGAACTTCACATTAAAAATTTTGATTGGGGTGTCTCTTAGGAGCCAGAATACCTGGACACCTTAGGCCTCCATTCCTTGCTGCCGGCATCTGTCTGGCATGACAGGGACTGGCCCCCCAGTTTGTTTGACTCCCAAGAGTCCAGGTCTACTTTTCGGGCTTCTGCACACTTTTCTCACAACAGTCACGGGGGTGTGCACACCTCACACCACTGACTCAGCCTTGTGACTGCACAGAGCCCCAGGGGGCTGCAGGCGGCAGGGGTACCAGAGCAGCTGACGGCTATTTGCTTTTGAGTTGACTCCTGTTGGCTTTTGGGCTGTTTGCTTTTGGGTCAGTTTGTGCCTCAGCTCAGTGACTTTAGGACCTCTCAGCAGCTTATGAGCCTGACACCTGATTTTGAGACTTCCTCCTGGTTCTCCTCCCTCTCGTGGGGGTTCCGTCTGTGTTTTCTCATCCTCTCAGGGTTATCCTGGCCTCAGCTGCTCTCAGATCATGCACATGCCCTGCAGAGATCCCAAACATTTCACATTGCACTACCTACCTGAGGATTCTTGAATGTTAGACTCTTACCTTGACTTGGGCATGAGTTCTCACAGCTTGGGACTCATGGAGCCAGCTGCCTGGGGTCACGGAGATCCCCAGCCCAGCTTGTCCAGATCCAAATGTCGTGGACAGTCCCTCCAATCTCCTCCTGCTGTCTTTACCTCCTACCTCAGGAACAGTCTAGAAGCCACGCCATTGATTTGGGTATTGTCCTAGGCTCCTCCTACTTCCCACCCTCCAAACCCCCTCCTGTCAGTCACCAAATTCTGCTAATTTTACCTTCAAATAGGGTCCCATCTGGCCCCTCTACTTCTGTCCTTCCCACTGCCTCGTTCAGGCCCTTGTCTTTCAGCTGGACTCTTGCAATGGCCTTCTTCTAACTGGTCTCCCTGCCTACAGTCTTGCCTCCAGCAAATCCATGCTCCAATCCTGATGCCAGAGTGATCTGAAATGCAAATATGATCTTGCCACTTCCCCTGCTTAAATCCCACCACACAGCAGTGGTTCTGTAACCACCTTGTAGCCTCTGACAAAAGTAAGTTGGTGCTCCTCCGCCTGCTCCTCCTGCTACTGTTAGTACTACTGTTGCTACTAATGTGACTACTAATCATAGCAGCTAACATTTCCTGCGCATTTTCTGTTATGTTTTCAAATGACTTATCTCTTTAAAGCAACGCACAGCCAATTCAAAGTTTTTCAATAGTGTCACTCTCATTTGCTTGGGATGAAGGAGAGGGGCAGAGTTTCAGGCAGAGGGCACCAGGGAAATGCCCAGCGCCATGAATAATCTTGCGCTAGTGAGTACCAGTGCTGATTTAGCCTCACCAGTGAACTAGGCTTACCATGGTTTTCGGGAACTAGGATTTGCTTTCACTCCCTCCAAAGCATCTGGGGTGGGGGGGTGGTGATTTGTCCATGAAGTATGTCACCCTGGGCACAACCACTGGCTCCTGGGGGCCGGTAAAGGACGGCTGGGCACCATGGAGTGACATCCTGGCTTCTTGGCGTGGCATGCACGATGTGGGTAACCTGGTCCCTGCCCACCTCTGCTGCCTCCTGTCACTCCCTTCCTTGCACTTTCACTCGAGTACAACCAGACTGTATGATACTAATCAGCGCGCACCTTACGAGGTCTCCTATGTGCCAAGCACTGGGCTAAGTGGTTCACTGCGGTGTCCCTCTCATGCAGTCCTCACAGCCACTCCGCCAGGTAAGTCTCACTGTCCCCATCTGATCGAGGAGGAGAGCGAGGCTGTGAGAGGTGAGGCTGCCTCAGGTGACCCAGGTAGGGGTGCAGTATTCCTCCACCCCCACTCCCACTTTGCGCTCCCTCTTGCGCCTGGAGACACCCCTTCCTTCTCGGGACTCCATTCTGACCCCAGCTCCTGGGGCAGCCTTTGAGGGACCTCCAACTGCCCCCAGATGGGGCTCAATACCCCTCCTTGACCTGCTGAGCTGCCTGCAAGCCTCTTGTACTAGGCGCCCAGCAGCAGCTGGAACGTCCATATTGGGTCTGTGCTTCTCGGGACGGGGTCTGGATCTCTTGCCTTTTTGAGGCCCCAGCATCTAGCGCAGTGCCTGGCACATAACAGGTCTCTGTAAGTGTTTGTTGAGTTGACTAAACTGAATTCCAGGCACTGAACCTTGAGGTAATTGTCCTTCTGACCAGTTTTCCCTGTCTTCACCTTCTCTAGGCACAAAGCCAAGCTATTTGATCTCTGGAGAAGGATCCTTTCCCTTCCTGCTGGTTCCACCTGCACCCTTTGACTTCGGGTGGAAATGCTGTCTGATCAGCCACCTTGCCCACACACCCTGGACACCTGTGCTCTCTCTGGCCCCCTCTCTCACTCCTCGCCATCAGGCTGGACCCCAGATCCGTCCCTCTGAATCAACTCACTTGGTTTCCCCTTCGCCTTAGATTTTTCCGCTGGGTTGTATCTTTTCCTGTCCCAAATAGATTCCCGCACCCAAATCTCTTCTTTCTTTCTCCTTCCTTAGTCTTCCAAGTCACAGCCCACGACTAGACTCTTCTCCTCAGAAATGCGCAGTCCACGACCTGTTGTTTCAAACAGTTGTATTTAGTCTTGGGAAGTCCCATCACCTGCCCTTAAAACACTAAAAATGTCCTGCGGTCCCCAGCCTGAGTCTGTCCTGGGCCCTGTCCTGTCCCGGCAGGGCTGGCGCGTCCCGCACAGGGCAGCCCCGGACCCGTGCCCGCATGCGCTCGTGCCCACGCTCCCTGCCTGCCCTTACCGCCCAGTCTCCTCTGCTTCCGGCAGCTTTGGGACCCCCATCCCTGGTTTCTCCTCCATGCTGTATGGAATGAAGATTGCAAATCTGGCCTACGTCACCAAGACTCGGGTCAGGTTCTTCAAACTCAGCCGGACTGAGGAGCAGGTACCAGAAGATACAAAACTGAAGCCAATGTCAGATATCAGCAAACAGCACAAGTCCCTGCTAGCCAAGATCTATTATGACAGGTGTGTGTGTGTTGGGGGGGGGCCAGGGTATGGGGGGAAGATATTTGGCTGAGGAAAGAGTGTTTCACCTCAGGTTGGGGTAAAGGCCGCCCCCTCCAAGGAGTGGGGGGAGCATGTTGGTTGGGGAAGGGGTGTTTCCTGGCATCTTGCCAGTCTCCCCAGCGTAAAACTTTACCCAGGGCAACCCCCAGTCAGGCCTTTCCTGCCCCAGCCCCCTCCTTAACTCCCCATTCTCCACAGGGCTGAGTATCTTCATGGGAAACATGGGGTGAACGTGGAGGTCCAGGGCAACCATGAAGTCAGAGATGGGCAGGTCCTTATTCATCTGGATTTGAACTGCAAGGAGGTGCTAACCCTGAGCCTTCAGAATGGAGGGACCCAACCTGTCACACTGACCCATGTCTTCCCGTTCTGCCGGTCTCCCCAGTTTGTCTTCTCTGATGGAGACAGGGAACTGCCCTGCCGACTGGGGCCTGGTGAGTGGGCTTCCAAAAGAAGGCGCTTCTAGTGGGCAGGAGCTTGCTTCCAAGAAGGGCTGGTGTTGGGGGGTCGGCTGCTGCCTTAGGATGGTGTATTTGGGGGCATCTCTAGGTAGGGATGCTGGTGTTGCATGTCCCCTCCCCACTCACGCTGCCATCTTACTCCAGGTGAACGCTATGAGCTCCGCGTCCAATGCGAGACCACCTTTGTGGGCTATTTCCCAGCCACTGTGCTTTGGGAGCTGCTGGCGCCTAGCAAGACGGGTTCAGAACAAGCTGGCACTTTCTACATTGCCCGCTTCTTGGCTGCTGTCACTTACAGTCCCCTGGCTGCACAATTGAAGCCCACAACTCCCTTCAAGCAGACCCCGGTCACTAGAAACCCATTAGTGACCAGCCGGGTAGAAGAAGGACAGAAACCTGACCGGTAACTCCTCCCTCCAGAACAGGCCAGTTGTGCATGCCCCAGCTGACACAGAGTGAATCCTTGGGGAGATCCAAACCTGGGGTCATCACGCCTTTCCTGATTTGCAGTTCACTCCTCTGGGCCTCAGACCTCTCTGTCTAGGAAGAATACTGCAAATGAGCAGCAGCTATGAGGACAATGTGAAAAAATTTTACACTGATAAAGCAATAGATTATCAAGCAGTCCATACTACTTAGCTGTCTTTTCCTTTTGAATGGCTTTGATATAATTCACATACTATACAATTTACCTCTTTAAATTTAGTACTTCTGATCTATTCGTAGTTATGGGCTAGTCCAGTTTAGAATCTGTGCACATTACCCCAAAAAAGAACCTCTGCCCTGGAGCCTCCAAGTTCCCTCCAGCACTAACCAACCACTTGTCAGCTTCCTGTCTCTATAGAGCTCCCTATTCTGGACATTCCATATGAATCAAATCATGTAAGTGGGGGCATCTCCTTGGCACAGCCAGCTTGTGCACATCTCCTGTGCACAGCCTTGGCACAGTTTGCACAAAAGCAAACTGTTGTGCTTATTGTTTAAAACACATGTGTAGAGTGGAAACTGACCAAAATGTCTGGAACGCTGTCTACCAATGTTGGTTATTACTAGGTAGATGGCCAGAACATTATTTATTTATTACCTATTTTTTTTTTTAAGATTTATTTAGTTATGCGTATAAGAACTGGGCTGTAAGCCAGAGGTGCAGGGGGTGAGAGGATTCACCAGAGAGTGGGGAACAGAACAGGCAGATCTACCAAAATAAACTGCTGAGGGGAGCAGCCGGCGAGACAGGAGAGGTCTGCTGCACCGTGTTGGTAGCTCCCTGGCGGGCCTGGGATGGGGATCAAACTCATGCCGTGGGGCTGGCAGTAGCTTGATAGCACTGTCTTTAACCCCTGTACCACCAGGGAGGCCCTCTATTACCTATTTTCTGATTTTTTTTTTCTTTAATGAACATGCATTACAGACATATGTGTTTGTATATGTTTTTAACATTTCAAGTAGTGTTCCTTCTAAAAATGAGCTGGCTGGTTCTGCATCCTTGGGGTAATCCCTTGAGCAATGGTGTTCTGGGACTTTGCATGCCCTCCAGGGAGGGGCCTTTTCAGCATATTTGAAGGTGAGAGGTCCCTAGTTTGTGACTGCTCTTCTTCCCCCTCCTGCAGCGCAGAGGGGTATGACCTGGAAATGATTGTGCCACTGGGGCGCTACTCCCCACCGAATCGCCTCCGGCAGCACTTCCCTGCCCTCCAGAAAGCAAACGTCTTCACTGCACCAAAGGAAATTGCTGAGATCAAGTAAGTCCCACCCCTGTACCCCTCGTGCTGCTTCCTGTTTCTTCCCTAGTGGCTTCTTCCTCTTGCCCTCAGAGCTCTGTTCTCAGCTTCCATGTCCTTCCTTCCCTTACTGAGCACGCACTGTCCACTGTTCACGGTGAATCAGTCACATGGGAGCGCGGCCCGTTCTAGTGCCAGGGGGCATTAGCAGGAGACAATGAGCAGTTAGTTATTGCTTCAGAAACGTTTCTCTTAAAACTTTATGTAGGGATGAGTGTGATGAAGAACTAAACTAAAACTAACAGGTCAAAGGGTGGCTTGGTGTCTTTTTGCCAAGGGTGGTTAGTCCAGGCTTCAGGAGGGGGTGGCATTTGAGCAAACAATGACATTTGAATAAGGTGAGGGTATGAGTCATAGGAGGATGTGCGCGGGGGAGAATGTTCCAGGTCCTCCGATCCTTAACGCAACCAATGCTCAGTCAGTCCTGAGGGTTGGGGAAAGGGGTGTCCGAGCCAACCAGGGCCAGGCCTCCCTCCTTTGAGGCTCTCATCCCCATCTGCTTCTCTGTCCTTCTAGTCTTCCCTGATTCCTGATGCTTTCATAGTCCCAGAGCTGCACAAGGGATGAGGGGGAGCTGCTCCCGGGCACGGGGGTTGCTTGACCTGTCCTGCCCCGCACTCACCTCTAACAATCACTGCCAGGGCCCAGCTGGAGAAAGCCCTGGAGCAGAGGAACTACAAGACGAAGTTCCAGCTCCTGCTGCACCTGGAGGAGCTGCAGATGGAGCATGACATCCGGCAGTATGACCTGGAGTCGGTGCCCATGACCCAGGACCCCACGGACCGCAATTCCAGCCTGCTCACTCTGCAGGTCAGGGCTCGAACCCGTTGTTGGCAGGGTGGGCTCAAGTCCTCTTGACCAACCAGTCAACCAGCAGGCACATCCTGACGGCAGGGCAAACAAGAGGAAGGACGCCCTGGAGGAGTCAGCAAGGACCATGCTGGGCATCCTGTGCTCTGAAATGGATATTAGAGCAGGGCCGGTGGGGAGAGGACCCGGGTTTTAGTTCATAATGTGCTCTCTCCCGGCTGCATGGCCTTGGGCAAGCCCCTCGCGTTCTCTGGCCTTCGTTCCCTCATCTGAAAGCACAGGGCTGGACTAATCATTTTTTCCCAGCTCTTCAGATGTTGAATCTGTGCACAAATACAGATGGGGATCTGTCCAGAAATACAGATGGGAATGGATCTTGTGCACAAATTGTGAGGCGGGGCCAGCTGAAAGGGAGGGATGGGGTATATCAGGGAAAGATGCCTGTGGAACTGCGTTTCGAGCAAGATTTTATTATTTTCACTTTATTTTTTAAAGATGTATTTATTTATGCATACAAGAACTGGGGTACAGGCTAGAGGTGCAGGGGTGAGAGGATTCATCAGAGACACAGTGGGGAGCAGAACAGGCAGACTGACTGAAACACACTGCTGAGGGGAGCAGCGGGCGAGACAGGAGAGGTCTGTTGCGCCATGTGGGTAGCTCCCTGGCTGGGGATTGAATTCTCACTGCAGTGGCTGCCAATCGCTTCATAATTGCTGAGACCTAACCCCTTGTGTCACCAAGGAGGCCCCTCGCGCACAATTTTAAAGGCAGAGAAGGAAATGACCTGGCCAAGAGGGTCTGGGAGCTGAGTCTCAAGTCCTGAAATCCTGCACCCAGGAGGGTTTCCGGGACTCCTGAGCTCAGCATCTCTGAGTTAGAGCAAGGCTTGTCCCCTTCCTGGTTCCCTGATTCCCTGTCTTGCAGGAGAGGAAAGCAGCAACCCCTCCCCAACCCCCCCCCCACCCCCGCCAGAGTATTGGGGTGGAAGCGTCAGTCCTTGACCCTCAGAGGCAGCCTGGGTGTTGGTCCTCCAGTGCGCTGCCTGGGATTGGGAGCTTGTTTGTGTTTGTGCCCTGCAGGTCCCCGGGGTGGCCGAGAGCCGCCCCTCAGTGCTGCGGGGTGACCACCTGTTTGCCCGTCTGACCTCTGAGATACACCAGGAGAACTCCATCACCTATAAGGGTTTTGTGCATAGGGTGGAGTTGGACCGTGTCAAGCTGAGCTTTTCCATGAGGTGGGTGTTCTGGGCCCCCCGAGGACCTGAGTCTACTGAGGGCCTCTGAAACCAGGGGTCGGGGGTGTTTCTCCATGAGCTGGGTGGGACTTCCAGGATGGAGCAGGAAACTTTCCAGGGGGACTCTGGGGTGCCTTAGCAGCTTCTTCTCCTGGAGGACTTTGCATGGAGGTTTTGGAAAGTAGGGGTAGAGCCTGGGTAAGTGGAGGGAAAATGCCTGATTTAGTTCAATTGCTCACCCCTGTGACTAGAACTCTTTCCCCTCTTTTCTTTCCCAAAGCCTCCTGAACCGCTTTGTGGACGGACTGACCTTCAATGTGAACTTCACCTTCAACCGCCAGCCCCTGCAGGTGCAGCACCGCGCCCTAGAGCTGGCCGGACACGGGTCGCTGTGGCCCACACTCTTTCCTTCGACTGCCTGTGGGGTCCCGCTGATGCCCTCAGATGTGGAACTCAAGTGAGACTGTGGACAGGGGCCTCTGGGGCTGCTGGGAGTGTGGGTTTATGGGATGGGGTCAGGGAGGCCTCCATCCACCTGGATGATGCCATGTCCCTGGCCCCTCTGCAGGCTGTACGACAGGAGTCTGGAGTCAAACCCTGAGCAGATGCAGGCTTTGAAGCACATTGTAATGGGCACCACCCGCCCGGCCCCCTACATCATCTTTGGGCCTCCAGGCACTGGCAAGACCGTTACCTTAGTGGAAGCCATCAAGCAGGTAGGGCCTGAACCGAGACCAAGGCCAGCATGCTGACGCCCCCAGGCCAAAGTAGTGGGCCAGAATCTGGGTCCCTCCGGCTCCCCGAGTGTCTTCCCTGGAGCTGGCGTCCAGGGTCAGTGTGGTGTTGAGCACCGTAGGGCAGGCTGGGTTGATGGGGTGCTTGGGGTCACCACTCATTTTGCAGTCACCAGAGGCTTGGTGTATTTACCTGCAGCAGGTGTCCGGCATGAAAATGCTACTAGAACTAGCAGGGCTGGCATCAGAACCTGCCGCTTGCGCCACACCACACCAGCCTGAGTCACATCTGAGTCCGCTCCCTGTCCCCTCCCGCTGGAGACCTGGAAGCTGCCTCCCACACTTGCTTGTCTCTACTGATCCCAGGTGGTAAAGCTCTTGCCCCAGGCCCACATCCTGGCCTGTGCCCCGTCCAACTCGGGTGCTGACCTCCTCTGCCAGCGGCTCCAGAACCACCTGCCCAGGTCCATCTACCGCCTCATCGCCCCCAGCAGGGACATCCGCTTCGTGCCCGAGGACATCAAGGTACCTGGGGAGTGCGGAGCACCAAGGGGTGGTGGACACTGGGGCCGGGAAGCTAGGAGACCTGGATTCTGACACTCTCTATGGCCTTGGGGTAGGTCAGGGCCCCAACCTGGGCTTCGGTTTCCCTGTGTGTAAAGCAAAGAGAAGTGAATCAATTGCCTCGGGGGACCCAGAGGGTGAGATTGGTGGGGAAACAGGTTCCTCCTTTCCCTTCACAGCCCTGCTGCAACTGGGATGCACAGAAGGGGGTTTATTTGTTTCCTGCCAAGAAGAAGCTGCAGGAATATCGTGTCTTAATTACCACCCTCATCACTGCCAGCAGGTAGGAAGTGTGTGTGTGTGTGTGTGTGTGTGTGTGTGTGTGTGTCTGCGTGTGTCTGCGTGTGTTTGTGTGTGTCTGCATGTGTCTGCATCTACGTAGAGGTGTAGAGGTAGCAAACTGGGGAGATGGGGAGGAATAGTGCTGGGGCGCAGGGTGGGGAGAGAAGGGGTAAGCTTGGATGAGCAAGATGCCTGGGTATGACCCCCACCTGGCACCCCCAACCTCCCTCCCCCCGCCCCCGACACCTCCCAGGTTGGTCTCGGCCAGTTTTCCCATCGGTCATTTCACACACATCTTCATTGATGAGGCTGGCCAATCCGTGGAGTCCGAGAGTCTGGTGGCCATAGCAGGTGAGGGGGTATGGGGTAGGCCACCCTGCCCGGGATTGGGGAGGCCCCACCCCTGGCCTGTCTCCCCATGTTACCCTGCCTCTCAGGGCTGATGGAAGTCAAGGAATCGGGCAATCCAGGAGGGCAGCTGGTGCTGGCGGGTGACCCTCGGCAGCTGGGGCCTGTGCTGCGTTCCCCGCTGACTCTGAGGCACGGGCTTGGTTACTCACTGCTGGACAGGCTGCTCACCACTAACAACCTGTACAAGAAGGAACCTGATGGCTATAATTCCCAGTTCATAACTAAGCTGCTACGAAACTACAGGTATTCCTCCTGCTCCCTCCCCTTTCGTGCAGCCCCCTGTCTGCACACCCTCTGTGCAGCCCCTCCTGACTGTCCTGTCCTGCCATCTGGTTGCTCAGAGGCTATGTTGGTGGGAAGACTTTTTTTTTTAAGATTTATTTATTTATGTGTACAAGAACTGGGGTACAGGCCAGAAGTGTGTGGGGGGTGGTGGTGAGAGGATTCACCAGAGACGGAGTGGGGAACAGAACAGGCAGACTGACTGAAATACACTGCTGAGGGGAGCAGTGGGTGAGACAGGAGAGGTCCGCTGTACCATGTGGGTAGCTCCCTGGCCGGGGATCGAACTCGTGCTGCAGTGGCTGTGGACAGCTTCATAGGTTGCATCTTAACCCCTTGTGTCACCGGGGAGGCCCCTGGTGGGAAGACTCTAAACTGGAAAGTCATGGTCTCCTTCCTGGCCCCATCACTGCTATTGTTTGGTTGTATGATTTAGCAAGTGGCTTCATTCTAGAACAGTTTGCTTATCTCTATATTAGGGAATGGTCAGTGGATGGCTCTGGCGGGTGTCCCAGAAGAAATTTCCAGGCAATCCAAGGAGAAATGCGAAAAATAGGGACAAAAAACCTAATTGATATTCAAATTCAGGAGCTATATTTCCTTTCGTTGAGTTCGCACATCTAAAATGCTCAATGAGTTCCTAAGCCTTAGTTCTTTAGCTAAGTTCACCAAGAGTTCAGTGAATGTTAGCTGTTGTCTTGTTACTGCTTGTATTTTGGATATTATCTCATCAAATCATCTGGTGCATGAAGTCCACGGAGCAGACACTCTCCGGGACCACACTGGGTGTTTCTGTGGTCCACGGTGCTGTCGGTGGGTGCGTGTGGGTCCAGAACAGGTAGATGGTGGGCGGAGTGGGGAGGACCCTGGTTTTATTATTCCTTTTGCTGTCTCCCAGGTCTCACCCCAGCATTCTGCACATTCCTAACCAGCTCTATTACGAAGGGGAGCTGCAGGCCTGCGCCGACCCCATAGACCGAGAGCGCTTCTGCCACTGGGAGGATCTGCCCAAACCGGTGAGGCTGAGCAGGGCAGCTCAGGCGCACACCCCGACCCTCCTCCCTTCCCTTGAACTGAAGATGCTCTGGGGGATGCCGAGCGGAAGCCATGGGCCCCGCCCTTGGTCACCTCAGTCTGGGATCCCACATTCCCTGGGAGGGCTTGGGTGGGAGGGAGGGAGGCTGAGGCATTTCCCTCCCCCACCCCGCCCATCTTGTTACCCAGGGCTTTCCCATCATCTTCCACGGCGTAATGGGGAAGGACGAGCGTGAAGGCAATAGCCCGTCCTTCTTCAACCCAGAAGAGGTTGCCACAGTGATTTCCTACCTGAAGAAGCTCCTGGTCCCCTCCTCCAAGAAGGGCAAAGCCCGCCTGAGCCCCCGAAATGTGGGCATCATCTCCCCATATCGGAAGCAGGTCAGACCTTGGTTCCCATCAAAGGTGGGGACCCCCTGATGGTACTGCCTTCATAGCCACACCACCAGATGAGCTTCCAGAAGCTCAGGCTTCTGTTGGCCCCAGTTCTCAGAAGAGCATAGGGGTCGGCTGTCCTGCCCTCTTTGCCCCTAGCTTTCTGGCCTCCTACCTGGCTCCCTCTTGCATTGGGGTAACAGCATGAAGGAAAGGCACGTGTCCCCATCTTCCAGGTGGAAAAAATCCGTTACTGCATCACCAAGGAGCTTCAGGGACTGGATGACATCAAGGACTTGAAGGTGACGCCACTCTTACATTCCCCCTGCTCTGTGCAGAGTCCTCCTCAGGCTCTAGCCCAGCCCATGTCCCCCCACCCTTGTGGCTTCAGATGGAGCTGGGGTTCTCTCCAAGCCTCTCATCCTGAAGGTCCCATCTTGTAGGTCTGGGGTGGGTCCAGGAAGTCTACGTGTTTAGTAGTCACCCTACTTGATCCTTAGGACCCAGCTAGTTGGAGGCCTCTGTCCTAAGGATAAAGTCCAAACTCCAAAGTCACCTGCCCTGTCATGTGATGGGTGTCTGGTCTTCCCCCTCCAGGCTGGCTGCAGATAAGAATCACCTTTCATGGAAACTGCCAGTCGGGGCTCCACCCAACAATTGCTAGGCTATCTGGGGGCAAAGCCTGGGCTGTGGTATTTTTTTTGTAGCCCCTCAGCTGATCTAGGGCACAGCCAGGGCTGAAAACCAGCACTTGCAAATTTAGAGTCCTCTCCCTGGAAATCTGGATCTAGGTGGTCTGGCTAGGGCCCAGACATTTCTGACGTCATTAGCAAGTATCTTTGAAAGCAGCTGCTCTGGGCTATGTGTTTGCTCTCCTGTCTGCCTTAGAAGTTTCCAGCCCCAGCCCTTCCACTGCCTTCATCTCTGCCTTCAGTAGAGTGGACACTGTGGACACTCACTCCACTGTGACAATTCCCTGGGGATATTATGTTCCCACCCCCACCCCACCCCCAGCAGAAGCTCCCGAGGCAGGGCTGGTCCTCAGGCTTCCTTCTGAGCCCCCAGCTCAGCCTTTCCTCCCCTCCAGGTGGGCTCTGTGGAAGAGTTCCAAGGCCAGGAACGCAGCGTCATCCTCGTGTCCACCGTGCGAAGCAGCCAGGGCTTCGTGCAGCTGGATCTCGACTTTAAACTGGGTTTCCTTAAGAACCCCAAGGTTTGAGGGCTGGCAGGTGGCAGGGTTTTTCCCTCCTTTGGGGGTCCTTCCCTCTCATGACCCCACCATGTCTTCCTTCCAGAGGTTCAATGTGGCTGTGACCCGGGCCAAGGCCTTGCTTATCGTGGTTGGCAACCCGCGCCTCCTGGGCCACGACCATGACTGGAACGAGTGAGCATCCCCACCCGCCATCCCTCTTGGTGGCCACAACCCCTGGGGAGGGTGGGTGTGTCTGTTAAAGGCCTTGTGGCTCAGTTCTGGTCATCTTCAGTGCCCCCACTTAATAAGTTCCCTGACGGTTGGCTTGCCCCAAGGCCCAGAGCGGCGGGACCAAGGTTTAGGTGCCCACCTCCTGCCTGTGCAACTGTGTGAATGTGCCTGTGTCCCACAGATTCCTGAAGTTCTGTAAAGAAAAAGGGGGTTACACCGGGTGCCCCTTCCCTACCAAACCGGACCTCCAGCAGGGTCAGTACTTACTTCAAGAGCTGAGCAAGCTCAGTGTCTCTACCTCAGGTAGGGTTGGACCAGTGGGGGCAGGAGGGGGGCAGTGCTGGGGAAGGGGGTGAGGAAAGCAAATCTGACTTTCTCTCTCTAGGGCCCGCAAATCATGACTATCTTCCCGCTGAGCAGAAGGGTGAAGGCAGCCTGTACCTGCAAGTGGAGCAAGAGTGGAGGAGCGATCACTGAAGACACGACAGGGACCTTCTCACACCAGCCAAGCCTTAACCCCCAACCCTGACCCCAGCCTGAACCTGCCCCCAGCCCAGCAGCCCTTCAGAGGGACAGAAAGGCTGGGAGAGGGAGTTTACATCCCAAGCCATTCTACCCCCTCCCCTGCTGGGGAGACTGACCCACCAAGCTGCTAACAAATGCAGGGAGAAGAAAAACTCTGAAAACAAAATCTTGTTCTATGCAAAAGTCTTTGTGACTCAGCCCGGCCCAGCTTCCTGAGCTCCCAAGCTGACCCAGACCCCCGTGAGGGCCGTGTCCCTTCCCCACAAGAGGAGAGGTGCCCCCAGGGCCAGGGGAGGAAACCCAGTAGGAGGTGGCAGGGAAGCCACCCACAGGCTTCTAAGTTTAGCCCCTGCACCAGACCACTCCCCTCACCCGCCTCCCAGGCCTGGAGCCAGGCATGATCTCATCCTTTGCTCCAAGACTCCACCCGGCCTGCCCTGAGTCCTGCCTTTGCAGACAAGGGCCGGCATTGCAGGCGACTTGCAAACAAGGAAAGATGGGGCTCCAGGCTCACAGCCAAGACAGAGACCAGGAGAGAAGGGCCGGAAGCTGTCACACACATTGGAGCTGTGGCCTTTATTCATGGCCCCCACCAAGGACAGCCAGAGGAAAGGCCCTGTCCACACCAGAAACAGGGGGTGGGGGTGGGGGCAGGGGTTTTCTCTCTGGGTTACACCCTCCCAGTCCCCTACCCCAGACCCTCTAGTGAGCCAGAAGTGTATAAAGTGCTGGTGAGTGATGATTCTCTGGGGAAGCCAAAGGGGTGGAGAGCCTGGCCATGGCTAGGGAGAAGGGACTCCATCTGGGGGGCGGGGCACAGGCCCAAGTGACCGGAGCACTGGGCGGGGGAAGGACCTACCACACTGTCCTCAGCTGGGGCAACTCAATGCAGTCCTGGGCTGGAGGGAACTGGAAGGAGCCTTTGGCATGAAGCCCTAAGAGGATGAGACTTAGGGAGACGGGTAGTTTCTGCACCCCTGTGAAGGGAGGGAAGTAGGGGAGGCATGGGAGATCTCAGAGGATAGGACAGCCCTTCCGGCGCTTATTCTTGCGGACCTGGAGGCCGGCTCGAGTGGCCATCTCAAATACTTCCCGCACCCCTTCCTTGGTCTTGGCTGAGCACTCGAGGTAGCCAAAGGCACTGATCCGGTTTGCCATGTCCCGGCCTTCCTCAGATCGAACAGGTTCCTGGGAAGGCAGAAGGTGAGAGGTCAAGGGAAGCTGTAGGAGTATCTAGCCTTGATCCAAATCGCCCAGCCATGCAGGGTAGCTTCCTGGCTGACACTTAAAATTCTCAGCCACCCCTATGCTCCATAATCCTCTTGCCTGAATGAGTAGACGCCCTATCTGACCATGCTGCCTCTACTCTCACTTTTTCTAAAAGCCCACCTTGATGAGTCCCACAGCCTGGTCCATATCCCCTCTGGCAGCTTTCTTGAATAACTGGTCCCTGGCTAGAGAGTTATTTAGCTATAACAAATAGGCCAGCTCCCTCCCTCGGGGCCTCTCTTCCAGCCACTTCCAATGCTCTCCCACATCTCCATCAGCCTCACCTGCATGTCCCCTGTGAAATGCCTATTGTGGCAGATATTTCCTGAGGGCAGGGATGTTAATTCCAAACATGGCAGGGGCAATAGATGAAGGGGTTTAAGTGGCAAGTGACTTAGATAAGTCATTTCATATCTGATAAGTTTCATCAGATAGTGGATCAGACACTAAGGCTCCAGTCTCCCTCAATAGGTAGAGTCCAGGTGAACACCACCATGACTTCCAGCACAGGGCAGTGGCCTGGAGAGGGTTGCTCTCCCAGGCCTCAGCCTTCCGGGGGGCTGCTGGGCAGCCCACGCACCTGCTTCATCTTGGCCAGCTCTCTCCTGGTGTGCTCATCTTGCCTCAGGTCCTTCTTGTTCCCCACCAGGATGATGGGCACGTTGGGGCAGAAGTGCTTCACCTCCGGGGTCCACTTCTCAGGAATGTTTTCTGCACAGACATGGCCCAATAGGTTGGCACCTTCACTTAGATGAGAAAGCTTCCCCCCTACTCCTGAATCTTCCCATAACAGTCTCAGCTACTCACAATTGAGCCTCATCCCTCCCAAGGGCCAGAGTCACTGCCGCAGCTAAGGAGGCTACCAGCTCCCTGGGTCCCTCCCCCACAGCCTCAGCCTCTGATGATGACCAAAATGGGTCAAGGCGAGACTCGCTCTGTTTGGTTGATATCAAGGGGTTCTTGATGCTGTCCTCCCAGCATGCTCACCCAGGCTGTCGGGGCTGTCGATGGAGAAACACATGAGGATGACGTCGGTGTCCGGGTAGGAGAGAGGCCTCAGGCGGTCATAGTCTTCCTGGCCTGCTGTGTCCCACAGGGCCAGCTCCACCTGACACACAGGCCGGTGAGTGGCTAGCCAGAGGGCCCTTTCACACACACCCCACACCCTGCCAGGCAGAGGTCCTCACTGAAGCCACCGGTCCTGCGGGTTCACTGAGCATCTCAGCACCTGTTATGCTGGGGGCAGCACCCTTCAGTCACCCTCATACAACACAAGTTAGGTGAATTTTATAAAAATCCAGAGATGTCAGTGCCTGACCTCTGTGCAGTTCATGAGCTGCCCCTGTGAACTCTGCTTCACTTAAATCACATAAAGACTGTTTGGGAGAGGTCTTATGGGTCGCGCCACTCTCCAACTGGGGGAGCTTAAACTCCGGGGTCCCGGATTACAGAGCCAGAGTGTAAAGGGATCAGGAGGTGGTTCCAGATTTCCTAAGGCTGAGGGTTTACTTCCTAACTTGTACTGGTTCCAGTGGGGAGAGTGGAGCAAGGACGTGGGTAGAAGGTGAGGAAGGACATCCTGGGTCCTTCTGTGACAGGAGCAGGTTGTAAGGCCAGAGGGGCGGGGCCTGCGCCCTCACCTGCTTGCCATCCACCTCTATGTCTGCGATGTAGTTCTCGAAGACCGTGGGGACATAGACCTCCGGGAACTGGTCCTTGCTGAAGACGATGAGGAGGCAGGTCTTCCCACAGGCACCATCCCCCACAATCACCAGCTTCTTTCGGATTGCAGCCATGGCTGGAGCTGGCATGAAAAAGGCAGTGGGATTTTGGGAAAAGCCATGAAATGCAAAAACACTTCTCTTGGTCCCCAAGACCTCCCTGGAAACCGAGGCATCCAGCAAAGGGAGGCCAAGGGGCTTGCTCAGACATGTTCTTGCCAAGAATCAATTGTTCAGGCAACTGAGCTGGAAATTCCTAGTCTCGGGGTCAGGGACACGTCTCCCCGCAATGGGTTAGAGCAGAGAAGTGAGAGGGGGTCAGAAAACATGGGTTCTGATCTAATCCACTCACCAACTGGGGGACCCTGGACCCCTGGAAGATGCTCAGGGATCAGAGAGCCAGCTTTCATTCGCTGCATATTCCAAGGTGGCAAAGTCAGATTTCATTTCTTATCAGGATTTTAAAGCTTTTCCAGTTTACTAATCACTAAGGTCCAATCTAGAACACACTGTCCCTCACTCGGCAAGAGTTATGCCTGCTCAGCCGCAAATGAGAAGGCCCTCTCCAGGATCACAGGTGAGCAGACCCAGGTGGGGAGTGGGTAAGGAAAGGGGGGGTTATCCAGTCCCTCGTGACAGGCACTGTGTTGGGTATGTCGACAAAAATCCCCTCCCTCGGTCTGCAGAGCCTGGAGATCGATGGTGAGCTGAGCTTTTCCAGTGTGACTGGCCAGGCTCAGTGAGGTTAAGACGCATTCCGTGGTGGCAAGGAAGCCCTGGGAGCAAGGCTGTGAGAGTGACTCCAGAATGTGATGCCTTTCCTGCATCTCACCCCAGAGGTGGGCACGGAGAGCTAAGGGAGGGAAACCCAGACAGGACAGTGGCAGCAGCCAGCCGGCTTCCCTGGCCCACCCCATCTGGGTCCCCAAAGCCCAAGTCACACAAAGGAGGCTCAGTCCTGGCAGTGCCCACAGCCCACATTCGGGCAGCCTGCCTTCCTCCCCCTTCCTCCTGGGCCTGGCAGCAACACTGGGTCACTCAGCCTCAGGCAGGGGACAATGACCACACTGTAGGGAGTCACACATTCACCCCGGCAGGGCAACCGGGAATAATCCACTAGGGGATCACCTCCACCCACTCTCTGGAACAGCCCCTTCCTCCCGACCGCCCAGCTCACCGAAGGGCCTCCTCGCTCCTCCCTGTGACTCAGGCCAGGGAGTCAGCTTCCTGTGGCTGCCTGTGTCTCCCACCCCGACACTCATGAGTGTGCATCTGCACAGTCCATTCATCACACCTTCCCAGCTCCCTGCCCCTAAGCAAGGCTGCACTTCCTCCCGGGGTTAGGGGGACACAGGGGGGCGGGCGATAGAGGAACTGACCTCCAGCCAGCTGAAGTTCCTAGGCCTACAGCCTGGGAGGAAGAGAGGGCAGGCTCTGGAGCTGAGATCAAGTCCAGCCTATAGGGAAAGGGGAGGGGGCCAGAGCACTCTGGGAGGAGCTCTCTCCCCCCCAAAAAAGACAAATGAGGGCCAGTCACAGAAACTACCAGACAGGGAGTGGTTAAGAAAGAACGAGATGGTAACCTGATCTCTGCCCCAAACCTGGCTTTTTCTCTCTCACATCCTGTCAAACTGGGCTGAGCTCCTTTACTTCCCACATAGCCCCACCACCTCACCCCTGCCTCGGTCTGCATTTAGGAAACAAACACTCCAGCCCCAAGGCTAGCTCTCTGCAGAGGTGAGATCCTGGGTGGCCCCCTGCGGCACCTCTGTACATACAAACAGTCAGGAATCTGCAGGAGTTGAGAGTACACAGCCACAGTCCCCACCTCACAAGGCATTCACCTTAGTAACCCCCAAAGAGAGGCAAAGTGTGCATTCTGCCAGCAGAGCCCCTCCAAAAATGGAAACCAATCTTCGAAAGGGGGTTCCCTGGGAATTCTAAGGTGACCAGCTCTGCTGACCCACTCCCATCAGGTAGCTTGGTCCAGCTACATGAAAACAGGCTGGAGTGGCCTCAAGCCAGGGTGGGCAGTATTGCTGGAGGGCAGTTCAGGTGGCACTGAAGTGGCACAAGACAGTGGCAGGCAGCGGCCAGCACTCCCGAACAGGGACATGTATTAAGTGACTTGGGGTCCCCAGATCAATCCGAAGACTCCCTGGAGGCTCTGGTTGGGCCAGAAGAGGAGCTGGCCCAGGCCAGGACACTAGGCCCAAAGCCAAGCTAACAAGACAACAACAGATCCCCAGGAGAGCCCGCCCCAGAGGCACCGTCCCACTGACCCCGGAGGGGAAACCAAACCCCACACGGGCCTGGAATGGGGCCGGGAACTCCAGGGGCCTTTCCTGAAACGAGGCATCTGCCGCTCCTCAGCCTCTCTCCAGACTCCCAGGGCCCTGCGCCCTGCAGACCACCCCCGCGCGCTAAGGAAGGACCCGGAGGCCAAATCCTCGACTGTAAAGCCAAAACTGGGGGCAGGACCGCCGGCCCAACCCCCCGGATCATCTTGGAAGGGAAGAGTCTGACACTTGCTCGGGCTCACAAAGACGCTGGAGCCTTCCCGACCGCCCAGCTCCCTCCCCGGCGGCTCCAGGAGCCCTCCCGGGCGGCGTCCAGGCGTCCCGCCCCGGCGAGCGGCAGCCCCCGCCGGTCCCCCCCGGCCCCCTCCCGCCAGGCGCCCACCGGCCCGGCCCGGTCCACTCCCGGGCTGAGCCGGGGCCCCGCGCCCACGTCCACGGGGGCCGCGGGCCCGGGAGGCAGCGCGTCGGGGCCGGCAGGGTCAGGGGCGCCGGCGCCGCAGCCCAGGGAGTGGCCGAGCGCGCCCGACCCCGCGGCCCAGACGCCGCGTCCAGGCCCGGGAGGGAGGGGCCGCCCCGCCGGAGCCCCGGCCGGGACACAGCGTCTCCCCCGAGGGGTCCCGGGACGCCCCGCCGCCCCCCGCGCGCCCCGGTACCTTCCACTCGGCGCGTCCAGCTGCGCGGCGGCGCCCGGGGCAGAGACTGACCGGAGGGGCCGCCCCGCCTCCGTCGGCGCCGCGGCGCGAGGGGAGGACCTTGGGGGGCGGGCCGGGGGCGGCCCTTGGCTCCGCCCGACCCCCGCCCTCGCCTGGGGCGCCCCGCCGCCCGCCGGGAATCCGGGGTGCCGGCCTCGCCGCCGGGGAGAGCCGCCCGGCGGGCACCGGCTGGAGCAGTGGGCAGTGGACGGGCCGAACCCCGAGGACTCGGCGCCCGCCCCTCCCTCCTGCGCCCGGGGGCGGGACGGCCTCGGGAAAGTTGCGAGGCGCGCGGGGTGGGGTCGGGGAAGGCCACGGGTGCCCCCCGGTGGCCGACGCGTCCCCCGCGCTCACCCCACCTGGACTTGGCCCGAGGCGGGGCTGGGAAAAGGCGGCCCCCCGAAACCCGAGGGGGCGCGGAAGATGCTCCCCCTTTGCTGCAAAAGTCTTTGCGGTGTAAGTTCAGCCGACGCCGCTCCTCCAGCCTGGAAGACGCTCAGAGCCTTCAGAGCCAGGCCACATCCCACCGCCCCCTTCCTCGCTGCCCTTGCCTGGGGTGTTGGAGTCCAGCTTCTAGCTGCCCCTCAAAGGACACTCTTGAAAATCCTTCCCGATCCTGGGCGGGGAATGCGCTTCCCCGCTGTATTATTTCTGTGCTGCTAGGGACACAGCCCTGGGTGACCTGTGGCCTTGGCTGGTTGCCTACAGGTGTGTCTCCTTTCCTTAAGGTGGCTCAGAGGGGGAGGGGGATGGAGGAAGTCTACCGACGTTTTGGTAACTTGTGTGGCTTACACTACATAGTTCAGCCCTTTTAATACTAATCCCGATTCTTTGGGTTAAGTACACACATCCCTTTTTGCCTGGAAGGAAGCTGAGCCTCAGGTTAGATGGCTCGCCCAGTTTTTTCCCCATTTGTATAGAACAGCAGGAATTCAAGTCAGGCCAGCCTAGCTGCAAAGCCACCTGTGCTCCCACTACCTGGCCCTTCCTTGCCTCTAATACAGTGTGTGGCACAGGATAGATTTTCAAAAAATATTTGCTGAATAATAGGAGTCAGGTAGATTTTTTTTTTTTTTTTTTTTTTTTAAGATTTACTTTTATACAAGAGCTGGGGTACAGGCCAGAGGCGCAGGAGGGTGAGAGGATTCACCAGAGACAGAGCAGGGAGCAGGACAGGCAGATGACAGAAATACGCTGCTGAGGGGAGCAGCGGGCGAGGCAGGAGAAGTCTGCCATCCATGTGGGATTCTCACAGGCCAGCCAGATGGAACCCGCACTGCAGAGGCTGCAGACAGCTTCACAGCGCGGTGCTCAGCCTGCTGCGCCACCAGGGAGGCCCTAGATAGTAAGATAGATTTTAAAGGTAGATTTTAAAGATCTTAAGTGCAACCCACACATTTGATAAATGAGGAAGTGAGGTCCAGAGGCTTTAGGTCTCTGGGCCTTTTAACTTGCTCGGTTAAGATTTATTGTGAAGGGCCTCCCTGGTGTGATGCAATCCACAGCTTCTGCAGCACGAGTTTTGATCCCCGGCCGGCCAGGGAGCAATCCACATGGCACAGCAGACCTTTCCTGTCTTTCCCGCTGCTCCCCTCAGCAGTGTATCTCAGTCAGTCTGCCTGTTCTGTTCCCCACTCTGTCTCTGGTGAATCTTCTCGCCCCCAGTGTCTCTGGCCTGTACCCCAGCTCTTGTGTGCATAAATAAATAAATCTTTAAAAAAAAAATTTATTGTGAACTGAGAGCTCTGTGCTCAGATCAGGTTGACTCCTGCCTTCAGAGGTTTACAGTTTAAATTTGGAAAACAGACAACTTGAAGTTATTATTATTTTTTAGATTTTATTTATTTTTGCATAGAAGAGCTGGGGTCTAGGTCAGAGGTTTGGGGAGGTGAGGGTGGGGGGATTCACCCCCCCATGAGAGGATTCACTAGAGACAGAGTGGGGAGCAAAACAGCTGATCTACTGAAAAATATTGCTGAGGGGAGCAGCAGGAGAGACAGGAGAGGCCTGCTGCACCATATGGGTCAGCTCCCTGGTGAGGTGGGTGGAGGATCAAACTTAGGTCACCATAGAGATGACAGAGCCGAGACTTTACCCCTAGGCTACCAGGAGGCCCAAGATAGCTGTTATTGAACACTTTTTACATGGCCCTGGTTTTTCATACTCTAACAGGGGGGTCCCCAGGAAAGGGGGAGGTTCCAGGTTTCCTGCCTCACCCAAGGGAGGGTGGAGCTGAGCAGGGAGAGAGGAAGCTGCAGAAGGGATGGAGGAAGGAAGGAAGCAGGATGAAGAGCCAGAAGGAGACCTGGAGGAGGCACATAGAGCAGAGAGACACATGAAGATACTGTACTTGCCTTTTGGTCGTGGACTGGGTGACACAGATGTGGGTGAGACCCGTGGGGAGTGACAATGATGGTTTTTGTCTTGATTTTGATTTTGCTCTTTTCCTTCCAGACTTGTCTGGTTGTTTCTGATCCTTTTCTGTGGACCCCCTCCAGAAGGTGCTTTAGACTTGTGGCAGGCTTTGGGGCCTTGCTCTGGGCCAATCCCACTTGGGTGGACTTTTACCCACAAGGGGATGGGTAGCTTTGGGTGCTTGATTAGAAACTATGTTATTTGCCTTTCCTGTATTGTTTATCGATTGTATTAAAAGTTCCTTCCCATTAAAGTCTCATATGTTTTGTGTTGATGCAGCGGATGGCAGAACCTATTTAGAGCAGGCAGGTTTGCGGGGTCTGGGCTGCCCCTCTCCCTGCCCTGTAACACTACCTGAACTACTTTCGTCCTTACAACCACCTTACCAGGTAGTACCTGGTAGTACCTTACCTCCATTTCACTGAAAAACAAACTCAGAGCTAGTGTTTCTGGCACCAGAACCCACTCCCAACAGAAGTCTAGAGCCCAGCTTTTAAACGCGGCTCCACACCTCTAATATAAACAGCGATACCACAGGAGGCTGTGCTGAGGGAGAGCAGCCACGGGCTGTGGGATCCCAGCCCAGAACAGGTAAAATGTTGAGAAAGGTGGTGTGTAGATTTAAAATGAAGTGCAACTAGGGCCTCCCCGGTGGCGCAGCAGTTGAGCGCTGGGTTGCGAAGCTGCCCTGCTGCTCCCCGGCCACCGGAGGAGGGCCCCACATGGTGCGCAGACCTCTCCTGCCGCCCGCTGCTCCCCTCAGCAGTGTACTTCGGTCCTTCTGCCTGCTCTGCTCCCCGCTCTGGCTCTGGTGAATTCTCTCACCTCCCACGCTTCTGATTGTACCCAGTGCTTGTATAAACAAACAAATAAATAAATAAATCTTTAAAAAAAAAAAAAAAAAGAAGTGCAACTATAGGCCCAGAGTTACGGGGATCCCAGGAGGCTGGTGGTGGTGAGGATGAGGATGGTGAAATATGGGGCTGGGGAAGGAAGCAGTGGCCAAATGACACAGGTCCTTCCAGGCTGCACTCGAGTGTCGATTTTGGCCTGAGGAGCCACTAGTGTCCTTAGGGGAGTAACCAACAGAGGTCCATGCTGTGGCAGGTCACCTTGCTGTCCTGTCCCTAGTATATCAGGGGAAACAGGAGCATGATGTGGAGACCATTAGGAAATGATATAGTAAAAAACTAAGGTAGGGACAGTGGGGGTGGAGATAAGTGGACAAAGAGGAAATATATTTTACAATCTATAATTAACAGTACTTGGTGATGGATTGGCTTGATGAGGATGAAACAGAAAGCAAAGGTGACCGACCAGCTACAGATTTCTAAGGAGCAGTGAGCTGGTGCCCACCAGGATGATAAGCCAGGGGGACATGCATATGGGGGACACGATGAATTCAGCTTGAGGTAGTTGTGTTGAAGTGGGATGTCTAGGAGATGTTCAAGAGACAGCTAGATAAGTGGCTTTACAGCACAGGAGAGGTCTTAGAGATCCTGCTTTGGAGGACACCGGCGATTGGATCACAGAAGTGGGCCAGAGTGCATGGAGTGGGAGGGACAGAGGCAGAAGGAAAAACCTGGATAATGCTCCAATAGGGCTGTTCTGGTGTTCTCTCCACCCACCTCCCCGCCCAAAGAATTTTTCCTTACCTTTTGGTTTCTAGGCACAGTAAATAGACACACACCTTTATCCACCTGGTTTATTGGCAAATAGCAGTAAGTTTGGGATGTGACACCCTTCTTCAGTCAGATTGCTGCTAAAGAAGGTCAGGGAGACATCTTCAGAGTGTGGGTTGGAGGAGGGGGGCATGGAAAGTTAGGGATGGTGGTGGGAGGGCTGGGGCCGAACCCTCTCAGGAGTAACTGCCTGGCCCTCCCAGGGGGATGATGAAGACTGAGATGTCATCCCCGGAACCCAGCTTGTTGTTGGGGAGACGCCAACCACGATCCCGGGGGGTGCCCCGGGCGCCCAGGACCAGAGCTTGGGCCAGAGCCGTGTACCTGCCAGGAGCACACGTGCACACTCAGGTACCAACACATATGGGGAAGGTAGAGAAACAGGCCCTCACGTGATTCCCAAGCACTCTGCCCTCGTCCCTTCCCCTCGTCATCCCCTTGCCGCCATAGGACCCCTACCTGCTGGGGTCATTGGGCTCATAGGCTGAGAGCACCCTGTCCACAGTGGCGGCTACCTCACAGTCAGTGGTGACATCCCACAGGCCATCCGTCCCCAGCACCAGCACGTCATCTGGGCAGTGCTCATACTGTGTCAGGTCATACACCTGCACCTGGTGGGAATGAGGGTGGAGAGGTTGCTGAGGTGAAGGGGCCCTGGAAGAAAGCCAGCTTGAGTCCCCCCAGAGGGAAGGCATGGTTAAGGAGGCTCCTGTTTGGCTTACCTCTGGGAAGCAAGAGAGGAAGGGCTTGATGGGCAGGGTGGAGCTGCAGACCTTGAGCTTGTGGTCACCCAAGCCCCGAGTCACTCCAATGGTGGCCATCACTCGAGCCTAAGGGAAAAAAGGAGGTGCCACTACAGCACTCTCCCGGGCCCCGAGAATATGGACCCCCACCCCTACCCTCCGGTACAACCTCCACCTCCCTAGACAAGTCATGGTGGGTCCTCTGGCCCACGCCCGCCTCTACCATGGAGTTTACCTTTTTGCCCTCCCCACAGACCAGAGGAAACCTGAGATCCTCCAGCTCGATCTTTTTGTAGGCCCTGGGGAGGGGGAGCAGAGGAAGCATCACCCAGGCATCAAAGTCCCTCTCCCCTACTAGCAGCGCCCCTCAAACCCCTCAGGGAGGGCCACATCCCCCCCAACTCCCAGCTGGGCCCAGCCTCCAGCTTCCACCTTGCTGCTGACCAGGGGTTGGTGGTGTTGCCATGGGAACGGGTCCCAGCTCAGAGAGAAATGTTACCAGCCGGTCATGTTCTGGTCCCGGTACAGCATCCTCTGCCCCAGCTCCTTGGGCTGCACTCTGCGGGGGAACTCCAGGTGGGTGAATTCACCACCCAGCAGCTCTGGTTTCAGGAAGCCCTGGGTTTGGGAGTGGCCAGACAGAGCAGAGGGCCAGGGGGCATTAGGCTTGCAGCACACCAGGGTAAACAGATGACCTAATGACAGCAGAGCAGCACTGTTCTAATATTAACACATTCACTCAGCGAAGCCGCACAAGAACTCTTAAGGAAGGAATTGACGATGCATAGAAGTGAGAGAATTGCCCACCTCACACAATAAGCAAAGCACTCCAACGGGATTCAATCCCAGGCACTCCAGCTGCAGGCCAGTGTCTGAAAGCACTAAGCCAGATTGCCCCTGGGGGACCTTTGCCTTTTCCTTCCCCCACCCCTGACTACACTTCCTTCCTCAGCTGGGCCCACAGTGGGAGCACTGGAGCAGAGCGGCCCCCTCCACTCCTTCCTGCTGCGTCCTCCACCCGCTCAGCCCTTCACTCCATAGTCTGGGGTATGGCCTTCCCTAAGCTCCCAGCAAGGAGCTGCCTGTCTGTATGGCTGGGTGGGAGCATTCGCGGGGATATAGGGTACAAAGAGACACAAGACGCCACAAAGAATGGGAACAGAGGGTTTAGTTTCTACTTACAAGCAGCTGAAGACGCTGGCGCTCAGTCTCCGGGGTAAACTCCCGGGACATTGGAATGATTTCACCATTCCGGACAATGATGGCTCTGCCCAGAGAAAGAAAAGGTTTGGGCTTGGCTCTCCTCAGCATCCTCATGGAAAATTCCAGAAAGACCCACAATGACTCTTAGGCTCCCTTACCCAAACCCCCATCAGGCCGCCCTTTTTGGCTATTTCAGGCCTCCCCGTGGGTCTGTGATCTCTCCCAATCCCTTCCTATCTTTGCCTTTTTAATACCTGCCATCTCACTTTCTTCTATTCCCCCATCCCAGTGAGTGACACCCTGCATTCCCAAGCACCGCCCCCATACCTGCTGTCACCTGCATTGGCGACGTACACCTTGCCTAGCAAGTAGACCACAACCAGGGCACAGCAGCCCCCCTCCACTTGGTGGCCATGCCGCTCCCGGGCCATCTGCTCATCCTGTCATGTGAGGAAGGGTCAGGGGGGTAGATGGAGAATAGGTTCAGCACAGCCACCCCCTCCTCCATCTGCCAAAATAAACCAGCCCAGCCTAGTCAAACTGGAGGAGAGATGACTTAGTTGAACACCCCCTTCTTCCTCCCCTCAGAACCAAGCTCTGCTCAGGTTCTCAAAGGTGTCGTGGGTTCTTAGGGTCACCCCCTCAGGCCACCTGACTCCCATGCAGTGTTCACCAGAATGTGTGCCCAGCAGGCCTTGGCCCAGGCTACCACTCACCATGAGCTGGAAGGCATTCTCAAGGGCCCCCACTACCAGACTCTCGTGGGTCACTTCCTTCTGTGAGGTCCAGCAGGAATGAGGAGCAACCAAGTGAGAGTGATCAGATGAAGCTGGAGCCCCCGGAGTGGATGGGAGGCAGAGAGGAGGTGGGGAGGGGTCCTGGAGTATCTCTACCAGGTCCTTTAACTGCTCCCGAATGTGGCGGTGCAGGAGCCTGGAGGCCATTTCCGCAGCTCCGCCCCCTGCATGTCCATCAAACAGACCCCAGTAGTAGAAGCAGAGGCCCTGGGGGAGGAAAAACCGGATCTGAGAGTGTGTTGGCATCTCTGTGTGTGTGATGCAAGAAGAGCATCCACAGAAACATCAGGAAAGTAGGAGCTTGGGGTAAGAGGCAAGTTAGATTTATTCATTCATTCACCAAGGACCTATACTGTGTCAAAGAAAGGAGGGCGTCCAAAAAAGCCAAATTGAGAAGATGAAAGATGCAAAACTAAGTGTTGATTAATGAGACCATCCACAAATACGTGGGCATCCACATTTTAAGCGGAAAGTTAACCATTCATAAACGTGGTAGAATCTGTGCCAGATGAAGTTTCCACGCTAGGAGTGAGTTACAGGTCGGTCTTCCACACAGCTCAGATTTAAAACTGGATGCCTGGAATCCATGGGGAGAAGTGTTCACCCATGTCGTTGGGTAAGGGAGTTGGGGGGCTTACCTGACCTTGGCTAGTCTCCCGGGGTGCCCCCGAAACACTCCTCCGCCCTTCCACATACACCACTTCACAGCAAGCCTGGTCCTCATTGTGCCGGCTCTTACCAGCATTGATGACCCTGCCAGGCCAGAGTGACCACATCAGGCTGGACACCAGACCAGGTCCTGGAATAACCCCCACCTTAGACACACACCCCCTCTCTGGCCTGCTGGCCAGGCTGAGAAAGGTCACAGCCACCTGGGATCCAAGCCAGAGAGGGAGGTGGAGCAGGGAGGCAGGGCCAGGCACAGGACACTCTGGGTGCCAGGCCCCACCACCCCATACAACAGGGCGGCATTAGTACCTGCAGGGGGAGGCCCCCACCCCAGGGCAAAGGGAGCTTGCCTCGCGGAGCTGCCGGGGGAGGGGCTGGATGGTCAGCGGGAGGTTTTATTTCCCTGCTCGTCAGAACCCTACCTCCCACCCTGACCCCAGCCAACTGGCCCACAGCACCCCGCCTCCAGGGGCACACCCACCCTTAATCGCTAAAACCACCCAGTGAAAGTTTCTGCTGCCGTGGCTGGGAGGAAGCGCTCCAAGCCGGATCGCGAAAGCAGAACTAAAATAGGACAGGGGGAGCCCACCGAGCTGTGCAGGAGCCGCAGAACCTCCGAGTCTCCCCACGTGCAAAGCCAGGGCCACGGGCCCACCAGCCACCCCCTCAGCGCCCCATCACCTCGGTGCTCCGCTCTCCCAGCAGATGCATCAAAAACACGCGCTGCCCGGGGGCAAGCCGGCCGCTGCCGACCCCCCCCAGCCCCCCACCCCCGGCCCGGGCCGGGGTCCACCCCCTCCCGGGCCCGCCGAGGGCCACGAGCCGAGGGGTGCAGGAGGCCCGGCCCCCTCGCTTTCCGGGCGGCCCCTCCCCCGCCCCGGAGCAGCCGGCTGCCGCCGGGTGTCGCGGGCTATTTCTGGGTGTGGAGGGGGAGGGGCGCGGGAAGAGGGACAGGGAACTGGGGCTCTCGGGTCGGGGAGCCCAGGAGCTCGTCTGCCGGCCGCCATCTCTCCTCCTCAGAAGGTCTCCCCTCCCGGACACCCCCGGCCCCTCAGCCTTGAGCCGCCGGCCGCGGCAGAGAACCGGCCAACTCATCCTCCGCGGGGGCCTCCACCCCCGGCGCGCACAGGGGCGCACCGGGTCCGCGGCGGCGGGAGGGGGTGGTCCGCGGCTGGACGGCCCCCCGGAAGGCGAGACCGGCCGGAGCGAGCGCCGGGAGGGGGTGCGGCCCGGAGCCCCGCGGGTGGCACGGGTCCAGGGTAAAGGGTAGTGCAAGCCCAGGTCGCGGGGGGCGGGGGGCATCCGAGCGCCGGGGATGCCGAGCGGGGAGGAGAGTGGAGGGGCCAGTCCGGGTCGGGGTGTCCCCGGGGGCGCTCACTCGGCGTAGCCCGTGCTCCAGGGTAGGCGGCGGCCGGTGTCCGGGGGGCTTTGCACGGCGCGGCCGGCGTGGTCGTCGGCGCGGCGCAGCCCCCCCGGGCTCAGCTGCAGGAAGGTCGGTCGGGAGAAGCTCGCCCGAGCCTCTGCCGTCTTGGCGGGCGCCGCGCCCCCGCTCCCAGGCTTCGCCGCAGGGCTCCTGGGCGCTTCTGGAGGGGCGGCGGGGGGCGCCGAGGTGGCGTTGGGCAGGTCCGGGGACTTGGGGCGCGGAGGCGGGGCGCCCCCGGAGCTCACCAGGTGCGCCACGGCGGAGCGCACCCGGTTTAGCATGCTGCCTCCCCGCCCCGCCCGGCCCTGGTCCCGCCCCTCTCGGCCCTGGCTCCGCCCCGCCCGGCCCTGGCTCCGCCCCGCCCGGCCCTGGCTCCGCCCCTCCCGGCCTTGGCCCCGCCCCACCCGAACGTGGCCCCGCCCCGAGCTTGGCCCCGCCCCTGGGGCTCCAGGTGGGCGGCGCTTGCTCCTGCGAGCTCGGCGGCTCCACCCGCTCCGGGCGGGCAGGGCAGGTGGCGGCCCGGGCAGGTGGCGGCGGCCCGAGCTTCCTCCCGCTCCCGGTCACCGGGGACCGCCCGGGAGCCCGCTCGCCGCTTCTTCTCTGCCAGCCTCCGTTTATCTGGAGCAGGGTCTCTTGCAGGAGGAGGTCGCGAGCAGGAAACCCTGTACCAGCCGTGCCCTACATCAGACATCGGTTAAAACTTCCCCATTGTAACGGGAGGGGGTGTCTTCTCGCCCTTGTTGCGTCGTGGCCAAGCTGCGGGGAGGGTGATGGAGCTGATGAGCTCAGAATGAAACCAGCCGCTTCGGGACCGCTGGGTGTGAAGCACCTGGTGTGACAACACCTCTGGCGGGGGCGGCTGCAGCGAGGAGAGCGGATGCTGCGCGGCGTGGGGGTGGCAGCCACGCGGGCTGAGCCGACCCGGCTGGAGGAAGGAGCTGGGGGAAGGCAGCTGGGCCTGAGACCACCTCCAGATCTGGGACAGCGGCTGCCACTCGACCAACTCCACTTTCTTTTTCAGAACCCGATTTTCCCCCACATTAGGATCTCCCCGGACCACAGCGGTTCCAGTTAGTAGGAATATCCACAATAAGTACATAGGCTTACTACAGAGGAGGCCCCTATAAAGCACTCTCCATGCATTAGCCATGTATACCGCACCCCAGGCCTTGAAGGTGAGTTTTCTTATGTTCTCTTCGCAGGTGAGGGAAGACTGGACCGCTCCTGTCCTTTGACATGACTTGCCCCAAGAGGCCACATAGCCTGCGAGAGATTCACGCCCATGTCGGTCCTTGGAGGCCCAGACCCGATTCTGTCTTAAGGACCAAGTTGATTTGTTGGGATGGGGGAGAGGGGAAGGGTTAAGAGGGGGATAGGTGTACAGACACACCACCCAAAGCAGCGATAGTGAAGGCAAAGATAAACAGCTGGGACTACATCAAATTAAAGAGCTTCTACACAGCAAAAGAGACAATAACAAAAACAAAGAGAAACCCCACCAACTGGGAGAACATTTTTGCACACAACACTAATGATAAAGGACTGATCACAAAAATCTTCAAAGAGCTGATGAGACTCAACAAAAACAAAATAATCCTGTCAAAAAATGGGCAGAAGAGCTAAAAAGAAACTTCTCTGAAGAGGAAATGCAAATGGCCAACAGGCATATGAAAAAATGTTCAACATCACTTGTCATCAGGGAAATGCAAATCAAAACTACCATGAGATACCATCTCACACCAGTGAGAATGGCACATGTTAAAAAAACTAGCAACAACAAATGTTGGCGAGGGTGTGGAGAAAAAGGAACTCTCCTGCACCGTTGGTGGGAGTGCAAACTGGTCCAACCACTATGGAGAGCTGTGTGGAGATTTCTGGACCTACTAAACATAGAGCTTCCATATGATCCAGCAACTCCACTCCTAGGTATTTACCCAAAGGACACAGAAACATCAGTTCCAAAGAACACCTGCACCCCTATGTTTATAGCAGCACTGTTTACAATAGCTAAGCTTTGGAAACAACCCAAATGCCCAAAAATAGATGACTGGATCAAGAAGATGTGGCACATATACACCATGGAATATTACTCAGCATTCAAAAAAGATAAACACACGCAATTTGCAGCAACATGGATGGTGCTGGAAGGGATCATGCTCAGCGAAATAAGCCAGAAAGAAAAAGAAAAATACCGGATGGTCTCACTCACAGCAGGAATCTAGAAAACTTAAATAAGGGACCAGGAAAATGAATAACTATAAGAAAGTGAAAATCAAAATCAACAAAAAACTATGAACCAGAGACACTCTATGGGGAGTGGGGGGTGGGGAGGGGAGGGATTGGGGTCCAAATAAGGGGGTTGCAATTGTATGGGGAATATAAAAATAAAATTTATTTAAAAAAAAAGAGGGGGATAAGTGGCAGAGAGGAGAGAAGTTTCCTTCTCTCCCTCCACCTCTCTGCAGGCAGGTGCTGCTTGCCATCCAGGGATGCCGCGCATGTTCTGTGCCCGTCGCCAGAGGGCGACAGAGGCCGGGCCAAGTAGGGGAGGCTGCGCGGGGAGGTTGGAGCTCCACCGAGGCCAGAATAATTGTTCCTAAATCTGGTGTCAGAGGATTAATCACCAAGCCTCCAGAGACACCTCCTACCCCGCAGACGGTGCCCATGGGGACAAATCCCCTGTGACCCTAATGCAAGTCGGATTAGCCCTCAAGGGCCACTTGCACTAAGTTCACGCTTGGGAGTCCCTGCCTGGCCTCCGTTCAAGGGTGCTGTCCTGAGGAGAACCCCATCTACTCCCCGGGTTAACCGGTGCCTCAGAAGGGGTGGCTTTCTCAGCAGCTTCCAAGCGAACATCTCAGATTGGTCATTCGGTGGTGCAGACTTGCTGTAATTATGCCTGCCTGGGCAAAGAGGGCCAGAGAAAAGAAGTCACAAGTTAAAAACAAGCAAAAAACAGACCCAAAGTCACATAGACCAGCAAAAGCAAAAGCGAGACAAAGATTGTGCTACTACTATGGGTACGTCCCTCCCGTCTGAGCAAAACAGAAACCAGCTCTCAGAGAAATGGTATAAACCGCAACAGCTAGCCAAAGACTGCAGAAAAAATACAGCATCCCGGCTATGTTTATTATTCAGTGTTTCTGGGACAGTTTACTTGCCACCTCTCCATGTCCCCCAGCTCCCTCATCTCTGCTCTGTGCATCCCACCGTGGCCCCTCAAGTGGGCCACACAGCTGGGGACCCAGACCCCACCCCACCCCCAGCTCCAGCGCCAAATGGTCAGCAGAGATGACAGTGGCACCCTGGGGCTCCAGAAGAGCCCCCCAGCCCTCCCTATCCACATTCTAAGGCTCTCCTCTCTCGGAGCTTCTCGCCTGCTATTTCTGGCTTCATCACACCTCCTTCACCCTCAGACTGCCCCAGAACTGGGAGGTCACCACCTCTATTCACCCCTGAGGCAAGAGAGGATGAGAGGGCTTGGGGGCGGGGTGGGAAGAAGCAGCCCCTGAGACAGACTTCTCTGCTGAGGAATGAGTCTGCTCCCTGGGGGGCCTGGCCCCGGGATAGGGCATCCCCAAGATGGACCCTTTATCCTGGGTGCATGCGTGACTGGCTCAGGGTCCAGAACTGGGCATTCTGGGCCCTGCCTCTCCCTCCCCATTTCTGTAACCGCGAAACCCTCTGATGGGGATAAATTCCCAGACCCTCTTCTGTCCTCATTTGCCTAATACTTTCACGTGCAAAATCTCATCCTATGAAGAATTATACATTTGCAATTAAATTTTTTTTTTTTTTTCATTTGCAATTAAATTTTAACAGCACAGGGCTAGCCACATCAATTCAGAGCTCTTCCACCCCATGCAGCAGCCCCTGGGTACTGTGGCAGGTGAGTATGGGGTGCGTTAGAATGAGAAACTTAATTTCTAATTTGTTTTCTTTTAGATTCGAATTTCCAATAACCACTTGGTGGGCAGCACAGCTCAAGCATCTCCACGGCTCAAAACCCCTGTGGGTCCGGGCAGTCACTCCTCACTCAGCTTCCAACCCCAGCCCCAGAGGTGCCCCGACCTCGGGGGATTTGAGGGCGCTCCCTGAGTCACCCTGGCCTGCACCAGGACAGAACCCGGGGAGCTGGAGGTGCCCTCGGGCCTCGCCGTGCCCTCTGCCGCCAGGGGCCGCTGCGCCCGGCGCGGGGCGCAGGGGGGGCGGCCCCCGCGAGGTGGAGGCTGCGGTACAGCTGCGCGATCCCCGACCTGCCGGCCGCTGCCTCGTAAAAATCCCCGCTGAGTCTCCAGGGCTGGCGACGCCGAGCCCGGCGCTGCCCTTCCTTGCCCAGAATGGGGTCCGGCAAGCCGGGGATACCAGCTCGGCCAGACCCGCGCCGCCTCCGGGACGCAGCAGCTCGGTGAGGGGCGCACGCTCCGCGCTGGACGGACCCCGCCTGCCTGGTCCGGGATCAGAGCCAGGGAGCGCCTCGGGCCGGACCGGCGGAACCTGTGGGCACCGCCCGGGACAGGTAGGTCCTCCGCGTGGCGGCTCAGGATTTGGAGGATGGTTCAGGGTTCAGGGTGGGGATCTTGGGGGTGCCGCGGAAGAAAGTAAGGGAAGGTTCACATTCTCAGCTCGCTGCTGGTATGCAGGCTGCTAACTCAATCCTAGCATGGAATTGGGGTTTGGGGGAAACTGAGGCAAGAGTGAGGAAGTCCAAGGACAAATCCCCAAAGCTTTTTCCCTCCCGGTGTCTCTGAGGGAAGGGACTCTTTTGGCAGGCTTGCCAAAGAGGCCAGTTCAAGAGTCCACCCCCCTGGGATTTGGGGTTTTGGGGTGCATAGGACAAAAGAGAGTTGAGTGGATGGGTTGGCAGCTCAGAGGGAAGTGGGATGGGTCTGCCTGGGAGAGGACAGGCTGCCTCATGATGGAAATGAAGTTTCCTGGTGGGCACAGGAGAGGGGCGCCCACTAAGAATGCATCTAGCGGGGTGGGATGCTCTTGGCCCATGGAGACACCCACCCCCACAGACACCACTGCTCCATCTGCCCCCAGAGCTCTCTCCCAGCTCTTGCTCTGGGGCTGGGGCTTGGGGTGTTGATCCTCACTGTCCTTCCTGCCCCAGGTCCGCCTCCCTGTGCAGGGGATATGGCTCTAGGGTCTAGGACCTTGGAGTAGGAATGGGGAAGAGGGTGGCAGAGTTGAGCCCATTCCCTGTGGATCTAAGGAGCAGGTGTGATGGGGCTGGGAGGTGGAGGGGAAAGGATTTCGGTCTCGGAGTCTTTGCTGGGGGCCTTGCTTGTAGCCACAGAGTCTGCAAGGGACCCACTCTGGTCTTCAACTCCCTCCAAGGCCAGAGAGGTGACAGCACCCCCTCCTTTCAGCCCTGCTCCACTCCCAGCCTCTTCCCAGGCTGACTACTCTGTGCTCCCACAGTCTGCAAGGATCCTGCCAGTTCCTAAGGCTGGGGAGAGATTCTGCCCACTCTCCTAGTACTTCGGAGAACAGCTTCAGAATGGGGTGCTGCTTTAGTGCCCAGCTCACTCTCCTTTACCTTCCTCCTTCACCTCCTGCAAGGCCAATCGCTCCCTCTAATCCTTGCACCCACCTGACCTCCACCTGCTCCCATCCCCCCCACCTTCCCCAGAATCTTTTCTATTCCTCTTGGTAGAGTGGACCTCAGGCCAGTGGATGAACAGAAGCTGAAGGATTCCCCAAAAAGGTGAGTTTAAAAAAGGGAAGAGATCAAGCCCCTGGACCCAATTTGGTCTCATATTCCAGCACTCAGGGGGACCCCTGTGAGGCCCCCAAGAGGCCAGCAGTGCAGCTGAGGGGCTGGTCCAGGTCGGCCTCTGGGCTCCCAGCCCTCTGCTGTGCTTGGCTCCCAGCTGCTGTGTGCCAGTTTCCCAGGGATTCCCTCCACTTTTAACCCACACTCTGGGATGGATTTGGGAGTCCTCTAGGATGGAGCAGAGGGGGAAGAGGAAGAGCCCAGGCTGGGTGGTGTGGGTGTGTGGGAACAGAACAGCGTCTGCCCTCCCAAGTGCTGTCTGGCCCTAGGCAAGTCATTTGACTGGATTAGCTTCAAATTCATTCAAATCAAGTTGCTAGAACATTCCTACCATTAAAAAACCCCAAAAGAGGGCTTCCCCGTGGCACAGCAGGTTGAGCGCAGTGCTGTGAAGCTGTCCGCAGCCTCTGCAGCACCGGTTTGATCCCAGCCGGCCAGGGAGATATCCACATGGTGTCCAGGGAGCAACCCGCAGGGTGCAGCAGACCTCTTCTGTCTCGCCCACTGCTCCCCTCAGCAGTGTTTTCGATCTACCTGCCTGTTCTGTTCCCCTCCTGTCTCTGGTGAGTCCTCTCACCCTCCCGTGCTTCTGGCCTGTACCCCAGTTCTTGTATAAATAAATCTTTTTTTTTAAGATTTGTTTATTTTTTATTTATCTATCGATCTATCTATTTATTTATTTATTTATACAGGCACTGGGTACAGTCAGAAGCGCGGGAGGGTGAGAGAATTCACCAGAGCCAGAGCGGGGAGCAGAGCAGGCAGAAGGACCGAAGTACACTGCTGAGGGGAGCAGCGGGCGGCAGGAGAGGTCTGCGCGCCATGTGGGACCCTCCTCCGGTGGTGGCCGGGGAGCAGCCGGGGATCAAACCCGTGCGCAGAGGCTGCAGGCAGCTTCGCAACCCAGCACCCAACCGCTGCGCCACCCAGGAGGCCCTAAATCTTTTTTTTTTTTTTTAAATAAAAATAACCCAAGAGAGAGCGGTAGGGAGAAACATAAGTTTCCCCCGTGTCTGTCTCTTTGTCAATGAGTTTCCCTCCTTGGTGGCAACCAATGTTACTGTTTTGGTACTTTCCAGAATTAACTTATGTGTGTTTGAGCAACATATTAAGCCTTTCCTTTTACAGATCTTATATATACTGTCCTGCCCTTTGTTTTTTTTCCCCCCTTAAAGGATTATCACTGGCGCGCACTGCGTGCGTCCGTCTATGAAGCCCCACTCATTCTTCCACAGCCGCCTGGATGGGGCTGCCTTGGTATGGATGATCCACCTTGCATTAGCCAGATCTTCATTGGTGGCTGATAAGTTGCATCCAGGCTGAGTATCAATTCGCTTATCTGTAAAATAGGAACTAATAATCCTACTTCGTAGGACGGCTGTGGGGGATCCAGGTCGTGTCTAGGAGGGGCCTGGGTTAAGTGCTCAGAACATGAGAGCCACATGACTGTTTCCCCACATCTCGGCCCTCCATGGGACCATGTCTGGCTCGTCCCCGGGCCTCTCCTGAAGCTCATCTCCATGAAGCTTTTCATGCTCTCCAGGCTGGACAGTCTCCCTCCCCACTCCCCTTTCTTGCTGTCTGGGGCCAGGCGTGTACCAGGCACCCCCAGTGGGTGGCAACAGAACTGCTGGGACTGGGCATTGGGGGGCTGAGCCGGGTGTGTGTGCCTCTCGTTGCAGGATGCGTGAGAGGGCCACGAGGAGCTGGAGCAGAGGTGGCTGGGCGTGGGCGCTTTGCCTGGTGGGGCTGTGGACCCTCCTGGCCTCGGCTTCCTTGCAGCCTCCGACTCCCACAGGTTTGAGGGAGGTAGAGGTGCCTTGGGAGGGGGTTTTCCAGGATGCCTGAAGAGCTAGACACCATCTTGCTCTGCTCCACAGCCGCAGAACTGAAGCAGAGTCAAACCTGCATGTTCTAGGGGTTTGGGCAACTCCTCTTTCTTCACTCAGGAAACTCCCAGCTCTGTTGTCCCACCCAGAGAAGGCCTGGGGAGACCCATCGCTCACCCTCCCTTCCAGGTCCAGGCTGGGTTTCTGCAGAGGGAGAGGCTCTGGGTTGGGGCTTAAGTCCAGCCTCCTGGCCTAATTCTCTGGCTTTCCTTCTGGAATGGCTAAGCCTACATAAGCCGATGATCCTCCCCACGCATTGTAAACCCAGGGCCCTTCCCCTCCCCCCCCAGGAAGGGGGGGCAGCGTTGGTGGGGCTTGGCTTGGGACTCAATTTATCTCTTGCTCAAAGGCCAGATTCTACTAAACACAGTGTGGCCTCACGGGGGAAGGAAGGGAGGGACAAGAATGTGTGAAGGGCGGGAAGGTCTCCTCCCCCAGCAACTGGAAATCTTTTAAACCCCCCCCACCCCGCCCAAGCTGGGAGGAGGGGCTGAGGAGCCACAGGGCCAGCGGGAGGGGAGTTGTGGCTGGACCCCTGATGTCCTGCTGGTGCCTTCAGCGCAGGGGAAGCAGGGCGCCTGCGAGGTGATCGCTGCTCACCGCTGCTGCAACCGGAACCGCATCGAGGAGCGCTCCCAGACCGTCAAGTGCTCTTGCTTTTCTGGCCAGGTGGCCGGCACCACGCGGGCAAAGCCCTCCTGTGTGGATGGTGAGTGAGAGGCTGGACCTGGCTGGGGGGGTCTGATCAGAGAGATAAGGTCTGCCAGGCCTGGCCATCTGCTGGGATACAATTTCATGCCTGCTTCAAGGAGTCTCAAATGATGGGGCAGACTCCGGGGGCCTGGGGGGCAGAGTGACCCTCTTGTTTCATAGATAAGGGCAGCTCCTGTTCTGAACACGCCTGCCTCCCTCCCTCCCGTGGGCATGTTCTTCCTGGCACAGGCACTGCAGACACATTCCCTCACACCTCCCAGCAGACTCCAGGCTTCACACTCACCCCTCAGACACCCACAGTGTCACCTGCTGCTCCCGCCAGGCCTCTTACACATGCCCAAGGCTTCCAAGCCGGCCTCCCTCGCCCCCACATGCACACACGTGCGCGCACACACGTAGGTCTCCTGGGTGTTCTTCGCACCCACCCCCTTCCCACAGCTCCTCCCAGCATATTTTCTCCTGTGTCTGTGTGTTCCTGGGGCTGCGTGCTCACATGCACGACTACTCGTGCCCTCCTGGTCCGGGGACCCTTCCAAGCTGTTCAAACACTCGCTCACATACACCGGGGTGGGGGTGGGGGTGTTGGCTGGGCCTCTGCTGAGGACCCAGCGGCCCCACCTTCAGCATGCACTGTCTGTGTTGAGATGTAGGGGTTTGTGGGGTCAGTGTTGACACCCTTGTGTGCTCAGGTCTAGCCTGAGGGCTGCCTGCCTGGGTGCCCTGAGTAGAGGAGAGACAGGGGTGCTGCAGGGCTCCAAGTCCGGGGCATGGGAAGGGGCACCTCGCTGTGCATGGACCCCCAAGCCCAGGACTGCTTGCTGTGCTCACTGGAGCTTCCCTCTCGGCCTCCTGCCCTCACAGCCTCCATCGTCCTGCAGAGGTGGTGGTGTCAGATGGAGCCCTGCCTGCCGGGGGAGGAGTGTAAAGTGCTCCCAGACTTGTCAGGGTGGAGCTGCAGCAGCGGGCACAAGGTCAAAACCACCAAGGTATCCAGTGATGGACACTTCACCCCAACCTCCTCCTTCCCTTCCTCTGGGGTGGGGAGGGCACAGGAGCCCTGGGGTCTGGGAAGTCACTGCCCCAAGGTGAGACCTGGGACCATGTGGACATACCTCAGGCAGCCCCTAGGACCTGCCCTGCCTGCGACCCAGCCTTAGGGCCTCAGGATGTGAAGTCCCATGTCCTTTGGGCCAAAGTCCTGATGCTCCCTAGGCCTTGGGTTCCTTTTCTGACTAGAGCGAGTTTGCCTCCCAGAAAATGTCAGATGCACAAGAACAAAGCAGAGCATGGAAGAAACTGTCTAGATAGTTAAGGGAGGACTGGCTGCACTAGCCACAGGGCCCTGCCCTGTATGGGTGTCCCTGATATCCATACTCCCCGAATTCTTTTTATTTTTTTATTTTTATTTATTTATTTATTGTGGGACCCTCGCCGGCGGCCGGGGACTGAACCAGCGCTGCAGAGGCTGCAGGCAGCCTTGCAGCCCAGCGCTCAACCGCTGCGCCACCAGGGGAGGCCCTTTTTTTGTTTTTTTAAAGATTTATTTATTTATTTATTTATACAAGCACTGGGTACAATCAGAAGCGTGGGAGGGTGAGAGAATTCACCAGAGCCAGAGCCGGGACCAGAACAGGCAGACTGACGAAATACACTGCTGATGGGAGCAGCGGGCGCAGCAGGAGAGGTCTGCGTGCCATGTTGGGGCCCTCACCCAGTGGCCGGGGATCAAACCAGTGCTGCAGAGGCTGTTGGCAGCTTCGCAGCCCAGCGCTCAACCGCTGCGCCACCGGGGAGGCCTGGATTCTTAACTGCCTTCAGCTCATGCCTGCCTGCCATCTCTAGTCAAATTGCTGCACTGTGACAACCCCTGAGAGGGTTATTATTTTCATGATTTGCTGCCTGCCACACAGAATGAGGGGTAATTCAAATAATATCCAATCTGTTAGCATTCTACTGTGGCCAGGCCAAGCAGGTGCGTCGCTCTGTCAAGCCAGAACTCTGTCTTTTCTCCTTCTTGCTCCCCTCTGCCCATTGCACACTCAGTGCAAACAAACAAATTCTTAGAAAAGACAGAAGGAAAGACAGCCTTGGGGGTTTTGTAGAACGCAACATTTTCATAAGGCACAGAACAAAGAAACGGTGAGGTCAGATGGAAATTAGGGCTTCCTGTCTGCAGGCAGGGTGGGGAGACAGCTGGTCTGAGTCCATTCCAGACCAAGAGAGCGAGACCCACCACAGAGCATGAGACATTTGTCACTATTTTCTGGGGCTGGGTTTGTAGCCTATGAAAACCGAGCTTGCAATTTGGGAAGCTACTCTGTGAGGCATGGGTGATTCTTGTTTGCATAGGTCACCTCGCTATGCTGCCCCCAGCTAGACTGCTTTAGGGGGAGGGACTTGGTGTCAATGACCTACACTTGACCTGCATGTCCTGGGGAGTCTTTGGTACACGGGGATGGGATATAAGCTTCCCCATCACTTTCCCTCTAGGTCACATGATAGCTCTTGGGGGTCACAGCCTGGACAGGACAACTTGCTTGAGCCATGGACTGAAGGATGGTGTCCAGTTATCAGCAGATATGGAGATTCACTTACCTGGACTCATACCCCGTGACAAATGTGACATTTTTTCCAGGTGCATTTCAGCTAAGCATCTCGGAACATATGGACAGAACCCCAGCCACATACCCAGTGTGGTGTGGGGCTCTTCTGGGGACACAGAAGAAGGTCAAGATACACTGATGCCCTTATGGCACGTCCAGTCCAATTGGAGAGTCGATGAAAGACAGTTGAGATCCTTTAGGTTAAAGCAGTTAAAGCAGATGGCACTAGATTGTGGCTTCTGGGCCATATGCTACGGGCATGTTGGGCACACCCTGCCCTGAGCCACCTACTGGCACAAAAACAAGAGGTCCCACTGTGGCCCACCACCTCCCTCACTCACATCAGCAGATTCCCCAGTACGATGCTTCGGGGTTGAAGGACAGCACTCTCCCTCCTACCAGACCAGTTGAACTCCCTTGAATGGGACTGGATTGTCCAAGGGGATGGGAGCAGAGATGAAGCCAAGCAACTTTCCCTAAAAAGTTTCTGCTGAGGCCTGGCCTGGATCAGGTGATTCCGTGGGTGTGAGATGGACAGGACCCTAAAATCACTGCCATCCTAGCCCTGTAAGCTTTCATTTGTTGGCTTGTTTTAACAGATGAGGAAACTGAGCCCCAGAAAGGTGACTTGCCCAAGGCCTCACAGCTTGGACTCCCAAATCTCTAAGACCTCTCACCGTTTACTTAGCTTCCATGTTGGGATTCCAGCCTGGGCCTTCCATGTTGCTTTTATCTCAAAACAGGAACCTGCAAAGACTAGGCTGGAACATGCCAATGTTTTTCTCAACAGATGCTCCAGCAGGAACTTTAACCAAGGTCACTGCTCTCCAGTGACTGTCTGAAATACTCCAGGATATCTGCATACCAGGATGTGGGGCTGTTGGGTCACTGCTCTGCCCTCAGTCCCTAAAATTCCAAACAGACCCCAAGACAGCCTGGAGGTCACTCAGCACAGTAACACGCAGAGCACCCTGACCTGCTGCCTCATTGCTCACTCTGGGTTCTTATGTTCTGGCTTCGCTGGGCTGGTCAGGAGAGGAGTCCCTGCTGGACTGGGTGGTGCCTCTGCCCTGGAATGAGGATTGGCACAGTCAGGCTGGACCCCTAAACTTCAGAGACACTGGCCGCTTGGATGTGTCGTCGATTAGAGAATTACAGCTGCATAGATTGCTGGCATTAGCAGGGATCAGCTGGGATGACCCGGATGGCAGGGATTGCAGGGGGTGGGTGGGCCTTGATGGGTGGGTTCTGGGTAGAGACCAACCTGACAGCGCTGAATTCTGACCACAGAGAAGACCAATGACAGGACGGTTGCTGCTGAATCATAGCCCATCCTCCCTCCCTCTCCTGCAGTAAAACCAAGAATGTCCACCCCACTCCAGAGTTTACCTTCATGGTGTGGTTTGGGTAATAGAGTGAGTAGTGACATCAGCTGTAAATCTCAGAACTCTGCCCACTTTGAATCTCTGCAGACAGTGGGGTAGTCAAAGAGGAGGTCAAAGGTCATCATCACCTCTTTCAAGGCTGGGAAATAGATTAGGGACTGGACCAACTTTTTCTGCAAGGGCCAGATAGTAAATATTTCAGACTTTGCAGGTCACCTACAGTTTTTGTAGCATATTCTGAGTTTTTTTTATTGTCTTTTGTTTGTTTTGTTTCCTTTTGTTTTAAAAACCCTTTTAAAAGTGTAATAGCCATTCTTAGCAGGAGGGCTGTACAAAATCAGACCCAGCAGCCTTGGAAGGTAGCCAGCCCCAGGGAACCTTTGAAGGCAGGCCAGTCTCCACTCAGGAGCAGCCTCCTGGCCTGACTTCCATGCGGCAGGAGCCTGAGCATGAGGGCTGCGTTGGGTTTTGTTTTTCTTCTGATGCTTCTTGAGAGATGGCTGAGTGAATTATTTAGGCTACAAGTGAGACAACCCTAGCAGAGTCAGACAATAAAAGCCTGCTCTCCTGGAGGCCAGGGTATGGGTTTCCAGGAGGGAGCCAGAGGACTCCAGACCCATGTCCATCTGCTGCATCCACCAGCCACTGGGCTCTGGGCTGGGGGGGGGGGGTGAGCCTGAGAGTAGGGGATGATGCCTACTTTGTCCTCCCGCTCCAGGCTGCCAACTCTTGTCAGCCTCTGTCTCAGCCAAAGTCCATGTTTCCTGACCCGCTCGAACCTCCCTCATCCTGCTTACAGAGAAGACCGCTTTCCTTTGGCACATGCTGGAATTGCTAATTCATTTTCTAACCCCTTAAAGTTTCCACTTCCTCTTGACTTATTCATATATTTATTTGGTGGCTTTGATAGTGGCCTTTATATGGCCAGGGCCCCCGCGCTGAAAGGGCTAGCAGAGAAGGGACAGCATCCCACCTGGCATCAGTAGTTCCCTAGGGGCCATCTAATGTGATGTTTATGTGCATTTTCTAGCTCCTTCAGTGGCAGCTTAGGAATGCAAATTAATTTACCCGGAGGTTGTTGGGGTTATGTGTCTTCCTTTTCTCCCCTTAGTGGAATGGATCTCAGATTATCTGAAGTCAGCTGGTATTCCTCAGTGGGAAGGCCTTGGGAAGATTGCCAACTGCAGGAGATCATGTGGGTAATTTCCGTGACCTTCTAGCTGTGTCACTAAAGTCAATGAGTGACATCCTAATTAATTACCCCAGACAGTTGGCTAGAGTTGAGGTAGTAGCTCTTAAAATCATAAACTTAGAGCTAGAAGGGATTTTATTTTTATTTTTTTTAAGATTTATTTTATTTATACAATAGTTGGGGTACAGGCCAGAGGCATGAGAGGGTGAGAGGATTCATCAGAGACAAAGCGGGGAACAGAACAGGCAGATAGACCGAAGTACACTGCTGAGGGGAGCAGCAGGCGAGACAGAAGAGGTCTGCCCCACCATGTGGGTACCTCCCTGGCCAATTGGTCCCTCGCTGCAGAGGCGTGGACAGCCTCACAGCGTTGTGCTCAACCCCCTGCGCCACCGGGGGAGGCTCTAAAAGGAATTTTAGAGATCAGTTAGCCAGCTCCCTCCTCTGACAGATGACGAAAGGGAGACTCAGGAGTGTTAGGTGGCTTGATCAAAGTCACACAGCAAGCTGGTGTCTGCTCAGAGACCCAGAGAAGCACCACTTCCCCTGTTGCACATCCCCTCTTGCCCGCAGTGCAAAGAGCCTGAAAAGAAACCAGGATTTGAGCAGGAGTGAATGTGTAAAGAGTCTCAGTCTAAAATTACCCAGCACAAAGAATGGGAAGCATTAGAGATATAGACACAGAAAGAGGAAGCAAAGAGCACAAGGAGGGATTGAGAACACTCCTTCAGAAGATGGTCAAAACACCAAAAACGCAACACGAGATAATTAGAGGGAAACTGAAGCGACATTCAAAACAGGTGAGTTTCGTCCTTTCTGGCAGACACAGAATGGAAACCCTATGAATCTTTGGAAGACCTGGGAAACCAGCCTCAATGGCTCCAGGGCCTGCAAACTAAGACCAATAGGCCAAATTTGGCCAGCTGACTGTGTTTGCAAATAAAGTTTTATTGGAAGGTAGCTGTGCTCACTTCTTTATATTGTCTATGGCTACTTTCCTGCTCTGACAGTGGGCTGAGTCATTGCAAAGAGACCAGATGACGCACTGGGCCTGAAATATTTACTTTCAACACTTCAGAGACAAAGTCTGCAAACCCCTGCCCTAGCATTGCTGTGTGAACTCACCGGTCCAGCATAAACTGTGTTCGTTGCCCACAAAATCATAAAAATGGTCATTCACAGCAGTGATTCATCAGGTGGTATGTATACCCATATACATGATCAGACTTGAGCAAATGCTAAAGGCAAAGCCAGTTGCATGAACAAGGCCCCTGTGCCCGTGGCTCCTCATCCTCACCAGATGTCCTCCAGGTAGTTGACTAAGGAATAAAAAATATTCTGACCTGCTTTCCAGTGGTTCTGCCTGGTCTAGGTTGGTTCTACATGATTTGAACAACTCTGCTCCACTCAGAGAGAACTTGAGGGAGAGCAGGGGCAGGGGAGTCTTCTCAGTGTGCAGAACTTTGAGCAATACACACAGCTGCTCATTTTGCCTGGAAGGAAAGATGGCAAGAGGCACAGACAGACACCAAAGAGGTTTGGGATGTGCCTGGCAATAGGTTTAGTTCCCACCCTTTGGGGCTTTGGTCTTCCCTTTCACTCTGGCAAGGTCATTTCTTTGACTTCTCTTTACCCAAAGGGATTCCCAGACACAGCTTGGCCTGCTCTGGTCAGGGCCTGGACTGAGCCCGAGGAGGCACAGGACCAGCTTCTTTGATGTGCTTTTTAGACAAGAGTGGGGAGGTGGACACTGACTACTGTTCACAGCTGGCTAAGACCCCACAGAGTTTCTTTCAGGCAAGCTGGGGGGTCCCTTCTGTTTCTGGAGCCGATGGACTGAACGGCAGTAGTAGCAGGAACTGCTCCCAAGTCCCACCTTGCACCCTCTCTAAAGGCTGCGAAGGTTGAGCTGAGAGGCATGGAGGCCAAGAGGATAGGAGTGTTGAATTTTTCACCTCAAGAGTGGCGCTTGGGACAGTCTTCAAGTCTGGAGGGTCCAGTTCCCTCCTCCAGGAGCTCAATCTCTTCCACCTCCTAGCCTGCACGCAGGTCCTGGCTGCAGAACCAGCGCCAGTCACAGTTGCTGATTGTCTGCTGACAGCTGCTGATTTTTAGATTCCGTTGCTAGTGAACCGGCTGAAATTAACAATCCTTCCGGAAAAATCTTTTAATTAAGTTTACACAGAAACAATTGGTTGCAATTGTAGACATTTCTCAATGAGAAGGGGTGAGAGAGGCAGAGGAGAAAGGAGTGGGGGGTGTGTGTAGGGACTGGCGTGAACGGGGTGGTCAGGGGAGACTGTAGAGCGTCTGCAAGTTTGGGGGAGGGAGGTGCGTTTCTGCAGTCAGCAGTGCAGGCTGCAAGGGTGGGGTGAGCAGGATCTGGCCTTCGGCTCCAGAAGCCCTCTCGCCGCTGGAGACTGGGCGCTGCAGCCGGCGACTGGAGAGCACAGGTCCTTGTCAGCAAGGTGCGCCTCTGCGCGCCATCCGTGGGACCCCGAAGGCGAGCCGCCCTGGGGTCGCGAGCTCGGGGGTCCCCAGGGGAGGTGGAGGCTGAGCGAGGGGATTCCCTGGCGGAAGGCGCGGGCTGCGCCCCAACCAACGCCCACTAGCCTGGGCAGCCTGGCGCGGGGCACAGCGCCCTGCAGTCCACTCGGCGCCCCGCAGAGGCTGCTCGTCGCCCTCAGGTTGCGCTCGCCCGCCCAGCTCCGCCTGCCTGGGTCGCTCTCTGGCCGAGACAGATGAATCCAGACCTCGGGACGTGACGGTGCAATTCAAAGGCTCGCGGAGTCCAAGGCCGGTCCCGCCCAGAGGCCGCGCCCCGCGCGCCCTGGCCCGAGCAGGGGAAGGAAGGCGTGTTTGGCGTGAGCGGCGGGGATCGCTGTCCCCACTCCCGGAGTGGGGGCGACAGTGCAGGCTCCCGCCCACCCGCTCCTCTGACTCGCCCTTGTACCCAACTCGGGGCACGCCCGCCAGTTCTGGGGCCCAGGAGTACCCCGGAGCTAAGTTGTGGATTCCTCTCAAGGGCTGCCCGAGTCCTGGGCGCATGGAGAGGAGCCAAATGTGCAGATAGCGCCTGTTCCAAATGAAGCCCCAACGGGTGGTGTGCCTCCTGATTTTTAAAATTCAACTTTATTGGGCCTCCCCGGTGGCGCAGCGGTTGAGCGCTGGGTTGCGAAGCTGCCCGCGGCCTCTGCAGCGCCGGTTCGATCCCTGGCTGCTCCCCGGCCACCGGAGGAGGGTCCCACATGGTGCGCAGACCTCTCCTGCTGCCCGCTGCTCCCCTCAGCAGTGTACTTCGGTCCTTCTGCCTGTTCTGCTCCCCGCTCTGGCTCTGGTGAATTTTCTCGCCCTCCCGCGCTTCTGACTGTACCCAGTGCTTGTATAAATAAATAAATAAATCTTAAAAAAATAAAATAAAATAAAATTCAACTTTATTAAAGTATAGTTAGTGTGAAATAACATGCACCCATTTTTAAAAACGAAGAGAACGAATCCACTTAAATTTATTAGTTTTCCAATAAGTTTAAATCCTTGAGAGGCCCAGCATGACATGGGGTTCGGGGCGACCCCTGTGGTCTCAGCAGGAAGGTGGCTTTGGGATTTGGCACCAACCTGGCAGCAGTTTCAACAGACACGTCTTATCTTTCCCCAAACGACTATTTTATTGGGTTTGCCACCAGGAGTCACTGTGTTGTACTTTGCTTTGTGCACACAGGCACATCTCTTGCGTAGATAGAATTCGTTTTCATCTTGAGCATAAACACCTTCAATTTTAAGAAGAGCAGCATGCTCCCTCTGATTCTGGGGGCCCCCACTGTAGTTAGTAAAAGTGGCCTGGGACCACAGCCTTCCAGGCATATTCTAGAAGTCCTGCCCTTGGGGCCCAAGATGGCAGAAAGAGCAATGCACCCATTTTAAGTGGACATTTAGATAAGGGGGACACATCTGTACACCAGAGCAATTTCATCTCCTTAAGAGTTTTTTTTTTTAAAAGATTTATTTATGCATACAAGAGGTGGTGAGTGGGTACAGGCCAGAGGTTTGGGGGGGTGAGAGGATTCACCAGAGACAGCGTGGGGAGCAGAACAGGCAGATTGAAATACACTGCTCAGAGGAGCAGCAGATGAGCCAGGAGAGGTCTGCTGCGCCATGTGGGTAGCTCCCTGGCTGGGGATCGAACTCATGCTGAGTAGCTGCGGACAGCTTCATAGTGCTGATGCTTAACCCCTTGCGTCACCACGGAGGCCCCTCAGCTTGTGATTCTGTCCTTGATTCCCAGGTTCAGGGCCTCCAGGGTTGAGCTACTGAGTCTCTCAGGAGGTTGGTTGGGCTCTAACTTGTCTCCTTCTCAACCTTCCCTGCACGCCCTCTCAAACCCCAACTGAGCTACTGCCCTTCTCCCTGAGCAGTCAACCAGTGACCCAGGGTGGAGATGCGGTGGAGGAGGGAATGACAGTGATCGCACGTTGGCAGCTACTCCCACAGAGGGGAGCATTGCAAGGGGTGCAGAGATCAGTGGGGAAGCCACCAAGTGCCAGGGAGGCCCCGAGCATCCTCCAAGAGACTTATTACTTGGCCCCACATCTTGGCCCTGCATGGGTGGCCTTGCCATGGGTGGGCGGCCCCGTCTGAGAAGCGACTAGCAGAGGGAATGGTCCTGTGCCGCCTCCAGGCTGATCCCCCATGGTTGGTCCCGCACGACTGATGGGTATCCTGGGTCCACTTGCTCTAGGTTCCCCTTCACCCTTGTACCAGCCACTCACCATCCCCAAATTCAAGTCCTGGCCTCCCTCAGCCCCTTATGAGGACTCCGGGAGCTGCCAGGGCCCGGCTTCCAGCGAGCACTCTGCTGTGACGTCCCCGCGTGGAGGAAATAGACTTGGGGCTCGTCCAAGGCCAGTGACGCACCGTGGTTTGGACTGTGGCCTTGGAGCCAGGCCACGGGGCTCTGAACCAGTTCCACCGCTTATTATCTGAGTGTCTGTCAGCAAATTATTTTAACCTCACCGTGCCTCGGTGCCCTCATTGACAAAGCCCAGCTAATGAGAGGATGTCCGTAGTGACGTGTCTGTGAAGAGCAACTGGCGTAAAATGAGATTTTCTGTCTCCTGGGGTAAGTGGGGGTAGGGCTGGGATGCGGACTGGTCCCAGCAAAGACCAAGCACCACTTTGGGAAGTAGGGGGGCAACACCATGCCGGGGGCGGGGGGCGGGGGCAGGACACACATCTTCCAGAGGGAGCTGAGTCAGAGGGCACGGCCTCCCTTCTGGGTGGGAGCTGGAAAGCACTGGGGGGGGGGGGAGGGACCTGGGCTCGTCTCTGGCAGCGTGACCTTGGGCACCAGGAACCTGCCAAGTACACGATCCACCAAATAGCTCTTTCTACCGAAGAGGAGGGATGGGAGAGATTTCAGCCCCTTTCTGGAAGTCTGGCAGAGAGGGCCGGGAGGGAGGGGCTCAGCTCCAAGTTTCTCTTGGGATGTTTTCTCTGTCCTTCGGCTGAAACTGGTGACTAATTTCATGAATGGTTAAACGTTTTCCCAGCAAATAGCAAGGGAAGGAGGGAGAGGCAGGTGAACGTGCATGAAGCTCTCTTAAGCACCAAGCTTTCTTCTGCAGAAAATGAATTGCCCCGCAGAGGAAGCCGCTTCTTCCCATTGAGGTCTATGGGGCCGGGGGCTTTTTCCACAGAGTAGCCATGTCGAGCGAGCCAGGCTTTGGGCCACAGAAGCAGAAAGACGGGTTTAGAGTCTGGTTCTGCACTTACAGCTCGTTGGCTTTAGGTAAGTGACTTCCCACCTCTGAGGCACTTTCCTGGTCCAGGGAAAAGCAACTCCTACTTGATCGAATGAATCTGCAGATTCGAGAACAATCATGTAATGTCTTTCTATGCAGTGGGCACGTGGAAGTAGCTTGCTGTCACGTTTCTCTGGTTTGTGGGGCACAGACCTATGTGTGAGTGTGTGCAGCATGACACAGACGTGTGTGCGGGCCGGGGGTTCGTGGTGTGGGCATTCGCGCCCGTGGGGTACAGCTGTCTGTGACTCTCCGAGGGTCTGCCCCTGCTCTCTCTGCAGGAGATGAGTCCACCTTCCCCATCCTTCTGTGGAGGTTGCTGTTGCTAGTCCTTCCCAGCCTCCTGAGGCGTGTGTGTCTTTGAGGTTATTGCACAGAACTCGAGGAGAACACCCTTCCCCTCTGGGGTGCCCCAGCCCCTCTACAGCTCTATCTGTGCTCCTCTTCCAGCGTCTCCCTCTCTGGAGGCTAATTAGCATTCACAAACATGTTCTTTATGGTTCTATCTTCATTGTTAAATGTGAATGGTAAGTGAGGTTTCTACTCTGAAGTTTCTCCTTTGAAGTCTTTTACCAAGTCGCCGGGGAAGGTGAAGGCATGGAAGCCACGTCTAGAATACTTAGACAGGGCCTGGGAGCTGTGGCCACTGCAAGGGAAGGGCACTGCCCCCTCCCTGCTTCCCGCAGCCCTTGAGCACCCCCTCTGAGGTCCTCCACAGGAGGGTGGTAATGGTGGATGGCTCATCTGCACAGCCCACACCACGCAGGCTCCCAGAGTCCACAAACTCACCCACCCTCACCACGCATGTGGGGGCAGCCCCGCCCCCATCAAAGGACAGCAGGGACCACCTAGGATAAGGTGTGAAAGGCTCTGGAGTATGGGGTATGAACTGTCCAGGCTCTTACCCCCCCAATCTTTTTCCCCTGTACCCACTAACTCCCAGCCCGTTATAGCTGAACTCCTACTTAACAGAAAGCACCAAAAAATGAATATTTAGCATGGGGTACAAATACTATTATTAATTCTAACAATATCCATACGCGGTAGGTACTTAAAAGTAGCTCCACTTTACAGCAGGAAATTGAACATCAAAGGTCACGTGGGTAAGGATGCTTCTGTTTTTTGGGGTCTTGAAACTTTGGTTTGTTGCTATCAGATTATTTTGATCTTCATTCCTCCCATTCTGACTACCACATAACACATGCTCCTAAAAGGCATTTCAAAAATACTGAAAGTAACAAAGAATATAAAAATCATTTGTAATCTGTGGTAAACTCTTTCCTTATGACTTTGATAATATTTGTGGGTAGTGAGATGCTCTTTATGAATGCGTCAGTGGTAAGAAAGAGACAACTTGGCTACTGATACAAAGATAAGAGGTATTTGCAAAAATATATTCATTTTTCTTGTATACTGGGAAATCTGTACAGAGGCAGTTACCTACGCTGCTGACTTAGTGGTTCAACAATAGATTGACATCTTGAATATGCGCTTAGCATCTGCCTCATGGTTACAAAATGACTGCTGCAGCTCCAAAAATCACACCAGGTTCAAGGTAGTAAGAAGAGAATGAAAGGGCCTCCCTGGTGGTGCAAGGGGTTAAGCACCGTACTATGAAGTGATTCGCAGCCTCTGTAGCTCGAGTTTGATCCCCGGCTGGCCAGGTGGCTGACCCACATGGCACAGCAGACCTCTCCTGTCTCGTCCACTGCTCCCTTCAGCAGTATATTTCAGTAGCTCCACCTGTTCTGCTCCCCACTCTGTCTCTGGTGAATCCTCTCACCCCCCACACCTCTAGCCTATACCCCAATTCCTGTATGCCTAAATAAACCTTTAAAATATTTAAAAAAAAAAAAAAAAGAAGAAGAGAAGGAAAAGCACTAGCATCAACTACTCTTTATGAGAAAAGAGAAAGCTTTCCTAGAGGCTCCTGGCTGACTTCTATTTATAACCTATGTGCCATAACTCGGCCACAAAAAACTCCTGCTTTAAGGGGGCCTGGGGAAAGCATTTTGCTCCTCCAGACTCTCAAAGTGAAGTGGGCAGGGAGAAGAGGGAGGAGCATGGGAGTTGTGTCAGCCAAACGATGGTGTCCGCCACAGACGCAAGGCCCTGACTGGCCAGGTCTGGCTCTCATGTGCACCTCTGGAGCTGTGATGGGCTCTGCTGTCCCCCCCAGTCATGTGGACCGAAACGGATGGAAGAAAACTGGGTGCTCTCAACATAAAAGGGAGATGCACACTAGGGAGGCAAGAATGAAAGTCGTTCTTTGCAATCTACATCCATTAGCTTTTACTGTATACCAACTCACCCCCAAATTTAGTGGCTTCAAATAGGCCTTTGTGATTCCTCACTGTTCTGTGGATCGGCTCAGCAGATCTGCTGTTCTGGGCCTGCTCAGATGACTTCCTGGGTCCTTTCCAGTTCTCAAGAGCCAAGTAATGATAGCCCCAATGCCTGGAACCTTCTGTTTCTTTTATAGTAATGTTAGTCTACTTCTAGGATTCCTCACACTTCCCTCTGGCTACCCCTGGTATCCATTAGCTTATACATATATATATATATTTTAGGATCTGTTCACTTGTTTTATTTATTTATTTATTTTTAGATTTATTTTTATTTATTTATACAAGCACTGGGTACAGTCAGAAGCATGGGAGGGTGAGAGAATTCACCAGAGCCAGAGCGGGGAGCAGAGCAGGCAGACTGACGAAACGCACTGCTGAGGGGAGCAGCGGGAGGCAGGAGAAGTCTGCAGGCCATGCAGGACCCTCCTTCGGAGGCCGGGGAGCAGCCGGGGATCAAACCGGGGCTGCAGAGGCTGCGGCCAGCTTCGCGATCCAGTGTTCAACTGCTGCGCCACCGGGGAGGACCCTGTTAGCATATTTAAAAGGATCTGTAGTATCCTACTGAGTATATTATATTCAGATATAGTTAGTTTTTGAGGTTCAGCATTAGGGGCTCCACATAGGTAATTTTGTAAAATCCTCACCATCAACCCTCTAAGGTACTGTGTCCACTCACAGAGGAGGCAGTCTGGAAGAGGTCAGGTGACCTGTTCAAGGCCCCTCAGCTAGTAATTCTCAGTGACCAGTCTATTCATTTTCCATGCTCTTTCTGACAGACCACCACTGTGCACTGGCTTCCTCAGAACACTGGACCCACCACCATGAAGTCAAGTTACTGCAGAAGTTTCTGGAAACTTTCTTTTCCTTGGAGAAATAAATGAAGTGACAGTTACTTTTGGACTAAGGACTCCAAGTGCCCTCAAGCAATTGAGCACATATACAGGGCTAGAAAGGTGTTAGGGCTGAGGTGGTGAGGGAACTCCCTTCATCATGGGACTCCAGAATTGCCCACATGGCCCACAGGGGAGAGGATATTGCCCCTGCCCTATCCTGCCAGTGTTCAGGTTAGGGATGTACAGGGGCAAGAAAGGAGTGATGTTTTCCTAACTCCCCTTTGCAGAGACAGCTCTCCAAATAAAACTTCTCTCGCTATCGATGAGCACTCAACTAGAATTTTATGCACCATTGACGAGGAAGGTGGTACTTCTGTTGTTTTAAAAACCCGGGCTTGCCTGTGTCTGCTGGCTGTTGTACTGGTGAGTACACAAAAACAGCAGGCTCAAAACACTCAGTGAGATGCAAGATGAGGAGCATGTATTTCAAGCACATTTTTCCTCAGGGCATTGCTGTTCACTAACAAATCACATGATGCATTTGATATCGTCTTTTTTGACAGCATTTATTGTCAACACAGGTAACTTCATGTTTAACTTCAATATTAAAGAATTTGAGCTGCTGTTGGAAATGGTTCTTTTCTCTTCTTCTTCTTCTTTTTTTTTTTTTTTTTTTGCATTAAAGAACCAGGGTGTAGGCCAGAGAAGCAGCGGGTAAAATGGGGAGTAGAACAGACAGATCTACTGAAATACACTGCAGAAGAGATAGGAGAGGTCTGCTGTGCCATATATGTGGGTTAAATCCCTGGCCAGGATGGAACTCCAGTCGAAGGGGTGATAGCACTGAAACCCAACACCTAGGCCATCAGGGAGGCCCCTGGAAATTGTTTTTTATTCTTTCTGAAGGGAAACCCCACTATTCTTTTTTGAAACTTCTCTTCTGGAATTACGATAATTGAAGAGGATCCTACGATTGCAAAGTTTAAAACACTGCTACTCTTTACAACTATTTGTGTGTGAATCAGGATTTTTTTTCTCTGTGCAACCAAAGTAAAGTGAGAAATAAATAGGAGACCTCAACAGGAGACACCTATCATCCATTATCTCAATTTCAAATTTTCCTAATCATCCAACCAACCTCTTGATCATTAGTTTAATATTCTAAATCTTAACTTACACAACACATGCATGCATACAAATTATAAAATTAGAAGTTTACATGAATTATATGAATAAGCACATTAATTGATAACACACTCGTGTTTTATATACTGGAACTCTTGCTTGAAATTCAATTCTGAAAATTTTTTCTGCCCTCCCATTATCTTGATTTCACAACAGCCACGGGTAATCAAGGTCTTATCATGATTCCCATTTCACATGGAAGGAAATAGGCTCAGAGAGGTTAGCTCACATCCCAAAGGAAATAAACATACAAATAAATAAAGCAGCAGGAGGCAGAGCTAGCACTTGAAACCAGCTCTCCCAAGTGCAAATTTGGCTGCTCTCCATGGTACCTCTCTTCTCTCCACCCTTCCCCAAACTCCTTGGGCTATGTGTGCTGAGGTTGATGTTTAACCAGAAGGCACCAAGGAATGGGAGGAAGCAGTAGCAACAGTTGCTTCCTCGGCGCTGAGAATTCTCCCCAAGAGCCCAGCATATGGGTGTGCTGACAAGTTTTCTCCCCAGAATCTTGCAAACATAAAGCTCCCTCCAGGAGGCAGGAAGCATGACCTAGCAGGGATTCCCCTCTGCCAGGGCCAAGGAAGGTGGACCAGGAGCCAGATCCCTCAGAAACCTTCCTGCAGATGTTGTTCCCTGTCACTCTGGCTTCAGGAGAGGAACAAAACCTTAAATTTCTTTTCCAGGGTGGGGTGTGAGTGCTTCCTTTACTTTGAGTTGAGGCAGGAAAATGTAACTTCAGCCCTACAGGCTTTGTGGAGTTTGTACACCACTCATCTTCTAGAATGAGGGTCATTAGAAGCTTGATGGGCCGCACATTAATGGACACGCACATCATCAGTCACCGCCAGGGCTTCCTGCGGCAGGCCCTTGGGTCCCTTGCAGCAGGTGGAGCAAGAGAAATATCCTCAATTATGCCCACTGCTGTCCTGGGGACATTCCTTAAACCTTGGCACTCTGCCTCCCGCCCCCACCTCTGGTGTCCCCATACCCCTCTGCAGTTTATTTTCTTTTTTCCTTTTCCTTTTTTTTTTTTTTTTTTTCCTATCAGCCCTCTACAGTTTAATGCTGCCTTCCTGGTCATGAAATGCACCCAGGAAGTTACACTCCCTTCAGATGTCTTGTCTGTCTACTAGACTTTCCTTCCCTTGGGGTTATTTTTTGAGCATTGCTTCTCCCGAGCCCCGGCTTCCTGCTTTCAGGGACAGCTGCCCTGTTCTCAGCACACCCCCAGCCACATGGGATTGGCCCCAAGTCAGTTTTCCCTGAAGGCTGTAATGGAATTTGCTCTTGAGCAGTAGTGGTAGCTAATATTTCCTGAGCAATGTTCTAAGCACTTTCCTGGCATTAACTCCCTGAGTCCCTACCCCAACCATGTGAATTAGGCACTGTTATTAGCCTCATTTGTAGACACAAGTTTAACTTGCTAGAAAATTGCAGTCAGAAATCTAGATCCCTATCTCCCTCCTCACCTTCCTGTCTCTTTCTCCTTTTGCAAAGTTTTCAACATGTAGAATGAATTCCCATATTCTCATCACCTGGATTTAACAGCTCTTAACATTTTACCACACTTCATATTTTATTAAAAATCCAAAAGATAAGTGCTTAAAAAAAATCATTGCCATAATATATGATCACATTCAACTAAATTAACAGTAATTTCTTCATATTCAATCCTCAGTCCATGTTCAATTTTTTCTGACTTTATCAAAATGTCTTCTTACAATGACCATTATTTTGTATAAATGAGGATTCCAAAGTTTACACAAATTTGACTGATATGTCTCCTTAGTCTCTTTTAAACATTTAATTTTTTTTTTTTATAGAGGCATGCTTTATTTATTTGTTTGCTGGTTTGTTTGTTTGTTTTGTTTATACATGCACTGGGTACAGTCAGAAGTGCGGGAGGGAGGGTGAGAGAATTCACCAGAGCCAGAGCGGGGGAGCAGAGCAGGCAGAAGGACCGAAGTACACTGCTGAGGGGAGCAGCGGGCGGCAGGAGAGGTCTGCGCGCCATGTGGGACCCTCCTCCTGTGGCCGGGGAGCAGACGGGGATCGAACCGGCGACGCAGAGGCTGTGGGCAGCTTCGTAACCCAGCGCTCAACCACTGCACCACCGGGGAGGCCCCATAGGTTGCTTCTTAACCCCTGTGCCACCAGGGAGGCCCTCCCTTTTATTTCTAAAGGTATTAACTTGTGGAAGAATGGCTGTTTCCCTGTCCTGGACTTGGCTGGTACGTTCCTGCAGTATCATTTAACCTGTTACTCAACTGGAAACTAGCAGTCAGAACTAGAGGCCTGACTAAGCGCTGTCGACGGTGCTCTGCCCCCACCCCACCAGTCACTCATGCCTACAAGTCAAATGTTGGCCTCTGGCTGCCTACGAGCTTCTTGTCTCACTGTGACACATTTGCCTGTGTTCTGGGCACGCTGGGGAGACAGGAGAACTGAGGTCCACAGACTCCTCCTTCACTCCATGGACCGAGAGATAAATGCCTCCTTTTCTCGCTCCTTGGCCAGAGTGACTCTGATATTTGTTCGACCCCGTCCCTGTTCTGCAGCGAGGGTGATTCTGGCATCTACAGTGTAAGTCTCGCTTTCCCACGCCTTATTGGACTTTCCAGGAGCAACCTCCCAAATCAAGTGCTTAAAGAGAATCCTGCCCCCAGGGTCTGCTTCTAGGGTTACACAAACCAAGGCAATCACATTCCTGTTCATGCTCTTTGAATGACGACGTCCAAGGTCGTGCTGTGCGCTTCCTGTTGCCTCGCACGGAAGGAATATGGTATTCAGCCATCCCACTTTTATCAAAGAAAAGATTGATCCATGGGTTCAGATAATGTCAGTCTGATCCATTTACTATAAATTTCCCAATGAGCCTAATGGCTACCTAGAGTCATTATTTCATCATGAGTAATAATGATGGTGGTTTTCTATTTCTGTAATTCCTCCTGAAATTATTAGCTGTGATTCTTAAGTTAAAAATATCTTATCATCTGTTTGATTAACCTGAATCCAATTTCTACAAGAGAGGCAGGATAAATGCTTCATTGATTTCTTGAATCAATTTTCAGAAAAAAGATTGTTCCAGCAACCTCCAAAGGTGGCAAACAATGGATTTTTTATTTTAAAGTCTAATTATAAAGTCTGAGCTATTGCTTTTTGATGTGGTATCACCCATTGCTGTCATTACTCTTGATGTTCATATTTTCCCAACTTCAGTTAACAGGGACTGATCAAGTCGACTATTGTGTCCTTTTGACATTACCCTCAAAGCCTTAAAAAGTTCCACTGATTTCAGGCAAGACAAGGGGCCTCAGGCTTATCTTGTACTTTTTTTTTTTTTTTTAAGATTTACTTATTCATGCATATAAGAACCGTGGTACAGGCCAGATGCGTGGGAGGGTAATAGGACTCACCAGAGACAGAGCAGGGAACAGAAAGGCAGACTGACTGAAATGCACTGCTGAGGGGAGCAGCAGGCGTGACAGGAGAGGTCTGCTGAGCCATGTGGGATTCTTGTGGCCGGCCAGGATCAAACCCACGCTGCAGAGGCTGCAGACAGCTTCACAGCGCTGTGCTCAACTGCCTGCGCCACCAGGGGAGGCCCCTCTTGTACATTCCCAGCTCCAGATGGAATTAACCGTTTTCCCACAGAGCCCTGGTTCCTTTCAGCATGCTGAAATAAAATTGTAGGGCCAAGGTGGAGGTTCTTCGGCCAGGGTGTCCCTTCATCAAACCCAACTTCTATGTTCCCACATCTAAAAGTCTATAAAATTCACTCTTGCCCAAAACTGTTTGGGGACAATGTTCTGCTGCTTGTGAGGCCCTGGAGTCTCTCAATCTATGGACTGTTTTCCCTTGAATAAAGGACACCAAACATTACCAAACAGTTTTGGTTTTGTCATTTGACAGTGGGAAAAAGTTTTTGAGAATACAACATGAAGACGAGCAGTGTTCACGACTGTCACCTTGTCTCTAATTCTAGGTCCTTTTTGGTGAACAGAGCTTAGACATGCATCTTTCTTAGAAAAAATAATTTTTCGGGCCTCCCCGGTGGCGCAGCGGTTGAGCGCTGGGTTGTGAAGCTGCCTGCGGCCTCTGCGGCGCCAGTTTGATCCCCGGCTGCTCCCCGGCCACCGGAGGAGGGTCCCACATGGCGCACAGACCTCTCCTGCCGCCCGCTGCTCCCCTCAGCAGTGTACTTCGGTCCTTCTGCCTGCTCTGCTCCCCGCTCTGGCTCTGGTGAATTCTCTCACCCTCCCGCGCTTCTGACTGTACCCAGTGCATGTATAAACGAACAAGCAAACAAACAAACAAATAAATAAAACATGCCTCTATTAAAAAAAAAAAAAGAAAAAATAATTTTTCCTAAAAATTAAGTTAAAAACAAAATGTTTACTACAGAAAAGAAAAACATTCTGCGCTCAGTTATTTACAACTGAAAATACATGTGATGTTGAAGTGAAAATATATTATTGAGCAAATGAATATAATAAAGATTCCAGCGGAACTCCCAGCCCAGGTGCAATGAACACTCCAACGCAGGCAACATCAACAAGTTTGCTTATTTACATACAGCTCCTTCCCTTTCAAGATTCATGGCCAGGGCCTCAGCACTCTTATCTACAAGGTCGGGCAGCCGGTCAAGCTGGTCTGTCTCTCCAAGGCCATCCCCAAATGCCTGCATCTTTCCCCACTTTGCGTGCCACCCTTGTCTGGGGACTTTGCCGCAAATGGTTGTGCCTGCTGGAAAAAAAACGATGCTATCCGTGTAACAGATAAGGACACAGTTGTGTATGAAAGGAACCCCTGGTCTTTAAACAGGTCTTTAAGGTTTACGGGGCTCCCCAGGTCTGGGACCTCATGCATGAATAATAAAGCTTCTCCTGGCCTCACCATTCCTGAGGTACTGCTTGTTCTTCCTCTGCCTGGGTAAAAAGTAGAATTTATTTCTACAACAATGGAATTCATACTTCTTGTTTTTTTGTTTTTGCATGTCATTTGTATCTCTTTTATTCTGATTATTTTATCTTAAAAATTAGAATATATTAAAAAATAAGAATCTAGTCATCAATTTAATATACTAGTGTAATAGGGTGACCACATTAATGGTGAAGGGGTTCAGAATAGGGGCCCCCAAGCTGTGCCTCTATAGCATATAGATTATTTTGAGCCGAAATCAGTCAAGTCTTTGCAGGTTCAAGATAAACTTTTATCATTCCCTTAATTTAGAAGAATGTAAATTGGGGGGGGGTGTGTCTTATCCAGAATCAAGATTCTTTTTTTTTTTTTTAAAGATTTATTTATTTATGTATTTATTTATACAGGCACTGGGTACAGTCAGAAGCGCGGGAGGGTGAGAGAATTCACCAGAGCCAGAGTGGGGAGCAGAGCAGGCAGAAGGACCGAAGTGCACTGCTGAGGGGAGCAGCGGGCGGCAGGGGAGGTCTGCGCGCCATGTGGGACCCTCCTCCGGTGGCCGGGGAGCAGCCGGGTATCGAACCGGCGCCGCCGAGGCTGCGGACAGCTTCGCAACCCAGCGCTCAACCGCTGCGCCACCAGGGATGCCCCCAGAATCAAGATTCTTACCAAAAAATAATATTTCTATCTGCATAACCTATCTACATGACAGGACAAACATCTAATCACACATCTGCTTTTCTCTTGTGTTAATTACCCTCATTCCCTCCTCTTAATTACCCTCATTCCATCCTCTGGAAGCCCCAGGCCTCTATCCCATCCTGTAGATCAGAGCGACACATTTTTTTTTTTTTTAAAGATTTATCTGTTTATGCATACAAGAGCTGGGGCACAGGCCAGAGGAGTGGGAGGTGAGAGGACCCACCAGAGACAGAGTGGGGAGCAGAACAGATGGATCCACTGAAATACACTGCTGAGGGGAGCAGCAGTTGAGACAGGAGAGGTCTGCTGCACCACGTGGGTCACCTCCCTGGCTGGGGATTGAACTCGTGCTGCAGTGGCAATGGACAGCTTCATAGGTTGCGTCCCAACCTCCTGCGCCACCAGGGAGGCCCCTCAGAGTGACATATTTAACCTTACATTTAACCTTACTGTCCTCTGACCTCTCTGTCTATGTGGGTTCTCATACATATGAAATTGGTTTTTCTCTCCTGCTAATTTGATTATTTGACCAGACTGAGAAGAACAATGAAGAGTAAGGAAAAATTTCCTCCCCACGAGAGATAATAAGTGTCTGGTTTAGGATAGGAAAGAGGGCGTTAGGTCGACATCCACATGAGCAACTTCTTTACCACTTGAAAGCCTCCCCCTCCTGCTCAGCTCCCAGCCCCCCGCCACAGTAAACGCTGGCCCTCTGGAGCAAAGCTCCTGATGCCACAGTCCTTCCATGCCCATGACTTCTGTGAACCGCACCACCATCCACCATTCAGGCAAGGCAGAAGATTCATGTCACCCCAATTCTCCCATTCCTGAGTCCCAACCACTACACATTCATCCAAAGCAGCAGCATCAAGTATTTACTGTGTTTCAGCACCGTAGTAGGCCCAGAGAACTCCTCAAGGAGCTCACAGGCAAGTGAGAAATTACAATTCAGAATGATTATAATCCAGTGAGATCACCTCTTCTATTGTCTCCATTTTACAAATGGAGTTTTCAAAAGGACAACTTGTCCAGGCATGAGAGAAGCAGGTGGAGCCATGGAGAAGGCCAAGATGACAGGGGAGCCCAAGCATGTGTTATTTCCTCTCAGAACAAACTAGTGTCAAGCTTTAATGAAGGGACTAGAAGCGGTGGAGGGGATTTAATTCCAAGAATGAAGTCCTTCCTGGACTTGGGTCTGGAGATTTCCAAGGCCAGTTTCTGTTCTGGCCACCTCTGCTGCTTGGGACTTTTGCTGGTGCATTCAGGGACCACGTTTCCCTTCTACCCTTCTTAATTCTAGCTCCAGCCAAGCCAGGGACTGGCATAGCCTCCATTGTGGAAAGACCACGGCTGGGCATCAGGCTGGGCCCTGACAGGGAGCGCCCCTTAGGGCACATTGTCTGTTCTGGGCTTCCAGTTCCTGACTTGTAAATTGGGAAGTGAAATCTCAGCCTGGTCCCCACACGGCTGTTGTGAGGGTGAAATGTGGTTGTGGAAATTCCCTGTTTTCTGGTTTGACCCTCCCACTCCACAATCACAGGGCGGAAGTGTCTTCCCCAGTTGTCGCTGTTCCCAGCGCCGGGACGAGGCCCTGGCACAGAAGCTCAATAAAAACAGGCTGGATTATTCATTGTAAAGTGTCTCCTCAGCTGTCGAGTATCACGGCCTAGGGTTATGTTTATTGCTGCTTGTTTGATTTATTGATTTTTAGCCCCTCCGACCACTCTGGCTACTTCATACAAGAGCGAGAAAAAGGTGGTGGAAGTCTTCACTAACCCTCTCTGTAAGGAAAATGGGTTGAATCAGGCTCTTTTTCACCTTCCCGCCACTAGTCTTGTTTCCTCCCAGCTTCATCACCCACACATGCTACTGTGTTATTGCAAAAGGCGCTTGGGAGCTCAAGCACAGGCCGGGGTGCCTATAATTATGGACACCAGGGCCGAGAGGCCAGAGAGCACAGGGTGCGTGACATGTAGATATGGACCCCTGGGCCGAGAGAGAGGAGAGAAGCTAGATGAAGGGGGAGGAGAGAGTGTGGAGCTGGTGGGGGCTGGGAGGTCAGTTGCAGCCTTGCGGCCTCCCTGCCCACCGGTCTGCCTGTGTGCCCGGTCCCCTGCTTCAGCATGAACCTGCCCACCCTGGGGTGGTCGCCCCTGCAATATCCTGAAGCAAGACCCTGAGACTCAGATGTGGAGTCTCTGAGGGTGCCCGGTGGAGGTGGGAAAGTGAGCTAGGGAAAGGAAGGAAGCTGATAAAGTGGTGTTATCAAGCCAGTTACTGTGAGGCCCATCCTGCCAGGTCACTTCAGGTAACCGGGAGGGAAAAGCCAGAGTCATCTCAACAGAGGGCCAGAAAGCCAGAGATTCCTCCCCTGTCCTTGTCATTTGCCGAGGGCTGCTCAGAGAGCTCCCTGTTTGCCAGGCATGCAGATACCCTGACCACAGCCTTGGATGTGCAGAGGGAATGCCGGTGGGGGGCACAGGAGTCCACTGAGGTCTGGTCAGGATGGTTCCTAGCCTGGCTCACTGTAGGGTAAGTAAATGATGTCAGGTTTTCTGCCCTCCCGCCATCAGGATAGATGATGGATCTGTGGTCCTGAGTGCATGCCTGATGGTGGGCACCTGCAGTAGGGTGTGGGCATGCGTAGATAGCATTCACCTGGGCTAAGGCTGGGCTTATAAGGGCGGCGTCATGGGGACCTCAGCAGAAGTAGAGCAGAGAGCCAGAAAGAGCAGAGCAGAGATCAGAAGAGAACGAAAGAGCAAAAGGAGCAAAGAAGACATAGCCATGAGAAAACGCAGGAGAGCTCAGATAGAGTGAAGACTTGCTGGGAGGCAAGACATCACCTGCCTCCCTGCACCCAGAACCCCTGCCTCCTGTGTACCTAGTAAATCACAATAAAAGCTTGCAAAAGCCACCGAGGACTCTCCAAGGTCTCACTCCTTTACTCTGTCTGCTCGGCTCATAGAGACCCTGCTCTGGCCCTTCCTGCCCTTATACCCAGCCTCTTTGGAGCCTCATCCTCAGCACCTGTGGACAGGTAATGCTTCACCTTCCCTCGCTGGCAGTGGCGAGGTTAGAGGAGTGAAGGGGGGCGATGCACTGAGAAGTGGGGGGTGATGGCAACCGGCAGTGCTGACTAGGGACAAGCCCTGCTCTCCCAGCACAACACGGACTTAGAAATCAGATGCCAGAGAGAAAGCTGGGCAGGTGTCCCCAAAAGGGAATGGTTTTAGAGTCAGATTCTTGATTAAATTTCTGAGTTGGATAATGATGGAAGCAGGACGCCAGGCTGCGCCCAATTACTGATCAATTTATACCCAATCCACGCCCGGACCTCTGGGAGGAAAAGTCACTTTCATCTCAGCTCCAAGCTTTGTTTCAGTTATTGCTCCCCAGGCACAGGCGCTGCTCAGGGAGAGAAAAGCTGCTGGGAAAGTGAGCTGTTTACCGTCTGGCAGGAGGAGAGGCCAGAGTAGGACACAGCGGATGAAGCGGGTCCCTTGGACACGGACCACTTGAAGATCTGGACGTGTCGAGAGGGCAGTGGGCAGAGCAGAATGAAGAAAAAGACCAAGAAAGGGACAGTTCTGCGCTGATTCTGCTTTTTCCCCCATCAGTGGCCAAGGCCACTGCCAGTAAATCCATCAAACCGATTTGATACAAATCTTGTTGGAAGAAGTTACTGTAATTTGGTTCACTGGCAGGATAATTAGGTTTGACTTAAGTTCATACTAGTCTGCAGTAGCTGCATAGATTTTTTTTTTTTAAGATTTATTTATTTATACAAGCACCGGGTACAGTCAGAAGCGCGGGAGGGTGAGAGAATTCACCAGAGCCAGAGCGGGGAGCAGAGCAGGCAGAAGGACCGAAGTACACTGCTGAGGGGAGCAGCGGGCGGCAGGAGAGGCCTGCGCGCCATGTGGGACCCTCGCCTGGTGGCCAGGGATCGAACCGGTGCTGCAGAGGCTGCGGGCAGCTTTGCAACCCAGCGCTCAACCGCTGTGCCACCGGGGAAGCCCAGCTATATAGATCTTGATGAATATGGTTTTTAAAATTCCTGTGTTCTGATCTTAGGACGGGAGAGAGAGAGAGAGGGCCCAGTGGCTTCAGGGCCCAAAGAGGCTCACAGTTGGGTTTCTTCCCTGCACCCCACCCCTCCTCATGGCCTGCTTCCAAAGCCGAAGGGGTCCTGATGGTGAATGGGCCATTAGGCTGAGGAGGATGGATAACTGAAGGCTGACAGGGTAGTGACTCCTGTTTTGCAACCATCCCAGGCCGGGGAGGTTCATCGCCAGTTCTTGGAGATGAAAAGATAATTTTGGAGCCTTCTGTAGATTTTTACAGGCCGCTAATGCTGAATCAGGAGACAGGCCGGCTCCCTCTCTCTGTTGGAAGCCTCAGTGGCAGCGCCTCAGTGAGGCTGCCCTTATAGCCCCTCGCCACAGGTGTCCTCATTTACATACGCACATGCCCAGTGCTTTCTGAGCACAGGTGTCCATCATTACGGGTGCCTGGGTGCTCGTGCAAGACCACAGGTGCTGGTCATAGATGCTAATGGCGAGAGGGCAGAAAAAAGCCAGATAAATTCATTTTTCCTACACTCCCTACTTCCTTAAATCTAAAAGTCCAATAACCCTTGATCCAATCAGTCAACAAACAGTATTCTCTTTTAGAGATCTTTATTTTACAGTTTCTGCTGCAGCAAGCTTGGCAAAATATTCTTACCAATATTTTTAATTACCAATAGTTTATATTTAAAGTCATACACATAGTCCATACAAATTTTGTGCCTAGAAAAATTGCTCTGAATAACAACTATTTTTTTTAAAGATTTTTTTATTTATGCACACAAGAGCTGGGGCACAGGCCAGAGATGTGGGGGTGTGGAGGGGCGGTGAGAGGAGCCACCAGAGACAGTGAGGAACAGAGCAGGCAGACTGACTGAAATACACTGCTGAGGGGAGCAGCGAGCGAGACAGGAGAGGTCAGCCTCGCCATGTGGGTTTCTCCCTGGCTGGCCAGGGATCGAACTTGTGCTGCAGAGGCTACGGACCACCTCATAGCGTGGTGCCCAACCCCTTGCACCACCAGGGAGGCCCTGAATAACAACTATTAATCAGTCTAGCATTATAAGCATATGCTGTTCTCAGAAGCAGGAGGCTTTTGTGTATGTTTGTTCTAACAACAGGCACTGGATTCTTAGAGGCAATAATGGGAGGTCAGAGGGGAGAAGCCATGTTCTGGAAGGGTAATAAGGAACCACTAAAGCCCTCGTAGCAAGACAAGGTCTGTGGGACAATAAATCATATTTTATTTCTGACTTAACACTACAAACCTCTTTTTTTCAAATGAACAAAACACAGACCCTGATTGCAGTCCAAGCCAAGCCTACACACATAAGATGCATTCGGGAGGTCCACCTTCAGGTTCTGGACTTGGGGAGTGTGTGAGGAGCCAGGAAGAATGTCCTTAGGGAGAAGAGGGCCTGGGCAGGAGCATCTGAGGGGGACCTGGCCCAGGGCCATAGACATCTAGGAGTAAATGTCCTGGCTGAGGAAAGTGAGTGTGTAAAAGAACGGGAAGGCCAGGCAGGAAAGGTCACACGTGGGTTTTCAGCCCCAAGTCAGACTCCTCAGAAGGTATATGATAAAGGAAGGTCAGACCAGCAAGGTGACCTGCCAGGTGGGGCAGGCGGATTAGGAAGAGGTGAAGCCTGGGGCGCTTCACTTAGGAGCCTTAATCAGCTTGGCAGAGCACAGAAGAGTAATTCATCCATCACCACACTTCACCGACTCCCCTTTCTTCTGTGTTGCCAGTGCTGTAATGGAGAGAAGGGGATAAAGCTGAAGCAGGGTGACTGTCTTCACTCTGTCAGACCTGGCTGGTAGCTACCTGCACGGCCCCTGGGGTGAGAGCATCCCATTCGCTTTGGTGCGAACAGGACGCTGCAGGATTCTGTGACTTGGCTCTGTTTGGCGGCAGCGGAAGTCAGTTCTGGGGATGGCAGAGGTTTGTTTCTCTGCGGCAAGAGCTAGCAAATGAGTTTTCAAGTAATTTTCTCCCCTTTGTCCCTTAACCCCAGGAGATTGGTGAGATAGTTACAGACAGTTCTTGTCATTTGCATTTCAAAGTAATACATGCAAAAATAATACCTCTCAGCGCCCACTCCATTAGCATATTAAAACAAGTTGACTTTGGGTTCTAGCTTTTCATCTCTTTCTCATTTTATTTATTTTTAATTAAAGATTTATTTATTTTACTTATGCATACAAGTGTTATAGGACAGGGAGAGGGGCAGCCCAAACCCCGCAAACCTGCCTATTCTAAATGGGTTCTGCCATCCGCCGCATCAACACAAAACACATGAGACTAATGGGAAGGATCTTTAATAAAACTAGGAAACAATACAGGTAAGGCAAAGAGTCTAGTTTCTAAATGAAGCACCCAAAGTTACCCGTCCCCTCATGGGTAAAAGTCCATCCATATGGGATCGGCCCAGAACAAGGCCCCAAAGCCTGCTACAAGTCTAAAGCACCTTCCAGTGGGGACCCACAGAAAAGGGTCACAAACAACCGGACAAGCCCGGAAGGAAAAGAGCAAAATCAACATCAAGATAAAAGCTACCATTGTCACCTCCCCACAGGTCTCACCCACATCTGTGTCACCCAGTCCATGACCGAAAGACAAGCGCAGTTTCTTCACATGTCTCTAGGCTCCATGCGCCTCCTCCAGGTCTCCTGGCTCCATCCTGCTTCTTCCTTCCTCAGTCTCTTCTGCAGCTTCTCCTCTTCCTGCTCAGCTCCACCCTCCCTTGGGTGGGGCAGGGAACCTCCCTCTTTCCTGGGGACCACCCTGTTACACAAGGACTGGGGTGTAGGCCAGAGGTGGGGTGGGGAGCAGAACAGGTGGCCAGCAGTGGCAATAGTTTGATAGTGCTGAGACTTTAACCCCTGTGTCATCAGGGAGGCCCCCCCCCATCATTCTCATTTTAACTCCACATTCCCTCTTGCATTCTTTTAAAAAAGGAGGAGGAGCATTTGGGGGATGGGGGTAGAAGTGAGAAAAGGGGAGCTGGGCGCTATTGACTCTCAAAGTGTGGCTGAACTCAATGTGTCTATCTCTTGGTGGGTGCCGGGGAGGAATAAAAAACACTGCCAAGGCGGATGCACAGAACAGGCTGGCTTCACTCTGGGGCACAGTAAAGGTTCCTGCCCACTTGTCCCAAAGAAGAAATCTCTACAATTGAAGGTTAAGAGATTAAAAGACGAAAGTCAGATCCCCAGCCCGGCGACCTGTGTTTGTCTGCGGACTGCCTCGCCTCCTGCTACCCACATGTCCTTCCCGCTCCTGGCAGTAAACAAGTGAGGTGTGCAGCTCTCTACAAAGTGCCGGCAATCGACAGACTCCCTCCGTGACCAGACTTTACTCACTCTCTAAACCCGCTGCTGGATTCGGACTTGACCTGGCCCTCCCTGCTGTGTGCCAGCACAGCCCAGCCTTAGCAAGGAATCAGTTTAGTGAGAAGTCCCCATGCTGGAGAGCAGAAAATGCTCATCTCCCACCTTTTGGTGTTTCCATCTTTGACTTGCCTTTAGCAAGAGTCCTGCCAAATCACTTTAGCAAGCGTCCCTCTACTTTTGATGTCACCTCTAACATTATCCATCCACTGAGCCCTCATTCTACTCCTTGTTTATCTCCAGCTGTCTTTGCTCTCTGAGGGTGGAGCCCCATCTCTCTCCTCCACTGCAGTGCCCCTGTGGCGGTGGTCCTGAATAGTCTTCCTATTTTAACAAGTGTCAGAATCACTCTTCTTTAACAGAGTAAGAATAAAGTGAAGCGTGCTGCAGCGCCAGCACCGCAGGGCAATTCTCTCAGGGTTAGGGCAGATGGATGAAGGAGAGTCCTGCAGCCCTCGGGGCATTTTTCAGGCTTTAATGCTCTCTCAGGGAACCAGGTGCACCAGGCAGGGAGGCTGGCACACAAGGAGGCAGGCATGAGCAGGGCGGGGCAGGCTAGGAGGGAAGCAGGCAAGGAGCCTCCCAGCCTCCAACAAGCTCTTTTTTTTTAAATTTAAATTTTATTTTTATATTCCCCATACAATTACAACCCCCTTATTTTGACCCCAATCCCTCCTTTCCCCGCCCCCCCAACCCCCATAGAGTGTCTCTGGTTCATAGTTTTTTGTTGATTTTGATTTTCACTTTCTTATAGTTATTCATTTTCCTGATCCCTTATTTAAGTTTTCTAGATTCCTGCTATGAGTGAGACCATCCGGTATTTTTCTTTTTCTTTCTGGCTTATTTCGCTGAGCATGATCCCTTCCAGCGCCATCCATGTTGCTGCAAATTGCATGTGTTTATCTTTTTTGAATGCTGAGTAATATTCCATGGTGTATATGGACCACATCTTCTTGATCCAGTCATCTATTTTTGGGCATTTGGGCTGTTTCCAAAGCTTAGCTATTGTAAACAGTGCTGCTATAAACATAGGGGTGCAGGTGTTCTTTGGAATTGATGTTTCCGTGTCCTTTGGGTAAATACCTAGGAGTGGAATTGCTGGATCATATGGAAGCTCTATGTTTAGTAGGTCAAGAAATCTTCACACAGCTCTCCATAGTGGTTGGACCAGTTTGCACTCCCACCAACAGTGCAGGAGAGTTCCTTTTTCTCCACACCCTCGCCAACATTTGTTGTTGCTAGTTTTTTTAATATGTGCCATTCTCACTGGTGTAAGATGGTATCTCATGGTAGTTTTGATTTGCATTTCTCTGATGACAAGTGATGTGGAACATGTTTTCATATGCCTCTCCAACAAGCTCTTTATGCGCTTCCCCTGGGCATTCTGGCGTTCTCTCGTGGTCTTGCCTCTTCTGCAGTCACGTGACCCCCCTCATAGCCGCCCTCCCCAGCCCTCCTCAGTCTTTGAGCTTCGCTGCCTTTACAACCCGACCTCCAGCTCAGGTGTGCCTGATGTCATTTTTTTGTGGAGTTGCGGGTCCTTGCGTTTACTCTGGGAAAGGTTTCGCCTGAGCTCCCGTTTTGGCGGCCAGCGGTGAGTTTCTCCACGAGGCAGAGACGGTAGTGACTTTAAAGGACAAGTTTATTAGATAAGGGGTAGGATAGTAAAAGACACTTGCATAGACACAAGCGGGCAGGAAGAGCTGCCCCTTAATGGGGGCAGCGTGAGATTTTATCCTCTTCTTTTGGTGGGGAGGGGATCATCTTTGCGAGTGGTCAGATTGTTAGATTTTTGCCGATTTTGGACAACTATTCAAAATCAGGAAGGGACCAGAGATTCCAGGGTGGGGAGCGGAGATTCCAGAGCGAGCTCAATCTCTCTATCTTTACCCTCAGGTCTGTGCTCCACTCCCTTTAGCAGTCTGATCTTGCTTGGGCCTTATGACTTGTGATAAGGCACTGGTGCCTAGGGGTCACGTCCTCTAAGTTAGGTTAATGGCGCTGTTATTTTCTTCTACCCCACCTCTTGTGAGTCAGGTTCTGGTCTTGGGGCACCTCCTTTTCAGTCTTTCTATTCTTGTCCTCCATCATGCCCATTCACACGTGCCTACACCATGCTCCCCACAATCAGGCACCCGTGCCCCATGCTCATGCTCCTCGCCTCCTGCCACCCACAGGAGAGATGCCTTCTGCATCAACATGATCAAGGCCACAGGTGACAACCACAGAGGCTAGTGGTGCAAAAAGCCTGATTAATTCATTTACCCTACATGTGCCCATTTCACATGCATCCTCAGCCCCCGACTGCCAGCACGAGTCTCCCTCCTCCACAGCAATCCCGCTGGGTTTTGTTGCCACTTTCATGTGGGTGCACCTTGCTGCCTACCTCTAATTAGAGATCTCTATGTAGGCAACATCCTAAAGATCTTATTGATCTTCATCTCTTCCAAAAATTTCACCATGCCTGACCCATGACTGGAAGTCAACACACAGGGTGACCACATTTTCCGAACCACAAATTAGACCTTTTGCTGTTCCCCTCATGGTCTGACAACATGTTATATATGTTTAAAATAAGAACTTGTAGGGGCCTCCCTGGTGGCACAAGGTGTTAAGACACAAAACTGTGAAGCATTCTGCAGCCTCTGTAGCATGAGTTTGATCCCCAGCCAGGGAGCTACCCACAGGCACAGCAGACCTCTCCTGACTCCCCTGCTGCTCCCCTCAGCAGTGTATTTCAGTCTCCCTATCCTGTTCCCTGCTCTCTCTCTGGTGAATCTTCTCACCCCCACCCCACACCTCTGGCCTGTACCCCAGCTCTTGTATGCATAAATAAATAAACCTTGGGCCTCCCCTGGTGGCGCAGCGGTTGAGTGCTGGCCTACGAAGCTGCCCACAGCCTCTGCAGCACCGGTTCGATCCCCAGCCACCAGCAAGGGTCCCACATGGTGCGCAGACCTCTCCTGCCACGCCTGCTGCTCCCCTCAGCAGTGTATTTCGTCAGTCTGCCTGTTCTGTTCCCTGCTCTGGCTCTGGTGAATTCTCTCAACCCTCCTGCGCTTCTGACTGTACCCGGTGCTTGTATAAATAAATAAATAAATCTTTTAAAAATAAATAAATAAATCTTTTTTAAAAAGTAGGAAATTTGTAACAGAGACTGGTGAGAGGGTCACACGCCATGTCATTTCCACACCTCCTGGTTCAGGCCCTCACCATCCGTCTCATGAACTACTCAAGTAGCCTCCTACTTAGTCTTGCTGCTTCCTGGCTCTCTGTCATTAAATTCACAAAATCCAGTTGCCCATTTGAGGATTCCCCCTTTCCTTCCATGTTTAGGAGCATATATCATTTGGGGTTTGCTGGTTTCAAGCAACAACAAGGGACTCCAACTAAAGCAGGAGAATTCCCGGAAGAATACAGGGCATCCCGTAGCATCACAGGAATATCTTGGAAGGACAGGAATTAAGGAATCTAGGTAGCAAGACCTAATAACTTCGTCAGAACATAACAATTAGGGTGATCAGCACCCACCATCTCCCTTCTTTGTGTTGCTCCACTCAAATTTCAGATTCCAAGGGGAGAGAGTGAACGGTGCACCTGGGGTCTTGGGCCAACCTCTTGGCTGAGGGGTGTTTTCTATTCCCTCCCAGATCCACTACCCACCTACCCCAGGGGGATAACCTATATGGATGGGCACACTTGCCCTCTGGCTGCCCACTGGGTTTTGCAATGTTGGGTCCCAGCAGGAAGCTGCAGGGAGGCAGGAAGGTGAGATTCGGGTACTGACTTCACCATTTCCTTCCTTATGGAGTTGCTTGGGATGAGCTGTGACCCTCCACCGAGGATGTCAGCTATTCTCACGGCAGCCCTCGCAAATCACCCTCTCCTCTTGGGGTGCGAGAAGTAAAAAACAAACAGCTGGTTTCATTTTGTGCCTTTCTACAATCTGGTAAGAACAATATATAGATGCACAAACTATGAAATAGGGATTATATAACTGGTGATTCTGGCTATCAACTAAATGAACTTACATTTGCATTTGAAACTGGAACTGTGCAAAAGAAAGAGGAACAGTAAAATTTATGTTAATTACTCATTGCTATTGTTTTAAACTTAGAATGACATTAAGTAGCAAATAAACCCTGTAACAAGCCAAGAGAAATTGTGGAAGACAGGACTTTGTATTGGCAAGGTGAATGGCCTTTTTTGGAACAAGGGACCATCCCACCCCACTTATTAGTGTTACCTGGGAGGCCCTGATGAGGTACCCCCACCCTTCAGCAAAAGGGAGAAGCAAGAAAAGAGATCAGAGCGAGTTGGGGAAACAGGCAGGATGCCATGTTGAAGTGAAATTGCCCTGTGAGTAAAAGCACCCATAAAAAAGACTGCTAGGAATTTTAGGAAATTGGGCCTCCCTGGTGTTGCAGGGGTTAAAGTCTCAGTGCTACAAGCTATCACCAGCCACTGAGGCATGAGTTCAATCCCCAGCCAGGGAGCTACCCACATGGTGCAGCAGACCTCTCCTGTCTCGCTCACAGCTCCCCTCAGCAGTGTATTTCAGTCCCTCTGCCTGTTCTGCTCCCCACTCTGTCTCTGCTGAATCCTCTCACCCCCCCCCCACCACACACACACACACACACACGCCTCCGGCCTATACCCCAGTTCTCATACGCATAAATAAATAAAAATAAACCTTAAAAAAAAGGAATTCTAGGAAATTTCTAATGGATTCACCTGGTAAGCTTGAAAAGCCATATATTTATGATCAAAAAAATTAAATATAATACAATTGAAATGTTTAACATTGCTTTAGTATCATGATCTATTATATTTTCATGATAGAGTTTCTTACTTTCTCTAACAGTAAATTAGCATCCACATGACCATAAAATAATGAAAAGGCAAGTGAATGACAGAGTCTTGGGGGGGCATCGGGGGGAGTTCTAGCAGCAACCTCTGAGCCTAACCCAGAGACCGCCCCTCCAGCCTGGCCAGAGATTTTGATTCTCCGCATCACATTTCTTTGCACTTAAAATAGCCAGAGTGGCTTGTCTCTGGCAGGCCCCTGGTGATAAATGGTCTGCGAGCACGGCCGGCCGAGGGAGCCAAATCAGAGAATCGAGAGAGGAGGGCACTGGCTGCTGTGCGTTTCTCTCTCATGTCAACAATAAATCCCTTTCTAATCAATGAAGCCCATTTACTCCTTACTGCCCTCTGTGGTAAACCAGAAGAGCTAGACATTGGGCTCCACTTCAGATATTGGGAATTATCTGCTGGAGAAAGCTGTGTCTCAGCCCGGCCTGCTTTTATCTAGTAGATGATGCTAAGATTCCCACTCACAGGGTGGTTTAAGGCACTCCTCATGAGCCTTCCAGAAGTTTCATAAGAAAACAGAATGGGGGGCCTCCCTGGGGGTGCAAGGGGTTAAGCATCGCACTGTGAAGCAATCCACAGCCTCTGCAGCACAAGTTCGATCCCCTGCCAGCCAAGTAGCAACCCACATGGCACAGCGGACCTCTCCTGACTTGCCCGCTGCTCCCCTCAGCAGTGTATTTCAGTCAGTCTGCCTGTTCTGTTCCCCATTCTGTCTGTGGTGGATCCTCTCACCCCCCACATCTCTGGCCTGTACCCTAGTTCTTGTACGTATAAATAAATAAATCTTTAAAAAAAAAAAAACAGAATGGGGCTGGAAAACACTACTAAGCCACATCTTCCATCCCTACAAGATTTATTTCTTGAGGCAAAATAACTAGGACACCAAAGCCCTCCTACCTTGGTTCCTAGAAGCTAGTTTCCCTTTGGCTGATACTGTGAAACAAAATGTATTAATACTCGTGATGGGTGATCAGCCTTCAATAAATAATGCTGGCTGTTCTAATGTACCTGGCATGAAATATTCAGAGCTATTAATGCGTTTCAGTTTAAATAGTCACCAGGGCTTTCGTCCAAATCAGTGGTGAGCTGAGGTCCTATCATCTCTTTCACACAGATGGGGTACAGGGTGCAGGCTGGGAGTTTCAAGAGAAGGTAGCAGCTGGCTGAGCCTGTGCAGGAGGTCGGGAGCTGTGGGGCACACCAAGGCAAGATGTGATGGGGCAGTGGCCAGGGTCCTTGCCAAGAGTCCGGGCTCTGTCCCTGGTGTGGCATTAGCTACACTGACGACTCAAGGTCAAGGGAAATTGGGTGGGAGGGGGCATCACGGGAGGCTCTACCTCTCCCCAGCCTGAAACGTGAGCGTTTGCAATGCTTCCAGTCCCTTGAGGCTGTGCAGGGTGTCTGTAGGACTAGACAGAGTGGGAACGAGGACACAAATGACCAAGCATTAGGACCTCCCCGGCAAACTCTGGCTAAGGAGCTTGAGGAGGCGCAGCTGGCTTGCCCGTGCTTGCTGGCGGACAGGTCCATAAATCATGTTTGCTCAGGGGCTGTCCTGAGTGGCAGGTAGTGATGGTGGAGCTGAGAGCTGAAGGCTGAGTTCAGAGAAGTGGGCCAGTCTGAACCTGGTGGGCTGCAGTGCTGCTCCTGTTTTGTGAATTTGTAGGACCTTAAATCAGATGTACAGAAATGGGGGCAGGGGGCGGGGGGCGCTCTCCAGAGCGCATTGTCGAGGCCCCATCACCAGTGTCCCTACATCCTCGTCAGCTGTCTGCAGTTTCCCACCCTGCCCCACCCCAGGAGAAGTTCACCAGGAACCTGAGCTAGAGGGATAAGCAAGGAGGACGAGGTTACTGAGCTCAATCAACGCTCCTGCATCTTCTCCCTGTCCTGACTGGAGCTTTGGAGAGAAAGATTTGCAGTAGAACAAGCTCTCGAAGCTCTGCTCTCCCGGCCACCAGCTAAAGGCCTAAATATTTTCTCCTCCTTAATCTGGGAGTGCTGACCTCCCCTGCTCCTGTGACTCCTCCCATCTCTCCATCAACTTCGGCCACTTAAGTGCTTTCTCACGGGTTCTGCCAGCCAGCTCCCAGCAACTCCCTTCTGAGCTCAGGGTTAACAGACCGAGGCATTTGCCCTCATGGGGCAGCGGCTCCTTGGATGCCTGCTTCCCCGGCTTTTCCTTTACTCCGCCACACCTCAGCGCTCAGAGCCCAGGAGGACAGGATGGAGGTAGCCCTGCTCAGGCTGAGGGCAGGGGGCCAGACCCGGGTGTGCGGGCCATGCAACTCTTGTCTCACCTCCTATAGTCTTCCTTGTGACACTGGGGCAAGAAATTTTATTTTTTTATTTTTTATTTTTTTTATAAATTTTATTGTTATATTTCCCATACAATTGCAGCCCCCCATTCTGACACCACTCCCTCCCCTCCCGCCCCTGCCCCCCTAAAAGTGTCTCTGGTTCATAGTTTTTTGTTGATTTTGATTTTCACTTTCTTATAGTTATTCATTTTCCTGGTCCCTTATTTAAGTTTTCTAGATTCCTGCTATGAGTGAGACCATCCGGTATTTTTCTTTTTCTTTCTGGCTTATTTCGCTGAGCATGATCCCTTCCAGCGCCATCCATGTTGCAGCAAATTGCATGTGTTTATCTTTTTTGAATGCTGAGTAATATTCCATGGTATATATGTACCACATCTTCTTGATCCAGTCATCTATTTTTGGGCATTTGGGTTGTTTCCAAAGCTTAGCTATTGTAAACAGTGCTGCTATAAACATAGGGGTGCAGCTGCTCTTTGGAATTGATGTTTCTGTGTCCTTTGGGTAAATACCTAGGAGTGGAATTGCTGGGTCATATGGAAGCTCTATGTTTAGTAGGTCCAGAAATCTCCACACAGCTTTCCACAGTGCGGCAAGAAATTTTAAACTCCATTTCTGTTCCGTTCCTGCAGGGTCAATGAAGCTATCAGGCTTTTTCTCGCCCTCCTGCCCACGAATGTGGATGCCGAGGGCCGAGGGTGCAGGGCACGTGCGCCTTGACCGCGGACACCTGGGCCCAGAGAGCCCGGGCGTGCGGGTGTGAGAGAATGCTCACTCCTGGGCTGAGGGGGTTGGAAAGGCAGCGGCGGCAGCACGGCTAGACTTCTGCGGCCATAATAGGCATCTTCAATTTAACATGAACCAGTTTATTTCTCCTCTTCCAAACATAGTGTTGTCTTCTCCATCTCAGTGGACACTGCTATCATCCATCCCTTGCTCACGCTAGAAAGAAAAGATTCTCCCCTCTCTCAACTCTTCCTTTTCTCTTCAAGCCATCAGCAACTCTAACTCCTGAGCCTCTTTGCTGCTTCACTCTCCTCCAAGGAACCATCGGCTCAGGCTGAGTTGGGTGGAAAATTAGAGCGCTCCACAGAAGGCTTCTAGAGTGTTCCACTGCAGAATCTCAGGGTGCAATGACTTTTCTCCCTGAACAAAAGGAAGTGGGGTGACTCCAGAACCATGAAATTGAGAGGGGCGGGGCCCCTCGAAAGGAGCAGGATCTTAGGGAGCTAAAAATGGAAAGTTGCTCTTTTTGATGACTTCAGCCCCTCTGCCTTGGGCGGGGAGGGGGCTCAGGCCCCGCCTCATTACCTGCACCTCACTGGGGCTGTGGGCTGTACTGGGGAAATGACACATAATTATCCATAATGACTTCGTGGAGGCTCAGCCCAGGTAGGAGCCCAGATATTTCAAGATAATGGTTTTTCTCCCCTTTTTATTCTGTGTTAGCTCCCTGCATGGATTGAAAGGTGCTTATTAACACAAGTACCCTTGATAATTAGGTTGGTCCTGGCTTCATTAAACATGGATAAGCTTTCTGCTTCTGGGTGCAGATGAGAAAAGGAGTCAACACCCCGGATTCTGTCTTAAACAACTGTCTGGGAGACAGATAGTTAGGGGGTGCTTCCCTCTCCTGCTCCTGGGTTGCACTGAAGCAGGGGGAGAGCAGTAGGCAGGATCCCCTGGGGTGGGAGCAACTGGAAGAGATCTTTCTTCCCTTCCTGCCATCCACAAGCAGAGCCTGGGTTGGCTTGTGTGGGGCTCAGGACCAGAGAGTGTTGGCGCTAGCAGGGACCTCAGGCATGAATGCTGCTGTGCAACCATCCCAGGCCAGGTAGCTTCATAGTCGATGCACGAAGACAAAAAGAGAATTTTGGAGCCTTTGGTATCTCCATCGTGCCTTTAATGCTGAATCGGAGGACAGACCAGCGGGCAGGGAGGCAGCATCCAGGGGAGCCCCCTAGCCTCAGAGTAACACTGCCAGAGCTAAGACTTTATCCCCCCTTCTCGGCCCAGGTGCCCGTGTTTACATGAGCACACACCGCGTGTTATCTGGGCCCAGGTGTCCATAATCAAGACACACATGCCCCGTGCCCATGCAACTCGGCCCCAGGTGGCCGCGTGTGCCCTGTGCTCACGTTCCCAAGTGCTTTTTACGTGAACACGTCCCGTGCGGGCAGTGCAACCTGGGAGGGACGCAAGGCTGCAGGTGCTGGCCCTAGAGGCTATCAGCGAGAAGGCGGAAAAAAAGCCCAATTTACTCCATTATCTATACAGATGTCCACATATTTGTCCCACAGAGGAGATTCAGCTAAGGGGGCTGAGGGAGGAGCCAGACTTGCCCGACATCACACAGACTAGCTGTGCCAAAGCCATGCCCAGAATGCAGGTCTTTTTTGCTTGCTCCAGGCTCAGTGATCCCTACTGTGCCCCCCAAGATGGTCACCAAGACCAGAAGGTGGAAGAGAGGAGAGAAAGTGGGTGAACACAGACACATGATGTGTAGAGAGAGGGGTGCCTGTCTGGGGATGGGGATAGGAGGGTGGTTGAGTCCTGGGTTCCAGTCTCATGTACCAGGCACGTGGGCTGAGCGGCTAGTCAGCCTCCTCGAGGCTCGTCACCTGCTCTGCCTCCCAGGGTGACAGGAAAGAGCAGGCCTGGGAAGGTGCCTTGAGAAACTAAGCCCATCCAGGGGTGCTGACAGCTTGCATCATGCTCACTCTTCACTGTCTCCCCCGTTCTCTCTGTCTCCCCCACCCCAGCCCAGGGTGCTCTCCAAACCTGTCCAGCAGGCAGCATCAGCAACAGCTACATCTCAACCTGCTTTCTGAATTATTCAGCCCTCCTGTCCCCAACCCACGCCCAGCCCTGCCCAAATAGGCAGCCTTTAAATAGGCCTGGGCCTCGGCTGGGAAGACGTGTCTCCTCCTGGTCACAGCCTCTCTCCGCAGCGGGGAGCCCAGCGTGGTGGAGAAGGCTCGTCGCCACTGGTGGTTTGCCCTCCACTGTGGCTTGTGATGGAGTCCACCTGGGTCCTAATTCGGGAACAGGCCGCCTTGAGCCTCACCCTGGACTCCGTCCTCCGCAGGGTTGGTCCATCTATCTCTGCTGAGCACTTGCTGAATATTTAATGTCCTTCATCCAGCAAGACAGGCCAGTATGGGAGCTGGGAGGCTGGCTGGGAGCTTGCTTTGCCTCAGGCTGGCGCACAGCTCACCCAGGGCAGCCAGCGGCGGCGTGTCCCACTGCCCGGGAGGATTAGCTTCAGGTGGCCTTCGCTGGGCCTGGAGAAACTTGTGTGTGGACTGTCGGGAAGCCTGGGTGTGGATGCCGCAGGGGGCAGGCCAGGGTGGAGTGGGAGAAGCAGGGGGGCTGGTGAGGAGGGGGGACACCAGAGAAGGAGGCCTTCTGAGTGGGGAGCTCAGGCCAGCCAAGTGGGCCTGTGTCTCTGCATCTTACACATTTGTGGGTCCTGCAACCTGGACAAGCCAAGAGTCCCATCGACCTTACTCTACTTCCTGTCCTGTAGAAAACCAGTGCTTCCTGCAATCAGCAGTAGTTTTGCTCTTTGAGGGGTTCCCAACCCTCCTGGCCCCTCAGTTTCCTGCCTGTGGCCCAGGCCCTGCACCCTAAGTGGGGTGCAGCCTCAGTCTGCACCACTGGCATGCCCTGTGCCCCTGTGACCATGCCGAGCCTTCCTCTCATGTTCTCTCCTGAGGCCGGACCTGACCCTGAAGCTGGCAGCCACCTGGCACCCCGCCTTTCTCACACCCTCAGCCTGGGTGTTCTGCACATGACTCGAATCTCTCTTGAAGCAGGTTCAACCTGGACCCTTTTCCTTTCCTCCACAGGGAAACTGGGAGGCTTCTCACATGGAAATGAGGCTCCCCTCCTCCCTCTGAGGCCAGAGATCAGATGACCTGCCCAAGCTCAAGGGCTTTGCACGGCTGGGGGTCCAGGTCCCAGCCACCCACTGACTCCACCCAGAAGCAAACAGAGCCCTCACCTTTGCAAGGTGCATCCTGCTTCTCCATGACCCCCACATCCATTATTGAACTCCAGGAAATCTCTGGGGATCCCTAGGCAGGGCAAAGGGGAGAGCCCTGGAGAGGCACACCAAGCTCCATCTTCAGTTCTGCCTTCTGGTTTCCTGCCTGAGGCCCTCTGTAACCCCAGGGCTCACTTGCAAATCCAGAGGGTGGCATCCATCTTTCAAGCTGCAGAAGCTGGAAATTCCATCTGCCCCACGAGAAAGCCTAGACGCCCAGGCTTCAGGACAGCTTGTCCGGGCCCCTAGGCCTGCTGGCTCGGGGCTCAGTCTCCCACATCAAGGGGCTGACCCTCACCCACAGCCCAGACTCCGAGCCCTGTGTGGAGGGGGCTCAGGAGGACTCCTTTCTGCATCCAGAGCCTCTCCCACCTCTGCCAGTGAACTCTGACCTTCCTAACAAGCACACAGCAGAAGGAACTTCCTCTTAGAGCAGGGCTTGGGAGAGCCTGACACTCCCAAGTTCTTTGGGGGCGCTCCCTGCATGTGTGACTACCTTTATTTCTGTCTCCCCAATCAGTCTGTCACCCCAGGCAGAACAAGCCAGTGGCAGTGGTGCTGGGGGGTCGAGCGAGCAAGGGTTTCCCTGAGCCCTGTTGGGAGGGCTGGGCGATGTTTCCAGTGACCATGGCCTCAATAAAGGGCTTGGGCCGGGGTCCAAGAAGCATGTGGGCCCCTCCGCTAGGATGCAGCTGCCAGGGTGGGTGCACTGGCCCATCAGGCCGGGGTAGGTGGCAGACACGACGGGACACCGCCATCTAGGGGCACCCGGAGCCAGAGCAACAACGGAGGAAGGGACGAAGTGTGTCCACTGTCTTTCCGAGCATCTCCCCTCCCTTCCACACATTTTTGCAGACTTATTTTCGCAAGGTCAGCAGAGGCTGACCAGCAGAAGCCAGAGGAAGCAAGTTCTGAGAGGTTAGCTGATAGGTTCTGACAGGTTATCCAGCCGCAGTTACGGGGCACATGAGCAAAAGCCAGAAAAGACGACCAGCAGGAATAAGCTCAGAGTGTTGGTCCCTCCAAATCCCCCACGGGGCACAGGCAGCCCTGCCCCCCATGAACTTGTGACCTGGGAGGACCAGGAGCAAACATGCCTGGCAATAGGAACCCCACACCTCTCCCTTCCCCGACCAGACCCCCCACCCTCGATTTCCTGCTCATCCTTGAAAACGAGTCAGTTAACCTCGGGCAGGGTGGTGGATTTGAGCTGGGTCTCCACCTTGATTTTGCGCTATTGGTCCTGTTATAGAGCAGCCCCGATATTGAATGGGTTCCTGGCTGTGGGTCCTCACCCACGCGCTTAAAAGGGACTTACTAATACTCCACTACAGACACACACGAAAGGTTAATAAAAGGTTTATTTACAAGGGAAAAGGAAATAAGGAAAATGGACAATTCAGGGAGAAAATAGGGAAATAAAGTCTTTAATGCGTCCTACCCGATCTGCCGACCTGGAAACCCAAAGGCACTCTCAGAGCTGGCCAGACACTGCGAGCTGGTGGAGAGCCAAAATGGGGGACCCCTCCAAAGCCCACGTGTCTGCCTTATATCAACCTGTCTGCTTAACACCACCCTCAGGTCCCAGCCACCTTCCCTTTGGTGGTGATGGGATTTGGAGTTCCCAGTGTCTTTGGCTTTGGCCTGGGGTGGGGGTGGAGTCCACAAAGCCTGCATGGAATTAGCTTTAGGACAGCCTTTTCCCCCTAACAGTCCCACAAAATAAAACCTTTTCCCTCTCCTAAAAGCCCTTTGCTAGTGGCTGCCACCGGGCCAGTTAGGGTCCTGCCACCGGGCCAGTTAGGATGCAACTGCCGGAAAGTCTCTGAGCCAGAACCATCCAGTTTAGCTGCTTCTGTGTCCCTGACCTCGGGAAATGCACGAGATAATAAACCTTTGCTATTTTAAGCTGCTACACTTTGGGGATAGTTACCCGGGATTAGATAATGGATACATGCCCTTTGAGAGGCGTAGGACACTGAGAAAATATTCGGAGGTTAAAAAGGAGAGAGTCTGGATTGGCTGCAGGAGCGGGGTGCAGGGGCAGGAGGCAGCCGGAGGGGTCCTGGCCTGGGGTGCCACCTGGGGGGGAACCGGAGGAGGCCGGGTGGGAGGAGGCAGAGAGGGGTGAAGGTGCTGTTCGTCCACACGCTGGCTCCCATCTGGGTTTGCTGTGTGGTCCAGTCTTGCAGGTCAGTGTGAGGTCCCTTGTGTTTTGAACCTACCTTGCTGAAATTATTAAAAAATTGGTCTTTCTTATCAATAATGACCATGTGCAGGATGTGGGGGCAGCTAAATGGTGCTATTGAGCCCTTATCAATATGAGCACATGGTCACTGACACCACAGCCATGACAGCGATGTCCATCATGACCATTTTTAACTTGAAATACCAACATCCAACTCTCTAGAGTGCTTGGTCTGGACAAGTCTGCCCTGCTATCTAAAGAGCTCTGGGAAAATCTTGAGACACTAGTTTCTGCTGCAGCAAGGAGACTCCATGCTGGCAGTGGTGCTAAAGCTGCAGTTGTCTCAGGAAGGTCTGGAGACATTTGCTCCCACCAGACAGCAAGGGGCAGTGTCTCAGGAAGCTAAGGGACATCTGATTCCTGAGGCTACTCTCTGCAGGCAGAGGCTCAAGCTGTGAAGCATTCCTTGGAAGGAGCAACCTAGGGAATAGCCCAACCCTGACCCCTCTGTCCTCTGGCATCCAGCTCAGCCACAAGGGACTTTCACTTGACCTTGGCACCGAGTGCCCTGACAACCCACCGGTGGAAAGGTACATCCCAACTAAACTCAACCTTATTGCTGTCATCCCTTGCCAGCCTGGACCAATAATGTAATTCATGCGTCATTGCTAGGATGAAGGCCCAGTTAAGGGGCTATTCTTGAACATTGGCTTATTGAGAGCAGCGTCAGAAAAAAACATACCATCACACTGTATCACAAAAGACACGGTGGCATTGGCCAAGGAGGATGTCTACCTGCCACATACTCATCCTACAGGTGCTGGCACTTGCCATGTGCACTCCTGGGCGCAGTTGAAGGCATGCAGGATTCATTATGGAGCAAAACATATGGCGAATGTTCAAGATCCCATGAGGCCAGTGGCTCAGTCCTACAGGAGGCCCTTACTTCCAGGCACAAGGCCCTGCTGGCCACCTGCACTCATTTGAACCAGCTCTAAGTTAGGAGTTCTCATCACTCCTTCCTCAGGTCCGAAAATTTGTTAGAATGCGTCACAGAACGCCAGGAAACACTGATTATGAGTGATTTATTATGAAGGATACAACTTAGCAACAGCCAGATGGAAGAGATAGTAGGATGTGGGGGCAAGGTTTGCGGGGAGCAACAGGGAGACTCCAGGCCTCTAGGCCTACCACATCCCAGCACTTTGGGTATTCACTAACCAGGAGGCTCTTTGAACCCCACTGTTCAGGGGTTTTTATAGAGGCCTCACTCATAGACATGACTGATTAAATCACTGGTTGTTTTAATGTGATTAAAACTGATTCAACTCCTGGCCCCTGGCTCCTCCCTGTAGATCAGGGTATGGGGCCAAAGTTTCCATTTTCTAATCCTGCTTAGGTCTTTATGGAGACCAGCCCTCATGTATTAAAGTCCCAGATACTGGGCAGCTAATTAGCATGTAATATAAAAGACACTCATCACTTCAGAGATTCCAAGGGTTCTGGAATTTGTGTCAGGACTAGAGATAAAGTTCCAATATATTTTTCTCATTTTGCCAGTCACATACTATGTGACTCCATTTGTTCTATTCTGGAAATGGCAAAAGAACAGAAATCAGATCAGTGGCTCCAGGGGCTATAAGCAAGGGTACTGAGGGACAACAGAGGGCAGGGGGGGAATTATTTTGGCCATTAGAAATGCTTTATATTGGGATGGCAGTTATTTGATTAAATACCTCAAAACTCATCAAACTTGATTCTGATAAAAAGGCTATATGAAAAGTACACCTTAATAAGTGTGACTTCAAATAAAAGCTATTTCCTTCATTCATCTTTTGCAAATGCCCTGTCCCCAGAGGATACAAACTGTACTGGAAGGGAATGAAATGAAAATTCCGTCAACAAACACCTGGCATGACGTCTGCACGAATGTCCACTCTCTGTGGTGAGCACCAGTAGCAGAACATGGCTTAGTAGAATATTTCAGGTATCATTGGCCCAAAGCCCCTCTGTTTATCCATGATTTCAGACTGGGAGTTTCTCCTCTTCGGGGTCTCCTGTTGTGGGGCTTTTCTGTTCTCTGGGTCCCGCTGTTGTAGTAATTTCTTTTGGCTCCTGTTCTTTACTGTCCTTTTCCCACTGCTTCTCTGCTTCCCGTTCTTTTGCCAGAAGCCGATAATTGATGCCCATGCTAATGAAGAAATAAATACCCGCGATGATAAGGATTATGCCACATGCCCAGTAGGTGTACTTGTAGTCTCCATACACGTCATTGAGACGACCTAAAGGGGTCAAAAAAAAAAAAAAAAAAAAAAGTTGTGTGCGTAAACGTGATCAAGTGTACTCTTTCCAAAATAAAGTTTAAGGATCCACGTGAAAGATGTCAAGGTAATCCTCAAAGAGCCTACAAATGGCATTAGTCTAAAAAGGAACTGATAAAAATGATCTGGACCTTTTTATTTGTAGTGTCATACAGATGTTGAATGGCCTTGCTGAAAATAGGGTGTTAGGACAGTTAGTGGGGTCAGGAAGGCTTCTCTGCAAGGGTAAACTAAGAGACTTACAACAGATGTTGTCTAGGAGAAAGGGGGTGGGGAAGGAATCCAGGCAGAGAACAGTGAGACAAAGCAGGGATAGGAAGCTCTGCCACTGAGAGGGGAAGGGAGGAGGGTCCTGTTGCTGGAGCAGAGAGAGAAAAAGACAAGGGGTAGGAACCCAGCAGGAGAGATGGGGGAGGGCGAGGTGGGGCTGGGCCTGGAGGCCTGTAGCCACTTAGGGTATCTGAGCTTTGGCTTAAAGAGGAAAGCATCTGGAGAATTCCAAAACTCAAGAATAGCCAGAGTGGATACAGGTGACCCAGTGAGAAGGTGAGTTAGGATCTGCCAGAGAGTGGAGGGGACCGTGGACAGGGCGGGACTTGTGCTGGGGGAAAGTGGGCAGATTAGAAAGAAAGAGGTTTAGGAGGTGAAAACTAGCAGGACTTGGAATCTCACTGGGCATAGGGAGGCGAGAGGGTAGGGAGTTTTCAAAAGTCACTACGTCTTTTAAGTCTCCTTCCTTACCACATGATGGCCCAACTTATAAAGCACGAGTCATATCCAGAGGAAGCCCAAATTATTTTACATAATAAACACGTTAAAAGAGAAGTGATTCGGTATTCTCAGAGAAGAACCCATCAGGTCTGATGGTCTCTTACTAGCTGTGTGTGATCTTGGGCAAGTACTTTCACTTTTATAGAAGCTTCTGTTTCTTCATTTGGAAAGTGAGGATGGTAACAGTTCTACCTCATAGACTTGTGAGCTATGACTGGATCTCTAAAATCACTAGGATGGTGCCTGGTAGCTACTGTAGTTATTTAAATTTTATTACTAAGATAGATGCCACAATTAAAATCACCAACAGTACCTTAAAAATGGAATGATATTGGGGCCTCCCCTGGTGGCACAGTGGTTGAGCGCTGGGCTGCAAAGTTGCCCGCAGCCTCTGCAGCACCAGTTCGATCCCCGGCCACAGTCAAGGGTCCCACATGGCGCGCAGACCTCTCCTGCTACCCGCTGCTCCCCTCAGCAGTGTATTTTATCAGTCTACCTGTTCTGTTCCCCGCTCTGGCTCTGGTGAATTCTCTCACCCTCC